>NC_046358.1:46312782-46988078 GCF_004027225.2 Strigops habroptila | reverse complement strand
AAAGTCACCTTGGAAAAGACACTCTTTTCAATAAGGACCAAATAACTGAGAGTATTCGCACATTCAAGATGATGGCTTTCACCATTTTGTGTCAGGGAGTTTAACTGTTTAACAACAGTTAAACAACCAGGCTGTCATTCTTGGGTGATTTGCCCCGACATGTTGGTATTGGTAAGGGGATATTCCAGTTACCTTTTTGCAGGGCTCAAGCACACATGACACAAAAAGCACATCAATTCAGCCAGTCCTCCTCACCCTGCTGAGGACAAGAAGGTTATCGGTCTGGAAGATACGATTAGGGGTTTCTCGAGCAGGCTGTCAGCAACAAATACTACACAAAACTTGTTTACTATGTTTCCACTCCACTATTGTTGCCACTAATTCCACCCTCCCCGAAGCATGTTTATACAGGTTAATTGCCAAGGAAATAAAGAAACAAACCCTTCCCCTGCACCTGAGCCTCACGGTTTAATTCTTTACTTGCTCAGATTCATAAAAACCTGATAAAATGCCAAAAAGAATTTCCTTAGAAGTGAGCAAACAAAGCATAATAAATGCATGACAAAGAGGTAACAAACCAGGCTATGAGAGTTAATTATTGCCAAGGTTAAGTGTCTAATTTCTGTTTCACAATACAGGTCTGGCTACCTGTGAACACACCCAGGTGAGCTTGAAGGACCAGACACTGCTGAAAGGAAATGACAGAGTGAGAAAAGAATTCAGCAGGCACCCATGAGGTCTCAAACCTCCCAAACCCTTCTTCTTAGCCTGAGGCCAGCTCTACAAAAGGGTAGGTATGAACGTACGTGTAGTTTTGCTCACCCTCTCTCCTTCTCATCCATCCTTTTGAGAGCATCTAACTACGAATAGGAAGGTTTGAGGCGCAAATCCAACCCATCCTGCAAAGCACCAGGAATTTCCTAGAAGAGGCTGAGAGAGAAGCAGGCAAGGCTGGAGGGATGAAAAAGCTCTTGTACTGGATTCTGAAATCACCTCTGGGGGGAAAAAAACCCTCAGGAGCATTCACCGATGGCAGTGCAGGAGGTGACCATCTTTGACTTCCGCTGGATTTCTGTCAAAGGATTCAACTTCATTCCAAAAGAGAACAAATGCAATGGGTGTTTCAGAGCCCTCCTTGGGCTTGGAGAAACAGATCAGCTCACCTGCATATAGGAAAGTCACTAATTATATAGTGTAGTCTTAGAGCTGTCAAATTTGCAAGACAGGAGCAGCACCCAGGTCAGCAGAGCAGCTGGGGACTGATGCATCTGGCCATCTAATAACACCTATGATTTTAATGACACAGAATCCTTCTCTAGGTCAAATGCCCTGAGGACTGTATTTGTTTTTTTATTTCCATATTACAGACTTAAGCTCACTATCTTTCTAACATTTTTCCAATCACTCTGTAGCTCTGCTTCCCAAACCATGGTCTGGAAATGAACAGCATTTGGCAACCAGTCCCAGGAACCACATTAAGAGAAAATGCCAAATTTGTTTCTTCTGTACAGCCTACAAGAAAGTCTGAGATTTCACACTGTTCTTGTGGTGGAAACCACTGCTTTTGGTATTGTTTAGTACTCATTAAAACAAACTATCACAGGAAATGATCAACTGCCGGTACACAAAGTTTGTGGTTAATCTCCAAACATTAGCTGTAATGCTATCTTAAAAGCTGCCTGACTACAATGCAGACTTCTTTCGTTTACATGCTCTATCGCAATTATATTGCCTATACTACTAACAACGTTGCAACTGGAGTTGTCAGTCCAGCTGGTGAACGATCACTCCTCAGATGTAAACCAAATATTCTCTAATTTATTGTTTCTCAACTAACCAGGAATGACGCCTGCAATCTTAGGCACTGTCTGCTATAAAGCAGCAAATCTCCAGCAGACAGCTCCAGTTATCCTAAATGCAAGGGTGAAAGTACTGCACACTGTATAAACTTCACCTACTGCAAGGTACCGGAGAAAGAAGTCCATAGCTCAAATCAAAAGCCTGTATCTTTCACAGCGACAAATTATCCAGTCGGGGAGCGGGAGAGAGCACTGTAGTGTTTAAGTTATATCCCAGTACTTTTTCCTTTATCTCCATAAAAGCAGCTTGTTTGACTGCAAGTTTGTTCGACTGCAAGTGGTTTTGTTGGGGTGTAGTTTCTAAGCTGGCCTAAGCTGACTAGACCACACCATAGCCAGAAGGTGCATACTTCTCCTGCCATTTGCATTACCTGGTCCTCCTTTGTGTCCGCTGTCAGGTAGCTGCCCAGTGATGTGGGTGACAAATAACACTACTACAAAGAGATATACAGAAAATGGCGGACTGAAAAATCCTCTCCAATAACAGGCTTCAATTCCAAAGATCTGTAAAATCTCTACAACTGAAGACAGTGATACATCGCCTACCTTTTGTTAAATCAACCTAAGTAAATTTAGGAAAATACATCAAAAGACTGCTCAAGTGGGCGTGATACCTCAAAAATAAGTTCTAAAAACTCTAGTGATGATTACAAATATAGCTTCTATTATTGTGTGTCTGTTGAAGAGCCCAGTATAAAGACTGGGTAAATAAAAAGCATACAGCACTCACTGATAATAGATCTGGCCCGTATCAGTCTAGGTACAGCTTGACATTTGGATGATGCGGTAAATATGGGGTTGGAATAGATGATCTCAAGCAGTCCTTTCCAGCTTAAACAATTCTGCGTCAAGAGTTTGAAAATGAATGTTTAATGTGAATTCCTCTGCTGGTATGTAGCAATGTTCCATTCAATCCCCAGCAAACAACCTAGGAAAGGGAATCTAAACTTGAAATATGCTTGTTCTGGGTTTTAAAAAGCAGCAAAAACCATGAAAAATTAAAACCTGCTGCCTTGCATCACCTAAATTCCGTCTTCCAAACAGAAGACTGAAGACAGCATGGACAGCTCAGGAAGTCAAACAAAAACAGATGCATACCAAAATTTGACATGTAAAGCAGTGACAACTTTTGGCTTTCTTGACTGACTGATATTCTTCATGACCCTCGTTGCCACGGCAACAGGATAACCCAGGCCACTGACCACCTAATCTGTGATCTTGCTCCTAGCGATGACCAGTACCTGAACCTTCACAGGAAAGACAAAGTTTGCAGTAATCTATGGCCTCTTACACAGTGTTGTATGCACAAACACTGAGTTTGGCAGGCTTATGCTCAGTACTTTGCACCATGCTGGGTGACAAGAGTTCTCAGACAGTTACCTTCATTAATTTTTAGGACCCATAGCAGTCAAATGAAGAAATAGGCCATCTGCTCCCTTCCCCGAAAAACACAACACAATATTCTCATTTTAACCAGTCTGCTACAGGTAGTCAGCGTAAAGCAGGCATTCTGAGTAGCAGTTGCCTCCATTAATTCCTTAGTTACAAGATCTTACACAGTTTCAGTAATAACCTTTCAGTAGAGACTGGTATGTATCTTAAGCATCCGCCTTCTCTCCACTTGAGACAATACTTCCCTTTAATCACTGCGATACAGATTTAGTGATATTTCTGTATGTGTTCCTAGATCTACCAAATACTCTTTAGACGAAATCTCACCAGATTTTTAGAAAGAACAGGTTCGTTCATTCTAAACTCAGAAAACATTATTATCATGGTGTTGGAAGTCTAAAGTAATCCCATACCAATTACTCAGTTTTACAAAGCACTGAGGCAGTGTTTCTGCCTGTAGTCACATTCACAACTGTCATAATATCCTGACTGCCAGTAAGCAAAACATAAATGGCCCTTGCAATAGGGAAGAACGACACAGATCTACTGTGCACAGAAGTTACTTCAAGTGACAAAACAAGTATGCATTTTAGTCTAACCTGGCCTGTCACATAACGCTGTGAGAGCAAACTTGTCATGCGACAACGTGAGCCTTTTATTAAGCTGCCAGAGGTGTGGAAACCAGGCTTGCAGACAGGGCACTTCGACCTCTGTCTGACCTAACATAAATTTAAGAGAAACATCCCAGTGATAAACATCAAAGACTTTACAGGAGTATGCGGAAGGCACCTGCATGAGTCAGGAAAACTCAGATGGAACAGGGCAGGGTATTATCTCTACTTGCACTGTGCTTTATAGCAGCCCCCTAAAACCACACGCACACACACACACTCGTTCTCAGGGATGCTGGGACAGAACACGGGCAGCACAGCCAGCTAGAGCTTCAGCTTCCTACATGCTTTGGATTACAGTAGATCTACTTGATTACTCTTGACTTCTATTTAGTATTGTACACTGTGTTATTAGAAGAAGAGGACATATAATGCTTGATTTGAAGAGCAAGTGAGATGTTTTGGATTTTATATTCTGGGAAGCAGCAGAAATTTATTTTGTTTTGCTTTTTAACATATCCACTGAATAATGTGGACCACTACTAAAGCTATAGTTTCTCTGAGCTTTTTAGTTTTATTTTAGAATTATATATAAAAAAATCCCATGAGCTGCACTATCCTCAA
Source organism: Strigops habroptila (assembly GCF_004027225.2). Taxonomy (NCBI): domain Eukaryota; kingdom Metazoa; phylum Chordata; class Aves; order Psittaciformes; family Psittacidae; genus Strigops; species Strigops habroptila. The sequence goes on along the minus strand of NC_046358.1, from coordinate 46,983,592 downwards.
AATAGTGCAGCTATCTAACAAAAATTAGAAATAACATTCAGAGCCTCACTTAAAACAGATACATCATCTATAAGAGGGCTTGATTAACTTTAGAAAAAGCCCAACCATTTGGCTAGAAAGAAAGCTTTCTATGTATGTCCATGTTTCATTCTATGTGAAGTTTTTCCACAACTAACTTGAGAGGCTAAGTAAGAACATTAAGAGGGTGACATGCAAATTCTTACTTCAGTTACAGGTAGCACTTCACTTCCTAAAAGATATATTAATAGTGACCATTTCAGCAGAAGTTGCTAACTGCTCAGGAATTCGGAACTATCATCAGGGGAAATGAAGGCACAGTGCCATTTCTCTTCTGTACATGTCACTGTCATCCCTATGTTTATGAAACCGGCTCTGGCTTTTGACTTGAGGCAGACTTGAACGTACCTTTTAGCTCTAACCCACCCTGAAAACCACTGCTCTTCCTCACAGAGCCAGTATGCCAAAGTAGAACTTCCTGTTGTAAGATATTAATTACCTCCACAATATTCACTATAAAATTTTTGTGACCAGAAACAAATTAAGTTTGACCAGTCTTTTTCATAAATTGCTACTGGTTATATACCTGATAAACAAAGGCTATTTCCTACAAGGTAAGAGGAGTACGTACACTCAGTCTTGGCAAAAGCTGATGACTGCAATAGCAACCTCACAACTTTTTTACCCAGAGCTGGTCCCTATAGTGCTAGCCAGGGTACAAGTGCCAAAGAGCAAGATGAAAATTTTCACCTGCATTTTAAGACCTGTCAGCTCCATATACACACACGGTCTCTGTAAATGCTGGTGGTACTTTTCAAATAACTGTTTTGCAGCAGAAATTCACTGGAAAGAAAGCTGCTACCCAAACTGCTGGAACAACTTGAGAAGCATCCTAACTCAACAAAGAAGTTTACCTTATAGAAATTGCTTAACATGACATGTAACTCATTCAGGTATTGCAGTATTAATCTAACACTTAATCGTAGTGTTTATGAAGTTGATCTACCAGTTTTGTTTACTTCATTTGATTTACCTAAGATAAATACATTAGGTGTCTGAGATATTGTATCTGGCCCTCGGCAAAGAAATCTAAAGCAGTGTTTCATTTTATTTATTGGAAATATCAAAACAGCCATAATTCTGACAAAATGAACATGTGATCTTTGGTAGGTGTTTACCAGTAACAAAATTACACTGGCTGGAAGGTACTTAACAGATCTGCAAACTACCACATCAGAAACCTGTTCTTAAAAATACTACTGCAAAACCTGTCTCCAGCCACTACTGTCACCTTCAGATTGTGCTCAGGATGCAATCTGGATTGTGAAACATACATCCAAAACTGCATTCAGCCTAAAAGGATAGGACCATAAGCTCACTGACTTTCGGGATGTTTGAAGTTTGGATCTTACTCAGAATCTTATGACTTGATCTTATCTCTCATTTTATACTAAGAGATGATGCATGGTCCAATTTTCTTCTGTGCTGAAAGCACATAGTGTGTGAGAAGAGCATTCAGATCAGTCACTACTGATAAAGTCAGTATCACCACTGCATGAGCTAATAATATCAGTTGTCTCCCTCAATTAGGCATCATTTGTCCACTATCCGTCTACTGTTTGTGAAGTTACTCATAGTTTTAACAGGTATTCCACTGATATTTAAGGGAAATGCTACAGGGACGAACACCATCCCCCCTTTCCTTTCCCCCCTCCTCTGTAGACCATGTATGTGGACTATACTAGAGGTTCCTTGTACCCTGCCCCAAATCTAGTCTTCTGCATATTACGTTTACTTTTATCTATTTTTTTTATCACCACAGTAACAAGAACTCCTGTCCAGGGTGCTACACAAATATCTAGCAAAGCCAGAGCTACCCCAAAAGTGCTTCGATTCTTAAGCAGAAGACAGGAGACCACAAAGAAAGCAGCAGAAACATGGTCAAAACATACCTGTCTACAGTTGGACTGTACTATGCAATTAACAGGTATCATGGCAAAGGGGCTCTTTAGGCAGGAGGTTTTTTCTTGGCAGTCCTTATGATCAACTGTACAGAAAAAATAACTGCAAGATGCATATGCGTCCAAGATAATGATGATTTGTAAAAAAGTCTCTAGCAAAGGTGCAACAACAGGCCCAAACAAGAAGAGCAATGGTTTTGTCCATAGCAGCTAAAGATGGATGGATGACTGAAGATCGAAAAGACAGGGAGTCTTTTGAACTTTTTAACCCAGAGTTTAGCCTGCAAAATATCAGCAAGAAAAGCTGAGACTTCACTCTGGACAAAGAAGGTAAGTCTTAGGAAAAGTGGAAGATCTTATCATTGTCTGTATAGAAACAGAAATTGAAGATTATCCATAGAAGAGAAAGGAATCAAGGATCAAGCTGTCAGGACTTCTCAGAAAGTGCTAGAGAGAGTAAAGTACTCCAAGTGACATGCTGGGGGAAAAAAAAAAAGAATGAAGAGGTAAAAGGACAACTACAAGAGACTAGAAATACAGAAGCCCAGAAAGGACAAGATTTCAAAGATTTCATTTCAGTTGAAAGCAAGTAACATTTCAGGAAAATGAAGACGAAGTACTGAGATTTTGGTAACTACATTTACAGGTAAGAATAGGGCAAAGTTGGAGGTGACCTACACTGGAATAAGAAATACTTCAGGCAGCAACAGGAAAACTACCAGTTACATATCCACTGCCAGAAATCTGAGCTCAAATTCTGCAGAATTGTTGATTTCTACATGGACAAACTTCAGCCAAAAGAGAGCAGGAGACCAGAAAAGGCTGTGAAAATATGTCCCTTTGCTTTAGGCACCTGTCAACCACCTTGAACTCTAAACTCTCTGTCTCTTTGATCTAACTTAATTAGGAAAGTCATTAGCTGAGACAAACCTGAAAACCAGTAGCAAATGTGCAACAATTTGATCATATTTTAATATATTTTAAAACACAAATCTTTGTAGTACATTTAAGTTTATCTTAATTATCTTCAACAGAACATTTTGCCTGGGCTTCACTTGGATCCAACACATTAACAAAACAGTACTTGTTCAAAATTTCTCTGTTTCTTTCTGTAGTCAGCTATAGCCTCAGATCTCGTACTGACTACAATTTAAAGGCATAATTTAATTTGAAGCTCTCATAATCCATATGATTTATCCCGATTATAGATAGCATGAACTACAGAGAGGTGAGCAGAGCTACTTTGCGTTATCAGCAAAAAAATTAATGATGCTGTAGTTCTGAACAGAGAAAACAAAAGAAACCCAGAAAAATAGCACTGTTCCTTGAGATAAGGCTCAAGGAAGAAATATTTATAATGAGTAAATTAACATTTATTCATAGTACATTTTACTTGCATTTCGCAAGTAGTATAAGAGAAAACTGTATGGCATGTAACTACACTGTATGCACAGTTACAAGCTGAAAAATGAGTGAGAACACCTTCATTTAGTCATGTTCCCTGTTGTCTTCATAATCAGAATTGTTAAACTATTTAGACTGAAGAACGAACACACAATCATAAGAGAATAAACTGACTTCTCTTCTACTTCCCACTGCTCCTTAAGAGCTCTTCAAGGAACTCTCTTCTTCTTTCGAAAGAGATGTGAGGCTGTCACTTTCTTACTGAGGCTTGGGGTTTTTTTTGCACTGGGTGTTAATAAACTGTATTTTCACTACTAAATATAAATATTTTGACAAGCAAATACCTGCATTTTATTCAAAATTCACCAAAAGAAAATTCACATGACCTTATTTGCAGTATTTTCTGGCCCTACCATTTTCTAAAACAATGTTCATTTCAGATAATATTTAGGAAGCAGAGAGCAATTATTCTACATAAAGGGGAGAAGCAGGAAAATTTGGGATAATTGCTGTCAATCCTAGTTCCAAATACATTGGCTGACTGGGAAGTAACTGAAAACCTCAAATTAGAGATCTGTGTGTTTTACTTGCTATTCTGCCATGATTTACACAATCTATTAACTCCTTTCTTAGAAGTATGACTAGAGAAGATAAGGCTAGTACAACTTGTTAGTGTCTAAGCAGCAAGACCACAGAGCAAAAAGCAATACCCAGCAGAATTAAAACAGGAATTTTCTGTTTAGTGAGTATGTCAAACACTAAAGGGGGGGGGGGGGAAATATCAAAGATTTCTGAAAGGAGGGGTGAAAAATAATACTGCAACTAGAGAGAATAGAAATGCTACACATTTATTAGAAAATATTAACAAAGTACGGTCATATATAAATACCTGTAAGGAACTGGAACATGGTGTCATTAAGGAAAGAAGTCATTTTGCTTATAAATCATCCTGCCAGTTCTTCTCATTTAATCTTGAATCTTTGACACTTCACACTTATCTTGATATTTAAATCCCGTTTGAATTACAACACTAATAACACAAGGACTGTAATTTTCAGCATTTTTTACCTCAAATGCAGAAGTAGAAGATGGAAAATCTGAATACCTAAAAACCCACAAAAAGGTGGCAATATAAAAAGCCTGAGACTAAAATAGAGGTTTTAAAATTGTTTTTAAGCAATTATTACTTTTTAAGGTTTCTGCCTCAGCTTCTGAATGCTTCAGGCTTGCAGTCATGTGATACTTGGAAGTATAGCAAGGACCTAAGAGAAGATTTACAGTGAAGGGCAATGGAACAGCATTTGTCTTCCCAGGCAACCATTACATGTGATGAAGCCCTGCTTTCCTCGAGATGGCTGAATACCTGCCTGCCCATGGGAAGTGGTGAATGAATTCCTTGATTTGCTTTGCTTGTGTGCAGCTTTTGCTTTACTTACTAAACTGTCTTTATGTCAACCCACGAGTTTCCTCAGTTTTACTCTTCTGATTCTCTTTCCCATCCCACTGCGGAGGGGGGGGAGCGAGTGAGCGTATGTGTGGTGCTTAGTTGCCAGCTAGGGTTAACCTGATAAAACCCCACAGCAATTTATTACCTTTAAGGAGTACACATTATTGAGCGAGACAAAAATAAAGGAAAGCATAAACTGCTCAAACTTCAGACTCACCCCAGTTTATTTTGCCTCTTGATACTCTATGTCTGAAAAAACTCCCATTCTTTGTCAGCAGCAGTCCCTTAGCTCCTTACAGAAGGACAAGAGCAAATTTCACAAATTTGGTAGAATGAGGAGGAAATGAGAAACACACGTGAAATATTCTCACAAGACTTCTGCCATACTTCTGTTCTGCATAGCAAACAAAGGAAAGTCTTTAAAATTGTATTTTAGGACCAGCTCAGCTCCATCTGAAGTTTGGGGGTTGGGATATCCATGCCCTTAACAAGGAAAACAGACATTTTGTCAGCAATTATGTTTCGGGAAGGTGACAAGGGAATTGTACTGGAGTTGATGATCTGTCTGTGCATCTCTTTACAGTAACCTTTAAAACGTGTGTGCTTTCCAGTAGGAGCACAGGCTGGCAAGATTGCACAGAGGAGTCCTTCCCTGCTCAGAAAAGACCACTTCAGGGAAACAGTGCCCTGGCAGAACATAACCCCAGAACATCCACACAACATGCCCCTTCACCACTACAAATTTTACTGAATTAATTTCACTGAATGAAACAATTTATTTCATTGAGGAAGCTTGAGGAAAACCAAGTCAGGAGAGCTGAGGCAATTTTCACTAGCACCATTATAACTGCTGTTCTCTTGCAGGCATTTTCGAGCCCTTCATATTTAAGAGATGTGCCTTTGCTACAACTCCTATGTCTCTAAAGGAAGAGTTTCAGGGGCTTTTGTAAGTTTTACAGCCATTGGTAACCAATTTCAACATTACACAGATGAACAGATAGTCCTTTACAGGTATGTAAACAAGCAAAAATGGTAAGGATACAATACCCAGAAAGTCCCAAAGGCTGCCTGAAAGGCATCTGAACAGAAAATCAAAATATTATAAGTAGTGAAACTGCAGTTCCTAACTACCAGAGTTAAGATAAAGAGAAACCCAAGTACTAACTGATAGTACCCAAGCCAGCTTCTGAAAGTCAAGCTGACTCTTAGGCTTTCTCCTGGACTTCCTTTTCTCCTTCCCCCCAGCCATTTAACAAAAGAATGTTTTTAAGATGAGCAGAAGATATAAGCTATGTTTCTCTCTCTCTCTTCCAGACCATAACATAGACTTAACATTTGTCTCTGATCCAAAACTGAATGTAACACTGCACCTCACAACAGAGCAAGAGGGAGAGGTCAGCATGCTGTGGAGTCTACAGGATTAAAGAAAAAAAAAACAGCAATTCATTTTGATGTTTTAATTATGCAAAGAAACACTGCTAGTTGAAACACATATGGGTTTGCATTTACAGAATTTCACCGTCCTGCTTGTAGTCTGCTTAATAGTATTAGTCCTGTTTCCAATATTTATAACTTTTAAACCACCTGAACAGCTAATATCTAAAACAAGTCAAAAATGGCTTCCCCATCCTCCTTTCCCTGCCTGTAAACATAAATATTTTCTTAATTTCAAAAATTGTTGTGTTTTAAGTTCCAACAGGGTAAGCAGGGGAAACGATGTTCTTATAAGGTATGAGAATACCCAGTATGACAAAAAAGACCCAGAAGTTACAGAATGGATTCATTCATGTTCTGATTAGTCACAACTAAAATCAGATATTTTAATTAGTCACAACCAGAATCAATTATTTTAATTCTAACAAAAAGAGGAGGCTCACAGCTCTGCTGTGGAATGTAGAACATTTTCTTCCAAGGTGGTGGGTAGACTCAAGTACCAGATCACTAAATCAGTAGTATTTTGACTTCATCACAGTGCACTAATCAGCTTTCATGATTTTGCTGGATAAATGTTGGTAAACATAATGACAATGTAAGTCAGCTTAAGATATCAATGGATGCATGAGAACACCTTAATTTATACTACCTCAGAGAGGGACATCTGAGTAGAAACCAAGAAACTCACAGAGAACTACAGAAAAAAATCCTCAATTCTCCTAATATTCCCCAGAAGTGTTCAAGCCCTATGTACAATGACTGTATATTTTCCAAATGTTTCAGCTGCTTTTTTAAATTTTTTTTTAGCTTATTGTTCCCACTTCCAAAATCCAGTTCACAGGAGATATCTAGTCTATGGCAAATTAAGTTTTCAAAGTACACAGTAATAAAGTTTGTCCTATACCACTGTTCCCTTTTAGAAGCACAAAGCAACTGACAATCACCTCAAGATTTAAGCCAAAGAATACCAAAGGTATAACAATAGCTAATGGTCAACCCAGTCAGAAAAACATACGAGGAGCTATGCTGGAGCTCTCAAAAAGACAACATGTCTCTGTATGTTGAGCTGTTCAACCTTCTCTTCATACTACTGTCTGCTTAAAAGCAAAAGTAAAGCTTTATATTGCAAGGTCAAAGTGGTGGGGCTTTCACAGGTGTGGTACCTGTATTTCTATCAACAGAGCCATACAAATCACATAAAGGAATGAATGCCCCTTGGATGACAAACCTCTAAATTATCTTGGAAGTCATAAACAATCGCATGAAAGCAAAACAGTTTGCACAGCTTGAAGCTGAGAAAGGACCCTTTTAAAAAAACAAACCCCTGAATTGTACAGTTCTACATTTCCACACAACCCTACTAGAAAAAAAAAATCAGGTCACTCATTTAATTAGAGGGAAAATCTACCTTGGAAAGAAACTGTGTTTTGCAAATCATGAAAATTACAGTGCTATTTCCCTTGTAACTAACATACCCTCACTGATTTCTGATGTGAAAGACCGTAAAACTGTTAGGTGTTGGAAAGAACTGTAAATTCTGGGTATTTGAAGATTTAAGCAGAACTATTTCTGGTTTTATTAGGCATATCAAAATCATGGCTAAACCCCAGCAGTAGGCTGGTGCTTTTAGGAAAACTCTAGTTAAATTGGTAAAAGTTTGTATTTCTTGGCATACAGGCACCATCCTAACAAACCTCTTTAAAATCAAGCGTCTTGGTGGAGGTTAACATTTACTGTTTACTATTCTTCTGGTTGTTAGGGATTACCACAAAGGTCCTGTTTTTCCATGACATCAGCTGCATTCCAACAGAAATGCGTGCCCAGGAGTTTCAGTAATGACTATAGTCTCCAAGTACTGAAACTTTGGCCAAAATCTTTTACACCTGCAGACCAGCTGAGTAAAACAACAAAAAAAAACCCATGAAGAATTTAACGGGAATTTCAAACTTAGTTCCTAGTAAATGACAAACTATTATTTTTGTTCCTCGAATCTGTTGTTGAAAGTTGTTTGGATCAAACTTTGAGTATCTGCTAATTGTTGCTCCTCATGCAACTAACTGCCTGACTCAAGACCCCACAGTTCAGTTTGTCAGAAGCGTAAACACACTCCACCCCAAATCAAATCAAACAGGTCAAAGGAATTTGACAGGGTGCATAAATTTTCCAAAATTAGCATGTCTTACCTGCTTTACATGTGTCTCAGCTGTTTCTTTTCCTAAAATGCTGATGAAAATATTCCATTCCCATTAAGACACCATGAAAATCGACTGTTTGTGAAACATACAGATCCTATAGTCTTGAGAAAAATCCCATGAAGACACGAACAATCTTCAGAGCAGGCATCATACTGTTCGTAGGAAATAAAGTATGGAGCTACACCCTGAACACTGAGGAAAAACCATAACGTTATAGCAGTGGTAGATGTTATCCTCTATGTGGACAGCATGAGAGTCTGTAAATGATAGCCATGGAACCATTTAACAAAGTGTATCTACCAACAGCAGCAGAGTAGTAGAAGAGTTTTGGACTTCAAGTTCTGTCAATGCTATAGATCTTATTATTAGCTGTCTGACCATGGGCAGCCCCTGGGCTCTACTCAGAGAGGCTACCCCTGCAGCCTGCCCCAGCTACCAAAACCTCGCCACATAAAACCAACACACCCAGGCAGCCCTGTTATACAACCAGCAGTATCTGAAGTGGGTTTATCTGAACCCAAAGCCCAAAATCAGAAACATTATAATGATACCTGACTAAAGAGTACAATAAAAAAGAAAGGATTCAGACTCAATACAGAGAAATAAAACCCCCAACTTTCCCTTTTTATTAATCCTAGATATCGCATTTTCATGAATAACATGTCATCACACTGCTAGTGCAGGTAACTCCTAGTGCAAAGAAAAAAGCCAGTATTAGAGAAAAAGTGCAGGAATGTTTGCACTGTAACATGCAACAGTTCCTGACACTGCATTATAGGGCTACTTCACGTTGTTATTAAGAAGCACCACAAAGGAAAAAACTTTCTTACAGGTTAACTGAGTAGAGATTTTTAGTATTTTTTACCTCAGGATTATTATTTTTATCACTCTTCAAAAAGTTTAATACTTCCAATACCTAAAAGGGGCCTACAAGAAAGCTGGAAAGGGACTTTTTCCAAGGGCATGTCATGATAGGACAAAGGAGGATGGTTTTAACTGAAAGAGGGTAGATTTAGATTAGACATTAGGAAAAAGTTCTTTAAGGGTGGTGAGGCACTGTCACAGGTTGCCCAGAGAAGTTGTGGCTGCCCCATCCCTGGCAGTGTTCAAGGCCAGGCTGGATGGGGCTTTGAGCAACCAGGTCTAGTGGAAGGTGTCCCTGATTATGGCAGAGGGGTTGGAACCAGATGATCTTTAAGGTCCTTTCCAACCCAAACCACTCTATGATTCTATGATTATTATTTTGTCATCAATTGGGAAGAATTTGAAATCAATCAACTCAGCTCTATTCATACAGGAACATCCATATAGTGAAAATTGTTACGTCAAAACCTCAGTTTACTGAGTTCTCTTCTTTGCTGGTAAAAGCATACTACAACTAATAACATGCAAAGCACAGAAAGAAAATCTCAAAGACCTATACTGTATTCTCTATAGAGAAGAAGGTTAATTTGGGGAAGAAAAAACTTTATTGGCAAGATGATTTATAATAGAGACTCATTAAAGAATTTTGCCAACAACTGCTACATACTTAATAATTTAAATCATTATTCTCCAGTCAGAAATGACCCTCTCACTGGCAACACATTCACCTGTTATGCTCCTCTGATTTTGGTTTTCAGTCAGCATATGCTCTAAACAAAGAATGTTCTTTCTGGTTTTATTTCCTTCAATGTTAAAATGGGTGAAGGACAGAGTAAGCATATTTTTGTAATAGTTATCAAACAGCTGAGTTTATGCAATCTCTACCTGTGTTACCAGGACATGGTAGTTCTGCAAAATTACACTTCCTGGAAGGCAAACAAAAAGGGGAGTACTCAGCCATCAGTACTGACAACACAGGCACTGAGAACTGTTATATGGAAAACTAGCAAATTTTGTATATAAATCACTGATTTCCTCACTACTCCCAAAAGCCCACTCGGTCTTTGTCAATGTCCTTCCCTTTGCAGGGTTTTGGAGAGTCAGGAACTTCCCTTTTGATTTTATTTCCTGTTTTCTTTTGGACTGTCATCTTTTTAATGCCAGGTGTCTTTACCTTACTCATGTTATTGTCCCTCATACCTTAGGTAAGATAGCTATGCACTAGTTTTTCCCAACTCAGCCAAAACAGCAGCTAAGGCACAGGTCCTACATTTGTATTACGGACTCTTGCAGCATCTGTCTGAAAGGACAGAATATAGTGACAACCTCTGAACAGCACTAAAACCTAGCAAATGATACTATTACAGCCACATAATTGTCAGTAAGCGAGAGATGAAGAGACAGGGCTGCAGTTGCGCTGCCCAGAAGTTTAGAGGAATGTATTGAGTGTGGGATAAATCCTGACTCTCAGACATGAACCTGCAAACATCTCCAGCAGAACCGGAAAGAATGCAGGCCAGTTGTGCAGAGGAAGGGTGCAGGATGCCAAGACAGTGCAGACTCTAGTTTGTGCTACAGGATAGTCAGAAACTTACTGACAAATCCCAACCACAGTCTCTTCTTCCAATCCAGGGGCCTTGATAATATGAAGAACAACCACAAAGACAGAGGAACAACATATACATCCATTGGCCAATTTTTTACAAAATGAAAATGCCAGAAGCATGGGAACTATCAAATCCATGTCTTCAGAGCAGGCTTGATGAATTCCTCTCTCCCAGTAAGGTACTTAATGTGAATTGCAGTTACACAGTCCAAGTACTTGGGAAAGATCTTAACCCTTAAATATTGAGGCACATATGTTACAATACATATCTCCTAAGTAATGCCATCATTACTCTTTCAATCTTTGTGCAATTGAGACAAATATTGGGGTTTTTTTTTATACTCTCTATTAAAAAAGATATTAAAGTTCATGAAGAGTGAAATATGCTAGGGTACTACTTTAGCTGCAGTCATATGTTCTTTATAGACCTTACCTTATGAAATCAGGTAGAGATTGTTTTATTGTTTTTTAAAAAGAAGTTCAGTCTTTACTACTAAAAATTGCCATCATCTTCATTTTATACTCTCGCTTATAGTTCTGTCTCCAGAACCTTAGGTGGAGCAGCACTTATTTCCTAAAGGAAGTATGCTCACTCCAACCAAAATACTATGAATGTGGAACCTGTAAAAGGTTCCAATTTTGCCAGTTAGCACATCAGATAGAACAACAATTACATTTAAGAGCTATCATTTTGCATTATGTGCTTAAGGTCTGCCAGACCTGCATTAATAGAAAGCAAGTTGTACTCTAGCAGTTCAGGAATACATCTTCGGAAGCCAGATGGAGTTTTTTCTTCACCTTAATTACTTTAACTACTAAGGTTAAGAGCTGCTTTACCTACATAAAACAGAGGGCTTAGAGGTGTCGGCAATCTGTTACCTTCTGTCTAGTTCCACTGCTGCACTCGTTTGTGCTGCTCAAACTAAATTTAATTGAACTCTGCAGGGCAGGTGCCCCTACATGAACTAAAGATCATGAACCACCCTCCACAAAGGTATGCTCCAGATTCCCACATCACTACGCGTAGAGCTTTACACTACAGCCATCAGGGATGATGAAAACTATCTGTGGCCAGGAATTTCCAGTAAATTTAGGTTTGTGAAAGGAAACAGTACTGGTGATTAAACTTACAGCCTTTTGCAAGCCATTGTATGGGAGACAAATTAAAAAAGTGCGTCACTGTGCACAAAGACTTTCATGAACTTCTGCCAGGAACAAAAGTGTTTTCACCTTCCGTGTTAAATTCCAGGGATATTTGACCGCAGCTTTTCTCAAGTGCTTGTGAAGCTTTAACCGTAGGAGGGATATTTGATGTTAGACATCCCACAGGCTTATGCAGTTCTACTCTGATCTCTTAAATGGCAGCTTTAATGCCTCCAGCGACCAGCTGCATAGCAGCAGCAAACAGAATTCACTTTGTTGCTACACTTGCTGTGATAAGAATGTCTCAGTGCTTTACACCGTAATGCATGCTTCTAACTGTAAATGTGAGCAACGGTAGTAAAGTCCAGAACATGCGTAGTTCCTTATAGAATACAAGCCTAATAAGACATTTACAAAGACTAATCACTATTAAATTACTCATTTTACACTTAAGATCTAAAGTTGATATTAATTTTGGCACCTTTCATGCTTTTTTATATTATTTTGTTACATTTAATGGCATTTCAATAACAAATATGTAAATCCATTTAAAGTCCTGTTGTGTTTCTATCATTTTTCACATACTGTAACTTATACACCATTCAATTTTCACAGCCATATAGTCTCTTCATAAATAAGTCTCTAACACTGAAAAACAATTGGAAATCAAACTAGTCTTATGACTATGCCTTTATGCTTTCATCAGCCTCACCTATCCAGAATAGCAAAAGAGAAAAAACAGGAACCCAAATGTAGGCAGTGGTTTCTCAACATTCAAAGTGTATTTTTGATTTCAGATTTGAACCTTACAACTCTCCTTTATATGTTCAGGCCTGTTCATTTGAAAGGGAATAATTTCCCCCATAGTTTGAGGAAACTCAGATTTCTATCACATTCCAGATCCAACCTGGGTGATTTCAACCTTGTAGATGAAGTAACATTCAATAACTGCGATTTCGCCTTTTTTGATCCTCTCCTCCCTTTTCCTCTCTTCTCCTCTCCAGATTACACACTAGCTGACTCCAGCCCAGAAACACTTTTTTTTTTTTTTTTTTTTTTGAGGACTGGGTTAGACAGTCATAAATTCAGAAGAACTTCCAATATCACAATAGTTCAGTGCGTTATTACTTTTACAGCCATGCAGAATAAAAGTATAAAATGAACTGACATAAGTTTAGTATTATAGACATCCTTCATTGTACATTACAGTTCTGAAGATTAGAAAGAAAATAAGCACAGTAATGTTATGGGAAAAAGAGGAGGGGAGCTTAAGCCAAACTAAAGCTGAGCTAGTACCTATTTGCGTAGTTAAGACAGAAGCTGTCAAGTCCAGCTGAACAAACACCTAACAGACAGAAATTCTGAATAGCAGCAGCAGTTAAAAAGCTTATTTTAAAATATAACACATTCATTCAATCCCCACGGAAAAGGTAATCACCAATTGGCTTGGAACAGCATCAGGACTAGTTCAGCAGAACCATTTCCTTCAATAAACACATGGCTTGCTCTCAAAGCAGAGGAGGACAGAATGGCACACAGTTCATTTGCTATTGCTCTGCTCCCTTCACCTTCAAATATTTGTGTTTAGGGTAATGTTGACCAGTGGGACACATGTTCCTGCGCCTCAGTAGTGTTGAGGTCAAACTATATTCTTATCTTGCTCTACTTCCCTAAAGAGAAATTAATTATACAGAGGGTGAAATTAAGAGAGGCAATTTTTTGTTTCTGCCATGCCTTTCACATCCAATGATCTGAAAATACACACTTTAAGTACCTCTGGATTTGAACACAGAAGCTCTTCTGCAGCTCACAGTAACAGCACACAACAGTCTGGGTAAAAAGTGAAAAAGAATATAGCTGTGTGCAACTTCTTACTCCATCCTATAATTATGATAACTCAAGGTACAGCCTCTGGCTGTTTTTCCCCATACATTTCTGCACTCCCTAACTGAGACCTTCGGAAAATCACATTCTTACATCTTGCCAGAATTCATAAACTTCAGGGCTGGAGCAATACAAACTTTGCAGTGGTTTAGAATGATACTAAACAAAGCAGAAATTGGTCATGATAATAAGTAAAATAAAGTAGAATTAAGCCAAATAAGGGGAGAAAAAAGTGGATTCAGAACAGTCCTAGCAAAACATGAATTTCTGGTGTATGCACATAAAATGTCTACTTGAAAGTACAACTTCTGAAGTGGACATGCATGGAAGTAGGAGAGGAACATACAAAATAGTAACTGAATCCCAGATATAAAATTACTGAGATCACATGCTCAGCTACAATAAAGGCCTAAAAATTTCACCAAAAACTGTAGTGTACATGTGTTCTGTACTATAAACAATCATATCAGTTGACAGGGAAAAACTGTTATAATGTTCTTCTATTAAAAGCCAAAACTATAATATAATACTCCCAAGAGAAGGCTTCTGGAAAAGAGTACGTGAAGCCTAGACATGGCCAGCAGGTAATTATTTATTATGTCAATTTTTCCCTGACTCTTGAAAGGAAAGAAAAAACCACTTTTTGAAGGTTCCCTGACAGACGAAATGCTTGCGAAACACCTTCTGAAGCACAAGTCGTTGCACTGTTGCAGTCAAACATGGGCCTTTTCAGGAGCAACACATAACTCTAAGTATGGGTCTGAGCTATATTTTAGCATGGCTTCCAGAAAAATATCCTTATGGTTGGCAGTAAACCCCTTTAGGGATGAATATATGTTGAATCTCATATGGGAAGCAGTGGCTAAAGACAACCAAGAGCAACATCATATTCAAGAGCAGGGGGATCTCCAGACATACTGGTCAGAGCCGCTCTGCAGCCCTGGACTTCAGATCAAAAACGACAAAGGTTAACTCTTTTGTAGATATTTTGTTTCCCAGATTTGTTCAGGTCTCTTGGAGATGTCACATCAGCACAACCGTAATGCTGGGAAGGAGACAGGTTAAGATTCTCAAGGATTTCAACACTGAACTGGGTCTAAGTTGTGGTACAAGGTCCAGGAAGTTTCAGATTCAAGATAAAATAGCACATGACAGACATAAAATCTGTCAGCCTGGAGACAGAAGTTAAATTCAAAGGGGAAGATATCACAGGGCCACAAAATGGACAGTAGAAAGGGTAGAGCTTTGAAGGACATAAGTACATAATACAAGAAAGTAGAACCAAACATAATACCCCAAGCAAAAAAGTAACAAAATACAGAGTGAGAAGCTTTCCAGCCCATTGATACAAAATACAGCAATCTAAATGTGAAAGGAGAACATTTTTAACAAGTATGACAAAGGGAGGATGGAGAAAAGTTCTTGGAAGAGCTCTGCAGCAAGACTAATGCAGATGGTCTGTGCTGCCCATAACAGTAACATTCAACTCAAGTATCTTTTCAATATATTGAAGGAAGTGTATTTGTACATAAGCACAAAGTTAAGACTGAGCGCTCAAAATTCCTCAAACTTTAATTTCCTTGTAACATAGGTTCTAACAGATTTATTATTCTTTTTTACCAGCTAAGAAATGACCACTGTGCTTTCCATTCCATGCATCCCTTCTTCCAAGTGAAACAAATTTTGCAAGCTAATCACCACCAGTTGGCTACCCTTTCAGCATGAGAAAAGATAGCTGGCAAGGAGAAGGAAAAAAAGAAAAAGGGTACAACCAGCAATGAGCAGTTGCTATTGCTGAGCCACTGCTGGGCACACAAGTGTGGAAAATAATCTGAATTCTATGAAATGCAGATTTATTTTAATTTTACACTTCAGAACAAACAGTCAAAGAAAAAAGTTTGCTATCAAACTATATAGTAACATATAGCCTCATCATTAATTTGAGAGAACAAAGTGCACTATAAAATGTATCAAAGGATAAAGCAAGTGGCAATAAAAAAATTAATCCTTTTATTTCCCTACAGGTTGTCAAATCCATCTGTTAAATGGGATGGAAGACATTGCGCGAATACTCCAAACAAATACAGCAGCAGCTCTGTGAACAGCAATCACTAACGTTACCTGGCACAGTAACGCTTGTCCTGAGCAATAGGCTGAGGCCATCCCATGAAATCTTTGATTTGTACCCAAATTCTCCCCAGGTCAGATCACAGTTTAACTTCAGCTCCATAAGCAATAATACTTCTACCAGATACCTAAAACCAAATAAACTGTGCCTTTTAAATATTAGTAATTCATAAAAATGCTGTCTGTAATTAAAAAATATAACATGGCTTTCAATACTCTGGATATTTGGGAATTTTTTCTACACTATTTTATTATATACTGAGTTTCCACCAACTGGGAAAAAATCTTCCCCTTTACAAAATGGGCACACTCCAACAGGGTATAGAGAAGCAAATGACAGCAGAATTAGTTTTCACTGTTCATAAGTCGTAAAGAGCTGGGGAAGCCCAGGTCAGTGTTAGATTAGGACAAAGATAAATCCTGCCTTTTAGGAAAAGGAAAACAGTTTAACCTCTGTCAGTGGCTGTTACATCTCTACAGCTGATTCAATGGATCAGGTGATTAAAGTGCTTTGTATCTGCTCCAGTGCAAACTCTCATGTATTAGACATTTAAGCCAACCCAGGTGACTTTCCGATGAAAAAATTCTTCACTATGAGGGTGGTGAGGCACTGGCACAGGTTGCGCAGAAAAGTTGTGGTTACTCCATCCCTGAAACTGTTCAAGGCCAGGCTGGACAGGGCTTTGAACAACCTGGTCTAGTGGAAGGTGTCCCTGCCTATGGCAGGGGGTTTGGAAATACATGATCTTTAAAGTTCCTTCCAACACAAACCATTCTATGAATAGTCCAAAGGGTATTTATGCCATCTGTTTGCCAGCTTGGTGATAAAGACAAGCACTGGGGATAATTTCTTGCACCGTTCCAGCTAAAAATACAGCAGCAGTCTGCCCATGACATCAAGATCTCTTAGAAGCAAATATAAGGTAAGGGAAAAACAGTGACTGAGGACAGCTACAGTGCTTCACAGGATGAGATCTGAGTAACAGCAGCTTACACCCAAACCTTTGTGATACTACTTTCAAAAAAGCAGAAAAAAAGGAGAGCTAGAATCCCCTGCAGTTCAGCTCCTCAGAAAAGCAGATAAGTGGAGAATTACTCAAGGACTACACAAAAGAGAAGCAGCCAGGGGGACTCTGCTGCTCTGAACCATCCCGACAAATCATCGCTGGACCACTGCCCCAACCATACAGAAATCCAACTTGTTTCTATGAAGTATTTGTGGTATTGAGTTCATCATACTTTATTATCCATCATTGTACACTGTCCTGAAAGCTTTAAAGTAAAAAGATGACCAAAGATTTCTAGTGCAACCACTCCAGTTTCCCTCCTCAGTACTTTTCAGTAGGGCAAAAAGTTGTGTTGACGTTGTGCAACGTTTGCAACTTGAGCAAACCTGAATGCTACGTGATAAAACCACCTCTTCCCCTACTGGGGGGAGTTGGTGAGTATCAGGTTTCTCTCCCACAAGGGCAGTATTATTGCAGGTTATGCTAAGCAACACTCACAGAAAGCTGAGGTTGCTCTTCCTTAGGAAGAGCACTGCTCTCATAATTTTTCAAGATTCAGTAAAACTTCACAGCAAATTTACAAAGCAACTTGTTTTATCTCATCTGCTACCAAAGCATTCATACTTCTTATTTTAACACCTGTGATAATGGGTCTCACACATTTAAAAAAGATGTTAAGAAAGCCAGTGAAAGGAAAAACATTACCTTGACTGGAATCTTTTTAATTCTCCACTAGCTATTTGACATACTGCAGCTTAAAGTGTGTTTTTTGAAAAGAATCTTTCCTTTTAATTACTATGATTCATTTGCACCTAAAGAAAAAATCACTGCTGTCTCTGGGATACTATGTCATCTAGCTTGTGAATATTAGTAGGAAAAAACCCTTCACAAATAATTATCTAGGGGCTCCTTTGATGTTTTTAAACAGCAATGGAAAGATAAAATATGTAAGGTATCAAAAACACTAGAGCGGACAGAGAATTATCTCTATCTCTTTCTCTCTTCTGAACCTTTTTTCTTTCTAGCTCTGCCAAACTGGACTCAAGAATCCCTTTTCCTAAATTAACGCCCTGAAGAAATACTCTAGTGCTGATCTATTTCCTAGCTTGCTTCAAATGTTTGCTAAATGTTTTCTGGCTTCAACTGTTTGCTAAATCCATCCCTGCTTTTAAACCAAGCCATGGATCATCTCATACTATTAAGCGCTATGCTTAACAGTGAAAAATATCTATTTTCTACAGAACAGTGTCTGACATGCCAGTTCTGCAGAGAAGGCTGAAATATTCCTCAATTCTAGTCTCAATCCTCACAGCACTGTTTCAAAATCACTCCAGCCCACCACCAATCTCTGACAACTTTGGAACTTAGGCTGTATCAACTTTAAAAATTGTCTAATGTTGCCAACACCAAATAATCTGCTAGCTATCCATTTCCACTCATCCACACATACACATTTTAATTATCTTTTAAACTGAATCGTGCTGAACCAAAGAATTAAACTATGCAAAGAGACAGCTTAGACATCATCTTAA
Source organism: Strigops habroptila (assembly GCF_004027225.2). Lineage (NCBI taxonomy): Eukaryota > Metazoa > Chordata > Aves > Psittaciformes > Psittacidae > Strigops > Strigops habroptila. The sequence continues at coordinate 46,964,970 of NC_046358.1, read as the reverse complement.
CTTTCCAACATAGTATAAAAATAATATAAAAATAACAGTAACATCAGCTATACCCTGATAAAAACTCCAGTGTGACAAGGCCTTTTATGAGTAAAAGCAGCTGCTTTAGTTATATTAGGCTGTTACACAGTACATGTGGCTTTGCCATTTTTCCACCTTGTCTACCATGACTACTTAAACTCTGTTTTCTTTTGAGGTGACAGGTCATTCATTGCAAATGCAAATATGCCCCAGTCTTCAGGATTCTATGCACCTTTATAGAACAAATAGCGGCAGTGTCTTCTCACATGATAAGAAGGAATGATTGCTTAAGAACTTGCTTCCTGACTGACCTTTTGACTTTTGAAGGTAGAACCTTACACTCCATTTGTTACACATACTAATACCCAAAAACAGTTTTGGAGGCCTTCGTCTGTGTGCAGACAAAATTTAAAACTGAATTGGAACTTAGGTCATCTGAAAAGCAAAATGCAATATCTACATTACGCAAGTAAAAGGACTTGACAAGGAACAAGACTGTTTTATGCTGTTATCTAAACATCTATATAAACAAGTAGTCATCCACAATGAGTTTACAGTGTAATTAGAAATGAAACACAATAAATAAGCGTAACAGACAACATGCAGCAAGATGAAAAAGAAGGATAAAGCATGTTGCCAAGACTACATGAATAATTCCTTAGACTCTGTATGAAGGATTTTACCCAAAGAAGTGCTGCAGTATCCAATGAGCAGATAAAAATATTGCCAATATTTGTGTAGACTGACTTGACCATCACGCGCTTTCCCCAAAGCTCCAGTGAAATTACAACAAATTTCAAGAAAGTCGTAAGAAACTATCCTTTTAGTCCACAAGAGCTGTGGAGTAGAATCCACATGTTTAAACAAATTTAAGCAATTTTCCACCTTCTGATTGGGAATCTGTGATATTGCAACTGTTTCTATTAAGCTTCACTCAAGCTACTTATTTATCTGCTTAGTATCAGAGTACATAGTTTGGTGGTTTAGAAAATAATTCTGCCTTCTTAACAGACCCTGATAATTTTCTTCTCAAGGGCAACAGCTGGAGAATGTTCTGCAACATATTCATTAAAATCCCAACATAACAAGATGTGTTCTTTCAGGTCAGACAGGCTGCTCCCGCTTTTCAGCTAACCTACCATGAAATATGCATAAGCCTTCAAAAGGAGAAACCGAAGTAGATGATGAAAGGTTCAAAGAAACATAGCATCCATCAACTATTAGTCTGGAGTTTGAGGGCTGTACAAGAACTCCAGTATTAGTTTGTCGCTAATGGACTGTCATAAGACTGTATTCTATACTTGATAGACCTAGGCTAAGTTGCCAGACTTTTCAGTACAGGCTTTCTTGAGGTTACAGACAGACGTTGCACTACCCGGCAACAGAGCCATAAAAGGCTGAAGAATTAAAAACTGGCTGAGGTATTTATTTTGCAACATCTCACAGACTTAAAAGATTTGGGATTTCCAACCTGAATCACTTTTGAAAATTATACATAGGCCATGCTGTCATAAACCAGAGCACCTTAAGAAATCTGCAGCTATCCCTTTTAGTATTTTTCCACAGCATGTAGGGAGTCTCCCATCCAAGCATGCCTTTTGCCTCCACCCAAATGCAGTTCGTCTAGCTGGCGCTAACCTTTCAGCTATAACTATTTTGTTTCACTTCTGAAACCCAACTTTGGTTGAAAGTTTTCCAAACCAGCTACGAAGTTAGATAGGATTCCATTAAAATCTGTATAAACGTCTGATGGATATTTTGGTTTGCAGCACAACTTTGGGAGTAGTCTTGGACTGACTGGGATTGGAAAGGAAAAAAGTAGAGCTGAATTTAAGTCTTGTAGCCTTAAGTCTGTGTTTTCACATGTTTTTATGGAAGCACAAACTTTATCATGCTGGTATATGTACACTCTGTACAGAAAGCCATGGGTATGCACTTTAATTCTTCAGTTTGATGGGCACAATCCCCTCCATCAATTTTCTAATCCCTAACTCTATCATCTGGGTGGCATTCAAAAGACAATTTATAAACAAGAACAGGCATGCCATTGCTCCCAGACACAAACCAATGCTATTCTCTTGCAGTAAAACAGCTGTTACTATATATATATATATATATAAAGAAAAAATCCCCCAGTAAAATATTTATCAACACAAAGCTAAATCTCAGTTTTTGTTGAAATAAATAAACTAGAATTCAACATGATGTTGTCTATAAGTTAATTTGTCTTTTAGGCAGGAAATAACGAGCATGAAAAAGATGAAAAGGTCAATCGCAAATCTAACTCCGAAGATGAGATTGCCCTAATGCTTTGTTTGCTTGAGACTAGAGATGTTGATCAGAAAAACATAGTTACAAGTTATTAAATATGAAACACATGTTACAGAAGAACTCTAGGATTTAGACCAAAAAAAGCCAACTGAGTCCCTTAAGATTAACTGTAGCAATTCAAGGTACAAACTATGAAAAAAATGCAACAATTTCCTAAAAAACGATGCAACAGTTCTCAAGAAAAAAGGGGCTTCATGTACTGTGGAAACAGATTATACTCTGTAAAAATTATTTTTGGTTTAATATTTTGTTATTAAACCGTGCAAGTTTCAAAGGTGCCACATTTTTCTGTGTTAGCAGGCATGAGATGGGAGTGCTTAGAGGCAATGAAAGGGGTAACTTAAGCTTTACCACTTTTTTCCCCACCCATTAGCACCACTGCTGATGCATCTTGCAACCTCCAGCAAGACAGATGCAGAAGCAGCCATTCAGCTGCCAAGACCCCCAGTCATGCTGCTGTGGATATTATTGATCAACCTCACTCAAAATTGCTCAAGTGTCACCCATACACTTCCTACCTATGTGGTTCACTTGTTCCATAACCTGAAAGCACTTGCCTATGCAGTTGCTCCTGGCTTTCAACAAGCAGCATTTCTTTTGAAGTCCTGTGCTCACATAATGCAGCAGCACATCAGTTAAAGATGGCACTAGAAGATGACTAGTGTAAAAGATTACAACTTTCACTGATTCAAGCCTCAATATTCTGCAGTTTTGATGACAAATTACAGGATACCAAGGAGAAACATGAGATGCACAATCATTCATCAGCCATTTTTGCAAAGCTGAGCCACTGTGCTCACTCTTCTTCAGAAGTACTCACTCCCATGTGAGAGCAGCCCAAAGGAATGTCATCTTTATTTTCTCTAGAAAACAAATTCTTTTGCACTGGAGAGATCAGAGAGAAAATTAAGAAACAGCAGTTTGGTACCATCAACTCACAAGTACTTCAACTCATAACTCTGAAAATAAACATCTCATACTTTCCCCTCATATACCCAAACCACAACTCTTCATTCAGTTATCAAAGGAACAGATATTTCAACTGCAGCATGTGTGATAATTCAGATTTGAGTGGTGGATTGAGAGGTCATGACCACTGGTGGGGTTTGGAGTTTTTTTGGTTGTTTAGTTTTTGGTTTTTTCTCCAATTAAAACACAAATATATGCTGAGAGATCTTTAAGCAACCTAAATAAAAATTCAGCAAACCAAACCAGAGAACATCAGAAAACTTTGCATCAAAATAATTACAGCCTACAGGACACTGCTTTAATACCAGTAGCTCCTGAATCAATGTGCAATTTTTGAACAACATTATATCTATGAAGATCAAATACTTCTAAACAGAAAGAAAACTTCAGTTTTGGAATGGAAGCCCAAATTGTCAGCGTATATCAGCTTTCATCTGCAGAGCTTGTACATTCTGCATTTTTACAGAGCCCTCAGTTACAGCTCCAACTTTCAGCTTGCTTATTTTAATTTATTTTTTTAAACACAATCTGTTTCATTCAAGACTCTGGATTAAGGGCATATAAGCATGCGCTTATGTGTCTCAAACATCAAAGAACTTCATTCATGCCTAAGGAATAGGGTTTCTGGCTTTAGCAATTAATGACCTAACTGATACTGTCCTTTAAGAAAAATCACAGCCTAGTAAAACTTTTAAAACTCTTTTTTATATATCAGACATATAACAGGTTTTAATAAGGCATGACAGGGAAGTCACTGGATGTATCTTGAACTTGGTTTATTTAAGGGAACTGACCTCTTTAATAACCTCTGATCCACCCTATACAAAATCTGGCAGGAACTAATAGCTGATTTTCTACGTATTCAGCAGAGCCAAATGCACATATATGTGTGTGTGTTCAGTCCACTACTTATAATCTTTCAATCTATTTACTGAGCCTTCTTTTCCCGTTTTATTTATTTAGGCTCCAGAGGCACATGGCAAATACTTCATAGGACAACCAGATAAGGAACTTCACCAACTCAGCAATGATGGAAAAAATTGCAAAGCTGCTGCTGCTTCTCCAGTCTATTTTTTAATGGAGTGCAGCTGAAATGCAGCTGGAACACAGCTGTCAGCTTTTATTTCCCAAATCTGCACTAAAATAACAACTACAGCTTGATCATATGATAATTACCTCTGAATTACAGCCCTGGTTTTCAGACATTACACACAATTAGAAATTAGCCAAGAGCCTGAGGATGACAATAAACACAAGGCTGAAAAGCTTAGGGTTTTGGACATATTCCTCTTCAGCATTTGTTAGTTCAGTGCATTTGTTAGTTCAGTTCATACCTACTTCTATGAGGTAAACATCTGAGGAACAACATTAATGCTTTGCTCTTCCTCAGTGCTTTCAAAATACTGACCTCAAACAAGATTTTGCAAATACCAGAACACTTCAATGTGAAGTAGGTATCTACATGAAAAGTGATAATCCGAAGCTGAAGGGAGCCTTAAACTTCATTTTGAAAGGTAGTGAAATTCAATTTCTAGGGGCTAGTTGTTTTACCTTTAGAAACTACAAGTTTCTCAAGTAACTTGTGTACAGAAAGCAGCTAACATCTCCCCCTTCTGCTACCTAATAAATACACTGCTTTAATGCAAAAGAAAAAAAATATTTTGAGATGGAGAAATAAAGGTTTAGAGTACTTAAAAAACAAGAAAAAACCAACAGATATATTGATCTTACACAATCTTACTGCTCAGAGATACACATCAATCAGACTCAGGAGATCAAATAAAGTTTCATATAACCCCAACTTCTTTTAGTGAACTGTTTCACAAGAGATTAATTTGGTCAATACATAGAAGCTGACTATAGCAAAAGCGTATCTGCACCTATCTCAAAAGGAAGAAGTGAGATCTGTAGATCATTCTGCAATTTGAACTTTTCTTCACGTTCTTCATAATCTTTTCCCTGTAACCATATATCATCCAGCATTACTTGCTACAACTTCACAACCTATAAACATGAATCTAAGTCTAGAAACGAGAGACAAGAAAAAAAATTACACCACAAAACCCCACTCTTCGCTGACCCAGTCTGACCATGAAATCCATTAAACATCCCCAGCAAGTAATTTTTAAATACTCTATCACAAGTAAGCACAGCAGAAATGAGGTGACAATGACAAATTCTACATATGTTAATGTAAACCACCACTTCATAGGAGAAAATAATTTCAAAAAAATATTCTGAGATGAAACACGTTTTTGGCAGATTTAAGATCTGAGCAGAATGAACTTCCCATTGACATGCAAAGGAGCAAGTAAAGTTTGGAGACCTTCTAGCAAATGCACTATCACATTACAGAGTACATTGAGCTAATAGCTATTTAATAGCGTAGTTTTTTTAAAGAGGACGCCAGGGTCCCATTTTACCCAAGACGGGAACAAGCCTCAAAGAAACAGTTTTGCTCGTGGTCCCTTAGCTTGTAAACAAAACTTCTGGGGGAAAGTTTAAGCTCAAGGATCTGAGCTACTATAACTTTCGTGTGGCAATCAGTCATTAATCAAACAACCAACATGCCAAGATATCGCTTTTAAAACACCAGAACACATAAAAGATCACTACAATAACCCTAGATGTTCATCCTTTCAGATAGGTGAGGTTACAAGACCAAAAGAGAATTCAAGAGTTCGGGGGGAACAGGGGGTTGTTTGAAAAAAAAAAAAAAAGTTTCTTTTTCACATAAGAAGCTCAAATATATTAGTATTCTGTTATTTTCAATGACACTGATGCTAATTTTCAATTTAATTATTTGCTAATAAAAAAACTTATTTCAAGATACCTATGCTTAATTTTGACAATTTCCCTTTAACATTCATATCCACTGATGTTATTCCAGTGTCAAAACACTTCTTGATTAAGCATCATACTTGTTCCCACCCAGTATAACATCTGAATTATTAATGCCAGCCTCCAGCCAGCTCTTCTCCAGCAGCTGTGCTGCACTTCATTGTTATGTAACTCTCAAAATCACTTCAAGTTCTCCCTGTGAGAATGACTGTGGATATGACTGTGAATAACTAATTTTCTCCAGCTTTAGAGGTACAGGCAAGATTTAATACAAGCATGTCAAGCTTTTTCATACCAATCTCCTAAGTGAAAAATAAAGCAGCAAAATACTAGTTGAACAAAGAGGGATAATTTATAGCATCGGCTTGAACTGACAGTGAAGAACAGACAAAGTCCAGGAGAGAAACTAAGAATACAGGGCAAGCAGAATTTTTTCCAGAATGGAGAATGTGCCTAAAAGCAATCAGTGCAATAAAACCAAAATTATTACCCTAACACCTTTTGTACATTTTCCAAGAAATACAAAAGTAAAGCCTATTCATGAACATGCACCTGGAATGCAAGGCTCTGACAGAAGGAAAACAGGATTCTGTGTGGGGTTTCTCCATGCAGATATAGGACAAAGTTCTTCAGTGTATCAGTTCATGACTTGGAAATCTCGTGAACAAGTATCTCCGGCAAAGTTCTGAAATCTGCTGCAAAAGCAGTGTGAGCAAGAGTACACTGAAAAACAAATGAGATAACCAAACTCCCTGAATTTGTTTCCTATGCTTAGACATAAAACAAATCCAAGCTGCAAAACCATACCCTAGCAAAAGGAGTTTGACATAGTGTAAGAGGAAGTTTAACGTGTGCCTGACAATGAAGAATCCAGCAATTCAGATGACCAAAACAAATTCAAAGTGCCTGCTAAGCAGCATATATAAAAAAATACATTTATATATTTTGCTAATAGCTTAAAAGGCTGCAAAATGAGGCAAACTATGATTATTTACCTAAATTTCTCCAAGGTGTATGCTTTTATGCTCATGGGACTCAGCAGTTTAGATTGCAACAGCAAGTTCTGCTGAAACCAGTCTCCGTCACTCCCCAGTTCTGGACATGGGGGCAGCGGGGGAGCTGGAAGACACCAAATCAGCTGCATTGCCTTCAACACCCCAAGTCCATGACTCAAATTAGCACTCAGAAGACAAAATGCAGATCTAAAGTGTGAATGTGACTTTCATTTCTCCCAGAGGTGCTCATTCTTTAGACCCCAATAAACACTATTGTTCTCTGAGGATAATGAGACAAAGGTAGCAAATGGTCATAACATTGCTTTTTGTGACTGAAGGAATACATTTTTGTGAACAGAGATGGACTCTCACTGACGGTTGTGGAGGCTGACAGCAGAGTCAGGCCAGCAGAGCAGCCAAAACTCCTCATGAGGGTTGTATGTGTTTTAAGAACATTCTGCAGAGTGCCTACATGACTTTTCTTTACATCAGGCCAGGTATCTTTGAAAAACACTAAATCCAGAGTTGCCACCTGCAATCTGCCCAGACTAAGAATCAAGTGCAGGGAAAGTGAAGCCATACTAATTTATTCCACGTATGAACTCTAGGTTTTGATTGAAATGTGGGAAATGTTTCTTCCTTGAAAGAGAATATAAGTGAAAAATATATATAATGCTCTAAAATAACCCAGTACAAACCAAAACACAGTCCTGGGTAGGGCTCTACAAAGTTCCTTTCACATGAGTAATTTCAAACTAGTTACAAAAGGTAAGATTAGTGGGCCTTAATTCATTATTTGTTTTCAGTGTTCTCTCTCTCATTTTGTATATGTAAATATAAAAACCAACAACTATTTATTAAGGAGCAAGTTTAAAAGCAAATAGTTTAATGATCCTTAATGATCACCAGGGACAGCAAAATAATGCTGCAGGAACACCTCTAGTTTACTCTTCCTAAAGGCACACCTCATACCTTTTTTCTGGGCCTTTGGATATAGTATCATGATACAGATGTTTTGTGTAACAGCAAGCCTCAAAAACATGGACTGAGTCTGAACTTCGCAGCTCTGGAGGGTCTTGATACCTCTGGTGGCAGCTCTTCCCTGCCTGATGAACATCATGGGAATCTGCTTCTTACCATCATAAAAATGGCGGTTTCCCACTTTTACACAGCTGTTCAATTCATATGGCAGATTTGAAATGTTTTTGAACACTACTCTGAAGTTTCCTTAACTTCTGTGTTCTAATTAAATAGTTTTTCTGCAGGTATCAAAAACCATGGCTAAAAGCCAGAGCAATTTTCCTCAACAAACACGGTCAAGAGCTATTGCTTCCCATCGCACAAGGCCAAGGGCCAGACATGCAGTTCCATTACAAGCACCCTACAGAAACATATAAAAACACTCATAAAAATGCATTTGCTTATATGGCAAAGAGAGATGAATGAATTAATACTCTACACAGAAACTACCACGATATTATTAAAGTTTATTCAACCTGCAAGAATTTTATCGAATCTTAAATCATGTCCCCTTCCTTCTTTCCTCCCCACATGCATCAATGGACTCTTGTGTTTTGGTTTGCAAATATTTAAAGTGGTGTGTCAAGTCCTGCTGCAGAAGCCTGATGGTCATGCCATGCTATGAATAACAGACTGAAAGCAGGGAAAACAGTTCCTAAATCAAATTACGACTCTTGGGGATAAACACATTTCCAAATGATGTAATTATAACAATATGTCACACTCTGGTGAAGACCTCATATAACATTAAAATAAAGAATGAGTGGGTAGGAAATATAAGCAAAGGATGACATAATATTGTTCCGTGCCAATTTCTGCCTGTTTTCAATCAGGCCAGACGTCAGAAAGTGACTTGGGAGGAAGAAAAAAAAATCTCACTAACAATCAAGGGAATTTCTGTTTAAGTCGGAGGCCTGTGCACCAAGATCACATTTGACCTTGTAATATAAATAAAGTAACCCTAATGAAGTGTGCTCAGAGCCTGGGAAAGACAAGCCCCCCTGCCTACCCCCTCGTACTGAGTCCCAAATAAACACACCAATATGACTTAAGACATGCTTGTAGAAAAGTTTATTATTTTATTTTCACCCCTGTATATATTCCATGCCAGTAAAAACTGCTGCATCACAAGCTCTTAATTTAGTCCCTTTTAGACACAAGAGGACCTTGAATGGTTGATCCTAAACATGCCTGCACTAAATAACTCATAAACGAGCTGACAGAAAACACGTATCTCAAACTCAGTTAAATGCTTTGTATGCACAAGTGAAATGAGTTGAGTCTGGTTCAGACCTGAATCTTTGGTATGGTAAATCACATTATCAGCCTACAAAGTGAAGTCACCTGATTCTATCAAAACTGAATAAACTCCATTGTGGCTTTGCTATAATCCCCTTATGAGAACAGTGTGCATCATTATTTACCCAACTGTTACGTGGGCGGAAACGGGAGACATTCACCTCTGGCAAACACGCGTGCAACTTTTCTCAAGTCAATACAGTTGCACCTGCTTATACCAGCAATGAAGCTTGTCTCTGATGTCAACAATGATATTATCTAGAGATGAAACAATTCCTGTTTTGTCTGAAAAATTCAATACTTCAAAATATGTCAAGTCACTTGCAAATCCTGCCCATAAAGTCAAGAGGAAAAGCTTTAGAATTACTTCCATAAAACAAGTAGCTTTTGAGGCCAGAAATCCTGAAGATATTCACACCCACCCTGCACTCCACTCCTGCTAGGAATCTTCCATGACAGCTCTGGAGCCTGCCAAGCCATGGTTCTTGCTTAGACAACAACAGCGTCCTTATTGGGAGCCCAGAAAACCTCAGTGCTGAAGGCAACTGTCAGGCAAAAAGTAGGTACCTTTCTGCCTACTTACCAGCATCTTTCCCGGTGCTGTGAGTGATCAATGAGAATGAAGGAAAATTACTGCTGACCAGAAAAGGAAGAGGAAAAGGGAGGGAAAGTGATGACAAATCAACCAAGCACATTTCCTCTGCTAGTCCTCCTCACAGAATCAGCCATTCATGCAATCCTCTTCCCACAAACTCATTTCTTCGTCTCTCTCACTCCTAGCCTCATTTAAAACTCCTTTTTCTTTCATCGATATGCTTGAAGTTTCTCCCTACTCTGGCTATTCTCATCTACAAAAAAGTCCCAAACAAAACAATCAAAAACCCAAACCCAAGAAAACCATAAAACCTGCTTCACCTCATGCAGTTACCTACTTACCAAGTATTTTCTTTTTTTTTTTTTGTCACTATCATCATACTCACTGCACATTTATACTTCCTCTACCTTTCACATATCTGAGTTATTTTTCATAGTAAGGACTTCAAAACACTCAGTGCATTTAGGGTACCACAACTATATAATTATCTGTTATAAAGATGACCGTAGTTAGAATTCTGAAGAAGCCATAAAACCAAGTTTCCCTTGAGTGAATTTCCCTCCTTCCAACCAGTTTATCGAAGGAACATAGTTGGTCCAAAGCTCCCACTGTCTACTACTAAAGACTGCTGTTCCACCAGAATTTCCAACCATACAGAAATAGAAGCTGCCCTTTAAATGGGACCTGGCAAGAAATACTGAACTTCTGTGCTCCCTGACCTTAAAAACACCAATTAAAAATTGTAGGGACTCATTCAGCTGACATTACTGGGTTGTGTTTCTGGGACTTGCCCCAGTTCTAATAAACTGGTTGTCCAATGAGCACGTGATGGACCGGGTAGCCTGGAAGCCTTGCCCAGCTCATTCTGGTTTGATACAGCTTGGGTGAGGAATCTGTTTTGTAATGCAGGCAGCAAAAAAGGGGCACAAGGTGAAATCTGCAAGTAACATTTCTAGAAATACATGAGGATTTATTATTATTATTTTTATATGCTAAATTATAATACCCACTTTCCCTATTTGAGACACACTGCATCTGCAGAAAAATACAGCCATATCACAACATGCAATATATGACTACTAAGGGAGAAAGGTACACAGCAGAGTTTAATTAGTTGTTGATATTGCAGCACAGATACTTGGAGATAATCAGTAACATTACTGAAACTTTGCCAAGACTGTGTTCATCCTTCCTCCCTCTATACAGAACAGAAATTCACTGAATCCTATGAAATTAAGCATAAGCACGGAAACCAACTCCCTGAAGATTAGAGACTGACTGGGAGGAGCCAATTAACTCCATCTGGTCCTTAATCCTCAGGAAATTTGCTCCAGTCAAGTGAATGCTGTTACAAAATTGACAATCAATTTAGATTATAAAATGTATATTTGGTTTTTTGCACTTCCTACACTATACCTAGTTAGTATACACAAAAAGTAGTGAAACTTTCTTTCAGCTGTATTCAACATTGGCCAAGCACTTGTTTCTTAACATTCTAAACCAAACAATGCTACCCTTAGTTCCATAATGTTTCTCATGCCAGTGCATCCCAAAGCTCTTTGTTTACGAGAAGCTCTACCCTGTACTTTAGGATAGAGTTTCACATTACACCTAATTAAACTGAAGAAGGAATCTGAAGAGCTAAAACCTGTACAATGTATCAAGATTTTAACAATCAGTGATTTTACATAAATATTCCCATGTTTCTTTATTTACTTTTAAATGGTAAAAAGCTCACACCTGCCACAGAAGTAAACAGAAACATGTCTAAAAATTGCGCCAGTGCGACTTAAACAGAAGGTACCTAACATTACCCAACTGCAGTGAATCTTCAAAACCTACAGACTGGTCTATGTGAATTCCTGCCATCTAAATTTAAGCAGTGATTCCTCCTCCCACCCCCCCCAGTTTTCATTAACACCATTTTCTTTTTTTGCTTTGCTATAAGTCCCACCCCCAAAATTAAATTCAATTACAGTAACTGAATGACACAAGTCACTCAAACAGTTCTAAGAAACCCAAATTTTAAAAAGTAGTTCTATGTCAAGGTATTTTGTCACTCAAGTCAACCAAAGCTGCTAATTCCTCTGATCTGTAAGTGAATCAAGCCATGTATTATCTACCCAGTACATGTGCGAGTAAAAGGAAGAGCAAGAATAAGTAGAATAAAATTTCTTTTCAATTCCATGAAATGCATGTGATCCAAACTAACTGGTCTTCCTTTCAATAGCCTAAGTAAAATGTTGTACTGCCTCACACAATACAATCAAAAGATTATTAATTAAATAATCTTTCAAAAGATATAGGCTTTTGTTTATGTATATAAAATCTACCATGTCAAAACTGATGTTTCCCACTTGTGATTTACATTCCAGAAATCTCCCCCGCAAAGGACATTCATTTCTCTTTCACCCCTTCAAATGCTTGTTGAGTAAGCTGTCACACTTGGATTAAATCAGCTCTTCCCATTTGTTTGGCAGCTACTAATGCAAGAAACCAAAAACTCTTCCAGTTGATTGAGTTCCCTCAATAGGAGAGCTGGCATTTCCTCGCACAACTCCATTTAAGTGGAACAATAACAATATCAGGTTCCCTTCTAACAATAGCTCCAGTGTTATTTGGAGTTGCTGTCAAATATCTCAAGATGAAGACAAACTTGAGAATTCATGGAGATCTCCCAAGACTGTTTTCTTATTCAGAAAAAAACATCCAAGAACAACAACACAGTGCTTTTTTTTAATTACTGGTATTCCAAAGGATCCTTACAAACACTCCTACCTTTAGCATTACTACCCTTCTACTACCACACACTTAAGAATTCTGTGTTATCAACAGTATCATTTCATAGTTGAGGATACTGAAACTGAAAGGATATGTATTCCAGTCAGGTTTGAATAATGACTAAAATACAAGAACTTGAGAATCTTAGTTTTCAGAGCCTTACTACTGCATAGACTATGCCAGAAGTTAATCCCAGCTTAATCCAAGAATTTTGTCTGATTTCAGCTCCTGGACTGAACAGCCTACAGTGTCTGAGCAATGCTTGAACCCTATCGACCACCAATATGTACTCACATACCTGTTACTGTTAATCCTGAAGTACAGCCGCCTCACAGTCAGTAACAGCACACAGCTATACTAGGGCTGGCCAGGATAGAGCTTGTTTTCTTCACAGCAGCCCATATTACGCTGTGTTTCAGACTGGTGACCAAAACACTGTTGCTGACACACCAGTGTTTTAGCCACTGCTTAACACTGCTTACACAACATCAAGGCCTTCTATGCTCCTCACTCTGCCACACTTGTTGAGTTTGCAGGGGATACAGCTGGGGCAGCTGACTTGAATCAACCAAAGAGCTATTCCATATCACCACGCTCACCCATAAAATGAGGCTGTGGAGTTTTTCCAAAGCTGGACACTGGCTGGGCATCTGTCTGCTGGTGGTGACTGCCCTTGCATCACTGTTGGGGAGGAGGTTGTGGGAGTGTGTTTGTTGTGGTGTTCCCCCCTCCACTTAAACTGTCTATATTGACCCACACTTTCTTTCTCCCTTTTGCCCTTCTAATTCTCTCCCCATCCCTCTGCAAGGGGAGTGACAGAGCTGCCAGCTGGGGTCAATCATAAAATCATAGAATCAACTTAGTTGGAAAAGACATTGAACATCATCAAGACCAACCTTTACCCCAGGACTGCCAAGTCCACCACTAAAACATGTCACTAAAGGCCTCATCTACACGGTTTTTGAACACTTCCAGGGATGGTGATTCCACCACTTCCCTGGGCAGCCTGTTCCAATGCCTCACTACCCTTTTGGTGAAGAAATTTTTCATAATAACAGGATATTATGAAACTCCCCCTGGCACAGCCTGAGGCCATTACCTCTTGTCCTATCACTTGTTACTTCGGAAAAGAGACCAGCCACATCCTCACGGCATCCTTCTTTAAGGTAGTTGTAGAGAACGATAAGGTCCCCCCTGAGCCTTCTCCAGACTAAGCAATTAGTTTTCAAAGATACTTTCTCTCCCCAGAAGAGTATGCAAAAGCTACTACTAATATTACAGGCATCCTGGTGGACAAGCATCTTTATAAATCATGAAGCAGAACTGCAGTTCTGTAAATCCCACCTTCAACCAGCACAGTGCCATGCACAATCCTAACACACAGCTGGGTCTGTACACCCGCTCTGCAAGAAGCTTCAATCCCTATTCTTTCCCAGCCTCATCCTGGACAGTTTGACCATGTAGTCTTTCCCTAGGCTTGTCAATAACTAATACAGTCAGTAACAGGGGAACAGCTAGCACAGGTTACAGCTTAGTAGCTTTACATTGCACACAAAATGGCAGAAGGAAATAGTGCTGCTTACAATTATTTGGTAAATGGCACTAACATCTACATGACCTATCCTAAAAAATGAGAGCTGAAGCACAGCTTCAGCTTTGAAGTCTGCAAATAATACTGCGGAGGATAGAAGAGTCCTGATGTAGCAAAATTAATCAGCTGTCTTTGGGCAAAATATTATTCTGTCATTGAACATGTTCTAACACACAGCAAGTACAAATGAGATTATCTCAAAAATACACACTTCTACATTATGAACAGGATTACACAGAATCATAAAATGGTTTGGATTGGAAAGGACCTTAAGAGTATCCAGTTCCAACCCTCTTGCCAATCATCAACTGTGCATTCAAAACACCAAAGCAGTACAAGCTGCAGGCAGTGCTGCTATAGAGATGTCCAGTTTATGGCTTCTGCTAGCAACATTTTAAAGCCTAACTTGACAGATGTCATTTTAAAGCCTAACTCGATAGATGTCCTGGTTTAAGCATTAAACATTATTCTCAGACTAAACCCAAACTACGGCACTGTACCAGCTACTAGGAAGAAAATTAACTCTGTCTCAACTGAAACCAAGACAATAGACGTGCACTGGACTGAGCACTTCTCTTTTTAACAGTTCCCCTGGTCAGCCCAAATACATTAAAGTTTCTGCCAGAGGGAGAATCACTTCCGACTGAAGCCTCTTAACAACCAGAGATAAGGATTCTCAGGACTCTGTGGGAAAACCTTGGAGTAAAAAGTGCTTACTATGCCTGCTACAACTGTTAGTCTCATGAACTCAGTTCTCAATGTAAACCAAAGTATTTCTAAAAGACAGCTGACAGCAAACGTTGCCACAAGCCTCTCAATGTAACAGAATCTGCCATTCTACAAGCTAAAGACAGTGGCCAACTGGGAGGCAAATACTCCAAGTGTTGAAGTAACCCTTTTATGATGTAGAAAAAATGGAGAGGTGAGACCTCATTAAAATGAACCTGCACTAACAATCCTGTAGACTGTTCTGTGAACCTGTAAGTATTTAGCACCATTAGGATTAACCAGTTAATGAGAGTAATGCCAATGCTTGCAGAGGCATCAGGACAAGGGCCAAATGTTCATATATAGGGAGAGACAGAACTAATTTCAGCTCCTCACTCTTCCTTCTCAGCCATAGAGGCAGCTGACAAGAAACAGAAGGCACAGGCTTAAAGGTCAAGGGTAAATTCTAGCTGGCAAGGCCATCAAAGCAGCAACCACCTGGAAAGTGGCTGTACAGAAAAGTAGTGACAATCTGGCTGCATTTCACCATCGGTGTTATTGCCTCCTGATGCTGAAGGGGCAGCTGAAAGGAGATGAAGTGTATTGTCAGTGAAGTGGGAAGATGATCTCTGAGCATCACAATCACCTTTTGGGTAAAGGCCAAAGACTGCTGCAATATCACACACTGCGGAAACAAACAAAAAACTCTGAAAACAGCCCCAGGCAACATAAAGGCAGCTGAAAACCATCCTCCCTGTGAATCCTTCTCCTCTTCTGAATTGAACTCATTCTCACTGCAGGAACTGGACTTAGGTGGAAAACTGAGGTATTGCCTGTTGTTAAATTATGGTGAATACTTACATTTCTATGGTTCTTCCAAACCACTGAAAAAGGCAAACAAAAGACTGTATTATTCCACTTACCCCACAAAGTTCCTCACAACCACAGATATTTATATTTGACTTTTCACAACTAAAAGCTTTGTGAAAATTTATTAAACAGATTTTTCACTCCTTAACAGTTCAATTCGTAACTACATAAACTGGAATCTTGACAGAGTATAGCTCACCATTTGCTACATCAAACTTTTCAGCATTAGATCTACTGTTGAGGTTGGCTATCACAGTAAGAAAAAAAGTCTGTTTCTGCATGTTGTTATTCCTTTCCTTATAAATGCTAAACTAGATGCTTAAATATTACCTTTCTCTCTCACAATGAGATCTTTTGTTGTCTAAACCAAACACATTAGAAAAAAAAAAGGTCTGAAACCTTAGCAGTTGTTACGCAGCATTGCTCTACTTCCTTCAAGCAAGTTATAGTGATTTACACTAATATACCAACAGAGGAGGTAGAAAAAACATGCACAAACAAAGCTGTTAGAAAACCGACCATAGTCTGTATTTAACTCATGCTGACCCCCATTTCTAAAGTCAGAACTAGACAAGATCTAGGAGTGCATTGTAAGATCAATAGCAATAAGCTTAGCTCAAAATGACTGAATAATATGACAGGCTGCTTATGCCAGAGTTCACAGCTCTTCACATACCTCTATGGTTCACAAATGCTGAAGGAGAAAGTATCTCCATTAGCCAAATTACATGCTTTGAGGTTGAGGAACATCAGCCAAAAGCCAAGTTTTTGAGTAAAGATTAGCAGCATAGCTTCTTGTAAAAAAAAAAACAAAAACAAAACCTAAAAACCACACTGGCTCAGATGCAACTCTCCAGACATGTGACTTTCTAATAAAGTATGTTATCCACGCACTGCTAGACAGCAGATGTTTCAAACAGTTGCTATTTGAAACAAGAAAACAACACTGATGGATGTTTGTTATTTTAAACTCCTACCAGGCACCCCAAGCTTCAAAAAAGGAGCAACATGATATTTTTCATATTTACGTAATTTGTTAATCTGGCTGTTTCTCCAGAAACAGGTAACTTATCAACATAGTCCAGAGGATGCAGAAAAAATAAAGCATAAGAAGCAAACTTCCAAGAACCAAACAATGTGTAAAGGTACCTGAAAAGATTTGTTCCATCAAGAGGCTGTTTGAAGCCTTGTTAATCACTGTATCTGTTACTCTGCAAGAATGAAGTTTTAAGTCTTCAATGCAAGGAAGGAGGCCTGGTAAAAATAGGTAATGGCACCTCTCGGAAGGTTCTAGCCTTCAAACCAGGTCCTTATAAACACGGAGGACTAAACCAAAAGATATGAAAGGCTCAAAACGGATCCCCCTTCCTCCTCCTAGCCTAGCGGGAGCAACCTTGTCCAAAAAGGTTCTAATGAGTCATAAAAGATGAGCTGGGAACTGCACTGTGTGTTATATGTTCCAACAGGCATCAAATGTATAACCAACGCTTCCATGTTTTGAGCACTATTTTACTTTTCTTCACTTCCTAACCAATAAAATGAGCAAAGCAAAGCAGCACTGAAGCACTGAATAAAATAGACATTGGGTAGGAAACTTTGTAAAAGCCAAACCAAGGAATTTCAATAAATATTTCATAAAAATCTCTAATACCAAAAATGTTACAAAGCAACAAAAATAGTTGAATCTATAGAGTCAAAGGTCAGCACTGAGCAGAAAAGCAAAGAAAAAAGTGTCACTAACATGGATATCTCCCCCATTTTCCTATTTTTTAACTAGAAACAACAAAAAGCCAGCTGCCAATAGTCAAATGGTTCATGGCTTTAGTTGCCCCCATGGCTTGTACCGCTGCATATGCAGAGCAGGCAAGGCTCAGTTCCAAGGCAATGAAAGTGGCTCAGAAACTGAAAAAAAATTATATTAGACAAAAATTCAAGAAGTGCCACCTTGCAAACAGTTTATTGGCATAACTGACAGAGGCAAATGCAGCAACATGAGAATGCTTTCAAAACGCATGAGGAGGAAGAAAAAAAATTGGAAACCTCGGGCGAGAAAAAAAGGCTTTTTCCAGCTGCAGTACTTTGGATTCAAAGGGGTCTGAGACAATAAAACAAATACTCATTTTCCTTCACCCTGGAAATCCAGAGTTCAAATGAAATACAAACAGAGCTGAAATGGCACTCTGCACTTCTTTTACAACCTTCTTTCTTTAGAGAGGGTAGCAAACTTACACTGTTGTTAAGTAGGCAGGTATAATCCCCGTTTCACAGCAGAGACATGCTGTGACTTGTCTATATTAAGAACTAAGTCTAAGACAAAGGCAGGAACAGATTACAGACCTTGGGATTTCTACTCTTAGGTTGTCACCACAAGGCTACCTCTACTCACTGCAAATACAACTATTACCTGTGGAATCCCCCCCAAATTGTTGTTCTGAGATGATACCTAAATTTACCTCTAATCAAAGATTTAAGGAACCGTAACAGACTTCACAGGGTGCTTGTTTGTAGGAGATGCACAGGCAGGAAACATGAATAGTCTTACAGAAAGGCTTTAGCAAGCTACAATCCACGGTTTGTCCAATAAAA
The DNA here is from genome assembly GCF_004027225.2 of Strigops habroptila. Classification (NCBI taxonomy): domain Eukaryota; kingdom Metazoa; phylum Chordata; class Aves; order Psittaciformes; family Psittacidae; genus Strigops; species Strigops habroptila. Next base: position 46,946,363 of record NC_046358.1, on the reverse strand, counting down.
AAGCAAAGAACAATCATCCCTAACTGGGTTTGCACTACAAACAGGATAGCCACCACAGGAAGAGGAAACATTGCACTGCTGACATGCACAATTAACATTGTGCATGTACTGCATTGCTCATTCCTGTTCTATAGTATTTGAACAAACCTGTGACTTGTCCGGGCTTTTTGAAGGAAGCTTTTAATACATGCACAAAGGGTAATTTCATATGTTTATGTTTATAAACACTTACATAAACCTTAAATACTCACCCTAAGTTAAGTTTAAATTGTTAAGTTTAAATACTCACCCCAAAAGATTATTTATCATGCTTTCTGATTTGTGTAAACGCTTACTGAGAAGCACATAACTGGAGTACAGAAGTCCTATATACTTGGACATACAAGTAAACCAGTAATGTGGTAATGAAAAACAGGGTCACAGCAGCAAGGCTACAATCCAGTATAATGCAGGCATGGTGCTTGAACTATAAAGGCAGAGGAATATGTTAAAATCCTGGCTTAAGATAGGACAGAACCATTTTTGCAGCCTTAAACGGGAAATACACAACTTCTTGCCTGTTCACAGACAATTAGAAGATCAGTAAAAGGCAGACCCTCTTGATCCTTTTGTATCTTGCCTCGGAATAAAAAGAAAAAACTAAGCCTGGCAGCATGAGCTTAAGTACTCTTCTGGCCCAGTGCAAATACAATCAACAGCACTGAGAGCACCTGTTATGCAGATCACTGAAGAACAGCAAGCCTCTGAGGCTTTCTGCACTTTTTACTTCCAGCGCAAGAGCTTTAGGATAAATACAATCTACCCAACAGTCTATTTTAAATTATTCTAAGCATACACGTTTTTTTCTGAAAGCATAAAAAGTCTGTGCCTGCAGATGATGAAAGAATTTTGGATCCTGTAAGGAGACAGACATTGCATATTTCTTTGATACAGTTACAGCACACATAGCAGAACTTTGCTATTTCTTCCAGTCCAGGAAGGACTGCTGCATGAATGACTCTGCAAGGGCCAGCACCCCAGCACATACATTGGTTTTGTGCTGCAACATGATAGCCACAGTACCACTGACTGAAATAACGGAATTAATTTCATAGAATGGTAGAACACTAGCAAATAAGAAATACAAGCTTTGAAAGCGATAGGTTTCTTCTCTTTACCAACAAGACTTCTTTCAAAATGTCGAAGTCATACCAGCAGAAAGTCCATTATTCCCACTTGACAGAGTAATTCATTATTGGTAGGACTGAATTATTTTCTAGTCATTACATTTCTCAGGTAGTCCCACCTCTCTGAATATACTGATTATTTTACAGATTGGCATTTTAAAAACTAGTCCAATTTAAAGCAGTCAGATGCTAAGGTCTAATAACAGGAATTCAGCTGAGCTGAGGTAACAGATCAACTGCTGTCGAAAACAAGTCCCGGACTTCCTTCTTCTCTTAGCATTCCCCTTTTCAGCCACACATTCCTGATACTTTCCTTGTATCAGCTCTGATGTTCTTGTGATCTTTCAATGAGTCAATTCACTTGCAGAAGGCTCATGTATCCAGAAGGAGCCTTCTGGAAGTTGGTAACCTCAATCGACTTACCAAGGGATCAGATGAACACCAGAAGAAGTGAGGGAGGAAAAAAAAAATCCAAAACAGGAATACTCCCAGCAGCAACAAAATGCTAATTTGGGTTGGCTCGCTCTTCAAATCTGATCTTTAATCTCTTACGAACATCAGAGAGACGAATATAACTTTCATAATGAGTTATTAAGATATTAATGTATCTTGTTACCTAAAAGGATTCCATCCTGTATCAGAACTCAGCTAGAGATTCTTGCTATGGTATTGGTTCTGCCAGTGTAAGAAGAATGCCATATATTTGCTATCTGCAATCCTTAATCATGTTAGACAGTAATTTTTTTCTGCAAGTAGTACCAGTGAAGCTGATAGAATTGTTTTCAGAACATGGCATCATGTTAAGGAAAGGTAGTACAATCTGATCTCACTACAAAACACGGATTCAACAATCACCTCTCTCTAATACAACTGTTATTTAATCTTCAGGTAACTCACAAAATTGTAGAATCGTAGTGTCTCCATATAGAGAGTGCACAGAAGGCAGAAAAGCTACTTGGTAATCTGTAGCTATTGAGTGTCATTTTTCTTACAGTGTCTGTAACTTCACTATACTGTATTTGTCTCCAGGATAAATTAATTTATTATTGTTCGTCACAGTTCATGTTGCTCCATCACTAAGTTTGGTTAACAACACGTTATTTAAATTAATACCCTGATTTGCTGCATACTTTCATCAACTTTTCCCATGAGAAATTGATTTGCCTTTCTACTTGTACCTTAAGAACAATGTGATAAGAAGTAATTCTTGCCAAGTAACGTTTATGCTTATGTATGCAGAACATATAACTCCTATTAATTTAAAAAAAAAATAAAATTAATCAATGCTGCAGTATGATTTGAAAGAGTCTCTCATGCTATTATTTAATTTCAGGGAAAGGAAGAAACCATATACAAAAAGGTGTATTGTTATTTAGAGACAGAACTTGTATGGTTATTCCTGGCATAATGAGATCAGACTATGCCAAAATATTACCCTCACAAACATCAACATAACGAAGTTCTCAGTTTTGTTTTGCAAAAAATGCCATCTTAATTTTTTTGTGATCCCTGTAACATGAAACCATGAATTCTGTCCTTCCATAAGGACCTAGACTCCCTGATTTCTGAACAGAAGTGTACTCAATCTCCTAAACACACCACCCCCATCCCCCAAAACGTTCAAAGAAACTGGATAAAATTTCACAAGCTGGAAGTCTCTTTCTGAACTCCAAACACCTCCTGTTTCCAGGGTAACTGGATAGAGCATGTCAGCCCTGCTCACTGTGTGTGGGTACTGCCAGAGCACATGCATCAAAACAAACAACTAAGGAGCTGGGCAAAAAACTTTTGTTTTAAGCCTTTAAAAAGTTCATTTCAAATATAAGCAAAGATACTCAAAGATACCTACTGCTTTTGAGCATTACTACATACTCCAGCCCACCAGCAAGTTCTGTACAGTCAGTAGCAAGCTTTTCACACTGGAATTTCTGAGGCAAGAGCTGCAGGCACCCTAATTCATTACACATGAAGCACTTGAGCCCTCCTTAGCTCACAAATTACATGCATACAGTTCCAGAGGGGTACACCGTTCTTCACAAGAGACAGCATAAGCAGGTTATCAATATAATCAATACGCCAAGATTAACAGTTTAGATCTGGGTTCACAAGAGGACGTTCAGAGCAACCAAAAGTGGGTAATCTACTGACAAAATACAAGTCCATTCTTTCACCAAGATGAAGGAATTATGTTACCAACACTGGCAGAAAAAAAAACAAAACACACCAAACCTAGAATTTCAGGATGAATGCGATCTTCAGTTTAAACCAAAAAGAACCAACCCCAAAACAAAACCCAAACCACCAAAGAAACCCTATCACTACAAAAAACAACCAACAAACAAAACCCAACAAAACCCATTCAAGTAGGTGCAATGCCTCGAACAAAGCAATCCTTTGTGTTAGGGGAACATCAAACTACTGTTTATTTAACCTAGAGACTGTTCCCAAAGCACGACTCAATTTAATAAAGTCAAAGCTTCCACCTTGTTACAGGAATATACTGGCATTCCCTACACTTTCGCCATAGCCTGCCTTTTTAAATAAGCATTACTTCATCCTGCAAAGAAGCAGCTCTGCTCTTCTTCCGCAACAACCCTGTGAAATACTGTGCAATGAAGTATGAGCTGCAACAGAGATCTGAAAATTCAAGCCCTCAACTTTTCATGGTCTGGTGCAAATACATCTTACTTAGATGCAACATCAGGAGCTACAGACTGACTGCGTGCTGATGGCAGGAAATTCAGAGCCAGGTCTCCCAGGTTTCATTGTAGGCAGCTTTTGATTTGGTATGTGATACCAGGCAAGTCACTTCCCATTATTTATTTATAAGTTACATCTAATTATCTAGAAGGCCTAATTAGCTCATCTGGAAAGTGATTTGAAATGCACAGATGAAAGATACTGTGTATTTCTCAACTCTTGTCATCTGTGCCAATAAAATACTTATTTCACAACAATTAGAGATAATTGTATTTTTGATAGCTGCTGCCTCATCCCTAGAAATTCCAGCTCTGGAAGTTACAAATAGAAAGACTCATTGGGATACAATGCTAATGAAGTGGTATGTGAAACATCTATTGATAAGGTTAATATACTGAAGTCCTTTTTGCAATCACTCAACATGTAATGAAATTTTTTTCCCAGTTGGCTTTCCACTCAAATGGAAACTTAAAAGATTTATTTTTAAACTGACTCCCATCTCTATCACAGTATTAGTTTCCAGCTCTGCTCAAGTTTGCCCGAGAAAAATTGGCCTAAGAAACTAAATCTAATCTTAAGAATGACTAAAATATTTTAGAAAGCTTTAGTAATTATGTCTTACTACTTCATGTAGAAGCCCTACATTCACTTTCTGAATATTTGCAAAACATTAATAGGACCCTCAGACCAGACAGAAAGCTTGACCTTGGGACAGGGACTGGACGGAACAGGCTTAAGTAAAATGGAGACTGAGGGCAGGCAGGCTTGAGTGCTATGAGGGTTACACTTCCCAAGCTGTAAGTCATAAGCCAGCCCGGAGGATGGACTTGGCAGACCATGAACAGAAAAAAGGCTTACTAAACCCAACTACTCTCTCCAACTGAGCCTAGTGTCCTGTCTCTACAATGGCTGGTACAGGTCGTTTCAGCCAAAACTGTAAGAAATTATGCAGGAAACAGCTATGGAGTAATCGATTCAGCATGCAAACCTCTTGTTAAAGAAATGAAAGTTAAGAACACATGTCCTAAAACACATATACCCATCTGTTAAGGCTTTCTACATTCTAATCCTGACTATTTTAACCAAGTATTTTTTTCCTTCTCTTGTATGAACTGGGATTTCAAAACAAGCCCTAATGTCAATGCTCATTTTGACTGTAAGCATTCTGTAGCCCAAACCACCTCATCTGGTGCATATGTACTGGACACACATTAGCCTAATGGGCTTCAGTCACATTCTACCATCCTACATATACCTGGAGTTAAGAAATCTAAACATAAAACAAAGTATAGCCAACTTTGCATGATTGATTTTTTTAAAGCCAAATTATATTCAAACACACACATTTTAAATAACACCAAACATACTATTCTAAGAAAACAGCACAACTTTTAATACTGCATGACCAACACAAAGTCATATGGTTTACAAGTTCCTCTGGATGAGATCCCATCTCAACACTTCATTCACTTATTCAGACAAAAGAAAAAAAAAAAAATCTTGGTTCAATTTCCTCTGTCCCCAGTTGCTGCTGGTAAACAGATCTGCTGTCAGCTTCCTGGAAGATGATCTCCCACAGAATCAGGGAGGTGCTGCTGTTGAACAGGGAGGTGGCTGCTGCTGCAAACACAACTGTCAAAGCAGCAGAGAAATCTGGCTCCATCAGCAAGTGAACAGGGTGAGGCAGGGGAACCTATGACTGGCTTGATTGCACAAATGGCTACAGACATGGTCAAACCAGCTAACCCTCTTCGCACCTTTCTTCTCTATACTTGCCCATACTCCTGTTGCTTTTGTTTCCCATCATTTTACCCCAGAGAAGAAAAAGGAAATTTGGTTTTTTTGTTGTTGTTGGATACAATCCAAGTGGAAAATACATAATTATTCCCTCCCCTGCTAGATTCTGTGGTCCCCCATTCCCTCATTTCAATTACATCCATGTTCTCTCAGTATATCACATGGTGAGGAGAATGGTCCTGCTATTCAAATTGTTGTTCCTATTATAGTTTAATAAAGACAATTTTGACTCAGAACACAGGTTTAACAAGATGAATAATTGTCCTCATTGTTGTTCCTCTTCTTTTGTAACAAAACAAAAAATAGTAAGAACAGCTTTTATAAAAAACACTGCACACACCAGCCCACTACAGCATAACTCTGTGTGTTATATTGCTAGGTGATGAGCGACCAGTATTTCTTTCAAACACAAGCATTAGGGAGACAGCACTGTTCTCTGAATTTCTCAGAATGTGTGGCAAGAATCAGTTACAGCCAAAAAAAATTAAAATTAAATGTGGGAATCTGCATGAAATTTTCTGTACAGAAGGGACACAGAGTGGGGGCAAGGGTGTTAAAATGAATTTGGAAAGTCTGGTGCACCTCTAGGGTCCCACTTGGTGTGCCTGCCCCCCGACTCCATCAGCTGCATTCTCTTTCTATCCTGCTGTACCACAAGATTCAGCTTCTGTCCACAACTCACCACAACCTCCAAATATCAGAGGCACATCCCAAATTTACTGAAGTGAAACAAATTCAACAGCTCCTCACTTTCAAGCTGACAAAATCACAAATGGGAGAAATAAGGAGTTGAAAATATATCTGACATTGAATAGTGATTATACCTGAGTATTTGAAGTTATGCACATGAATAAATAGCATGTCGCTTACTGAGCAGAGATGAGGAGAAGGAAGAATCTTCGAAACACTTGGTGCCTCTTAACTGCAGGACCAATGAACACAGTACATAACATGCAGTATATAACTCATGCTTACACCTCACTAGCTCAGATAGGTAGTACCAGTGCTACTGTCACACTAGCACGATGCTCAGCCGCCTAAGTAGTCAGGGAAATAAGGCCATCGAATCATTCCATGTCCCTTACTGACACACAGACCTACTAGAAGTAGGTACACCTTTTATTTCTTCTTCCTCTTTCATGCTGCACCGTATGCTTGAAGGTTACAAACTAATACAGATGTACAAAAAAATCTGGATGCTTTTGTATCTGATACCTGAACAATACCTACCAAAAAAGAGCATTTTCAAGGAAAGACTTCTGTCTTTGCCATCCTATCTGCCACTTTAGATCCCAGCCAAAGGGCAAAAGTAGAATATGGTGTGATACGCACAATGTGTGAGTAAAGTTTAACCCTGCAGTATAAGCAATCTAAATATCACAGGTGATAGTCTGAAAGTAAAGCCTGCTAAAAATTGGTAACATACTTCCACTGACCAAATTAAGAAGAGTGCAAGAAAGTACTATGCTGATAAAATTGCTTTAAATAATTAAATCTTATTTCGTTGTTAGTAAGTGGTTACCAGCAGCAGCAGAAAACCAATGTTTTGTCAAAAATGTATTTTTTTTTACCTGACATATCACAAAATAACAGGAAGACAGACTTTATGCTTTTAGCTTACCAGTGGCATCATATATACTGCTGGGCCTGAATGCATATATGCAGTAACAAAAGTATAAAAATTATTTAAGAAACATGAATGGGTTGTAAATGGTTCTGCATTATTTCTCTTATGAGGCACTGCTTTTGCCTGGGCTGAACACAAGGGAGCCTGTCATTCTCCACTGCTGCAACACCAAACAAATATTCCTCTTTCTGCACTTTTTATCATCAGCTCAAGTGAGAATAAACCAGATATATTACAATCACCAAATGGACAATGGTTAAATAGTTATACAATAAATTTTTGCTTTTTTGTAAATCTAAGAAAACTTTTCAAACAAGTTTTTCCTTCCTTTCTCGTAGCACAATGTAATTATTTTTAATAAACAACTTCTCTGCAACTGTAAAAAATGGAAAAAGATCACTAAGTGACTGTTTTCACAATAGTCAGACAATTAAAAGGTGCATATCACCTGCAAAACACTTTGCTACACTGCTTAATGATGACACAACTAATTCTAATTTCTACAATAAGTGTAAGTTACTTCTCAACCTAGCTACTACTTTTTTGTACCATCAGAGGAGTTCAGCTTATACTTCATCTCTCTTGTCCAGGGAAAACCCCTATGTTCCTATCACCTCCCATATAAAGACAGGCTAAGAAAGGGCTGTTCAAGCCTGGAGAAGAGAAGGCTGCATGGAGACGTCATAGCAGCCTTCCAGTATCTGAAGGGGGCCTACAAGGATGCTGGAGAGGGACTCTTCATCAGGGACTGTAATGATAGGACAAGGGGTAATGGGTTTAAACTTAAACAGGGGAAGTTGAGGTTAGATATAAGGAAGAAATTCCTTACGGTGAGGGTGGTGAGGCACTGGAACAGGTTGCCCAGAGAAGTGGTAAATGCTCCAGCCCTGGCAGTGTTCAAGGCCAGGCTGGACAGAGCCTTGGGCAACATGGTCTAGTGTGAGGCGTTCCTACCCATGACAGGGGAGTTGGAACTAGATGATCTTAAGGTCCTTTCCAACCTTAATTAGTCTGGGATTCTACGATTCTATCCCTTCCTATCTGTAACTTGGTACAGTAAACAAGCAAAAGTATTTCAGGCTCCTGAACACCAAGAAAGCCTTGGTCTTCCTGACAATAGTTGCAGCTCCTCTCTAAACTAATTTTTTCTTGATATCTTTTAAATAATGTTGATTTCCCACCAAATCCTACACAAAGTTTTAAGAGTCTGTTATGAGATGGCATTCAGATTTCTATTTGTCTCTAAGATGTACCTCTTCTAAAATCGCATTTTCATTTTACCCATGAAGGTCTCGGTCCTCTCCAAGAGACCACAACACTATTTTGCCTATCTCCAAATGATGACCCACCATCACTTACCAAAATAAAATTTTGTTATTAGGATGCAAGTGCATGACCTTGCATTATTTATGATGCTGTTTAATAACACTTTCTACTGATCCAATCTTCAAGAACATTCAACTCCTTTAGCACATTTCACTCTGCCTCTGTGCGGATGTCTGATGAGAAAAGAACTTTCACACTGCTGAATCCTTAACTCACTCCAAGCCAAACATGTATAGAACTGCATTTTTATAATAAATTTAAACTTTCTGCATTTTAGTCTTTAGAGCATAAGAAGGTGATTATTTTTGAAAAGAAAACAATCGCCTATCTAGCATAATTTCCCACATATTTATTAAATATATAATATTTATATACATTTATATATATGTTATTTATATATATATTTATATATATTTCAGACTGCAAAGCCCAAGACCAGCTTGAAATATGCTTGGCATTTTATGTTTCTCAGATTGAAAAAGGCAAGACTCCTAAATTGCTATGTCTCCATTCCCACAAGTACTTATTCAGGTATTTAACTCTAAGTATGCAAGCAGTGCAGGCATTAAAACACCTGCAGAAGTGTTTGCTGGATCTAAGCCTAAAGCAGAAAACTGGGATTTAGGATTCCTGGGGTTTTATTCCTGGCCCTTAATAAGAGCTCCTTTTGCCATGTTTTGTACTGGACTTAGTTGTCTCTCTCCCATCTGTAAACAAGGAATATAATCGAACCTATAATGGAGGGACATTTTAAAGCTTAATTCAATGGTATTAAAAGTGCTTTGAAATCTTTAGATGAAAGGTATTACATAACAGTGAAAAGGCAATAATGCTATTTTCATTTTGCAAGCAGATTTTAATAGTAAATATTTCTTTCAGCCTCATGCCCTTTATATACTAGAGAGATGTCTCAGCAAGAACCATGTATAGCTGATTGGGCAAAGGAGATGCTAAAACACTTAGCCAGTGCAGACAGACTTCACCGTATATGAACAGTTGTTTTTTTTTAATCAATCCTATCAACAGATGAGCCAACCTAGAGCAATCTATAACATGCGTAAGTTCTCTTTCCTACCTTAACTTGGAAGGCTACATTAGCACCTTCTGGACATTAATAAATACTAAATCATACTTGATGATTTCATTAATAGTCAAGAGTTCTGACCAGATTTGTTCTCTTCCAAAACTGCTGGAGAAAAACACCCTCATCTTTACCAAGAAGCATCCAAAGAGTATTATAACACCCACTGTTCGTATATGTTGTTATACAGCTTTCCAGACAATGACTTGAGCACAAAATATCTCTTTCTTCAGTTAAGCTTGCCCAACCTTGCAGCAGAAGCAAGCAGGGGAAAGAGCAAAGCCAAATGCATGGCCAGAAGGTTCACCTCTAACTTACACATATACGCTGACATGTGGGTGACTCAGGCAACAACTGCTGCCCACATGCACGAATCAGCATGGGTTGCAAGTACAGTCTTTGTATGTGTGGTCCATTCTTCCTCAAGAAAAAGACAGCAGGATACAAAGTGTCCCATGGATCTAACCCATGAACAACCAGATGGAACACATAAATGCATAAATGCAAGTGTTTGAAGAAAAAAACCCCACCCTTCAAAATGCCAAAATAATAAGAAAAAGATGACAAGGAAGAAAACGAAAAAAGGCACCATACCCAAAACAAATAACAGCTTGCATCAAATCTCTATTTCATCCCAATAAACCTATGGCAATAGAACATGACTGATTTTTTAACCACTTTGAATGAAAACAAGATGCAACAATTTTCTAGACCCACTAACATCAAAGGGACTCTTTTATGGTCTTTTTCTATATTTGATCAATATTCCTACATTAATTGCAAAGGCTCCAGTTATTCCACAGTTGCTTTTTTCCTGTAGCATAAAATCAATACTTTAAACAGAACTCATCATTGTTCTTCCAGAGGTTTTAAAGCCAGAACGGGCTATACTACATTCAGAGTATTTTGCTTGTTTGTTTGCAATAGGTTAAGAACTTTGAGGACCTGCTGAATCTTTTGTCATGGTTAGGGGCACCTACAGTTTTCCTTCACCTTCTTAAGCTGGTCATCTACTTTCATGACATTTATAAAAAAAAAATTACTATTTTTTTTTTAAATCTTCTGTCAAATCTGGCTGAAACCAGCCAGAAGTTCAAAGGCAATTTTGCTCACATATTCACAAGCACATGCACACACATATATATGATCCCATGTCTTTGATTACAGGAACATGAGTTCAAACTATGAAGTCTAAGTTTGGGGAATATAACTCTTGCAAAACAAAAAGGTATCAAAAATAGTGAAAGCCTTTTCACCCATTCCGATACTTATGTTTTTCACCTTTACATACCTGATACGCAACTTTCACTTCATTTACAATCATTCTGTTCATACTTTTGATACAAGAGAAGCACACAACACCAGTAAATGGGATAGAGCGATCTACTGAAGAACCCCTAGAACCAGTTTTCATCAAGCCAGTCATGAAATGAAACCCATTTTGCAAACAGACCTCTATCTACAGGTGTCTCTCACATGTGGGTGGTTTCTCCCATTTCTTGTTCTCCTTTTCTGATTAGCTCTCAATATTGGTAAGAGATTAATTTCCTATTTTTAAAATCTTGTGCTCACTGCTAAGCCAGTGTATTCAAAATGCTCTGATAGCACTAGCAAGCCTAAAGAGATTAAATTCACTGCTCAGATCACATGCGTGTTTTTAAGTATTATTGACTGGCTGATCTACAGAAGTATATTTACAGACACTACAGAAAATTCATTCCAGGCTTTTGGTCGCGGGAAACATGCCAAAATACTAGTCATGTCCCAAAGCGTAAGTCCCCATCAGTTGCAGCGTGTGATTAAACATTTAGAGGATGCTGCCTGCATTCGGAACGGCCCTCCAACATCAGCCAGTCATTCTTCACATTCACAGATATGAAAGCACTGCTGCACACTGAGAACTTCGCTTTTGTCACAATTTAAAGAAAAAACACACAATCAAAATACTAGAGCAGTTAATCCCTGGAAGGCCTTGTGATCACATTCCTTGACATGTTTGATAAATATGGAAATAATGAAAACGTTCTGACTTGTTAAACTTGCAGTCTCTTTAATGCATTCCTTGGCCCCAGCATGCACAGACTGCTGACTTGGCACACTCAAAGGACCTTTGCTCACCTTTCTCAATAGACCCATGCTGATAAGTCTGAGTTTCCCCAGGAGCAGAACAAAGTCATGCTTATTAAAATGTTTACTCAATTCATAAAGTAGAGCAGCACTCTCATGAAAATAGATGTCAGAGCAAGAGAAAAATCCCTATAGGCACATGTACACAACTGTAGATGATAAAAGAAATTAAACTGGAATTTGAATGACTCTCATTCCTTAAAAATAAACTAGACTAAAATGTCTTTACATTTTACAGAACACCAACCTCTAAAGAATATCACCTGCTTATGCACGCTGATTAAAAAGATTGTGTTAAAGAAGCCAACTATATAAAATTTAATTCACTCTTACCATTTTAACCCTATTGTATAATTCACTAGCCATGGGTTCATATGACAATGAACAGAGCATGTGTCCAGGTAGCTTAGAACATTACATATCATTGATTTTGCATAAACATATTTATCAGTTTTTAGAATATTACAGTATGCATGAATTCTGCAGGATATTTTACCTTGCCACACCCCATTTACATTTTATACTGAGCACAATAAGATTGCTTCAGCTGCAGGAATAAAAGATAGTCGTATAAAAGGTGTCGGAGAGAAAACTCCAGTACCTACGTACTACTGCCTACTAATGATTTTGAAAAAAGAAACAACCAACCACAGACTAAGGCAAGTTGTGCAAACTAAGCTGTTTTCCACAGGAGGTGTCAAGATGGCTGATTGTGTCAGCCTAGCTTTCAGCTGTTCTATTTGAAAAAACAAACCACATTTTTGACACTTACAGATGATGTGCTTTTGAAAGGTATACGACACATTCACAGCACTTACAAATGGAAAATTGTTTCTCTGACACAAGGTAATGTTAGTCAAAGGATTACGTACCATCTAGTCACATCTCCAGTCAATGTCTGAAAAATAATCTTTTAGCAAACTAAATTTGCACAGCTGTGTGTGTTTTCTCATTTATAAATGAGAAAACCTATTCTGCACATCAGCCCAGAACCCAGGTATCTGTCAATCGTTATAGCCAAGATTGTGTGAGTTTATAAATTATAACAGAATAACATACATTTATAATACAAATTATGTTTACTATCTGAATTATGTCCTTAGACAAGTGGCAGTGGGGTGTGAAACCAGCCAAACGCTACTTTAACCATCTCCTCAAGATACCCCAAATTTAGCCTGACATTCAGCTTTCCTTTCCCAAAAGTCCAAATTTCTTTCTTATTCAGCACCTTAAATAAAAAATTCCCCATAACAACTTTTTATCTTAAGTATTAATGCAGTTATGCCAATTAACTACATGCTACTGGCACACAATTTGTATTAAAATGATAATTTATATTAAAAAATATTCCCAACAGAAATGAAAGATGATCAAGTACTTTCTCGAATGCTCCACAGTATTCCTGGAAAATCTTTGTTTCTAATTACAAATTTTCAGGGATAACCGAAGCTACAAAACAACAAACAAACAAGGCAAAAAATTGAGCCTACAGGACTGTTTAAATTTATGAGAGTTTTTTACATATAAAAGTATGAATAAACAAGACTGAATAACACACTATAGTTTCATACTATTAGATTGACAGGAAACCATTTAAAATACATTTGCAACAAGAAAAAGATGAAAGGACTTCAAAGTTCAAGTTTATTCTCGTTAATAATAGTGTGCAAGATGGTCACGATCGCTCCCGTGAAAATGACAAATAGAAGGGTGCCTTCATTATTTTTAACTTAAATGCTTGGTTTTAATTTTGTGACCTTCTATACAACAGCAGAGATATAACAAAGTTAAAAGAATTTGACTACAGAGAAAATGGAACAGGTCAGTTTATTTTCATTACTCAAGCCAAATCAAAAGCAAGATGAAACAAAGGCAGGCATGCAGATGGCTGTATTCTTAAAAATGCATGTTTTACCCCATAAAAACACTATTTTCTTAGCCACACTAGAGAGATCATCCCTACTGTGCAAAAACACTACTGTTTAAATGTAAACAGCAGCAGAAAGAGAAGAAAAAAAAAATCCAAAACAGAAAAGAAGGGACAGCAAGATGAGGTAGTAACACAATCATGGAGACAACCTGATGAGCAAAAACATTTGAAGATCCTCAATATAATCTATTCTTGTTTGCCTAAGCATCACAGAAGCAGCAACTCTAAATTTAAAGATCTAAAATCAGAGGTGATTCTTTGTATTTATAATCCAGGCTCTTTGAAATAGATATAAGCTTCAGAAACACAGTGTGTACTCATTATTTCTATGACAACCAGTTATATAAAACTGCATCATCCAAAGAGACTACTGTTTTCTGGGGGAAAAAAAAAAAAAGAACTTAAGTAATCTAAACCAATATGTCTTATTTTCATGAAAATGTTCAAAACAATGTAACAAAAATATCTACCTATGAATACTTTAAGATCTTCCTTTGCATATGAAAATGTACAGAGAATGAGAAGATAAAAGATGTTCATACTTTCAACTATGAACAAATTCCCACTCTAATTCTGCATCAAGGTGATAGTGTCCAAGCGGGCAAGCAGGAGCATACACCAAAATTACCTCCCTCTGATTTCAGTCTATTTCCCCCTTCTGTTGGCTTTCTTGTAGTTTTGAGCACGCGCAGTGAGCAGCATACTTCCAGTTCTCGCCCTTTCTGAGCACTATTGCAGTGACAAAATTTTGCACTGTGAACCTATTATGGACACAACACTGCATTAGCAGTGCCTGACTGTGATCACAATGTCACAAGGGGCCACAGCTTCTATGACTTACTTTATATTCTGTCAAGAACCTATTTCAGAAGAAGGAAACTACATCTACTCTCCTCCTTTTTTTACAGCTGTTAGCATTATTCATGGAAAGAAAAATCACTAAATGTAATAAACAAAATGAAAATGTGACCCAAGGAAGATTTGCTTTACATTAGTCCCATGACTTCCTTAGGTATTTTTGTACTTGTTTACACTACACTTTTACCACCATTATTATATGTCAGATCAAGTGCTAGGATTACATTAAAAAGATCACACAAGGTTTCAAGTTGAACACTATTTTTTTTTTTTTTTTTTTTGGGTAAGAGACAATTCAGATGTCTGACATTACTGGAAATGAATTTGTATGTAGACAGAGTCTGGTACAACAGAGGCAATTTAATTAAAGCTACTCAACCTTGCCCTCTCTGTCTCCACATTGCCCAAGAGAACCATCTTTACACAGTAAAGGAAATAAAAGTGTTCAGATTATATAGTGAAATACATTTTTACCTATTTTCTGATCTCCCAAAGCTATCAATGAAGGTGTCAATGATTGCTGACTATAACAGGCTTGTTTGACAGAACTGTGTGGTATAAACTTGAGACAGACCCACATGCTGTGAAACAGCTTGTTACATTAAAAGATCCAACTTTAAAGGCAGATTTATACTCTCTCTCTCCTTTGACTTTAACTCAGAGTGGCAAGAACCCACTGCAGAGAATTTCAGAAAAAAAAAAAAAAAAAAAAAAAAGGACAAAAGACCACAGCCTGGTCTGGATTATAGATTATAGAAGAGTCAGCATCGTATTTGCATAATTTTGCATCATTACTGACACAAATTTTAGGACACCCTAAGTAATCACTCAAACATAGACAGAATCAGAAGACAAGCCATACATTTCATGTAAATTCTGGAAAGCAACTACTAGACTGCAAATATTTGATCAAAGCATTACTCATCTACAAACAGGGTAAAAAGTAAAAGGAATACTCATATTGTGAGGCTTTTCCAATTACAACAAGTAAATCTGCCAGTTCAATTTGAATGAAGTTCATGGAGCTATTTAAACTTTAAGGTGGTTGCACAGGCACAAGTAAAATCAGAGTAAATACAAAATTTGCCCTGTATTTCGTGACAGGTGGTGCATAAGTCCAAGGCAAGCGCAATGCATTCCATGTTACCGGAGGGCAAAAAGAATGAGAGCTTTGAATTAACACAGAAAATCTTCGTTATTGCTACATTCCTAGAAGTATGTTCTAGATATGAAACCAGATGAATCTGGTTATACCATTAACTTAAATGCTAACAGAAAGGTATGTGAACAAATCTTCAGCAATGCACACCACATGATTAAAAGGCATTCCTATGCCAACCAGCAGGACATAAATAAATGCAAACACAAACAAAAGCCTCAGAGATGAGAACAAACATTCGCTGATTAACAAGTATTTATGGTCGACATGCAAATACAAAATAAGTATATATCCAAGTGAAAAACAGAACCAAAAGAAAATAAAGTAGAAGGAAGATATGGAGCATGGAAGGACAGGGATGTCCAGAAAATTGATTTTAAGACTGAGCTATACAGACCACCAATAGAAAAGATTTTGCTCTAAGGAAAGTGAAAGCTGTAGCCAGGTATTATTATGAAAGAGTTGTTTCTTGAGGACAGAGACAAGGTGGCTGCAAGAGGACACATTCCCTTCAAGGCCCACCTAAATTAGGCAAGACCATTTGTAAGAATTGAGGAAGGCCAAGTACACATGGAGGCTCTGAAGTAGTACAAAAATCTCTGCTTTACCTCCTCTCAGAAGTCTTTCTACAATTTGAGAGCAATTCTGCAAGTGAAACACCCCATCACAGAACAAACCTTCTGAAGGAAAAAAAGTATGGAGGACAAAAGCTGAAAGATTTGAAGCCTATAGTGACATCAAGAGTATTAACATTTACCCAGCAAAGGGGGCTCTGTTCTCTATACAGGCTTCAAATGAAGTACTGAAAGCTCTTCAGATACAAAGTTATGAGACTGAGTTGCAACTTGAAGCGTTTCCTACAAGAGCTCTTAGACTGGCTGAAAAAGCATACACATAAGTAAAAAATACAAAGGCTATAAACACGCTGGTATTTTTTTCTTAATCTTCTCTATAACTTCAAAGCATAAACAGATCCTAAGCACCATCAACAATGTCCAGAACACAGCCTACAACACTGTCACCAAAGAAACAAATAGCTCTATCAAGAAGATCACCTTGTGAAGTCAAAGCCTTACAGTTTGGTGGATGACATAAGAGTACAACTGTATGATCCACATTCCTAATAAAGCCATTGGTTGCCTTGGAAAGAGTAATATTCAGGAGAAATAATACTGTTTATCTATTGCCAGGGTATAGCAGCTCCATGAGCACCAGCAGGATTCACATCAAGATGAAAAGCAACAGTGGAAAAGAACTCATGAACGGTATTCGAAATTATTAACTGGGCATTAAGACCATAGTTTAGTTAAAGAAAAAAAAAAAAAAAAACCTAAAAGCTGTGAACTTTGGTAGAGTCCACTGCAGAGCAAACTGCACATAAGAAATGGCACCTCATTCATATTCCAGACTATAGAAGGGAGTTTAGTAATTAGCTGTAGTATCTCCAGAAGGTACCTGAGAAAATGTGTAATAAAGAAAGAATCAGCTACAAGAAAAACAAACAAACAAAATAAGATAACATAAAAGGTTTAGTATCATCATCTAGTTAATATTCTCCTAGCTAGCAGAATTTCATACCTTAATTTTGTTAACAAGTCAGTCACAAGTAGAGAGGCCTTTTGTTAGAGGACTAACAGAAGTTTCAACCTCTCCCAGTCTGGAAAGTTAGGCAAGTTGAAATCTTTCAGTGCCCTGACTGCCTAAACCAACAATAACATCACCAAAACAAGAAATCCACAGATCATGTCCAAATCACTCAACCCTATTACCCTGAGAATCTTAATAGACAGTAAACACAGTAATTATAATGCAATAACAAAGTAATTAGAACTCCCTTTGGTGGCCTGGTAACTTCACAGTTGGTTAAGACAGACAACACAGAGCCAGAACACAGGGGTACACAGAGGAAAAAAATGCAACTTTTGCCTCTGCTGTGATACAGAACGTTAAGTTTTTCTTCCTTTAGAACAAAACATGATTTTCCATCGCTTGACATTTCTTCTCTGGAACAACAAGATGGGGAGGGGGACAAGGAGTGTAACTTGCTAGAACACACAAAAATCTTTTGTGAAAAGTCCAAGTGACCTCCTCGTGGTAGAACAGAATGGGGAAGGAGAGAGAAAAAGAGGAGTAGATGAATTGCTGAGTATTCTGCAAAATAAACTGAGTTAGATTAACAGAATCAAAATCAGGTGTTCCAGCAGGTACTTAAGACTGACAGACAGAAGGCAGCACATCCCAGCACCTGCAATCCCAGATTGACTTTCCTCCATGTAGCTCACATGCCTGTGGTGCAAAGATGCTCAAATCAATTCAACAACGTAACACTACCTATGCCCTCAGAAGGAAAGAAGAACAAGAATACAGATGGTACATGATTCCACTTCCTGTGACACTACACTGATTGGCTTTATTGTGAAGTCTATTTATACAGCTGATTATGAATTCCTAGTGTACTTCGATTACTGCAATAGCAGCTGGACTACTTCCTTTCTCTTAGCACTTAACTGTGTTCTTGATTAGCGAGTGGTATTTGAAAGCTTGTGAAACAAGTACAGGAAGATCAAACAAAAGCAATGATTTCCTCGTAGACCACTACATTACATTTAACCTGCCAACACAAGACCAGTTAGTCTCTGACCTGCAGCAGCTGGGAGTAGCCAGATTCCAGATGGCCCCAAGAAGCTTTTCGTACAGCCCTTGTCTTTTCTGTACCAACCTGACATGAAAAAAAATAAATCAGAGCAAGCTGTTTAGGCAGCTGCATGATAGATGACATCTCTAAACACAGAAAATTACCAGTATCTGTATGATATGGTCCCACCACTCAGTGTATGAGATCTATCAGACTCATCCCTACAGGAGTACCATCACCATTGAAACTTGAATCTACTTCCACTATACTAAAACGTACACCCAGAGAAACTGCACGCCACTGGCATCTCAAGATAACAAACCATTACAAAATACGCTATCACCTTTCCTATCCCAGATCCTCAACTTTCCAAAAGAATGATTTCAGAAAAAATAGAGAATTCAAGTCATTGTTCTGAGGTTTTCTATGTGCATACGCTATAGTATGATTTACTATGCTAACCAGAAGAGCAAACACAGCCAGAAGTGAGCACACAACTCAAAGCATTTTTATTTACAAACCTGGCAGATTGGTGAAGTTCTATGTAAGGCTTAGAATGGACTGCAATGTTCCCCCCCACATTATACTGCAAAACAATTCACAGAACAAGTCAGGTCTAAAAACTTGAGTTCTTCTCCCCAAAATCCTCTTGTCATATATGAAGTAAGCGCAGGAGTTAGTGTGACACTGCATTTGGCCTTGGCTAATGCAGATACCAATACATGCAGTGAAGGATACATCAGGTTGAGTTTGACATAAATCATAATATGTAGACAAGTTCAGTAATAAATTTAGGTCGACGGCAGCACATTTTACAACATTTTCATGTTATTTCAAAGAATTTTAATGTGAAGGGCCTACATTTCAATATCACTATCATCTGGGGAAAATAAGTAATTTATTAAAGCTTTCAACAAACCAACTTGTACTGTAAAAAATATTTTGTTTTAGAAGACATGCACTCCAATTCACATATATATATAAGGAAGCAAAATTCTTGCTTTAAGTACACTGCAAGCCTCAGCTTTAAATTACATTCTGTGACTGGTGAGATGCTCTCAGGAAGGATATTTCTTTCATATTGCACAATCATCGGCAAAATTAAAAGCTTTCATGTTCTAAAACTGAACAAAGTAAAAAACCCAAACCCAAACAGAAATCTGTTTTAAGAAGCCTCTCACATGTTTCCCCCCCCACCCCATGCAACTGGGGGTTAACAACGGATAATTAAAAATAAAGCTATTGTGGGATGGTTTTATTTTCATTTTTTAATCTGCACTCTGAGGTAATGAATCACCTGTGACATAACCTACAAAAGGAAAAATTCTTGCCAACAGACAAAGTTTCATGGCAGGCAGCATTATTTTTGGAGGCAAGAACAATTCTGCCCCATCTTTCTCTTGTTTCCAAGGCAAAGTCACAACTTGCATAGTTTTCAGTCTCATTTCTATTCACCTTACGTCACCTTCGTCCACCTCCTAAATAAGAGAATTGCAAACTCTGGGGAATCATGAGCACTTTTAAAAAGCATCTCAGGATTCAAGCACATGAGAATCAAAATGGTGTCAACACCAGGCTTCACAAGCACCACAGAGCAGAAGAACTGAAAAAATACAAGACTACTCAGAAGAGATGTTAAGTAGCATATTAATTTGTTTTGCAGTCCTAAATATGGTTTTACCCTATAGCAGGAACAGTCATTTAAGCTGCACTTCACTAGCATTTTCATCTAAATCAAGTTCTCCTGCCCCCAACATTACAGTGCTTTGTCCATCTTAGATGGTTTTAGTAGAAGTTGCTAACTTTACCTGAAAACCTCAACCTAACAACAACAGCTGCTAGAAAATACCCCTAGGTTACACTCAATGTAATGGGATGCTGCTAAATAAACAGCTCAAACCACCTTCTGTCACAAAGTTTATTACATGCGTAAGATTTTCAGGATGGAGAAAGTTTACTTTAATTCCTTTTTTTGGCACTCAAGCAAGGTGCCAGAATTACAGGACTGCTTAATGCCACAAGGCTTCTCCTTAGGAAAATGCTGTCTCGGTGACAGTATGTATTATATCTATAAGTTATCGTAGATGGGGGTGCCAGGCCCCTTTACTATCTAGCACTTCCTGTTATAATTCATTTTCAGTCCTGTAAAGTATTACTAAATTTCACCTGTTTTAATTTTCCAGGATCAGACTTAAAACAAAGCTATGAAAAGACTTTACATGTGTGCAGGATGGCTCTCAACAAGAAATTGTTTTGTTTTCTCTTCATTCTGAAGCTTGCGATCCAAGCCCTCACTTACTGCACACTGTTAAAGTTCTGTTCTGAACACCAAATTACTCGTTTTCTTTAAAATCCAAATTAAGTGCTTCACAGCTGCTTTGCCTTCAGATTACCTCTGTCCTGAGAACTGGATTAATCCCATTTACAGAGAGGGAATGGAGCCACAGACAGAGATTTGGGTGCTTGCTTTGGGCCACTCAGGACTTGATTGTTCTGTTTAATATGGCATGCTGTAGCATTTCATTTGTTACAAGAACAGCCTTTACTGAATGTAATTGTAGGAGTGAGCACTTCACTTTTAATCTCACAGAGCAAGCATCCAGAAAATGAGATGTACGATTAACGACCAGCTGTGAAAAATCTGCTTATAATGATTTAGTCATCCTTAAGTATACTTATACATGTTTATATAACCAAAGGCATATCTGATTCTCCAAGGAAGAATTCAGCAGTCTTGATTAGGTCTTACTCATTTCAGAAAATGAACTTTTGCAACCAATGAGGCAATGATCTTGCAGACAGCCTTCCTCCACTGCAAACAGACCCATTCCCTGAACAGACTGAGGCAGAGATATAAAATAAAATACACACCAGTGAAATTAGAGTATTTCGTAATACCAAAAGGAAAAAATTAAAGTTGCACAGAAAAATTTGATCTCCAATTCTCCAATTCTTGACCCTCCAAACTACCCTAAATAATATTTTGATATTTTTAATGCCATTTCATATTTATTCTCACATGGTTCTAGTAAGATTATCCATTATTCTGAGGTATGAATAGCTGACTTTCAAGGGAAAAGCTCAATATTCCACAACCAGCAACTGAACATGGCTTTAGTCTAAGGACTCTTTTCATAGTGTAAATATGGTGCTCTCCATATTGATTTTCTTCTTAAAAATAAATAAAAAAATAAATAATCTGTCAATATTATTTGCATCAGTTACATTATTCCTTGCTTAAAAAAAAAGCCTTTTGTTACATAAAATTACTGTCTTGTAACAAAAGATGTATAAACATCTACTGAAAGATAAGATTAAAACACAAGCAGAAAGGAAATAATGTGTTCCTCATGAAGCACACTTACTTCTTCTGTAAAGTATTGCAGTGTATTGCTTTCTGACACACCAAACAGAAATTCCATCTGTAGTTCACAATGAAGAATATTTACATAAAAACTACATTTGTTTGACATTTACCTCAACATTTTATTACCTCTGCTCCAGTATAGCCTTACTCTTCATAAATATGGACATTAATTATTAGTAACAAATACTTCAGTAGATTCTTGAGAGTATGGGGGGTTTTTTTAAGCTTTAATATATATATAATCACACCTTGAGCATTAGAAATTTTATAAAAAAAATTGTTTCAATTCATACTATTGTACTTAAGAAATTTTTTTCCTGCAGGCTGATTTATGAGTCCAAAGTGGCAAATTCAGCAGTTAACTTTACTCACTTAGGAGCACTGCAAACGGTTTGGGCCATTAAAACAGATTATGAAGCTCCTAGCAGCAATTCAAGAAAGTTTTATGTATTTGTCTTTAAATCAAAAAAGAAATAATGACAGATGAGTACAGACATGTTTATGCACACGTGAAAAGCTGGTCTCATTTTAAACATTATACATTTGATGCTACCACTCCATATTGCATTTGGTCTCACTGCTAACCTGAGATTCAAATCTTCTGACATTCAAACTATTTCATGAATACTGGGTCTGCCACTGACTCACTGAGAAACTTTTGACGTAGTTGTGTATACTCTCCATGCTTTAGTTACTTATCTGTGGATTGATTTCTTTTATATTAAACAGGTTTTCAGAGGAACGTTTATTTGCAATGTGCTTTGAGACTGCAAGATAAACAATCTTAAGCTTTCAGAATGTTTAAAGTCTTGCCTGACAAGGTCAGGACTCATATGGTCTTCCTGTCCCAGTGAGGTGCAAGTATTATTATCCCTAAGTTTCATTAAACTCTGCAAGGAACAAAAATTAGGCCAGAGTGTCCTGTAACTGCCTTGTGCATCTCAGCAGATGATGCAAACAAGTTTTGCCGTGGCCACATGAGGATCCAAGAATGTGGTCTTCAAGGGCTAAGAGTATCTCCATGTGTCTGCATAGATACGCATGTTTGTTTACTGATATTCAAGACAACTCAAAATGATTGATAAAACATTTAGCATTTAGAACGTCCAGTGTCAAAACTTTGCAAGAAACTTCGTATTATTCTTGGCAAGAAACTGTGGAAACTGGTAAGAAAATAGTCAGGATACCTTTGTATGTCAGTGAACTGATATTTTTCACAGAACAGTTTCTCCTGTAAATTTGTCTGCACATAGTTTAATCAACAAAATTTGCAGCTGTTAACAGGTTGTGCTTCTATATGCTACTCCATATAAATACACTTCATCAAGACAGAAGCTGGTTCAGAGTCCAATTGTTTTAATTGGACTCGGTACAAAAAAAAGCATAAATAATGAAGTTAAGCTGCAAAAGAAGTACAATCAAGTGTAGGTCACAGGAAAACTGCTTTCCTCTGACTTAAGACTGTAAGCACAAGGGCCGAGGAGGTTGCTCAGCTTTGCTCACATGCACAGCATAGGCAACAGCTGCAGTTTAGGCTTCCTGATCTCAGCGGAAATACGCTTCTCCTCATTTAGGACCAACTAATTGGGCTTATGGCAGGTGAACACATTTAAGTCACTTCTCTCAAAACTTGAGGTAATACTGTAACCTAACTGCATAGTCATAGTACACAAAACATCTTTATAAAGGATGTTATCTCAGCAAGTTGCTTCGGATTATTTCAGAGGCTTCACTTTGTTACTTGCATTTCTCATTGCCTGCAACACCTACCCCATCTTTCAAAAAAACAAAAAAAAAGGGGGGGGGAAGGGAACAAACTTGCCTGTGAGACATTGACTTTTCAGGAAGGTCCTTTCGCTTGAGGTCTGAATCATGTGGCCGGTTAGTTCCACTTGGTCATTTCAGACTAATTAGATATAGGGCAGGTGCATGGGAATGTACTTTGGGTTACTGTTCGCTTTCTACATTGCATTCCCCATTTCACATTAACTAGAACGATGAACAAGCTGGTGCAAAAGATGCAAACATCTGGAATTTACCAGGATCTGGGATTAAAAAATGGAAGCTTATATGATCTGTGGAGAAAAACGCTTTCAAGGCTTTTTGTTTCAAATCCCTGAATAAACAAAAAAGCATCCTCAGGTCAGCAAAAACCTTAACATTTTTAGCAGGGACTTTAAAAGGTTTCTGATTGACAGTGGCAACACCATCAGCACTAACTATACTGCTGAAAAGTGACTTCATCTGTGACACCATCAGTCCCTGAGGAATACCCAAAGGTTATAAATACATGGTATTCTTAGCAACAAGAAGCTTCAACTTTATGAAAATAAATAAATAAATATATTAACTTTTCTTCTTGGGGAAAAAAAAAAACCAAACCAAAAACAAAACAAAAAAAAAAAAACCAACCCACAAAAAAACCAAAAAAAAAAAAAACCCAACTCCAAATAACTAACAATGTGCATTTCAGTACAAAACAGAGGCAGAAGAAAGCCTTAGGCCTACTAATCAATCAACACAATACAATCAACCTGGGTTTTTACTTCAGATCATGTATTAGCAGGTACAAGGCCCATTATAGAGAACCACTAATTTTCTGCAGGCAGGCAGAGAATTTGAATGGCTGGATCTTGCTTCCAAGGGGGAGGAAATAAAGTGAAAGAGCACATTCAAATTAAGTGAGGCCTAGAAGTATTTGAGGATTTTAATATGCAAGTACAAAGGAATAGAAAGACAAACAATTCCAAGAAAAAGGGAGCCATATTTACAAAGTCATCCACAGTAAATAGGAAGCAAGTGCTATGTAACTATTCATTCACAGATCATTCCCCTTGAAACTTCCATGACCAGAAATTAAGATACCTTCTGTCACTATTACTGTGCTTTCACATGCATGCCATTATCTATAACAGACAGTATCCCAAGACAAGGAAATCTCAAGTCTTCCTATGACACAATCAAAACTAACCCTCAAGAAGATAAGGACATTTGAATAAGAATCAACTGGAGAGTTTAAAAACCAAGGTGGAGGAAAGAACAAAAGGTTTTAGATTGCTAGCAATTGTTAACCAAACTAGAGCAGACTGCACAAACTCTTGAATTAAAATTTGAATCTTGAATTAAGGACATTAAGATGAGCTGCGGAGTGTGAAAATTGGCTGCCCTTAAGTCACCAATGCAAATCAAAAGAGATAAGGAACATGAACACTGCCTAGGCGAGAAAAGTCTCCAAGCTTAAACTGTTGATGGACAGGTTTACTCAGAACCAGACAATCCATATACACAATCAGCTACATAATTTATAATTTACAAAAGAGCTTCAATCCTGTCATCACCACACTGTATTATCAATGTGCCAGGAAAGGAAGTAGTAGTTACAAAACCAACTTAAAATGCATAAGGACTTCCTTTAAATACAAACAATGTTTACATACAGTATTTTCATCACCAAGTCACTTCAACACTTTTTCTTTTTTTTCATTTTTTCTCCCAGGAAAAGTATCAGCAGAAATCTCGAGTAATCAATTTAAATTGTTTATGCAACACTGGTGGCATAGTTTATCTTTAAGCAGGTCTTAAAGAACTCTCAGGAAACTTAAGACAGAACGATCTATTAACTGAACTTGTGCAGATAGAGTTAAAATACTTTTCATCAGACAACAACTGATTTCTCTGATATATCATTTCTTTTCTTCCAACTCTTCTCAAAAAGAAAAAACAATTGCAGAGGTTTTTGTGCTAAAAAATACCGGTTTCTAGTCAAATGCTCACTCTTTTCCCCTTAATTCAAAATTATCCTGTTATGCTGGCGCACACACAGCAATACCACCATAGAAGTGTGAAACACCCAATTCTGATGTAAGCATTCAGGTTAAGTGTCCTAATCTTCAGGGCTTCTACTCTGACCAGTGAGTCTTCCTGGTGCATAAAAATCCTGACAGCACACTAATTCTAGTACCATGGAGCTGCTGTTTTAGGAGCTGCCAAGTTTGAAAACTGAAGATAATTGTGGC
Organism: Strigops habroptila; assembly: GCF_004027225.2. Taxonomy (NCBI): domain Eukaryota; kingdom Metazoa; phylum Chordata; class Aves; order Psittaciformes; family Psittacidae; genus Strigops; species Strigops habroptila. The sequence goes on along the minus strand of NC_046358.1, from coordinate 46,920,574 downwards.
TGTAGACACACTGTTGTTCAAAGTTGTTACCAGGCTGGTTTCCAGAGCAAATTGACAACCAAGTGCCCTCTCTCTTCTCAAGCATTGTCTTTACGGATCAGTTTTGCTTTTCACCCCCCTCCTTACCTTTTGGCTTTTCTCCTCTGATCCTTCCTGCACAGAAATCCACTGACCAGCGTTTGCAGTCATTTATTTGCACAAAGATTTTTTAAAAAGAAGTTTGTGTTTCCTTATTTTTCCCAATTCTTTATTCTGGAAAAAGTACAGTTGCTTCATAGTGCTGGGGAGGAGGGAAGACCTTTTTTATAGCACTATTACATTTAAGAAACGTTTTGCAGAAATAATCCTCCACTCCAGCCTTGCATATGCTCATTTAACAAAGAGATTAATTTTAAAAACCATTCCTTGGAAGAAGAAACAAGTCTACGTACCTGAGAAAGAGAGTTCTTACACTCCTTTTGGTGTCAGTTTAAGCTCACTAAGGTATCCTCAGAGTACACTAACAGGATGTAACATAATTTGTGCTTGACGATGCATCTACAATTTCTTCCAATAACCCAGTGCTAAGGGTTTCCAAACTACTGCTTTAAAATTATGCAAAACTATATGCTACACAATTTCATTAGAGAAGTGAGGCAGTATACAGAGATCAACTCATTAAATTATATCCATGTGCATCAGTTTTTTCTGCAGACCAAGGATAAATCTCCCAAAACACCTGCACCTCTCCAAACTCACGACAAGCTTGCACTCAGCACAGTATCACCAGTAAAAGACCTTTCCACAAGAACCTTCGATGGGCTACAGCAATTACCTCAATCTCTGATGCTTTTTTTTTTATGTCTTTAGCATACAATAACAACCACCACTGAGGCAACAGATATTTGTCTCCTACTTACAGCTTCAAAGGACATCATAGATATGCTGAGTTTATTCCAACCTATGGAAACAGCAGTTCTGAGACAATGATACAACTATAAGACACAAAATGGCCACACCAGTAGGCACTGCAACTGAAAAAAAAAAAAAAAGATATTAAAACCAAAAAGGACAGGCCTTTATGTTAGTTGCAAGTTCAATGGTGATGGAGTACAGTTAAATAAAAAATGAGCAACCACAAACTTGTCAATACAAAGATGTTAACAGCTGGATTGGTGACAGCTTAACAGTAAAACCCAGGCCTCTCTGACACCATTCACTTAATTATTTTCTTTATTGTAAATCTTTATACTTTAGAACAGCTTGAACGTGGGGGAGCTCCTGTTTTCTGTCACTTGGCAACTCATAACCTGCAGGGCTGTTTCATTTAGAATAAATGTTAAAAAAAGTGATCAACAGTAAATCACTGCACTGTGCACTTAGAAGTCTCATAAAGTGAAGAGTTGGAAAGCAGAGAGGATTCATGTAAAACAGAGGGAAGGAGATGATTTGCTGCTTATGGCACAGGACTGTAAGTTAACACATCTGGGTTCCATTCCATATATTAAATAGGAATACCACCATGTGCCTCACAGAAGTGAAAGGAGGTTTTATTCATCAGCATTTGTAAAACATTTTTAGATCCCAAGATAAAATATTTTAGCAAAACAGAAATTACTGTTAGGGTGTTACTTTACTTTGCAAAATATTTATGGAGCAAACCAACAGCACAATAAAATAGAGCACTCTACTCCCTTGAAGTCTGCGTGAAAACTGGCTAGAATTTTTGTATGCCCATGTTAAAAGTCAGGTTACCAAAAAAATAGGACTAGATAGATAAATATCAGCATCTTGACTTTCTGAGAACTCACACATTTTAAGTCATGCACTAACTCAGTCTCTTAATTCAACTTCTGACATTAAATATTTGGATTTTAAAATGCCAGTCTTAAAGGCCTTACAAATTCAAGACTGACACTCCCAATTAATGTTGTGCAAAAGCAAAACATGTCCTTCAGATAGGCGTCCCACTAACACACCTCAGATGAAATGTGAAATGCCCAAAGGAGATCAACTTTGCTTCAGCTGATCAACAAGTTTTCCCTCCTAAGGTAAGCTGAAAAACTTCTGTGGCATGAATGATAACCACAAAGAAACCAGCCTGAAACTTACTCAAAATATTGTTATGACTCAACACTCAAACAGCAAAACACATTCATTTTTCTACCTATCACATCTGTTTTTCAGTTAATGGCCTTGTCAATTCTTCTGCATTTCACCCTTTCAACTTCAGCAGTTGAGTCCTGTCCTGATATTCTTCCTCCAAACTCCTGTACAGATAAAAATTAAAGCTTGACAGTACAGTAATATTACTAAAACATGGAACTGCCTCAAACACCACAGCTCAGTCTGACTGATCTTAGCTCTCATAATTTGCACATACTACTACCAGAGAAGCAAGGTATCCTTCCTAACATCCCAGCAAGGTCATTCAGAGTTTCAGTATGTGTACTGGGTCTGGCTGCTTGCATGCTGGCTGGGCAGTGGTCAGCTGATAAGAGGTGGTGAGAGACTGCCTTTGCATCACTTCCCCCTCTCCCCCCCCCCTTTTTGCTCCTCCCTTCACTTTAGCTGTCTTCATATTCATTTGCTGATGGTTGTTTTTGAACAGGTATGTATATGTACTCATGTGGAAGAAAACAGCAGATAGAAATAAATAGGAACGGAAGTTCAGAGAGAGTCTGAAACTGCTAGAGAAAGAATTTTTGGCTTAAGTATTGACTGACAGTAGCTCCAAAGTATTAGCAAAGAAACTATTTGTCTGTCTGGTTCTGCTGGCACTGAGACAAAAAAAAAGCTTTGTACATCATACAAATAAGCAGGTGAACATAAAAAAAAAAAAAGTATCAGTTTCTCCTCATGTGTGTATCAATCTGCAAGAGTCCATGTTTTTGGCTAAAAAATAATATTTTTGTCCGTAAATTTAAACTGAATTTGCATGCTTATTTTAATTCCCTGTTTTACAAGGATTTAATCTACTCTCAGACAATGTCAGGCAGTGTTGCCTATCTGTGACCTAGAAATTGCTTCTCAAATTAATGGAAATATGAGCCTTATAGATCATTACTCTAGTAAGAATACAAATAACATTTAAATGCATCAGTATTTGAAACGGACGTTGACAACTAGCCAACACACATAAGAGCAAGACTAAACAAAGAACCAGCAATCAAGATGAATCCTCCTAGAAAAGACAAGTTAAAGGATCTGGAGATGCAATCTGTTGTCCAAAAAATCATCCCTGAACTCCTGCAGAGATGCCAATGGAACTATGAACACCCGCAAAAAAAAAACCCCAAACAAAAACTCCAAACCAAACAAAATTACAATTTTTATTTCCTACATAATTTCTACAGTCTTGTTAATGTTAAATATTTAGTTATTCTGGATCCTGTACGCAAAATATCACATTTCAGTGCTGTTTTTAATAAAGTAAACAGCACTGATATAAAAAATAAGCCCATTATAACACCTTGCTTTGCATATCAGCATTACTTTCAACATTGAGATTTTTCTACAGTCCAGAAAACCTAATGACAAGCAAATTCAAGATACTATTTATACCCAGACTGAAGTAGGTAAACCTAGTAAACTCAAGACCTCACCTCCATCTTAACAGATCACCACTAGTATTTTGCTAATAATGTCCTTTCCCTCTGTCATGTACTTCTATCTAGTAAGAGTCACTCCAGGGGTTCTTCAATTTTAGAAATGACTGATCCAAGCCACCTTCCCCTTCCTGCTTCTTGTAGTTTTCTTATGGAACATTTGGGGATATAGACAGAAGGCAGGATCCCAAGGGAGAAGACATGGGTGCTATGCACGAACAGGAACCACAGCAGTGATAGACCAAGACCCAGCATTCTAAGACAGTGCTCCAACAAGCTTTCAGATCCATTGTAACAGGCCAGCATCCAAGATGTCAGATATACACAGATTAAGCAGTTTCTTGGGGACCAAATATTTTCCTTCAGAGTCCTTTCCAACTATCTGGCAAACAGCAGCCACTATTTTTTTGTTACGCAAATGGCCAAACATCATATTTATTTAAGGAGCCAAAACATTTCATTTCCTGAGTACAAGGTAGTATTTTAAAGACCTCTCCTAACTTCTCCCGCCCCCCCCGCCCTTTATGAAAAATAAAACTAAAGTCAAACAAGCTACATTTAATTAAGGTTTTGAAACAAACTATCCAGGAAATCTGGAGTCCCAAAGAAGAAGCTTCACCCTAAATCACTATTTTTTTAGAACTTAATTCTTCTTTCCAGTTACAGGAATTAGGAGATGCCATTAAAAAAAAAACCAACAAAACCCCACAAATGTAAGCTTATTAAAGCACACAACTTTAAACAGTCCACAAAAAATAAGCAGTAGCCAAAAGGACAGAGGGCAATATTACAGCTGCAAACTGTACAGTACCATTTACCAAAGGTGTTTTTAACAGAGCTGGATACAGACATTTCAATACATACTGAATGCTGACTCTGACCATGCGATGCCATTCATCACATTAGGTACTCTCAGGTAAATTTACTGTTGATTAAAAAGATCCTCTAGGCACTATTTTGAATTATAAGAAACTCACCACGAAGTCACTCACAAACAGGCAATTTGTTCATGGGAGTGTCGCAATTTGGTTTTGGAATGAGGTATCCAAATGATGTGCATATGCCTTGTCTGTCTTTATGACAAGGGAGAGGACATAGGTTTCTGCTGTATACATAGCTAGGCAGAAGAAGGAGAGATTACACTTAGGATTGGATACATGGCACCACAATTCAAAGAAATCCAGTGACTGAGACACATGTTATTTTCTCCTTCAAGTTATTGTCCGTGTCACATATACCTCTGTGAGAAGCTCTAAGGTAGCTACTACTTCATTTGGAATTGGACATAAAAGGTCTCAAAAGAATAAACTGAAAGCATTTTCTGGAGGCCCAGAAGTTGCATAATGTTACCCTGGGAGGATGCAAGTTGTTCCAAACAGCTGTGTTACAGATGTTCAGGATATTGCCACCGTTTGAACTTTGTGTGCGGGCAGGGGAGGAGGGGTATAGGGAGAAGCACCTTAAAAGGAACACATACATGCAACATAGCAGTAAAAAATGGCTATGTCTTAATTCACACTCATGCCATCACAGACTGGTTCAGAAAGCCCTCGGTAAGATATTATCAGAGCCTTCTTTCCACTCACTGTACCTGTGACAAGCCAAGATAGATAAGTTAATTATTCAGCCACTTATAAGACAAAGAAAGAACAGAACACGCCTTCAGCAAGGACACGTGAAACCCCAGGTGAATAAAGTTTTGCTTAAGATGAAAAGATTTGTTTCTCAGAAATTCCATGTTCTGTATTTGAGACACCAGGAGCTTATCATTAAGCATATATTTTCAAGCTGCAACATGCCTAAAGGAGGTCTGCTATCAGAACTTTCCCACCCCTCTTACATGCGGTGACAACACCGAAAGGCATACTCACTGATGATTGCAGAAGGGAACACACTGTGACACCGACTGAAGTAACTAACCATGAGTTACAAGGCAGTAAGACTCCAGGCAAATATCCCATCTTATGCTAGTATAAATATATTGTAATTGGACTAATTTCTCAAAGCCATAAAGATCAGGGGGGCAAGACAAAGTAGAAGTTGCAAAGAACCTCCTTAAAGGGGGGCCTTTCCCCTAAACTGTCTCCTGGCTTTTACTGTGACCAGCATTTTATCCATGATTTTGTTGGCACTAAACATCTGATAGAATGAGCTCACCTGCTTCTTTTGGAAAATTAGGAGATGCATTAAGCAGGGTTCTTTACACATTTCACAGATTAAGAACTTGCAAATATCTTCCTCAGATGTTAAGTTATCCAATGAAGGAGGGGATCCAAGAGTCTCATCATTTCCTGAACCAGCTTTAGCACTTGTGAGGTAATACTTGAATCCCAGTGAACCTGAAACACTATTTTAGGATGAAGAGTATCTTCAAGGCAGGCTGCTAGCATGAAATGTAATAAGCAAGCTGTATTGGATCGAGACAACGTATGTCTATATGGCAGATGACAAGGCTGTGCTCCTAAACAGGCGCAAGGCTTTTTCTATCTACAACCCAAGGTGACCACAATAGGGCACCAAGTCCAAGCTAACAAATGCTCCTAAGCTTCCTAAAAGATAAATGAATCAAATATTCTTCCTAGAATATTTTCTTTTGCCTGAAAACCCAAAGCACAAGTAGCAGCAAATTTTCTTTTCCTACAGCTATATCATACTGCATTTTTGCCAAATAAACATTTTTTTCCCAAGGAAGACCAACAAATATATTTAATATATTTAAACATCAGTTTTTATTTAGATTTAAATAAATTAAACCAGTAAAATGCTTAACTTCAGACTCAGAAGAAAATAACCATAGCTTACTTTAGATAGTGGTTGGGTTATCTACAAAAGGAGGTTTTTGTTAACCTATTTGGTAAAGTTACTCATTATTTTTCCCTCATTAGATCTTCACTGATCTCTAAAAGTTAAGTTTTTTCAGGGCTGTTTCTCTATCCTCTAAACAATACATATCACTATCTGAGAGATGTCTTTTCTTTTTAGTAACTTCCAGAACAGTAATCTGCTACCTTTATTCAAAATTGTAAATTCCAAACATTTTCCTGAAACAGTAGGCAGATGTCAAGTTCTGCATCTTTTTGGTAACCTCTCTGATTTACATTTAAATATAACATAGCAGCCAAGACCAAAATAATTCCTGAAAAGAATCTCTCATTTCTGACATACTTGATATTATAAGAAGATATGACAACCAGGGCTAACCCAGCTCCAAAATCTAACGGATTTCTCAACATTTCTACTAACCAGGAATCTGAAAAATTTGGATGCCTTTTGATAAAAAGCTTGTGTGTTCTCTCACTAATTTGGCATTGCACTGAGTGCATCCACTCACAGAGCATCACCAGAAGAATTTTCAAACCAACATAAATCTCAAGTAAATTCCCAGCACACTTAAGCAAAACAAACAGCACCATATCTACAAAACATGATCAGATGATGCTGAGCTGGTCTGACAAAAATATATGGAGTCATTTAAAAACAGACATATATTTTGAACTCCTGATTCATTATTTCCAGATTATTTTTTTTTGCCTCTCAGTTTCCATTTCAATGGAAAGCGAATGATTCTCTTTTGGTGCATACAGTCTTGTGGTTTTGATTTAAAAAACCAGTGTGGATTGTGCATTAGTGTAAAATACTTGCATTGACTTATTAGATGTCCTCCAAGTTTAAGAGGAAACCAAACATGAAGAAATATCATTACTTTAAAATTGCATCTCATATAAATAATTGTCTGTTGCCGTATTCTGGAATCTTATCCTCTTTTTCCAATGGATACAAATTCTAAATCATATTGCATATAACCAATGCCTCACCAATGAGGTGAGGTGTGCCAGCCTAAGCTATTCCACAACTCAGCCAGACTAGAGATCAACAACCATCATCTTTATCTTGACTGCATCCTCTTATCAAGAGGTAACCAGGAGACCAAAATGCATCTACCTCAGAAAAACAGCTCCTGATGGAAAGAGCAACAGAATATATTTTAAATTCTTATCTAATATATGATAGTTTAGATTTGGGGAAGTGACACCTGAGGCATGTATGGGCCACAAAAGCCGGCCATTTGTCTGTCCAACAGTACAAGTTTTAAGTACACCAAACAAACCAGGCAAGAAGCACAAGGCATCTTCTATCTTTCCTTCCTTGGAGCCTTTGCTCTTCAGTAAAGATTCTGACATCTGTCCTTATTTTTCTAGGTAGTTAAAGGATAATCTATCTAAGAAAATACCATGAAATTTGTGATAATGTCTTCTAGCAGAATCTCTCAACAACTGAAAGGAGACTTGTATTCACCAATAAACACTTTTAGTAGAGAATAATCAAAAGCACTACTAACTCATTACCTAAGGAAAAGTGAATAAAGATTACATCAAAGCCCCCAAAACTTCAAGTTATTAATACAACAGAAATCATAACCTGGTCCTATATATACATATATATATATATATATGTGTGTGTGTGTTTGCATGTTTTCCAGGAAAAAAAACGAACTGCTTTAGCATCATATGCAGCTCACAAATAGAAAATTACATAACTCATAAAAGTTAAAATTGTGAGAACTCTAAATTGGAATGTATTGCCCAGTGTTCATTACCAAAATGACAGTTAATTAAAACAGTTTTTCATTTACACAGACTAAGATGTTGAACCACGTGAAGATTTGAGGCCTGTTAAACTCCTCACCTATCTAAAATATAGACATATTGCCTATACCCTTCTACTTTTGCCAAACTGGCTACAAGCATAACTCTGCAGCTCATTATTTAATCCTGCACTGCTCTGGGACCCTCTGACACTTTCTGCTTTCTGAGCTACAGGCTTAGAGCCAGTCCTGCAAACTTGCTGGAGGGAACATTTCTGGAATAAATCATTTCACGTGGCACTACTCCTCACTGAGACAATAAAATACAGCTCCCCGATTTCCTCTGGGGGCTAAGTTCATCCTTACTTGTGATCATGGAGAAAGTGCACATCTGTAAGAGTTTAATATTATATACACTTCATTTACCTGAAGACTTTTTAACAAAGGTGGTTTTAAATGCTTCATTTACTGGTGTGTAACATTTTCCTTTTACCAGGTTACTACCATCTCCTTACCCAAATATCTGCTTGAGTAACCACAAAAGTTCTAGCCTGTATGAGGTTTTATAGCAATGAAAAGGACAATAGTAACTTCTGAACCATTAATTTGATGTACTTAGGGTCAGTGAGGCCAAAAAACAAATGTATTTAAGTTTCTGCACCAGCCAAGACAAATAGAAACATATTTTATTGCATTTCTTACCAAAGAACATGGAAACCTGCCTTGTTAACAGATACACAATTATACATACTTGTTTAATAAAAACAGAGCATTCAACATGCCTGTCATCTATCAAAACAACAAAACACACGAAGTTTTCCAGAAAACACAAAATTAAGGTAGGCAATTTCTCTGCCAAAACATGGAGAGTTAAGAAATATCTCCCTCTCAATGGACATGAGGCTGGTAACTACGGAAAAAATAAGCACCCAAACAGCTACATTTACACAACAGTCAGAACAGGCTGAATCACAGTGCAGCAGCAGGCCAAAATGCAGCTCTTTTTCAGTGTAATACTTGAGAAAAGCAAGTATTTTTCTCCCATACACAGCATTAAGCTGGTTATTAATTGATTTCTTATGACAAATTTCTTTAAAGTTTAGGAGTTATACTTAAGACCTGCAGACACTTTCATCACATATATATACAGACACATATATATAATGACTGGTTGCCAATGCCAATTTGAACTCCATCCACACTATACACATTGCCCCTCTCCCCCTTCAGCAAGAGGCTTATGCCAGTCTTATAGACAAAGGATGATTGTCCAGACAGATGCTGCTTGTCGTACTTTATCAAGTGTTTGCTCAACATTCATGCTATGGAATAAGCTTAAAACAAAACAAACAGACAAAGACAGAAAACCAGGTACCACCATTACATTCCAAAACGTGCACAAATGAGCAATACTTTCACTAGAACCATCACTAAAAATCTAACATGCTTCTTTTTAGACATATATGGAAATACAGAATATGAAGCTGGTTAGCAGTTAAGATATTAACAGCAAACTCCAAATGCTGTCTTGATCATGTTTATCCAAATCACACTTATTTACATACCCTGTATTTAGCATGCAGATGCCAGAACAGCAACATAATTCATGTTGGTTTCCATGGCACTGCATTCATATGCATTACGTATTCTGAAATAAATAAGACAACCTGTTGGTTTAAAAGGGTCATAAATATTTTAATCCAGAAACTAAAAGAAGGTTATCTTGCATCCCTTTCCAGATATTGACATGTTATAGAGTGGTAAAGAAATATTTCAGAGCAGGGAGGAGGTTGTGGTGTAGAAACCACAGAAAGGCTACAACAGAATGGAGCAGGAGTGAGGGGCAAAGCAGGAAGATTAAAAAAAAAGAAACACTAGAAGATTTCCAACAGTGCAGAGTGAAAGAACATCAGCCTCTCAAGTCTCCCCAGCACCAAGAGAACCTTTGTTACTTGAGCTTTAATCTTCCTTCTGTGAAAATAAACCCCAAATAAGAAAAGCTAGATGCAAACAAATGATGCTGAAAGCCTCGAGACAAAAGTGAAAAGGTATTATATAAGAATAAAACTTGAAAAACAAAATTCAACAATGGTGAGCAAAAGCAAGCAAGTCAGGGTGACCTTGTACTTGCACCAAACAGGTATAAACCTTGTAGTAGCTCCTAACTTCATAGTACTGAATAATACAGGACAGAGAAATAGTAGTTATGTAAAACTGAAGGAGCAATTCGGAACAACAAAAGTCTGTACAGGAGTAGTTATTGTCAAAAATTTCCATTAAAAAATACTGACTTGGTGTAAGATTTGGCTGGATGGCCGCACACAAAGAGTTGTGGTCAACGGCTCAATGTCCAATGGGAGACCAGTATCGAGTGGTGTCCCTCAGGGATCAGTGTTGGGACCGATCTTGTTCAACATCTTTGTCAGCGACATGGACAGTGGGATTGAGCGCGCCCTCAGCAAGTTTGCCGATGACACCAAGCTGTGTGGTTTGGTTGATACGCTGGAGGGAAGGGATGCCATCCAGAGGGACCTTGACATGCGTGAGAGGTGGCCAGTGTCAACCTCATGAAGTTCAACCAAGCCAAGTGTAAGGTCCTACACCTGGGTCAGGGCAATTCCAGGCACAGCTAGAGGCGGGGCACAGAAGAGATTTAGAGCAGCCCTGCAGAGAAGGACTTGGGGTGTTGGTTGATGAGAAACTTAACATGAGCCGGCTTCAGTGTGCGCTTGCAGCCCAGAAACCAACCGTATCCTGGGCTGCATCAAAAGAAGCGTGACCAGCAGGTCGAAGGAGGTGATCCTGCCCCTCTACTCTGCTCTCATGAGACCCCACTTCGAGTACTGTGTACAATTCTGGTGTCCTCAACATAAAAACGACATGGAGCTGTTGGAGCAAGTCCAGAGGAGGGCCACAAGGATGATAAGAGGGCTGGAGCACCTTCCGAATGAAGACAGGCTGAGAAAGTCGGGGCTGTTCAGCCTGGAGAAGAGAAGGCTGTGTGGAGACTTCCAGAAGCAGCCTTCCAGTATCTGAAAGGGGCCTACAGGGATCCTGGAAAGGGACTCTTCATTAAGGACTGTACTGATAGGACAAGGGGTAACAGGTTCAAACTTAAACGGGGGAAGTTCAGGTTAGATATAAAGAAGTTCTTTACAGTGAGGGTGGTAAAGCACTGGAATGGGTTGCCCAAGGAAGTTTTGAATGCTCCACCCCTGGCAGTGTTCAAGGCCAGGTTGGACAGAGCCTTGGGCGACATGGTTTAGTGCGAGGTGTCCCTGCCCATGGCAAGGGGGTTAGAACTAGATGATCTTAAGGTCCTTTCCAACCTTAACGATTCTGATTATATGATTCTATGATAAGATCCTGACTTAGAAGCTTCTTTAACATTGCTAAATTCAAGAAGCCATATTCTGCCCTCTGCACCTTTCAGCAGGCTTGGATTTTGCTCCTTTATCATAATTTCTTATACAAGAAGTAGTTCATACAAAACTACTGCTAAGTTGGTGAGCTGCTATTAACATTTGAAAATTTAGTACTTTCTCAAATTATATCAGTTTCCAACTATGTTAATGACATTATTCTGAGAAATAAAACTACTGGCATCTTGTGTACAATTTCAGACTTCTATAGGAATACACATTTTCGATGTAACGAAGTAGTCAAGTAATGACTTAGATGATCTTAATGCATAATAAAGAAATAAAGACAGTATCTTGACAGCAAATAATACATCAGAGGTGGAAAGACTTTTAACATTTGATGGGAACTTGGAGGACAGTATACTAGTAAGAAGCAGAAGTCAGGCTTTCACTGCCAGATGGGCCTGTTCATGTAACTCTAGCGCTACTCGACAATGACATGTCAAGCTTTCCACTTCCATTTATTCCTCCGCAGACTGCTAACAGATTACAAACCGGAGAACTGTTGCTGTTCAACTTAATTATAACAGAGATCCCTGCTTCAGCTAGTCTCATTTATCTAACTATGTTTATGGAAGCATTTGCTGCGATTCGTTAATCTTCGTTCTGCTGATTTAAACCAAGGCATTCACCGACCTACTTTAGTCCTTGTGTCCATGTGTATTGAGCACACATAAATCAAAATCAGAGGGAGTTCCTGCTCAACCAACATCCCTACAAATCCCCTGAAATATATTTAACATTTTATGCCATTTTCATCTGTATGAAATGGGATGATAACAGCCCACTGAGGTAGGAACTATGAGCCAAATCCATGGTTTGTAAAGATAGTTCAGATTCTCTGATGAAAATTGCAGTAATTGGTTTGCATATTTACAGTACTTTGCATGGAAGAGTCATGAGAAAAATGTCAATATCATAGTGAGGCAGACAGTATTGTACTTATCTGTTTATTCCTAGCTAAAGACCACAGTATAGTTCCTATTAACACCAGTATATCTGTTTCACTAATACACAGCATGTCAAGCCAATGGTACCTTCAAGTAAAAATCAGCCAGACTTTAGAATCAAGGAAATGCCTTTCCTTCAATACAGGTACATACAACTACTGGTACATACAGCATATCACATCCTACATAGCATATACACAGAAAATGCCCAAGGGATAAGAGTGTTGCAGAGCACCACATCATCATTTTGTTGCTTCAAGTCCTAAACAAGCCCAGCAGGTTCTGTGCAGCTAGTTAAATTCTCCGTTGTAGCAGAGGTGTGTGCATAAGGCCATGCAAAGTTTGCTTTCAGAGCCAGTCTTAAAAGTAAATTCTAGCAAACTAAGCATGCAGTAAACTACTCACACCATCCTTCTGGTCCTCCCATTCTACTTCTTCGGTTGCCTGTGCTGCTTTAAGATTTCTGCATAAATAATCTAAAAGGAATTAACTTTTCTAATTCTCTACCAGGCACCTTACTCAAATTTGAAATGTCAATAATCCCATTGAGTCCCTGACACAAAAGAACTACCCCAGTCTTCTTCATAAACTATACGCAGTACATACAGTCACAGAAGGATAAAAGGAAACAGCCACTCATCATAACCATGCTTTAGTGGAGTTGAAAACGAGGAATGGTATTCGAATTCGCAAAACTCAGCACAACCTGGGTCAACCAAAACCCTATCATAACAGAAAGGGTCTCTACGATGCCGTTCTTCTAGCTGACAGGCTGACTTTTTTTTAAAGGAAGAGAAACGTTTTGACAAAAGATTCACAGGCATAGCTATACCACTTTCACAGATGGATCAGAAGTAACAAACACTTGAAGCTTACTTAGAATACTATCAGGACTTGAATCTAAGGTGCTGAGGGATCAAGACATTTCTTATCTTTATAATCTCAAAATTTATGTGTACCTTCTAACCAGACTACCCACATTAGATTTATGAGTTTAAAAATAGCCTGTACTTCAGCATTCATAAAATATACCAATGGCAGTTAAACATATGCTTGTTGCAATAAATAAAAACCTCAAACAGATTACAATCAAGCAAGTATTTCAATGTAAAGTATAACCACTATAACCTAATATTTAGGGTCAAGTTATCAGGTGATGCTATTTTAGTAAAGAAAGAGAAATAATTTCCAACAACCACATGGTAAGTTAAAGGATCTGGTATCAACTACAGCAAAACCTTAATATTCTTCAGCTTTGCTGCTGAGAGGTGCAAAGTGTACTCAGAGTTGAAGAGAAATTACATTGCTGTGTAACTTCAGGGCTGGTCACAACACTTAAGCCCTCTCCCCACCCCAAACTCCATTCAGCAGTCATTTCATTTCTGAATAACCTACCTTATATCTTATATAAAGACTACACATTTGTCTTGCATGAATTATTTTTTCCACATTCCTACAATAATTTTTTTATTTTCCAATTTAAAAAAAATAAACAGCAACCATCTTTGTGGGCCATCTCTCAAACAGAACAATATTTTTAAGAGATTAAATACTGATACCAAGCATCCAAACACACATTATAAATATTAAAGTGACTTGATTTGCTTGTATGATGAGCAATTACAACCTTTTTGTAACTTACATGGCTGAGGTACAGTTATGTTAAAAAAAAATCTCACTGGACAGGCCACTGTTTCACTCAGTGTTATTCTCTATGAAATCCATCCTCCTCTTTGAAATTCTCAAACTCGCAACACCCATTAGTCAAACATAGCAAAATACCACTTAAACATTGAGGAAACCGGTGATGTTTACATTGAGGTTCACCTTCAAATGAATACAGAATCCATATACCATTTACTCTCGTTATCTTTGTTATGAAACTTTTTCAGGGTTTAGTCCGCTACGAGTGTTGAAATGATAAATCATCTTTGGCTATACAAAAACAAAACCTCATTCAGATTCAAATGCATCCAGGGAAAATAGCATCTACTTAAAGTAGCACAACTTTTCGTGCATTCCTTTAGGTTTTAATCCTTGGCTGATTCTGCTTTAATATCTGTAAACTCCACATTTTTGACAAGTGAATACACACACCCCCTTTGCTTCCCACCCCTTTATCTATCCTTTCCAAACCTTCCAGTCAGCCAGTCTTTATGGCATGAGTATGAAAGGCTGGGGGCACTTGAAAAAAATACTAAAAGATCCACTTTGTAGTGGAAAAAGTGGCAGGGGCAGAGGGAAATATACTGCCTTTTTGTTATTGTTCTTAAATCTCCCTTCATCATTTGCATTTCAAAACACGACGAGTATATGATACTTCAAAATGAAAACAGCATTTGCATTGTCTTTCATTCCTTCTCCATTTACTAGCTGATATCTAACTAGATTTACAAGCAAAATGTTGTCGTTCCATTAAATGCTACATAGAATGACCTGCAACTCTCTGCCTCAGGTTTCAAATACTTAGACTCTCTGGAACCACAGCTTCAATCTGTAGCAGGACAAAGATGAAAGCAAGTTTGCCATCTGAAGAGCTTTCAGATGAGACTGTAAAAACTTCAGGTTCCTCTACTGACTGGACAACAATCTCATGGCATTTCTAATCAAGCCAACACATGTGGCCAAATCATTGGTCACTTTTGTGCACATTATTTGACTGCTGTCTCATCTTAGAGATATGATTGCACTACTGTAACTGTACAGTCTCTGTATAAGCTGACCCATACATTTTAAACTAAGATAAATGCATGAAGAAAATCCACTTACTTTTGCCAGTGAACTTCAAGTTAGTAACATTCATAACCTAGTGAAGACAAGCACCTAATCAACAGCATCTTTCAGTAGCAGAAAAGTTCCTCCTTTAATGACACTTAATAAGGTACCCAAGCTAGGCTTGATAAAGCCAGAATGACAGAAGTGTGATATACTTGACACAGCCAGTATTTCTACTGTTGTAGCACAATACAAATCCAGTCAAAGACACTATGCACTGAAAGGGAAAAAGCAGGACTCCATAAAAAACTAGTAATTTCCATGAATACTACGCTTCTGAAAACTCACATAGACAACCGGTTCCCCACCAAAACACCAGTGATACATACCACCTTACAGAGCAAAAGTGTATCGCAGAACCTAAGCTAATAAATTTTCTTTAATAGCACAGGATTCATTCCAGAGTGGCCAGACCCAGCAAAAGCAAAGGATGGGAAGGTGTGCTAACAACATGGATTATGAGACAGAACCAGGGCTGGGAAAGAGTACAAGGGTTAAAAATAAAACAAAACCAAAAAAACCACCAAGCAAAACCCCAACCAAACAAAACCACAAAACAACCACACCAAACCCCACAGCTTTGCTGACATGAAAAGGGAACCACTGAGCAATTCTGCTTCCTCAGATCAACTCTCCCAAAATTTCTGCCAAAGAGGCTCTCCTTTCCATCCCTTCAACCTTAAAATTATTAATCTTATGTGGGTTTAAACCTCTGTTTAAGGTTTTGCTCCTCTTAATTCTAAATCATCTCCCCCCTTCTACCCCCCCTATACCCAGTGCTGTGTCCTCCATTAATTAAACAAGCTTTGCACTTAATTTGCATGGAGCTAATAAAAGCTATGAAAGCTAAACTCAGTCATTGGTTCCAAACCAGAATTCTCTACAAGCTATTGATCTCATATGAGAAGTAACATATGCGTATGGTTCTCAGCCAGCCAGAAAAGGCAGCCTTTCTGTCTTCAACTGATGTTAAAAAAAAAAAAAAAAAAAAAAAAAAAAAAAATTGCAAATAAAATCTTCAAAATTCAATGTCTTTAAACTGTTCTTGCCTGTGGAATCCTATACTGCAGGATATTCGTGAAGGAAGCTAATAGCTCTCCAACATTCGACAAAAATAGACAAGTTACTGGGGAAACAGCTTATTCCTTAAATAATGAGTTTACATTTTATTATTTCCTTCTAATTTACTCCACATTGAATCCAGAAGTGGGAACATAGAGATTCATATACGCCATGCCAATGTGCTGATATAATTAATCTTATTTACAGGATTGTGGAGTTTTTGTTTCACTTTTAATGTTTGGAATATGGAACTGTGCACCCAATAAAAGACCTTACAAAACCAAGCAGTCAAAACAAATTTTGTATTTGTGTCTTTGTGAAAATAATTCACTGTTTAACCATTCTTATTTCTGCCCAAAATTAAAGCTTTTGGTGAAGCTCCTTTTTAAGTCCCCACATTCTGCCTGCAAGCCTCTTACCTCATTGCTTTCCTCTAGAAAGCTTTTAAGACAATTAAAACCACACACAAAGAAAACAGGTCATTCGTGTACTTGAGGTCAAACCCATGGCTGACTGCAAGATCAAAAATGAAACTGTGAATGGAATTCTTACAGGCTACAAAGTATTTTTAGTAATATGCCTAATAAACTCACATTCCTACAGGGATGGGTAACTAATAATCAAGAGCTGCACCAATGGATTGGTGAGCAACTGGAAAACAATCCTCTGGATGGAGACTTTTTTTTTTTTTTTTTTTTTTTAGTTCCTACTGTGATGGAATGGACAACACTACAAAATGTTTACTCCTTCATGAGGACTGAACCTACTAATCTGAGTATTATCTTTAATTCTTGATTTCAATTTAAAAATAGAGCAAACAATCTGGCATATTTTATCCTCTTTTTCAGCGCTGGCCTAAGGGGATGCATTTCTATGCATCTGAGAAAGGCTGTCACACCTGTATTTCATCTAATCAGCTTTTATTCAAAAGATAAGATATAAGGCAAGGCAGAATACAAACTTCCTGCCCATGAAAAACTGGGAAGACTCCCACTTTTATTCTCTACCTTTCTTAAGCCTTACCGTACTCAATTCTCAGACATTATCACATATGATATTGTGCTATTCACTACTCACACCATCAGCTGTATTTCAAATTACCAGAGATAACAGGAAAATCTCAGCCCAATAAGATTTAGTTACTTCCATCCAAGTTCTCCTACAACCTGCAGGACTGAATTTCTCTAAAAGTAGCAGCAAAGCATTACTTGCATTACTATGTAGAGATTATGAGATTCCTTGAGCAAGCAACAGTCTGAAATATTCTATGACAAACCAACAGCATTTCTGTATGTGGAAAGATGCAATTTTACACTTACCTTATTAGCTTTTCAAACACGATTTTATTTGATTTGGAACCACATTTGAAAATTTTACCTCAGTGTCAAGTGTTGGGAGTCACTACCATAAGAATAGCTTCGGTGTGAATGACAAATCCCAGCTTAAGCAGTTAAGAGTAATCATCAAAACTGTTGAAATAAATGCATATATTCTGTTGAGTAGACATCACAAACAACTGTTTAATGGAAAAATCTGCTGTGGCCTAGCATTTGTGAAAAATACAAGAGTATGAAATCTAAAAATGCCAAACCAGTATTATCACTTGTTTCACTGCTGCTCTTCAAAATCCCAAGGAAAGTTAGTTTTACCACTGAAAAAGTTACAAAGATTCCACTACATTCCAGAAGAAATCACTATACAACCCCTTTCTATTTTGTTAATTCAAAACGTAGCTGATGCAACTAGGTAACCAATCTACTTTAAAGAAACCCACAAAACTAATTTTAACCTTGTAAATGGTGCTATTAAAGTAAATAGCAGCTAGCTAAAATTCACAGATAAGGTAAAGCACTAGATGAGGTCTCCTCCCATCCACCTACTAGCAATTCTGTTGGCCACAGGGCAACTGTACTGTTGATTCTCAAGGATGTAAGAGAACAGGAAACACAAAGGAGGGAACATTAAAGCTAGTAGGACTATGTACATTGCAGTAGGAAGAGAAAAAGGTAGCTGTATCATCGATCAGGCAAATTATCATGGAAAAATCCATAGCACAGCCTCCTTCCCTTGCAAGGAGGGAAAAAAAAGAAAAAAACCAAAACCCAACCACAAAAAACCCTGTCTAGTTGCCTAAAAGAAATCACAACTACAGCATGTACCCAATAAGCACTTTTATGCACTGAACTGTATCAGAAGCTCCAAACATTTTCTGCTTATTTAGAAAACATAAAAGGGCACATATCCACTCAGAGATAACAGAAGTTTAATAGTAACATAGCTTTGATTAATTCTAAAATATCCAATTCCTAGAAGCAAAGTTCAAAACTTGGTAATGTCAATATGAAGTTTTATTTTTCCAAAGCAGATAGACCAGGTTCCTATGCCATTTACCATATTTGCCCAGCAGCTTTTTGGCAGGAAACTTTTTTGGATAAGACTTCAAAAATCTAAAGTCTTATTTGTTTTATGTTGATATTAGTGTTTTCATGACTTTTCTTCAAGAAATCATGGTTGGCCTGATGCCTCTGGCTGAAATTGCTGTTCTTTTTCTAAAGCTGGTAGTTTCTTTCCATCAAGGCAGATCTGCACAACAACCATAGACTATACTTACCAAAACCTGCTAGAAAAACAAAGAATATTCATCATTAATATGATTACAGTAGACTTCAGCATGCTTCAACATCCAAGTTGCAGATACAGTGTATGTGAAAATACTCTTGTGCTGTATCACAAAAGCAAGATGATGTTGAACTGAGACATAGGACAGATTAACATAGGAAAGGGGAATTCAGATGCCAAGGTAGAAAATTAAAAAAAAAAAAAAAAAAAAAATCAAATAAGAGCTAAAATTAGCTGGTTCATCCAGCAAGACAGAGAAGTGCAGGAAGCTTATTCCAACTGGCAACGGCGACAAAGACAGCTCTTCCAATAAATGAGAAGTCGCGTGGAAGAACTGGGGCTGATTCATAGTGAAGGAGACAATGTACAAAGATGCCTGAGGCAGACTTCTGAAAGTTACGATGATTCTCAATTACATCCTAAAATGAATGGAAAGTTGGTGAAGATGTTTGTGGATAAAGTAGATTGGGAGAGGAGAATGGATGAAAAGAGAGGATTGGAGAGATGGAAAGAATCCCAAGAAAAAATAGGAAACAGGAGTGACAGCCAAAACCTTCCCCAACAAATACAAAACAGAAAGCATAAACAGTATTCTACATCTCCTCTACAGGCTGAGAAGGAGAATTAAGCAATATACTGTGGCAGGTTGTTGATTCAAATCTTAAAATTTAAATTGAGAGACTAGATCAAAGGAAGACTAATTAAAACAAAAATCAAGTACAGGGTGTGCAATTCCTCTCCTTAATTACTCCAACTGTAAACCCCAGGGCTTCACTAAGTACTTCACTTTCAAATTTCCAGATTAGCTCATTTCTTCCACAGCTGAGCTGTTCCAAAGGCAGCAGCAAAGGGATGGTTGCCTGGAATTAAAACGAAATGCCTGTGAGTTCCAGTATAGTCTTTGTAAGTGGATGTGGGCTTTCTCCAACTGGCAAAGCAAAAAGGTACCTCCTGCTGGGCAGTCTCAATCAAAGAGGAAAAAGCTGGCTTTTTGGAAGGAAAAAAAACATTCACAAAACTGACTAGCTGCTAAAAGGATTTAATTACTCTATAACCTGTAAGGAGCACCCTGAATTAGGGACAGATGCAGCTACAACATCAGAGGACTTGTCCTAATCATGAGGTGAAGAGACCATGCTAGTAGGCAGCTATTATCATTTAAACCCTCAAAGAAAGTTCCCTACACTTTTCTCTTAGTTTTTAATGTTTCTGTCTAGCACATATCCATATAACCAGTCAGAAAGAGCTGTACAGAAAGATGCAACTCACTGGCAAATACTCAAACCAATGGGTAAGCTCCCTGCAAAGTCAAACTGGTCAAACTCAGTGCCAAGTAACACCTGTTTAACATGCAGCACTTCTTCCCAAATGTAGTAACAATCACACAAATGTTAGTAAAGCATACATATCTCTACCTATTTTACTAACACTGATTAAACAAAATGAAAGATAGTTACAACTCTGTCCTCTAGTAAATAAACATCCTTTTTGCTTTCAAACATTTTTATGAACTCTAAAACCTGGAATTGGAAGAGTGATAAAACAACATAGGACAAACATAAATGAAACTAGTTCCTGGGTGCAAATCCAATATCATCTTCGTTAAAATAAGTATTATAAGAGCATCAGCAGAAAGGCAAAAGAATGAATCATGAACTATGTCTGACTACACCTTCTTAACTTAGCAATAAGTATTAGTTGCTGAATCATAGTGACAGGATATTATTGGGGAAGTCTGTATTGCCACTTCAGCTTTCAGGACTGTCAACCCACTACCAATGCTATTATTGAAAATGTTGAGAATAAACACGACCAAACAGTACTGTCCAAGGGTACATCACCAAACACAGCGTAAGGTAACCACTTAGGAATACCCCAAATCATATGTTTACATTTTGATTAGCAGAACTAGCAGCATACTCTTAGCCTTGATTGTCAGTCAGGAAGGAACATAGTATTCAAACTGTTCCAATGATAAGATGATATTGTTAGAAATCCACTTTGTCAGCAGGTTTTTATCCTTCACCTCTCATCAGAGGTCACATCACAAATGGTCTGATGGAATAAGCAAGACTAGAAGAGAATAAATGAAGAAACTCTATTAGTGAGTATGCTGTAAACAGCAGACTACAAAACCAAACACTGGCAACATGTTTAAAGGGAATCTGGCACTATGTATTTATGAATCAGGCTGATAATGTTCTGCACATTCGTCTTTTTAAAAATTCAATGAACTCAAGGACTCAGAGAAGACCTGCTTTAATGAAAAAGAATTTGTGCGCTTATGTTTTACGTTCTTCTACGAGTATTAACTGAAAGCAAGAGCTTTGAAGCTGCTCTTTCAGTAAAATGTGTCTATTGCTACAACAGCTAACTCCATAACTGGGTTTGGCTTTCTTTCCTATATCATAAAATTAATGACTCAAGTGCCATCTACTGTGTCTGCACTTAAGTGCAGTATTTCTGCAGAAAACAAAAGGAAGATAGTGCCAGAAACATCATACAGAACTCATCAATTTTATAACAAATTTGATACTATACCTCCAGGTATTGTCCTCCACGCAGATTAATACAACTGCTACGCTCAGAAGACTAGACAGTCACCTTTGAGGTACAGATTCCAATGATCTAAAGCAGATCTTCATATTTTCAATTACATTTAAAAAAAAAAAAAAAACAAAAAAACAAACCAAAACAACAAAACCAATTGAACAGAAAAAAAAAAACCTCAGCTCAAGCACAACAAAGAATTGGCCTATTTTTCCTCTCATCTTGATTATGCTCTTATCATAACATCCTGTTTTCTTTTAAAAGATCAAGAAAATCGGATATAGGGAAAAAAAAAAACCAACCTACAGCAAACACCAGAAAAAGAGTATTTGTCAAGAGCCACCAGATAACTGTCATGGAAATAACACTGCGTTTTGCTACACAGGGGCTTGGAATAGAAAACACGTGGTATCTCAAAAATGCCTGGATCATTAAATCTTGTCTTTAAGCGCATTGCCTTATTACGGGAGAGTTCCAACACTTCTCTTGAAGGAAAGCTTATAGAACACAAGTAGAATATTACAGGAAAAATACTGCTTGGATTTTTATTCACACACCACAGCTTTAACTATCTCATATAGTACCTACTATTTCATGGCATACAGAACTTTGCATCAAAATTGCTACACTTCAGCAATCAAAATACTGAAGACTGTGTCCTTGCAATGCTGCATTAAAGTTTGCTGGTGGATTTGGTTCAGCTTTCTGTTACATCCTTTTCCATCACGTTCTATTAAAGAGGGCTCACTGAAACTCAGCACCTTTTTCTCCCCAAGCCCCTCAGCACTCAAGAGAAAGACAAGATTTGAAGCTAGAATTACCACCACATGCATTATTAACTGCAGGCCATGGGAGCAGTTTTGCTGGGATGTTAGGGGTAGGGGACAGTTTGCAAGGAACAGCAAAGCAGCTTCTAACACTTGCTTAGATTTTGCTGTAAATGCAGACATGTGGGAAGCAAACGAAACAAGGCCAGGGCCACGGAGCCATAACCTCCCTCTGCAAACACAGCTCCCTTCATTTGTAATAGATGGAATAAACAAACACGAAAAGCCTCTCCTCTAATGTGAATGTTGCTCTTTCCAAAAGAGCTCCCTCTCCAGCTCCAGTGGCACATAAAGAGGAATGATACACAATCCTTCAAAAACAAAATAGCCACTCTATCACTATCACCACAGCGAACCACAAACACCAAAGAGTTTAGCTGTCCAACAGAACCCAAGCCCAGAGTGCATGAGAGGCCATATTCAAGTACCATCCATGTCTCAGCATTCCTTTGCATATCGATTTTTCTAGCTCGAACTCATATATGGTTATCAAGTAACACGGACAATTCATCCAGACTAATAAAAAAGCTTGCCTCCTATTTATTAGTTCCAAAATAAACACCACAATCAGCATGTGTGATTAAATTAAACTTTGTTTCCAAACTAAACACTGTGTCATGCACACAATGCAGGGCTTAAAATACCACAAATATTCTGAAGGGGTCACAACGTACATAAAGGCAAACATAAGACCAATTTACAGCAGGAAATTTGGCAGAAAGGTATAAGGGGGTGGGGTGGTGTCAAGGCTTGCTACTCTGGAGGAAAACTAGTACAATATGGTGCACACCTGGTTCTCCTTCAGCACTAATTGCCACTGTATCTGAAAGCGCACATAGCTAGGAGGAGGTTCCTGTACAGATCTCAAAACCAAATTATTCTGATGTATTCCAATGTCTGTTTGTAAAAGCACCATGCTATGAATTGGATTTCATGCTTATTGCCAGAGGGTTCACAGCTGGGAATTACATATAGGTCATGTGAAAAACTCTTTATCATACTTTTGTTCTCAGGCCTTATTCTGCAATGGAGGGTAATATTTCAAAATATTTTCCAACTGCCTTGTCTTCAACTGAATTCACCTTACAAAGATAAACTATAATGTAATGAAAAGAGAATTGTCAATGCTATGCCAGTTCCCCTTCACCCACCCCACGAACTACGCAGCACTTGCTAAAGCTCTTCCCATTCTTCCACTTTCAGGCTCCTGCACAGTTCCACCAAGGTGGCCTGAGCCTAACATAAAAGTTGTGGCAATTTTAAATCTGATTTCACAAGATGCTCTGGCACGATACATCCTCCATGGCCTGCATGACTTTGGTATTCCAGAGCCAATCTTTTCATGATTCTGCCAACATGGCCCAGTTTTGATTTCCAAGCCACTATCTTTCTCTTTTAGTTCTGAACTTCTGATCATCACAGCCAGTTTTCAACCACGAAGGCTGGAAAGAACGGAGAATGATAGCGTTCACTTTATATGCAGGGAGAAAAAGGATACTCTCACCTCAGTATCTGAGCTTCCCATTTCTGCCAGGCAACAGGCCAAAAGCCAACTCGAACTTTGTAAAGCAAAGTTCCTTTCCCTTTTGGGTGATGAAAAGGCACCACCTTGTGGATGTTGCTCTGAGAGAAAGGCTTCACCAACTGGCAGAAAGAATTTCATTACAGCCAATTCCCAGTTCTGTCAATGGAAGCATCATAGTTTGTATAATGAAAAAAGTACCACTAAATAACAAATATCAGTGCATGCTTCAGCTAACAAAACATTCTGAATAACTAAAGTGGTTAATTAGGTTTTGTTATATTTATCTCAAACCGAATACTAAAGTTTTTAAGCTAAACCAACTATGCAAAACCTTAATAAGGGAAGGAATTTAACTTGTAACGTGCAACAGTAAGCCTCTCCACTATCCCACCCGTGTTATTTTTCTAGCAAGCACTGATTAGATACTTATTGCAAGGATCTAAATTAACATATTTGATTTGCATGTAGAAATAATACCATTTTTCAATAAGCAGTAGCCAAAAAGCAGTCACAGTCAAAAGCAAATTAATCAGGCAGTGTACAAAAACCAAAGCCACTACCTTTGTGTGAAATAAACTACCCAAAATTGCTATAGGACAGTACACTGGAAGTTAGAATACGAATACTGTACTTAATTGAGTTGGTGAACAAACAATATCTGCCTCAAATAGACTCCTTCATCCACAGGCCTTTTCCTTTAAGCTTCTTTTTCCTTTGCACGTTAAACGTGGGCCACTGGAGATACTGGACAACACAGGTAAGAACATAATCCCTTATCCTGTCACTACATGTCCTTGTAAAAAGTCTCTCTCCAGATTTCTTAAATATGACAGGACAGGAGTAGCTTTCAAAAAGGTCTGAAGAGACTAAAGAAATAGTTGCAAAAATTAAGGAAGAAAAAAATAAAAAAAAAAGTAGTGGGGGGAAGATGCAATTCAAGAAAGCACAAACTCCCACAAGGATAACTAAGTTTAGAAATAAAGACCGGCTACCAACAGAGGTCTTTACCCGTGTGTTCTTTACAGAATGATGTAAGGGCTATAGTGGAATACAAGTGAACAAGTCAAGATGCAAGGATATTGCCTTTAGGTGAAAAGTTATTCAGAAAAAAGCCCTGCAAGACCACTTTTCAGCTGGATTAGTTCCCCACTCCAGTTCACTATGTGGCTCCACAAATGCTTCTGTAAGAACAAAAAAGGTAACACGCCATAAGGTATATATTTGTGTGTGTATAAATACATATATTTACATGCATATAAAAGTCCCCCACACTGTCAAAAGTTACCAGTGAAATTTCCTCTTTAGACTAATATTTTATATTTGTGACTAAGTCTGATGAGTACAGCCTGCATCTGTCAGGAAAGCTTTTTTGCTCATCAGTATCTCTAAAGAATCTAAACTAGATAAGGGAACATTTACAGGCAGATATATTCTTCTTTACTAGACCAACTAACAGGCAGGTTTTCCCAAGCCCCTCCTCAGGTTTCCAGTGAAAAGCTCTCCCTTCTCCTGACTGTATCAACTGAGCTAATAAAAAACTTTCACAGCACTCCCTATCAATCTTTCTTCACTTACTCCTTACCTCATCAGTTACAACTCTGAACTAGGCAGCAGATTTACTGAAGCTGAGAAAAAAAGCTGAAGTAATTAAAGATTCTGAGGTTGTAAACTGTGTCAGTACATGGATTATTGAAAAATCTTGGCATTGATAAAAAAACAGAACCCTGTGATTCCATTTATAGTTTCTGACAGAAGCACGTGACAGTAATTGAGTTTGTGTATTTCTAGAGCTCAGGAATGCAACTTACATATATTTTATCACTGATACCACAGCATCATGAACCAGGCACCTCTGCCTGGTACCACAGAAATTTTATTTTCCTGAAGTTTTTCTCTCCATATGCAGCAAAATTGGAACAAATCTAAACTGTATCTTGCCTAATAAAATGCCAATGACTTATATGATTTCTTAAACAATAGAATCTTAAGTGTAGAGTATTCAACTACTAGAAAGTAGGTTTGTTATGCCAAGAGACCCAATGTTGTCTATCCTTCAGATGAACTGAGGTAACCTGCTCTTAATTACCTAGCATTTCTTTGGACATTCTCAGTATCTGAGGAACATTACAGCTACAAAAACCTAAACTTACTGAAGTTACATTTTATAGGATCAATCACAGTGTCTGTGCAATATGCATGTGCTTTGGGCCTGGCTACAAATTCTTATGTTTTCTACTCAAAACTCCAGGAGGCTCTACAAGTGTACTAGGGGCAGTTTCATATTTTTAAGCAGCACCTAGCATTTAGGCTGCAACATTAACTCTAAATAAATTGGTGAAATTCACAGAGATCCAGTAGGTTATTGTACTCCTGTAACAAATGGAGTTGTGCAAATGATATTGCTATACAAGCTCTCATTTCCTGGCTATTCATAGATCTCCTCTGTTTATATCTCCTTACATCTGGGAGGCTCTATGAAAAAAGCAGCAGCTAGGTCATTGTACCAACAATTCATGAGACATTCACCAGTATGCAAGCGTCACCTCTAGCATCCAGAAAAAGAACTCAATTGCTGTGATCAAGAAGAGACGATAAAGCCTTCTGCACAAACTGTTTGTCCTTGAGGGGAGAAACACATCACTATTATTGCTAGTCAATTATTTCTTCAGAAGGAACTTCAAAGCCAGCTTCAGACAATACTAAAAATAGCACTATTTAAGACCAAATAGAGAAGTAAAAATAAGTATTAAAATAACCGAATAAAAGACAGATATTCTTTCAATCTAACCCCACTGAGGAACACTCCAACATCTGAAAAAAACCAAGCAAACAAGACATTAAGGCAACTGGAATACAAGCCTAGTAACAGACCAGTCTACTACCACTCTATAACGTCTGGTAACAGTTGGCTCCTGGCATAAAAATAACAGCTTTAAGGTTTTGGAAATGAATGGAAACATAACTTGTTGGTAGGTATTTCAGCAGCCACTGTATTAAACTGGTGAGAGGTTTGACATATTAGTGGTCCAGCCAGAGGTGAATGACTGGACTGAACACATGTGGGGCATTTAAGTACGCAAAACACAATTTATTCCCTAGCACTGGGTTTTGTAAAATGACAAGTATTTCATTACATCCTATCAGCATAAATTATGTTATTCTAGAAGGCCAAACCTTGTAAATATACACAAATATTACTTTACCATTTAGAAATCTCATATTTATGTTAACATATTTTATCTGGCACCAAAAATGGGAGAAAAGCAGGCATCCATCATGATTTAGAAATTGTGACCTTTGGAATTTTACAGTATTGGAATTTAAAAAAGCGCACACACACACAGAGGTACTGGACCACACAAATACTTCTAGAAACTTTGTGTCTCCAAGTAACTAGTATGAAACTATTTTGATTGAGCAACAATCTTAACTCTTATTATCCAGTAACTGTTCAATATCATGCACACAGTTTGGCAGCCTACATACATACTACTTTCTACACTGATAGCTATGTTTTCTGCAAACAATATTTATCTTCATCCACGTTTTAATGGAGGGAGTCAAAGCAAAACAAAAAGCAAAACACATGCTACATATAGACCCATTCACCCCAAAACAGACCTCTCTAGGGGCTCTCTCCAGATCAATTCAGCAGCTCTGATTTGCACAAAGTTTTCTTAAAAATAGAACTAAAAAAACCACAGGATTACAACAACTATGTGCAGAACTTCTAATTAGATTAAACAAACCACTATTACTTGAAACAACTGCTGCAACCAATGTAGTCTGAACAAAAGAATTAACAGCAAAAGTACCACAGGCCAAGTAAGTTAAATCAAGATCACAGACTTTCACCTAGAACTGAACTTACAGTCTTGGACAATTTACTAAGTTCTCTGTAAAATTTCCTCTTACTAGTAGACAAAAAACAGGAGCTGGAGATAACTACATTCTACAGACTTGTAAAGCAGCAGCTGCAAAAACTTGGCTAATGGTTTAGCCATAGCATGCTGACAGATGGATATGAAACTATTAATAATGAAGGAATGCAAGCATGTTATGAACTGTACCAGCTATTTTATGGATTGTTATACATTTCATTCTGAACTTTAGCATAGGAAGAAATACTGTGGTTTGAAAATCTACTATTCAGCATAGTTTCTGACCCCAGCTATAATTCATTATGCATGGATATATTACAACTCCAAATACAGCATATTATGATGCATTTTAAGACCACAGCATGCAGACTAAAACCAAGACACTGACCTAATGATGCATAAAAGCCCTAAGCAATGTAAGGATTGGCTGCATGCAGCCAAGCATTTGCTCACCTTTAGTCAAAGCGCAAAGAGTTTTAATAATGGTATCTAACAGAATGCTCCCTAGAGCTGTTAAAAGTTTAAAGGATGTTCCAAGCACCTAACACTCACTTTCTTTGCTTGTTCTGAGTAATAACCTGGTTAGCATTTTTACTCATACTTACCATTTTTACTGAAGATGCAGTTTTACTTTCAAAATCTGTGCTGCTGTCAGAAACCACGCATACCTGCCTCTTCTTTCTGTCTACATTAGTATCTGTTCAGCTGCACAACAATTGCTCACTGCATTTTTTTCCCGGGTTACTTTTCAGTTGGTTTACACCCTTGCATCAGCAAGCATGAACCAGTTGCAAACTTTATACTGAAATGAAATATAAGGCAGGTAGGAAGGAAAAAAACATGTATTGTCTTCTTGTTGCTGCTTAATCTCTGACATTGGTTGAATACCTCTTGATTTTAGACTAATCAAATTTTCTGTAATGCAGCCTCAATTAACCTACTATCCATATGCCACTTGTGATTTGCGCAGATCATTTATTCCGCTTGCATCTGGTGGCCTCCTTTCCTAGGGACAACTTCAGAATGGGCAGCAGCTTCACCACTCTGCTAGTTCCTCTCTTCTGTGGCTCCCTTAAGCCAACCAAAAATGGAGGCACAGCAGTAAGAATTGCTGCCAACCCCAAAACAGTATCTCTAGCCAATAACAATCTCCTTTTCTATCACCAATCTGCTCCTTGAAAATATGACAATCAGGAGCAGGCTTCACAAATTGTTTCAACAGCATCTGTGTGCTCCATTTTAGGGGCATCACGAAGCAGAGTAGAGCATATCTGTTCTAATACACAGTATACTAAATTCTGTGCACACGCTCTGTACCCGGGCCTCCTCAGAAACTTGGTACTCACTGCCCAGGCATGACTGTTTCCATTACACTGCTAGGATGGGCTGTGACATGGTGCTATTCCATGCAACCAGAGAAAGTTATACAAGCCCAGCACATGCCAGTCTTAGCCAGCTGGTTGTATATAACCCCCCAGGAAATGTTATAATGGTGCATATTCAGGAAATTTTTCAGGTTAATAATTTTCTCCACAATTTTTGACACAAGCAAACCTTGAATGCTTTATCAGTCAACTCCTCTTCCAAACAAGCTCTTCACTATCTAGCTAGAAAATTATATCAAAAAGGACATACCACTAAAAAGGTGAGCAGCAGACTCCTGTATTGTTCCTAGGGAATTGAGAGAATTTGCTAAAGATATAAGGAACAGTTCTTAGATGTCATTCCAAACCTCTCTGGGTAGACCTGAGATTTGTTAGAGTAAGACATTGTCTAAGGAAATAAGGCAAGGGTCTGAATTAAAAAGTCATCTTAGTGTTTCCTACCTAGCTTAACTTTTGTAGCATCTTCTCTCATGACTGCTGAAAGACAAAAAAAGACTTAACACACATTTGGTCATGCACATTTCTCTAATAGAGAAAGACACACAGCCCTACACCAAACTTTCAATTATCGAGTTGCAGTTTGCTAGTATTCTTCATAGGCTTTACAGGCAAAGAACTTCAGTTTGGTATTCTAAAGACTGCCAACATCTGATGCCAGTTTGCTTAAACTAATGTTCTGAGAAGAAATGTACCCTGAGCACTGGTATGTGCCTGCAGCCTTAAGCAAGCCCCTCTTTTCCCTAAGGAGAACCTTTATGAAGCTACAAAAAGCATCTAAGCAGTAAGCACTTTTAAAGCAATTTTCTTCTACAAGGACTAAGCACTTCAGTTGCATGAAAAAAGCAGTGTGTAGCTCATGTATTAGAAGTGATTTTGCTAATCAACACATCATGAAAAATATAACACCACAGCCTGCGAAGAATCCAGTCAAGACTTCAGATATCGCTGAAGAACAACACACTCTCTATCCCAAGTCAAAAGTATGAGAGATGATAAACGCAAAAGCAAAGCATGGAAAACACTGGAATCTAAAGACAAATAAAATTCTTTGTATTCTGAGGTGGGCTATGCAACTCATCCAAATCAGAGTAGCACAAATGTTAACAGAGTACCGGGAGGAAGAGATACTACTGTCTTACGGATATTCAGGTGGAGTCTCACCAACAACAAACAGCATCTCATTCATTCCTGTCTGATTAAATTTCTGCAGATGGCTGCTCAAGCTTATTTAATAAAAACCTCTAATTTTGTTTACCCAGAATATTACAACAGAAGTACTATATTCTCAAATGAGATATAGCTATGCATTTTAGCGTGACACGACATGACAGTTTTGATGAGGTTACCAAAATCATGTAGATTCTCATTGGAATCCATACTCAGAATGAGTCTCCTTTCTCCCTCAGTTTGATTATACTGAAATTCTGCCAAACAAATTAAAAGGCCTGCTGTCAAAGTGACGGGTTTCCTTCTTTAAATAGAAAATTGGGGTGAATAAGTCAATATAGATAGCTCTAACTTCAATGAACAATGATACAAAACATACATGTTCTCGATAAAGAAGATGGAGTCTTCTTATAGAAAAATCATGACGAAGTTGCTCAGGAGACTCTACATTATAGCTCACAGATTCCAATTCCAAGCAAAACAGAGGAGGGAAACCAGAGCAAACCCCACAACTCTTCCAATGCACAAGAGCCTTAACAGTAGAAGAAAAAGTGCAGACTGAAAAGCCTGTCCTGTAAACTTAGATACTCCTATTTCAAGGCAGCACAGGATCAAACATCTAGCTGCAATAGTTTGTTATTACCATCCAACCATGTGTGGAAGGAGAGGAAATTTTGCAGACTGAAAAAGGCAGGTTCTCTAGTTAGCAGCAACAAGCAGACTGCATCATGAAGCTTCCAGAGTATACTTCATGAGAAAGCAGCCCCAGCAGTGCACCTGGTTCCACATGAATGTAATATTCTCACAAAGCAGTCCTGTAGACACAAAGAGGGAAGCAATACAATTATTTCTACTACTACCAGTTTCCAAGCAAGGTTTACTTTTGATCTCTGGGCACATTTGTATTGTAACAGACACATGCATTGCCCAATCTCAATTTCCTTTTATTCCCATCCCTTTATGCCTCAGGGGCTGGTACAATATTATTTAGGAGTAACAATTGGAGAGCAAATCCTTCTTATTCCCAGAAGCCCTGGGGCCAAGTAACCATAAAGCAAACAAACTGTAGAGAATATGGAAATCAAACCACTAACTAGTCTATATTGAGCACACAGGTAAGATTTTTCCAACAACTTGTATTCTGGGTCAACTCTTCTCCATCTTTCTAAACTGTCTAGAGACTAGACACACTTCCAGTTACACAATATGCAAATGCAGATATATTTCTAGAGAACCTACAGTTTAAATAAAATCAAAGGGACAAGGAAGCACAAGAAAACATGTGAAAAAGAACAGAATATTCAAAACAAATTCTTCTCTGCAGAGCCACAAATATATTATTGGCCTAAAGATTCAGGCAATTTTTCACACAGTCAAAACAGTACACCTTGCCAAACCCTGAATTCCCAATAAGCGCCATAAAAGCTCTTCAGTACAATTACTGTTGTTTCCTACAGCTCGTACATAGTAACAACATGGGCAGAAAAAAGAAAACCAAATACTGTATTTTTATTTTAGCAGTAGAATATCTTATGTAAGTATATTCCTTAAAGTAGAAAAATATAACATAGATGATTTTACTACAAGTTAGATGCAAAGTTTATTGGAAAATGACACACAGCAGTTACCAGTGTTTAAAGGTCTCTTACTCAACAAAATGGTATAGCATGCTTGAAGCCTGGTTCTACCCAATAATTATAGAAAGAATCTGTAACAGAAAGAATGACCATTTTCCTTGCAAAAACAGAAAAACAGGGAGAAGCCTGCAAGTACACTAGGATGTAAGATTAGAAATCAAAACTATCTTGGCAAGTCAG
Organism: Strigops habroptila; assembly: GCF_004027225.2. Lineage (NCBI taxonomy): Eukaryota > Metazoa > Chordata > Aves > Psittaciformes > Psittacidae > Strigops > Strigops habroptila. Next base: position 46,888,422 of record NC_046358.1, on the reverse strand, counting down.
GAAAAATAACACATTAGGAGGAGGAGCAACTAGCTAAGTAACTAAGTCAGCAAATGTAGATCCAGGGTTTTAGTGAATGGTGTATAAATGACATCAGACTATTGCAAAGAAAGTAAACAGTGTATTATGATGCATAAACAAGAGGATGTCCCGTAAGGCATGAGAAGAAATCCTTCTCCATACCTAAAGACTGGTAGAGGTTCATCTGGAATACTGTCCACTTTTGGGCACCTCACTTTTAAGGTGATGTGAATCAGCTGAAGGGAACCCAAAGAACTATAACTAGAATGAGGGTTAGAAAACACAAGAAACTGCTCATTTGTTTTGGATAAAGTCTTTCAGAAATTCAAGTCACAGTAGGTATCAGGGAAAGTGTCTGCCCTCCTTTATAGCAAGCATTGTTCACAATCATACAACAGATCAAAACCAAGTTTGGTAATAAAAATCTCATTTGTCTCAACTCCCTGTCCTATACATTAATACCGGTGCCTTCTTTCTACATAATTTCATATGTGCAATTTGTGCAGAATGATGGTTTTTGGCAAAGTCACTTGCACTGTAAAATGGAAAAAGCAATGGAGGGAATACTTGAAAAGAAAAAGAAAACTGAATTCTAGTATCATGTAACTTTAAACTACCTCCTTTTCTATACTTCACCACCACAAGAAAACAGGAAACATTGCTCTACCATTTCTCATTCCTTTTCCTCAGCAGTATTAAACATTTTATGAGCATAGACAGTCCAAAAGGAACACTGTGTTGGGCCATAAACTGCAGAAACATATATTCTCCAGACACATATAAAAAAAGTACACAGATGGCAGCAGTACTGAAGGCAGTTATTACATTTCAACCAGTCATTTTAAACTGAAACCAAGTTGTGCCTTCCGAGAACAATTTTTAACAGCCACACGAGAAGACAAAACCATCCAACTTTACCATTGTAACAACACTTAGCAGTTGAATTAAAACCCTTTTATCAAAATTATTTTTCACTCAGTACTGTGGAACAGAGGGATAATTGAAACATAAACAATCGGCCAACAAAAAATGGGTTTATGAAGTTCCAGCGAGGGCATAGAGAGAACTCTGGTCTGTAAGTCCCCTTTCAGCATTTTGTTTTCCTAATTAAATAACACCTCAAATTAAAATTCATTCCAAACCACACTTTACAAACAGCAGTGTTCACATATATGTGAAATTCTGACACTTGTTTTTAAGCAGATTTTTGTGAGAAAGCAAAGGGTAACACTAGAATGTTTAATTAAAACCAAGCTATAGACTCAGTTCTGGACATGAAAATGCTGCTAAGTATAACATGGGAAGAAATCTTAACATGAAATATTTTGTTTCACAGGCTATTTGTTACTCAAACTGATGAAGCACACTGAACAAAGTTACATGAATCCCTTTTTCACCAAAAGAAACCAGAAGTTCGCACATAGCCAGCACAAGCAAAATTTTCTAATGCTGCTCATTTCATCATTTAATTAGGACACAAACACCAACTTGAATTTTGGTTCAGAGGGAGTGAAACATCTTGAAGAGAAGATTTTTTCTTTACTAGAAGAAAGAAGTTAGTTTTGGAAGTAATTTTTCTAGTTTAGAAAACAACTACTGTTTTCCATGACTCAAAGTTCGGGCTATTCAATGTTTCTTCAATTCATATAGAACAATAAAAGTCAACAATTTCTGCAATATCTACATTATTCTAAATATTTATGCTTCTGTGGTAACATTCACAGTATGATTAGCATAAGACACTAGTATCTCTTCATCCCATTGAGTTCATAGGAGGACTCACTTGCTCCAAGAAGTTGGTGAATTATCTTAATAAAATTCTGCAGGTTCAGAAGCACTATTCTGCATCTTCTAAGCAAAGTCTCAAACCATTTTAACTTTCATGCTGCTCTCTAGAGAAATATACAGACTTCATGGAAAAAAGCACCAAAGCTACGCATATGGATGGGGAGACAGAAAGGGAGATGGAGAGGAGAATTACATTATTGGGTAAATCTCAGCCTTTTGCAGGGGTTCAGTTTGATTATGTATAAATACAAAGATCCTTCTATTAGCAGTTGGGAAGGGTATTAAAGTTCACATACAAACACAAAATATGCTTGAAATTTGAGCGACAAGATGTTTTACATAAATATCAGCAGCTCAACAGAAAAAGACCCATGCTTTCCATTGAATTCTCACCACTTGAAACTGTTCGAACCACATCTGGCCTAAATATGGCTAGTAAAATTCTGGTAACTTAGTTCTAAAATGTTTTCTTCTGATAAGGTTAGCTCCTTATTAAACACATTTCAGTGTGGTATAACATATACTTCTCTCTTTAGAAAACTTCAAAATTTAACCAGTTCCCTAAGTTTTGGAAGAAAAGTTTTTCTTATTCTGGTTTTAAACAACTTGCAAAGATAATTCAATTACTGTTTCTGTTACACTGGTATTTAAAATACTTTTAATGGCAAAATATAAAAACAAAGTTTGCATTTCAGCAGCTTACAGTCCAGATAAAGACAAATTCACCTGGTAGCCTAACGTATCTCAATGGTTTTGGAAAGCAAGCATACAGTGCTGTTACATACTGTAACAACAATTCAACTACCCATTTTTTCAAGCTTTCTACAAATTTATTATCAATTCAAAAGGAACTGGCACCAAAACAACTTTTCTTCAGAAATCTTTGATTTTGGAATTTGTTTAGCTCTCCATACATAGTATTTTCAAATATCAAAACAGCAAAGGTGCAGAGGAGCTAACAAGCAACCACCCATGCAGAAACAGAATTAACAGAAGCAAGGATGAGGCCAAATGGGAATATTTGCTTATAAAGAAAGAGAGAATTAACAGTTTGAATATTTTCTCTTTGCCAACAGAAACACTTCAATCTTGAGACACTTTACTACAGGAAACCAAGATAATACAATTAAACACACTTAACCAAAGACAGACGAAAAGGCACTGCAGATGTCAAGTAATCTGCACATATAAATTGATTTTGAGAAGAAAAAAACTTAAAACAACCTGATAAATATGTGTGTGTATATATATATATAAACATTTGTCTTTCCAAAGCAAATTAAAACCTTGGGTCTAAAGTTTGCAGAGCAGAACGCACGAGTGTGAAGCACTGAAACAAAAATGTGAGAACAGTGTGAGACGAAAATTGACTATGACAGTTTTAATTGCTGTCATATTATCAATACTGATCAAGTGAATTTTTAGGAATTAAATGGAGCATGTGGTATCAAAGGGGAAAAAAATATTACCCGTGGAAATTATGGGCTTCTGAACTACTGTCAGCTTACTTAACACAGCAAATAAAACCATTAGAGATACTTACATAAGGTTTGTCTTTCATGTGCACTATAAATCACAAGTGAGAAATGAAAGTGTCTCCTCATAAGCTATTTCATAATCTCAGAAAGAACAATTTAAAAAAAAAAAAAAAAAAGCTATTATACATTTGCTGGTAGTAATGATACCCAACATGCTGATCATAAATAACGAAGGTTCACTTCACAGATCTAAGAACACAACCCAGACGGAAGTATAAAGGATAGCTAGTGTTGTAAATTGATTAGCCTTCTGGATTTAGAATGCAAGTTTCATCTTCAGTCTCAATTTGACATTTGAAAGAATGCTTAAAGCAGTTTGGTTTTGCAACTGCCACTTTAGAGTGGTTTTCCACAGTGACATCTAGCTAGCTTCACGCATTTTGTCCAGTAGCAACAACCAGAAGACCAGGCTCTATAAATAACAATTTTTATAATCTAAACAGTTAAATCTCAAGAACAATTCTAGTCATATTGGGGTTTAGTTTTAGCTCTTCACTGAAATGGAGACATCATCGGAGCAAGTCCGGAGGAGGGCCACAAGGATGATAAGGGGGCTGGAGCATCTCCCATATGAAGACAGGCTAAGAAAGTTGGGGCTGTTCAGCCTGGAGAAGAAAAGGCTGCGTGGAGACCTCATAGCAGCCTTCCAGTATCTGAAGGGGGCCTACAAGGATGCTGGAGAGGGACTCTCTACCAGGAACTGTAGAGATAGAACAAGGGGTAATAGGTTTAACCTTAAACATGGGAAGTTCAGGTTAGATATAAGGAAGAAGTTCTTTACTATGAGGGTGGTGAGGCACTGGAACAGGTTGCCTGAAGAAGTGGTAAATGCTCGATCCCTGGCAGTGTTCAAGGCCAGGTTGGACAGAACCTTGGGTGACATGGTCTAGTGTGAGGCATCCCTGCCCATGGCAGCGGGGTTGGAACTAGATGATCTTAAGGTCCTTTCCAACCCAAACCATTCCATGATTCTATGATCACTTGTCTGTTAACCAGCATGAACACTAAACTATTTTTAGTGAATACCAGTTTCCTGTGAACATGGAAGAAGAGAAGAATAAAAATCTGAAGTTTATTTTGTTTTCTATTCTTTTAAGGCAGATAAGGAAGTCAAGAAACTAGACAGGAAACATACAGGACTGATTACTGCTGCTTAAATACGAAATCTAGAAGACAGCATCAATGCACATTGTAACAGAACACACTCAGATGCAAATATTCTCAAGTACCACATGCTTTAAAACATAAATAATAACCTTTCATATAGCTTTACATATTCACTGGATTTAAAAAATAAAAGGCTTTTTGTTTGATTCATAGTCAAACTGTCTTTCTTGGTTTCAGGGTAGAGCTTTAGATCTGACTGGCTAGCTTCAACAAAACCTGGCAGAAAAAAAGTAGGTTTTGGTCACAGCTGTGTGCAGGGAAGGGGAAAAAAGGACACTGCTACATTGTGCACCATGGAGGAAAAAGCTTCAGCCATCAGTACAGCTGCCAGGTTGCCCATCAAAAGACAAGAAGCCATCCAAACCATGTGCTGCCTCTTGCCCTGGCATCATTTAAAGAGCCTAGGATAGAACTGGGCTTACTGCTAAGTTAGGCAGAAAAAGATCAAAAGTGGAAATCGGGCATTATATTTCACTTCTTGAGAAACAAAACTTTTTACTAATGTGCAAACATAAGAAAAAAAACCACCAAAACCAACTTTGTTTCTTTGTACTTTACAAACAAAAAACTTCAAAACCCATCACGTGAAGCAGATATCTAAATTGCGCAACACTTGCTTGCTTCATTCAGTAGCTAAGATGGTGCCTTCCAGTTAGTATGTTTAATATATTTTTCTCATCTTAAAATGGATTAAGGTTTCATTTACTCCACATTATTTAAATTTACACAGGGGATGGCAAGTGTTACTTTCCAATGAGCATCTATACATTGTTCATGAACACAGTACGAGTGCTTTCTCAACAGGAATGACCCCCTCCTCACAGCACCCTCACAACTAACAGCTCTGTTATTCCCATTTCACAAACCAAAAATAGAAGTGCAGAGAGGTTACTGAACAATGACCATCAGTTTTGAGACAGTTAAAGTCAGCTTTTGTCCCCAAATACTTCATACTATATAGGGGTACTTGGGTTTGAAACTGCTCCCTTTGAGTTCCGTAAAAGCTATGAATGCTAGTCACTTGTGCTCATCAAGCTCGATATCCTGACACCATAAACACACAATTATAAACAGCTAGAGACTGCATTAAACTCATTTGAACTCCAGCGTAACGTGATAGTACAGGGTTTCCCCAAATTTAACACTATTTGAACTTATTTCCTTTTTAGGAAATGAGGAAAAAAAGCCATTTAAAAATACTCTGTGACAAGCAGCTATTTATGTTTAGTAATGCATTCCAATGATTAATTAGTCCAGTAAGAACACACCCCTTATTTGAAGTCTGAACTTGCTTAATTCTGCTTCCAACCACAGAACTGTGGTATAACTTTGTCAGCTTTTATCAAATATCTCTTCCTCAAGCAGGTACGTACTGACTAATGAAGAAACCCTTAACATTTGCTTAGCTAAGCTAAACAAAGTAAGCACCTTCCAACTTAATTACTAAGACTGCTCTCCCCTTCTCCCGGTCATTTTCAGGGCTATTCTCTGGACGCTGATCTTCCACCACCCTCCTTCGACTGTTAACAGCAGATGTACTGCTCCAGTAACGGTTATAGCTAAATAAATAACACATAACCTCCTTATTTCTGATTCCCTTGCCCAACTACTTTTAAGTTTTTCACCAGATGTTTTAGCTACAGCCTAAAAGGACTGACTTCAAGTTCAACTCATATCAGTCATCCACTCCAAATTTTTCAGTCTCAGATTGAGTCTCCCTACTAGTTGTCCAACTCAGTATTCAGTTGCACTGACTCGGCCATGAAATAAGTGTTACATTATTTTTCATGTGTCCAATTCATTAGTGATCTAAATTGCTCTGCAACCTTACTAATGTTCTTTTAGCCCCAAATTTATATTTATGATTTTCTAGGTAAGTAAAAACATTGGAAACAATTCCAACACAGTTATTTACAATGAGAGCCTTGGATACTGTGTAACCTCAAGTAGCAGAGGTTAATGCAATATATGCAACAGCAGTCTTACCTCCAGCATGCATCAGCGATTGCATAACACACTCCCATCTTAGGTTTTACATGTTACTCATACACAACCTTGACTAGGGATCCATGTTTGCAAGAACTCAAATCTCCAGCCACAGCCCTCCTAGAATTCTTAACTAACACGAGTCACTACAGTTAATTTTGTGAGGTAAAATTTAACTAAACTTTAAAATACACCAGAACCAACCCACGAGCAATGTGTGTTAGAGACAGCAATAAATGAAAATACAGTTGAATTTCCATTGAATAAATTCATGGAAACTTTTAAATGTTCAAGCTTTATTTTATTCTTATGTAGGATGAACTAGGATCACGATCTTAGGGTACTTCATATTGTCTAACTGTAAGACTTTTGTGAATATCAACACTGTCCCTCTGACTAAGCACGGCAGCAGCCTGAACTGTCAGAGGCTCCAATCCAGCTCAGCTTCATCATTTTAATGAAGAGGAAGGGGGGGAGCAGGAGGTGTCTAAAGAAGAAGAAAATAGAGAAATAGAAAAATAGTATCTTCCCATACAGCTTCTCCTTTTTTTCAAAGGGCTACATATTTTCCCAAAATATGAGTGCACATACTTACAATTCTCTCCTGTCTTTTTAACGCGTTGTAAGTACTATTGGGTACACTGAGTAGGACACTAAAGGCTAGGGTTTAATCTTCTCCATCAAGTGTTTAGAAATTACATGGCAGAAGGAAATCCATTCTTCTTAAGTCAGCCGGTTCCACATCTCTGACGTGTACACTTCTGGTACGATAGCTGCTGTGATCTCAGGAATGTCAGAGGAAAAAGGCCTCACTAGCCTAACTGAAGTTTCTCTCTTACACTTGAGTGACAAGTAGGTAGATTACCCATACTAGGAAATAATTCTAAGAGTTGAGTCTCAATGACATCTTTCGAGTTGATATGATCCTCTGCGGATCATATAATGAAGGCACACACACACACACTTATGCAGCTTACATCTTCTAAAGCACTTTTTGATCAGTTCTACCCAGTCCCTACACTGAGTGATTGTCTCTTCCTTTTTATTTTATAGGCAAGTCCACAGACAAGGATTTACTGTGCTGTTACTGCCCTTTGACCATTAATTAGCATACATTATCAATCACAAAAGGAATTTAGGCTGCTCCAGAGGTTTTTGCTGTATTGTCTATAAACTTAAGTGGAAGAGACAGAGGCAGAAAAAGATCTTCACCTACTCAGAGTAAGCACTAGTTAGAGCAAGCATTGCATTAGAAGGGAACCACCAGGGAGAGCAATATTTAATGGCACAAAATAAAGTATGATTTAAGGGGAAAAAAAAAAAAGAAAACAAAGCACTGGAACACAGCTGGAGACTCTTGTAAACCCTTATTTGAAGTCCTAAATAAAAAAAATAAAATTAAAAAAAACCCAAAACCAAAACCCACCATGCAGGATAGTTACTGTTCTCCCATTCCCTGGCTATTTTCCAATTGGTACCTACTTCAAGATTCCTGCTAGAAGCTTTTGCTGGTTTTCATCTTCCTGTCACCGTCATTCTTCTCAGAGTCTATTAATTGATACTGTAAGGCAAAAATTTAAGAAAGAAAGAAGAACTTACTGGTATAGAGAACTCCTCTGCCAAATACTTCAACACTGATGCTCCTCTAGCCAAAAAGTTACTTCTTTCTCTCAGGTTGCCTTGGAGTTTTGTATCAAATTCCTTTCTGACAACTGAAGCAATAGAGTCAATTATTATAAGTTTAACTTTCTTTGAAATAATTTCTTCTTCCAAAGACATAATCCTGAAAAGAAAAAAAAAAAAACCACAAAAAACCAAAAAACAACAACATAAAAACTCCCAGTCATTGATAATACTATTTACACAATAGAACCATTTTATAACCCTGATGTTGTTTAAAAAGGTTTACTTTAATAAGCTGGAAGTCAGCCCCTCTTTTTCCCCCTCACATACAACCTCCACTAACATCTGCATGAGTTAAGAGTTTCCGAGGCTCAGTAGGCCGCAGAACCAAAGCCAGGACCTCTCCGAAAGGGAGTTTTGGAAGAACCTCTAGTTAGCAACACTATGCAGTACAAACCCTGAATGGCAGACAGCAAGTTAAGTGGACACTGAAAGAGTGTGGTTTTGCTCACAGTATCTCATTGCCAACACCAGAATCCTTGGTGTCTATATATGCATAAGGTCAAATCTGTTTCCAAAGACAGTATGCCAAACCTAATCCGTTGAGAGTACACTATTAGCTGTTCTCTAATAAAGCTGCACTAGAAGAAGAAATTATTCTTAGAATAATTCTCCCACTAACATAAAACACACAGGATGATGCTAAAATATAACTTAATTCATTCTCATTGCAAAATGTGTTCACAAAATAACGTAAGGTAATAACGTGACCGCCAACAACAGCATTCAGGCTGACAACTGTTAAACGATTCCTCCATCCCACTGCTGGAGGTGTCCCAGTCCCCTGGAAGTAAACTGTGCTTTAGAGAAGCAAACATCTATTTCAGGAAAACATAACTCCACAATCCAAGACTCGACAAGACCTGTCACATGAACACTCCCCTTTAAAGGCTTACAGGGATCAGACCATATAGCAATTGCCTAGCAGAAATTAGGAAACATCAACTGGATTAGTCATATGGTATGACATGAGAAGAGCAATGTCAGTCTTTCCGTAGCAATTTTAGTTTGGAGACTGTGCTGTTATCAACATGAAAATTCCTCCAAAAGATGAATTATTCTTCACAAAACTTTGATATCAAACAAATACTGTTATATACAATCCAGTCAAAACTGTCCTCTTTTTTTTTTTTTTTTTTTAAACTCTGGAAAAGAATACCTCTTCAGTACACTGCCACAGGTCAGCTCTCGATACAGGTGGATGCTATGGGTCATGCAGAACAGCTTTTCATCCGAGTCAAAATAAGTAGGGAATCTGTTTCCTGCTATCTCAATCAACCTATCAGAAAAACAGAAGACATAATACCGCAAAAGGAATAATGTGGGATAACAAGCATCAAGTATTCACAAAGCAAACCAAGCACACCTCTGAATGATAAGCAGATACCAACTAATACTGGAAATCTTTTTCAAAGGAGAAGCATACTTTAGCGGTCAGACTGAAATACGGGAAGTCAGAACACTTATGTTCTCTTCCCAGTGATGCTAAGAGTCAGTGGTACACTGGGGAAAGACATAACATGTCTGTATACAAAGAAACAACCTATCTCCAATAGAAGGAACTGCAAAATTTAGTTACTGAATGCAAAGTTCTTTGAGTTTTGTACAAGAGGCTCCACTCAATGGCCAAGTATTTTCCTATTTTAATTATTATAGGTAAATATTATTTTCATTTAAACAGAAATAACTCAAACCATCTTCCCTTCCACCTTTATCTTGCAGTGAAATCATAAAGTGGACCTTGTGTCACCAGAGAAATTTAACAAGCCAACGACAAAGAGAAGATCTATTACAAGATCCAGCCAATGTGGAAGTGGGACTGCAAAGAACAGAGTCCAGTTCAACTGCAAGTACTTATACAAGCAGTACATGCATGGAAAGTATGCCTGCAAAAGTGAAAATCTTTTCACAGATAATCTCTCTTTAAAAACAAAAACAAGGTCATTTAGATGGGAGGCTTTTTCATTGAAATTATTTCCATTGTGCCATTAGCTATGTGTAAAAAGGGCTCATAAAATCTTTAAAAAAAATATACTTTTTAGAGCTAGCAAAAAAAAAAAAAGGAAACCCACACCAAAAAACTAAGCACTGTGTCACAAAGCGACTGAGGCTCCAGCTGCCAGGCAGCTACAACTGAACATCCATCCATTCAGGTACAACTGGTATGACTTGATATAATGAAATGACTGAACAGTTTAAGTGGCTGCTTCGCTGATAGAACTGAATGTGGGGTTCCATGATTAAATGTTCTCCATTACCTTACTAGCAAATTCATGACCCTCCAAAACAATGAATTACAATTGGTAAGTACACTACTATTTATTATGAGACTAGACTAAGGAAGCGTATCAGATAACTCGTGATAACACCAAAAGAATTCAGAGGAATTTGGATATTTTTATTTGTCATCAAAATACTTTTATATTCAGAAACTAGGTTTTGAAAAAAAACTCTCACACAGATATAAAACGAAACAATTTACTGATGAGACACCAGCATTTTCAGAAATGTTAAAAAGAGATGTTAAAAGAGATTTTATACATAAAATCAAGGCCACTAAATGGTATACGTTTCAGAACTGCTGACTGCCTGCTCACTCTTTGGAAGTCAGCGGGAAGAGGTTCCACCCTTTTGAACACAACGCAATTTTATCCAGGTCCTTAAATAAATGATACAAGAATTTAACTTAGAAACTCATAGTCCCAATCTGAGCACTGTATTTTTCCAAAATGAAGATTTTTTAATGACAAAATACTTAATTGTTTGTGCTTTAAGCAGACATATCCAACCGCCTATAGCTTGAGAAGAGTGGCATCTAGTGGATGATACCTGTGGGCACAACTTACTGGTTATCTTGATGTTTTTATTTAGGCATCTTTCATCAAACCCCAAAATGTTAAAGCTGTTCTAGAAAAACTATTTTAAATCAGTTTTATTTGGTTTAAGAATTAGAAACACTAAGCTTGAATGTTAACATACCTATCCTGAGCAAGCAAATTTGTTACAATAGTCTGAACCTCATTCATTAGATAAATTACTACATCTAAACTTGTCCCGCAGAACTTCCAGGGACAGAACCTTGTCTTTCTGTTTGCACAATTAATCATGCACAGAACATGTTCTTTGAAACTGGGGTAGAGGCCCACGGGGTGGAAAATCCATTTGTTCTCAGCTTTGGTTCAGAGAAATTTGTACCTAGTGTTTTTTTTACAAGCAGGAAGTATGGCTAGAGAGAAAAGCAAAACCAACAAATTCTTTTCAGACCTTCTAAATAAGTCTAGTGTGTTTTCAGTTAATAGCTGGCTAGAGTTGAATTGAATTGCTACAAAACTGATGACAACAATTTTGATTTCCAGACTTACTATGGCCATTCCATCTACCTGTCCTAGTGTCCGTGTTGTGACAAAGCTGAATGATGGACACTGTCTGCACTGATACAGCTTTCTCTTCTATTCAAGTAAAAAAAAAAATAAATTAGAGAAACCAGTGGCATATGTTAGCAAACCAGCCTCAATTCTGACCACTCTGCTCAGCATTTCTATTAGATTGAACTAAACTGTCACGTTAGAGAATAAGACTATGAAAGTTAGTGGAAGCAAAAAGCTCCTGCCTAGAAGTAAGACCTGCCAGGCACAATGACAAAAGAAAAGTGCCTTTCAGCAAGGGAAACAAAATTAGCCAGCTTTATACAGTATCTTTCTAGAAGCAGGGTAGCATTACAGCTGGTATGACAGCTACAACTTTGCAAGTCTCCGCCCTAAAGAGCAGCAGAGATACAAACACTTCTCAGGCTTTCCATAGAGGCTTTTGAGTTTTACATAAAAATAGTGCCATCTAAACATCTCCCTCCATTAACCCCTTTAAAATAAGTTGCTATGAAACAAATATTTGCCCTCTTACCAGAAGTGTTTAGAACAACAATAAAACCAAAAACTCTTCTACTTGCCATCTATTAATAATACAGGATTACAGAACTGTAAGAAAATTCAGGTTAGGAAGAGAACTCAGGAGACCTCCAGGGTAACATCCTGTTCAAAGCAGTACAAGCTATGAAGTCAGAAGAAGGTGCTTGAGATCTCCAAGGACGGAGGCACCACAACCTCTCTGGGCAACCTTTTCCAATTCCTGGCTGTTCTTATGGTAAAAAAACTTCTCCATATATCAGCACAGAAATTGATTTCAATGTACGCCTACTGTCTGCCTGCCATGCACCACTGTCCCATCACCTTGATGGCCTCCTCACTGGTAGAGGAAGCCTGCTGTTAGAATCCTCCCAAAGCCTTCTCTCCTCTAGACTGAGCAAGACCTCAGTCCCTCCACAAAGGGCAAGCGTTCCAGCCTCAGCCACCTTGGTAGACCTTTGATGAATTCCCTGCAGTTTGCCATGTCTTTCTTATGAAAGCCCAAAACTGGACACAGGATCTACACATAGTCTGACAGGTATCATGTAGAAGGGGACAAGCACTTCCCTCACTCTGCTGGTGCTGCTTCTTAGGAGTTGTAACATATTATGTACAGCTATCATTTGCAACTGAGCAACACTAAATATTATTTAATACATAAACATTCTCATTCTTAGCAATAATGTTACTTTTACCACATGTCCTTTTTACATCCTACTCTATTTTCAGCAGTTTTGTTTTCACATTCACCTGTTTTCTATTGGTTAGCATTCACTTTTAAGAAACAAGTTTTAACTCATCCATTGGGTCCTTAACTGTGTATCTATATTCCCCATCTACACTTCAGGGACCTGAAATAAAACTTAAGTGGTATGTAAGAAAGGAGCACCAGACTTTGCAGAGCCATTGCTTGAATCTTTTTTTTCTTTGATATATTACACTCGGGTTAAAGTAATTCAAACTTTTGTGAAATTAAATTGAAAAAACCAGGGTTAGAAACCCCACCTTCTCATCCATGATAACTTCAAATGATTAAACAGGGGAAATACATTTGCTTTGATACTATGGATTCAGGCCATGGGTATAATTACTAAATCATTTGAAATATATAAATTATTTCAATGAATCTTCTACTGCCCATTTTGCTACAAGAAGATGAGAGTACCGTACTATTTGTCCTCTCCTAGACCATCAATAACTTTTGAACTAATTCCAAACAGTGACAAAGGAATGTACATCTCAAAAAAATCGAATCCTCATGGTTTAGAAAAGTTGGTAGCTAAGTAAACTAAATTAGAGCTACCTTTAATGAAATATTGCAGAATTATATATGCCATCCAGAGTGACCTTGACATGCTTGTGAGGTGGGCCAATGCCAACCTTATGAAGTTTAACCAAGCCAAGTGCAAGGTCCTACACCTGGGTCAGGGCAATCCCAGGCACAGCTACAGGTTGGGCACAGAGGACATTCAGAGCAACCCTGCGGAGAAGGACTTGGGGGTGTTGGTTGATGAGAAGCTGAACATGAGCCGGCTTCAGTGTGTGCTCGCAGCCCAGAAACCAACTGTATCCTGGGCTGCATCAAAAGAAGTGTGACCAGCAGGTCAAGGGAGGTGATCCTGCCCCTCTACTCTGCTCTCGTGAGACCTCACTTGGAGTGCTGCGTACAGTTCTGGTGTCCTCAACATAAAAAGGACAAGGAGCTGTTGGAGCAAGTCCAGAGAAGGGCCACAAGAATGTAAAGGGGATGGAGCACCTCCCATATGAGGACAGGCTGAGAAAGTTGGGGCTGTTCAGACTGGAAAAGAGAAGGCTGCGTGGAGACCTCCTAGCAGCCTTCCAGTATCTGAAGGGGGCCTATATGGATGCTAGGGAGGGACTCTTCATTAGGGACTGTAGTGATAGACAAGGGGTAATGGCTTCAAACTTAAACAGGGGAAGTTTAGATTAGATATAAGGAAGAAGTTCTTTACAGTGAGGGTGGTGAGGCACTGGAATGGGTTGCCCAAGGAAGTTTTGAATGCTCCATCGCTGGTGGTGTTCAAGGGCAGGCTGCACAGAGCCTTGGGTGACATGGTTTAGTGCGAGGTGTCCCTGCCCATGGCAGGGACGTTGGAACTAGATGATCTTAAGGTCCTTTCCAACCCTAACTATTCTATGATTCTATGATTCTAATTATTTCAACAGTTAACCAGTCACGTGCACTCATCTGTAACTCTCAAGCAGATACAGAGTATAGCATCTCCTGTCCATTCAGCAGTAAGAAGATACTGTAAGTGTGCAGCTGAGCAGTTTCAGTCGCATGGGCAAAGCAGGAGATATTAGAAGAATGAGAGATGTTATAGAGGTAAGGGAATGTAGTACTGCATGACCACTAAGGATATAGGAGAGAGGTTACTGCAGAAGGAAATCGGAAGCGCAGAAGGGTAGGGGGGCCCCACTCAGCAGAAATCGGATAAAAATCTGAAGGAAAACTGGCTACATCAGTCCTACTGTTCAGAGAAAAACCTCCATTTCCTTTGTACTCATAAGTGTTGGGCCTTTACATCCTCAAAATCTTCCTCCTAACTCCACAAACTAAACTGCAAAGAAAGATTTCAGGTACAGGGCTGTTAAGACCATTTACAAATTGGAGAGTGTGCCATGCACCTCATAATACCACAGTTGGAATCTGCTTCCTAATTATTATTAATTGTAGAAATTAGGAAGTTAAGCAAACCATTCTAGTAAATTAATTTTGTCACCTATAGAATAACTGCACGTATCAGATGAATGCTTAATAATCACCATATGTATTTAATTTATAAATGCTTAATTATTGCTCAGAAAATAACTGAAGGCTCCAAGCTAAAAGGTGCTAAAGAAGTCGGAAGCGTGTGTTTTAGAATTTTGCACCTTACCTTTCAGCACTGAATGCAGACTCTGTGTCAATGTATATAACAGCTCCATCTAGTCCTCCCATGCTTACAGGCAGTGTAGCCAGAACACTCGCCATAATACAAAACTGAGTTTTGCCACAACCTGGTGGGCCAGTTATCTGGAAGAAAAAAGATCAGTAACATAAACAAGATACCACGTTCATTTTGAATTCTACTTTTAACTAAGACCCATCAGCCAGGACACCTCAAAGTTTGCTCTACCAGCTACCAAAGGAGGACACAGTCACAAAGAGAATGCAGTCCACAAAGAGCAATTTGCAGTTACTCTTGGATCTGTGCCTTGCAGTCAAACTCATCACTGAAGAATAAGTAGTTCTTCAGACCCAATGTTATGTTTTTATTCATTCCTTTAACATCCTTTATTACCTCTCATATTTGAGGTTCCCTACTCCCCCCTTCCCCTTTCAGGATCCTCCCCAGAGCCACAACCAGTTCTCTTCCATCTCCTTCTCTGTGCTACCTTCTAAAATAAAGCAGAATTGGAAGATTCACAGTTGACATTCACATGACATTAATGGCCTTTAGAGCTGAAAAAGTCCAGAGCTAATGAGTTCACAGCTGTAAATGACTGCTTAGGAATCATCATTACCTTGATTACAACCACGTCTCCCTTGGAAATCACAAGTATCATTGCTTATCTTGTAAAGACTGAATGTTCAGTATGAACCACATATATACATAAGACAGATTTTATCTGCCCCAGAGACTACGCTCTGCTATGCAGCATGTGTTTTGTCATTGGTGTTAGCTCCCTATTACCATATTTCAACATGAACACCATTTAATTCAGACCAGCTTGCCAATTTTAAGCTTTCACCTGTGCTGACTGAAAGCTTACCGCAGTTAAGCAGCATGCAAATAGAGCACACTCAACTTGTGTGAAATGGTTCCAGTATGATTTTGATCCAAAAGAAAAACCACAAGGATCAAAAGAATACATTGTTTGAAGAGATCCACAGTTTCAGAGAGCAAGATTTTTCTAGTAGAGATTGCAGCATGCTGTTCTTTATCCACTGCAGATCTTGCAGAGATTGTAAATGAATGCTGGGCTCTGTGTTCAGATAATCACATGTTCATCACTACTACAGTGGGTCTTTAAATACAGTATCACATTGTCACTGCTTTTCCAAAGGGAGACAATTATATCTTAAATACTAAGAGGGCTGAAAATCAGCAAATACAAACATGAAGTGACTTTAAAACCAGAGAGTGGTGGGCTCATTCTGATGCTAGTAGGGACTAAATAATAATGTGCTATAAAAGTAAGCCACCCCAAGGAAGTTAAACTGCAAAACACATCATACCTCCTCAGAACACTTGGTGCTGCCAAAACAAAGGCTTAAACACAGAGCTGTTCTTTCAAATTAAAAAAGAAACCTTTCAACAGACACTCAAAATCAAACTGATTTTTGAGCCTAAATACACAATAGTTTATTTTTAAGTACAAACATCCTTTCACCACAAGATACTATATTGCTACAGTTTTGTTTTAAGCAGCAGCAGCACGACTTGAAGCACAGAAAATTCACAGGGAAACACTGAAGGACTGCATTAGCTACTGTTAACAGTTGGTTAAAATCCTTTTAATCACTTTTGTCTTTAAACAAGGTCTGAAAACCAAGCCGTATCAGTCAACCTACTCCAAGCTTTAACGCAAGAGAAGCATTAGATGATTTTTGAAACACACACTGCATTTAATGAATTACAGATCAGGAATCAGTCATATTTATGCAATTATCTGTCCTCCATCCAGTGTACTTAAATTACAAAATATATCAACAATAGCAGCCACATTTTAATATTAGCCCAGAGCATATATAAAAATTGCAGAGGCAATACATATTCATGCCTGTGACAGTCAAGGAATCTTACCAGCTGTTTCTAGTTAAAAACATGATTTGAAATGAATGAGGGGAGGGCATCAATCCAGTTGTTAAATTAAAATGTTCGGACAACTGTGCAGAGACCTCATAAAGCATTTGTAGTTTCAGCCTTGACTGAGAGATGCATTGGAAACAACATTTATTTCAGTGGCTGATGCAGGAGCTAACTCAGAAGAGATGCTGTAAAAATGTTTGAGGATACGAGCATCGTATCAGAGAAAGACGGGGAATTTTACAGTATGAGGCAGAATAAGGAAGCAAGCCAACGAAGCAAGAGAGAATTTCTATTCCCAAAGACAATGATATTTCATCCTTCATCAGCATTCCTTTAAAGAGCATCAAATTAAGTTTTTAAATAATCCACAGTAAACAATTTTAAAGAACTACCACTCTTAATTGTAGTTAACACTGGTTCAGCAAGTGTTCTGAACACTACAATCTTCATTTAAAAAAACAACCCGAAATTCCTCTATTACAATTTAAAACAGAATGTCTGCATAAAGTCTGCTTAGTTTGTTTTACTCTAAATTTGCTCTGGAAGGAAAAAAAAGAATAAAAAATCAAGTCTACCCAGATAGAAATGTGAAGACTACAACAGTTTTTCTTTTATCTCTGCCTAATAAAATATACTTTTATTTTTCAAGAAGCTATATATTATTTTCTCTGGCACATCTGTAGGGTTTGGATGAAGTCACAAGGAGCTAATTCTTCTTCAGCTACCAGGGGATTAAACTCTTCAATATTCACAAAGTCATTACTTTAATTTTTCCTCAGAGGAGTTGGCCAAAAGCTGACAGCTGACCACAAAATTGCAGCTATGATTTAATTTCCAACTCAAAACCTAATAGTGGTTTGGGAAAAAAATGGTCCGAGACAGTGTAATACAAATCAAATCCCTCTGGCACTCAGAAAGCAAGCGGCTTTGGCTGTAGAAGATACCACCACAACTCTTAACCCTGTGGCTCATATACTCAAATTCCAAGTTTCCAACCACCCTCGGTGCTGGGTAAAGTAACAGGAAGACAATGATTTAGCCACACTAGTCAAAAAGTAAATGCTGCACACAACATATTTTTGAAAACAACTTCTTTTACAGTATCTGTCTAATAACAAAAAAAGGCAATCTGCTGGTCAGCTATGCTCCAGTAAGTTGCAAAAGAGCAAATTAAACTATTAAGTTCCAAAATCACTCGAATCCAAAAAGAATGCAACCTGGAAGTTTTCACAAGCTGCAGTACAGCATCAAAGCAGCAGCAGCAGACACTTGACAGCTGTCTACTAAAATTTCATCTAGCAACCATGCTGAAGAACACTTGCAGTGCTGCCAACTACTTCAGATCTGATGACTCTTGCAACCATGCTTTTAAGGATCTCCATAACCAGCCTTTAAATGAGAAACTCCATTTCTGCAGAGTTAGTTCTTCTCTGCCTTTATGTTTGCTGAGAAACACCTAACAGGTGCCCTAATCACTTTCTAAATTTAGCACCTAAAAGGCTGCTAAATAAAAGCAACACACTTTTTTCCTTTCTTTTTTATTTTTTTTTAAAAAGACATCTCTAATCTCTTAAATTAGTAATCTAATTTCTGGAGTCTACCTAGCTCTCTCTATAATATTTTTAATTAAACAGTTATTATGTATCAGTATTGTCAAACCGGTATGAGGGTGCAACCAAGACCAAGCTACGGGTGGGAGGACGCAGTGCCTGCAGTTCTGGGCTCATCCACCAGATGTCTTGTACAGACTTCAACATCTCACACTTTGTGAGATCACCTGGTGAAGGTAACTGTGTTAGGCAGGTCTTTGTATTTCTAACCAAAATACATTAGAATACAAAAAAAAAAAAAAAAACCCCAAAAACCAGCATTCAAAAATGTTTGGATTTGTTTGGGGTTTTTTTGGGGGGGTGGGGTGTCAGGAGAAAATTTACAGTGGAACACCTTTCCTGGCGCAGTGCTTTTCATTTACAAGCAGATAAAAGTTCAGCCTATCTTTGAATATATTCACTTCCCCAACTACCTTTAAATCCATTGATAGATATGGAGTATGACCATTCTTAAAATAGTTTAGCAACATTGTCTCAGATTTTCTTATATCTCAAATGTTTCTTAAAACATTGACATGTTTTAAGGAAACACTGAGGAAAAAAAATTAAAATTGAGTATTGTGATAATCAACCAAGCTGAGAGGTATTACAAATTACAGAGCTCTGGAAAATTTCACATTTGCATTTACTTCCTGATGAGTGGCATTTTATGCCATCTCAGGAAAATTATATTGGACATCCATGTTTTGAGATCAACTGCTTGCAGAACTTGCTTTCAAATAAAACAATAAATAAATAAATAAATAAACCTACATCAAACCAAAACCTAGAAGTCAAAGGTTAGCTGAACTCCAGTAAAACTCCCAGCGTGTTAACCACTTTTTTCCTTGGAGCAATGCCATGAACATGGCAATTGGCAAGCTTAAGTCTCTCAGTGCTCCAGAGCCATTCTACCTGGTCTTCAGGCAAGAGCAGGTCAGACAGACAGCACTGCTAGCTCAGTGACAGCTATGCTTAGGATTAAGAAAAAAGACAAATATTCACGACATTCAGCAGCCTTGTAAGTTAACTGCATGGCTCTTCTGACCCAAAAGGATCACATCCACATATTTTTTTTTTAATTAAGGAAAAAATATTCCAGGATACTTTAATGCAAACTTCTACACTCTGGCCATCTTTTACTCAAAATTGCCAAGCCACAGGAAGTAAGGCAAAATAGACTGGGTTAAGCTATAGAAGAGTGACATCCTTGTTTTGGGCACCACTCATGAGCCAGTCACAGGCCCAAGGACAAGTCAGCACATCACAGAAGACACATCTCTGTTCTACTTCTTTCTCCTACCTATGCAGCAGTGGCTCTACATTTCAACTAAAAAAGCACAACTCGGAAGTTTAAGCAGCCTAAAGATGTGAACTGCCATTCTCTGCCTCCTCTGAGGAGTAGTGGACCAGATGGAAATTTCAGAAAGTCAGGTACTAGCTGCAAGTGAGCTCCATTTCTTTCCAAACATATGCTGTGCTATTTCATCAGTTGACTACATGAACAATAATCCAAAAGAAAAGGAGTCAAACTACACTTAGTGCAGCCATTGTTCTACTGATAAAAATATTTTCAGGCACTAAAACCTGACCTCCAGCTGAATTTAATCTTAAGATTAAATTCTTCCAATCTGATTTGCTTATAGTAAATTGGTAACAAAGCTAGACCTAAATAGGAAGAACATAATTCTGACAGATCAATGTAAGTTCATGGATGCTTTCTTAAACGTTTTCATGAAGACCTGAATAGTGTATATTCCTGTACATCTTATACTAAAAGAAATACTTAGAATCTTTAAAAAGTAGTATTTCCTCACTACCTATGAGTTTACTAGCACAGAAACTGTTGGTCTAAACTCAGTGTTGCTTAAATACTACTATGTTTTAAGTCACTACGCATTCAGTGTTTTCTGAGACAAAAAACAACCTGGTTTTGATTATAGGGTGTGAAAAAAAATATTTTTCTCAGAGTAATATTTCTGTAATTTCTCACTTCTACTCCTCTATTGTGGTAATTTGCCACAGTAGACAAAGAAAAGCACTTGGTAGGGACAGCTAATGTGTTCACAGAAAAAGATGGTTTTGACCTACCTAAATTCAGAGCATGAGACACACAAGACATTTCAAGCACACAGCTGAGTTCAGAACTTTAAGAAGGCAAGTATGGCTAGCTGCATAAAACCAAGATCCATTGAGCTCTGGATTCTGTCTCTACTAAGGATCTATAATGGATGGCATAGGGAATAACATCAGAATAGGGCACACATTTATTGATACTCACTCTAATATATACATTTCTCCACTTCCATTTGTAGCTTAGCAAATTCTTAAGCCAGATTCTCCATCTTTGTGTTCTTATAATACTCAATGACTCCTATGAGCACCTACACAAGCCCTGTCTTTCCAGATTATAGAAACTATGCAAGTTACTATCACTTTCTGCAAAGCCACAGAGAAATCCAGCTACTAGAAGATGAAGCCTAGTCTTAGAAGTCCCTTGGTCTTAAAAGAAAATTCCAAGCAAAAATATAGCATTGCATCGAAAGTCCAGAGAGTGAGACAGTTATAAACTCACATGCAGTTTGCAGTGTTGCAATGTATGTGCATGTAATACAGCCCTTAATTCCAGTCTTTCTTAAAAAAAAAAGTGTTATATATTTATTGCATAAATTAGTGCTACATAACAGCTCTGTAAAGTCATTCTCATGACTATATGCTTCACATTTTTGTCCTAATTGCTTATGGTACCTTCATAAAAACTAATGACTTGGTAAAGTCAGAATAAGTCAGTATTAAAAGGACAGACTCCTGATTCAGCACCTTGTGTTCTGACCACAAAACCACTGCAACTCTCCCACATATCCTGTGAAATTTTCCGCTTCTTTAAAGGAAAATAAGGTCACCAAATTTTTTGGTTCTTTCATTTTCCCACTTACCTGACATCGTGGGGGGAGGGAGGAAGGGAAAACAGACACCAAAAAAGTGCAGCCTCTATCAAACAAAAGGAAAACGCCCTTCTCATTGAAAAATTTTGTATATGTTGTGTATAAAGCACCTTTCACAAGACAGGTATAATATGCAACTGCAGTAAAATATATTAAACAAGTTACCTCTGTGAGGGATCCACAAGGCACTCCACCATGCAAGACTTTATCCAAACTATGCAGCGTGGTAGATAAAAAGGCTGAAGAGGGATTGTCAGACTTCCTCAGTTTCATTTCATAAGCCTACAAAAGGAGGGGGGAAAAGGCAAAAGAAAGCAAAGACACAAATCAGATTTTTTTTTTTTTTTTTTTTTTTGGTAATGGAAATCCTAGAATCACGGAATCAGCTAGGTTGGAAAAGACCTTTAAGATCATCAAGTCCAACCAAATAGCAAACTTCTTGCATTTGCTTTTATCAGCCTGGAATGACTTAACACTTGCCAATGAGCAATCTCTTACTATATTCAACTATATTCCTCTCTTACCTCATCATCCTTCACATTTATATCCCATTTATAGTTCATAGAGTAGATTTAAAAGTTTGTCCTATCTTCCTCACCACAATATTAAATAATAAGCCTTTAATAATGATGTATCAAAGGATTTCTGTGCTTCTATTCAACAATGCTTGCTTTCAACCTGTAAAGCTCCAATTTTTAAATAAGTAAACACTATAAGTGTCATTAGTGACCAACACAAAACATTACATGAAACCTAAAACCAAGCACTTTCTAGCCAACATTCATTAACAATTTGAAACTACCTGGATTGAAGAAAAGGTCTGATAAAGATTCCCAAGTCTTTGAACAAGCCTGGGGTAACCTCATAGTCATTCATTATTTTCCACTTTTGTAAGGAAGGCTGGTCAGGAAGACAGGACAGGTATAGAACTGAAAATAGCTGCGATGGGACTAAGATCAGAACTCTAGTTCATAAGAATTATTTCATTTGAGGGATCAATTTTTACCAGAAAAAGAAAACTAAAAAAAAAAAAAAAAAAAATGCAAATGCTGATCTGGAAACACCAAAACATGAAGTTTCCAAAAAAAAAAAACAGGTCTTGCGGACATCTGCCAAAACTGACACATTCCTCAACCACTGAGCATCCTGAACATCAGAAGTTTGATTTTTAAAATGAACAGTCCAAGATCTAAAGCTTGTTGCTCTAGTTACAGTTAAGAGCTCCCAAAGGTGTCAGACTCCTCTCCCAACAAGAGAGATTCTCAAAGCCCTGTCACACTGTACTGCCATAGCATGCCATCACTGACCACTCCAGAAAACCTGATTTCTCTATGCCTGAGAGAAATGCAGGCATCAGATTTATCCCAGTCTTAAGATAGTCTGATGGGAATATAGTATACCATGGAAGCACCTCCATAGGATTCATCATGTAAATAAGCACACTATTGAACCCTAGATGGTTTAGTCCATACTTGTTGGGCCAACAAGTGAGCACTGTTGTTGAAGCTGATCAGAAAAACTTCCAGCTAGTTCTACCAGCAGGCTGAGGGACGATAGCTTGTACCTTCCTTTTTTTATGCTACAGTTCTTCCCTATGTTATGACACGTAGCATATTAGAGTAATATTTGAACTTCATCCAGACCTTCTCCGTTCTTCAGTTCTATTGAGGAGAAATAAACTTGACAAGTAGTTTTCAAGACACAGAACAGGCCAATACAAAAAACAACGAATTCTACCTCACTGAAATGGATCAGCGTTTATGTTCAGATTCACTTTAAGAGTGAATACATGTACTAAAGCAGAAGTATTTGCAACATAGTTCTATAATTTTTTTGTTCAACCTCTGACAGGACTTAAACCCTATAGACTACGAAAAAAAAACCCATAGAATGTGGAAACAATATTCTAGCCTACTTTTCCTGCCTAACATGAACTCTAAAATTTTACCCTGTGATTTCCATATTTAATGCAGAAAATTAGGGTTGAACCAGACTTTCAGTAAAAAAATAAAATAAAATTCAACAGTTAAATCAGGAGTCAAAGTGAATGAAAAATTACCACATCCTTAGATGACCTTTTCAAATGGTAACTTATGTCAGTTTCTAAGGATTTTCTCATTACTTCTCATTTCAGGGATTTATTTTTTAATTTATCCTCCAGTCACTGGCTCCTGCTCAGCTTTTCATTCAGCTGGACTCTAGAGACATCTAATATAATTATCTTTTTCTACTTAGCATATCATGTGATCAAGTCACCCCTTCACTAACTTCTCTTACGAGCTCCGTAGGCTTCACTCTGTACTTTACACTGTGAGGCAAGTTTTCCAGAAATTAGTTTTACTTCAGATCTTGTCACGCTCTCAAGTTTTGCTGCCAGTGCTTCCCATACTGTATCTTGACAGTATTTTCCCCTTATTTATAACTCCTATTATCTAATTTATTTATTTATTTTTTTTTTTACTCACAGACATTGTCAAACCTTCTTGCTTTATTAGTCATGATATTACATCAGTCACTCCCACTTGAAGTCCATTTGAAATCCTGTGTTTGCAGAGATTCAAGCCACATCCCTTAAAAATAGCCAACATCCTCTGTTCTGGAACTACAGTTCTGTGTTTCATGCACTTACATAGCTGGTCATAGCTGGAAGTGTTCAGAAACTGTGCAGATGAGGCCCTCAGAGATATGGTTTAGTGGCAGTCTTGGCAGTCCTGAGGTAATGGTTGGAGTCGATGATCTTAAAAGTCTTTTCCAACCTAGTTGATTCTATGATTCTATCAGCTGGCTCTGTATTAACAGTCCTTGAAAACTGCTGCCTGACAAGCTTCAGGATCTGACAAGCTTCTTGGCAAAGAAATATGATTGAATGGTGATGTGTAATTAGCTCACTTATTCTAATCCATTCAGTATAAGTCATATTAATTCTGCATATCACAACTTTAGCATGTTTGTGAATTTAAAGTTTCACAAAGTTACTATGACAATTACACATAATAAACTTTGACAGGGCTTTTTTATTTTTTAAGGAAAAAACAAACAGGCTGCATTGACACAGGTCAGAACCGTCTATGTCCTCTCCGTTCTAAAAAGACCCCATTTCTGACACCTTTTCACCCAAATTCAAAAGAAAACAAAATCCTGCCACTGCATTGCACCTAACATCTGTTTCTTTCTTGCACCCGGCCCAGTTAGGCTACCTGTAGCCTAAAACCACACTACAGCTTGTTTACATGGATGGAAAAAATTCTCAAGTTATCTTCAGGATCATTGCACTTCTCAGCACCCATTTTATGTCTAAAACCAATTTATACTGAAGTAGTTCTTCTCTGCTTGTTTTAAATAATGCTTTTCTTTGGGGTTTTTTTGTTTTGGGTTGTTTTTGGGTTTTTTTTCAGTTGCAGGATCCAAACCAGAAGTAATTTTTAGCTGTTGGATTGCACAACATAATGCCATATTTTCATATTGCACTCAAAACTGATTCTGTAAGCCTGAACAATCTCTTGAGGCTATAATGCCTAATAAAAGTCACTGCATCAAACTAAAGTGCCTCAGAGATCTACATTTAAAAATAGAAGTATTATTTTACTGTGCAATCAAAGGGAACATCGCAAACCTCTCACGTAAAAAGATGAGTGACACTGTTCAGCTTTTTCCCAGAAACTGCATCAAAACCAGAATCAACACAAGCATACTTACTGTCTGCATTTTGGGAGCACAAGCTCGGCTGACTTTACAAAGAAGCTTCCGCACATCATAGTAGCTCTGTCCCGTCACTTTCATTAGCTCCAAGAAGGAAAGACATAAAAAGTCCTGAAAAATGACAGAACACATCAGAGACCACAACCTAGAAATCAAGACCGAGGACTAAACTGATGCAATATACACAACTAGATGGTAAACCCGTGGAATGTATACTGTGCTGTTATACACTATCATGCTATACCTCTCCTAACTTTCTCTGATACCAGTATGTTAAAAGAAATTGTATTTATATTTTAAAGAACATGGAGTCAAAGGACCAAACATTCAAGAACTGTGTGATGAAACTGCAATAACACCTTTTTGCCCACAGAAGTCTCTATCTACCTAAAAATAACATTCAAAATACAGCATGTCTTCTAGATTGCAGTCCTAGGCTTAGATCCTGTATTTGTGATGCATACTACTGAAACATATAGGGCCTCGTGGATCTCTTTAGGTGAGCATTCATAAGAACAACTTCAGAACGTACTCCTGAATCAACCCATAACTGATAGTGTAACTTAACAGCACGTTCACACACTAGGTTATATAGTATACATGTGTTTTGTAAAGTGTTCACAAATTAATGTCTTACTCCACACAAGTAGTAGCTGCACACCCCTGCTGAAATAAAGCAACTTTTGATTCTTTAGAAGTGAAGGTAGTACATATGTACAAGTTTAAATGTTTTAGTTGGGCATCTATCATTTTAAAGCTGTATTTTTACAAGACAGCAAGCCAGACGGAGTGTGCAATGCCCCTACTTTATAGAAAGTAAAGCTCCCTGTAAATTAAACCTCAAAAAAGTAAACAGAACATGCATTAAAACACACACACAGCCCAAAAAAAACCAAACAAAAAAAACCAAAACACATACACACACAAAAAAAAAAAAACCCAAACCTGAACAAACCAAAAACCTACCCCCCCAGAAAACATCCCCACAAGCATAAAATAACCCTTTCACCTGACAGGTAGTGATCTGATGGCGACTCAGCCTTTCACACAGCTCCTGAGACAACCTTGCTCTTCTGAGTTTCTTAGCAGCCATGATACCCAATCTACAAGGCAAACAAAACAAAACTTTGAAAGATGCTTAGAATATGATTATGTGGACGACTACACCCAATCCTGCTAAAGAACAGGAAAGTAGGCACACACGCGTGTGTGTGTGTATATATGTGTTCATATAATAACTAATGTGATACAGACTTTCCATATAAGTCTATGTTACATTATATTATCACTCTGAAACCAGTTATGTTAAATTTTATCTCCACATATTTGACCATGTATGAGATCCTGCCAGTAGAGTCAGCAATGTTTACAGGATAGGTGGTTTTGGGACATAAGAAAGCTGGAATTTATTCAGTGGTAAACTGAACAAGAACTCCTCATGCTATACTGCACGGGAAAGAAATACGGTTATCTTTGGATGCCTAAACACAAATAGCAATCACAGTAAGTACTTAGCCCTATAACATATACTGCTAGAACACAACACTCTGTTCTGGTGACCCAGAATTAGTGACAGATGTTAAAAGAACAGGGAGAACCTGGAAAGGAGACAGCAGAAAGACTGAAGGGCTGGAAACACACTTCAGCATGACTCAACATGGTCAAACTAGTCAAACACATATCATTCTAGGTAACAATTTATGAAACAAACACAGTTAACAAAGAGTTCTTTATTTTAGCCAACAGTGTAAAAGAAACCAGAGGCCAAAGCTAAGCATATAACAATGAGAACTACAACATAAATATTATTTCAAAATTGAACAAAAGTACCATTAGTCCAAGGCAGCATCAGCTGTGGAATATTCACTCACTTAAATTGTATTTATTGAGATTTCTGCTTAAAGAGTACCTGATTATTTCAGATAAGCCTTAAGACTATTTTATGTAGCAGATAAGATTGCACTGCCACTAGGAACCCTTTTCCTCTTAGCCCTCACCTATTTGCATTGATCCCTGTTTTCTTCTCCACCATTCCACACTACTGAACAAAACTCCACACGATGGTATTCAGCTCAGTACAGCCTAAAGCGCACGTTTTCCTAACTTAGTATTTAGGCAATATTCCTGATATTTATTTAGCCCTAAGTTTAGGGAAAATAAAAAGGCTTATAAATAATACCAAATTGCTACAACTTTTGCAGATGCACAGGCCTCCACATCTTCACAAGATGGAAACTTCACTGTGCCCTCTACAAAATCCTCTTTAGACAGGAGGAAAATCAAAGTTTGGAGAGTTCCGTGTCCTTCGAGTTGCCAGCTGCATTAATAACCACTTATCACACAACCTGCACACTCTGCCTCTCACACGCTGCTGATTCCTGGGTTTGCACACACACCGCATACCGCTGCGGCACAACCTCTGATAACTGACTGAGGGATCACAGCGCTCCCGCAGGAGCACTGCCCGGGCACCCGGCGGCCCCGGGACCGGTGGGTGGACAAGGACACCCGTGAGGGGGTAAAACACAGGTATATCGGCACGGACTTACACCAAGTGCTGCAGGAAGGCTTGGCATTAGCACTTCACCTGGAAGGAGAAAACAAACTTAGGGCCCCAACCCTTGACGGTGAGTACCGGCGGGCCCCCTCCCACCGCGCAGCCCAGGGGGCTCCGGGGCCCGGCGCTGACCTGCGCAGCAGGAGCCGCGGCCTGGCGCCGGCAGCGCGGCAGGCACCCGAACCGCGGCGGCCGCGAGGCCCCGCGCCCCTCAGACCTTTCAAAGCTTCCCGGCGGCGCGCGCGAGGGGGGCGGCCGCGGGCAAGGCCCTCGCTCGCGATTGGCTGCGCTTCCCGCCAATCCCGCCGCACCCACGAGCGCCGGTGGCGCGCAGGGCATGCCGGGAGCGGTGGCTCCCGCGGGGCGGGAGTGTGCGCCCCCCTGCGGGCTGTGGTGGCGGCGGCCGTCGCCTGCGCGCCTCACCCCTCAAAGTTCTGTTCGTAAAGCACGCAAAGCAGCTACAAAACTGGAAAGCCTTCGGCATGGAGAGTGCTAGGCACGCGTTCATTTTTAGTAAAGAGTATTGGAACGCTGATTCTTGTCTTCGAGAGGAGGGATCACAGACATCTGGTCTGCTGTCAGCTGTGGGAGAAACGTCTTCTGAGTGAAGCAGCAACCCCCCTGTGGTGTGAATGCGACAGAGAGCACCAGCCGGCATGACCGGCACGACTTCACCGGTGTCTGCGGGATGAGATTTTCAACTCACTCTACCTTACACTAGAAAGCACTGAGTACTGTATGTATGTTGTCTGCGTAATCCTTACAGTTCTGGATATTAACCTAACTGAAGGAAAAAATGGACCAATATTACCTGGGACGTTTATTGAAGGCCTGTGCGTTGGCAGCTACAGGGCTGCAGTTTAGTCTGTACTGAAAAAGAAATGCTACCGTGTAGCTGTGAAATACAGAACACTTCAGCCACTTCTCCAAACATAGCAAGGAGCTGACTATCACGAAATGCCCAACTACCATAGCATCAGAAAGGGTCAGTGGAATTAGTGTTTCCTTCATACCCTGAAGTGAGGGAGCTTACGTGCCCAAAGAAGTCCAGAGGGCTTAAGAAGCAGCCCCTGCGAAAGCAACTCAGAGCTTTACTGGATAGCTAGCTGCACAGGGAGAGAAGGGATGAAATGGAGGAAGAGCTCCTCCTAGTGTAGTTGGCCTTTAAAAGTTCACTTGAAAAATAGAAGTCACAATTGAGAAAAGCTGTCTAAGGGAAAGCAAAAGATGTCTGTTGCTGCGGGTTACTTTCAGTGGAAACAGGAGGGCATGACCATAGTACAACTGTCACAGCAGTATTTCCTGCTTGGTACAGGCGTAGCAGTAGCCCTACCTTACCACCAGAGGTGCAGGAAAAAGTAACATTGTTCTGTTGACTTTTGTCTGCCCCACAAGCGAGCAGTGCTTCCTTCCCATCTTCTACAGAAACAGAATACCTGTATTAAACCAGAGAACTGTTTTGGGATTTTGTTGAGCGAGGAAGCAAATCTTACCAACCATGTAGTACAGAAGATTTGAGAGCAAAACCGAAATTCCCTGGTGCCTCTCCTGCAAGATCTTTGCATTTTGTTTCTCAGTAGAGTCATGACTGTTCCACTTTCTTCTTCTCAGATACACAGGTATCCTTTTAAACCTATTGACAAATAATCATGCACAATCTACTCTGTGTACCTTGAGAAAATTACTGTTATATATCCAGAGGATAATCAGAGAAGTGTTCACATACGCAGTAACACAGCAGTAACACAGAAGGCAGCTCCACAGTTTCTGTATGTTTGCCGAGGACAGTAGTCACTAGAGAATCAGGGCTCTCTGCAAACAGCTCTGCTCTGTGACCTCGGTCAAGCCCCATAATGATAGGGTATCTGCTTTCCTTCTCAGTTTTGGTTTTACCTATTTAGACTGTAAACAGAGTAAGTAGTGCTGGTGCAATAGACTTATGTGTCGGGCATGATACAGCAGAGAGCTGCTCTAGTCTAAGCTTTTAGCTGCCCTTGGAACTTTAAATAAGAAGGGATTAATAAAGCTAAGAGATGATTATAAGAACTGAGCTTCACCATATTAATTTAAGAAAGTCCTTTAAACTGGCAGCACTGGAGCAAGACTTACAGAAAGGCGACGCATAACAGCAACAAAGTCTCACAGAAACAGAGTGCTCTCACATCAAACACACCAATTACAATAAAAAGGGGAATGGTGATTAGCTTGCTAAGGGGCAAGCCAAAAGGGACAGAGTCTGATTTGAAGGGCACAGGATGAAATACTTATCGGTTCTGTTCCAAATAAATATTCAGCCGTTAAGTAATTCTGCAAGCCTCCAGAACTGAAAAGATAATGGCAATTTTTTTCCTTTCTGGACCAGAATCCACAGAAAAGTTTCTTCCCCAAACCCAAGACAGCCTTCTGTGAGCATATTTAGATAACAGTTTTGCATTCTGGAACATTTCAGATCATTCACTTAATTACTAACACAGCATTAGCTCACTGATACTGACTACAATCCTCAGGTTTATTACTATTTACCAACTATTAATTCTTGCCTTAAAATTAGCAGTGTTACCCTACTCCTGTGAAAGGAAAGTGTATCTCCAAAAGAGCTTAACCTATGAGAACACAGCAACAACTCTGACTCACAAGGGTAATCCAGATATTCAGAGCAATTCCCCACCTTATGCTTGCTGACTAATGTCTAATTAGTCAAAGATATTCTTACTCCGTTGGGTTATCTATTGATGCCTACCACATTCTTAAAAAAAACCCAAAACAACCAAACACCCATGTGCTTCCAAAACTAGAAAGCAATTATAGACCAGCCTGTGCTTTCCTGGGATTAAGGTCCCAATGGTTCCTCGATAACAGCACACAAACAAACCTCCAATGAATTATTCTCTCCATTCCTGTCTCCCCAAAGGAGATGGAGATTTACTTCCAACCCTTTGAGGTTCCCCCAACTCAAAAAAAGGCAAATTAAAGGATCTCACAGGGAGGACTGCACCCTGGTTAAAAATGCTTTATTTTCCACACTGCTCACACCAGCACAGCTTTAGCAAAGCTACTACACTTGAGATTTTCTCAGCTGCATCTGCTCCAGGGCTGGGTAGAGGGAGGGGAAACCATTTTTCTGTTGTTTCTACAAGCTGCTCAGCACAACCTCACTGTTATCATTGGCTATAATAAACAGATCAAGAAAACTGGACCTGTGAAAAATTAGCTTATCTTCTCATTCTGACTGATTCTCCCCCTCCCTCAGTCCTCTGAACTGTCTGTGGATCAGATAAATGCTTCTCCTCAGGCAATTAACCTTTTTCCTCTAGCTCAGGAAGGATTAAACCAAATTATAATGAATCATCCTCAGGTATTAGTGAGGACCTGTGTAACCACACACATTTACAATAAGGAAAAAGCAGCTTTTTTCTCAGGACAGACAGAAGGCATTTCTCTGTTTTCTACCTCTTCACACATGCCGCTGTGGATTCAGAATTACCCGTCACCCACAAAACCACTTCAGAAGTGCCCAGCAGCAGTGTAGAGTTTTTGAAAGAGAGCACCTGGACTTCCTACCCTTTTTACAGAAAAGCAGACCAGCCACCTTTGCTGCTACTACAGGCAGAAGGACAGACCCACCTGCACATTACAGCTTTGGAAAATTCAGCTGCGTTTGCTTTCTGCCCAAACTACGCCAAACAAAATGAGAGACCTCAGGGATTATTCCGCTTTTAGCCTGCACTCATCTAAGCAGATTACCATCCAAGATCAGCTTCCTACTTCATTTAGCTTCTTCTGGTTAAAGGGACAGCAGGAGTCATTCAAGTCTTTGGCCTTGTCGTATTTCCCTGTTAAGTTTCTGTTAGATGAGAAGGCCATGAACTGGTAGAACTGCAGCATAATAATCAATGTGGAGTTGTTGGTACCAGAGCAGATCTTTACCCATACCTGCTAAACCAGATTTACCCTACATAAAAACTCCCTCACCTCCTCCTGCCTTTCGCCTGTGCCCTACCAGCACCCCTTTTTTACTGCCTTGTCATGGGTTTCTGTTTACTGAGGTGCTGGGGTTGCCCCAGTAGTGATGTCTGCAATCGCCAGATCTTGCCACTCCTGCTACAAATTTTCCTGCAACTTTCTCTGGGATGCTGAGGTAAACCAAGAAATGACAAATATCAGAGCAGTAGCATTGCACAAAGCAGATAATATCTGACTGAGGTGATCCTTAGGTGCCCACTGCAGCTTTTTGTTGCTAAAGCATGGAAAAACTGCTACATACCCTGTTACTCAGAAACTTGAGCTATATTTAGACTTCTGTCCTATGAAGCATATCTGTTTCACTGTGACCAGTGAATCAAACTCAGTAGTTCAGTGGTTCCCCTTTGATCAGCCTGGTTCTCTGGGGACATGTGCATCCAGCATGCCACCCTGTGATCCTTTCACAGCAGCCAGCCTCTATTGAGAAGCCACAATTAGACTAGAAAAATCCAAGCACCTCACAGCAACCAGCAGAGAAAGTGCACTGTGTACCCCTTTCATCACACACCATGAAATTAGTACTGATGGTGCCGGGATTTAGCAGTCACGGTAGGACATCTGTTGCTCTCAGGTACAGTCCTTGCTCCATCTGCAGAGTTCTTCAGTGGAGAAAAGAGACAATGGGAGCCATTTTTACTGGGAGGTGAGCTTTTCTGCTTGGACAACACTGGCAGAGAAGGGTAGGTCCCAGACCCACTGTACAGTTGCAAGAAATGGGGGTGCCCCTGAAAAAAAGACAGACTCATTCATGCACAATGTCAAAAAAAACCCAACAAACGCTGATGTGAATATTTTTTGTTCATCTCCCCAGCTGAGGAGGCATGTTCCAAATCAGTAAAAGTGCCTTGGTTTTTTGAAAAGAAGTCTTCACTTGATTATGTTACAGATTCATCACTCTGATAACCCAGCAACTGAACCGAGCCCAATAGCTCTTATTTCAAACAACAAACACACAAACCAGCAAACAAACAAAGCCTGGAACATTTCATTCCATGAATTGTTTCAGTCTGGAGCCTTTGGCTCTTGCATGCTTTTCATTCTACTTCTTTTTAAAGCTGTGAATGAGATCCCTATGGTTGGGACTACAAAGGAAGCTGCCTCAGATGTCCTTGCCATCCTCCCCAGAAGATGTTGCTGAACTGTTTCCAAAGGTGGCTGATTGGCATGGAAGGGAGAAAAAAACACCAAACCTGGGCAGAGAAAGCAGAGGATGGTCTCCACTCACACAGTGCCTTGCAGTTTTCTGCCTGGCCGTGAAAGAATGAGACATCTTCGTGCCCTGCAACTGAATGTTACTCACTCTCACACACCAAGGAACTTCACAGTCTCAAACAAAATCAAACCAGAGACCCAGGGTCCCATGTGTTAGCAGTGTTGGCAAACAGATGCAAAAGATCTTACTGGATAATTATAGAAGAATCTACCCACAGAGAAAAGAAGACATCAGATTAATTCCGTGGTGATTATTTTTCACCTTGAAGCATAGTGCTTCTTACCCATTTTACTGGGATGAGCACACAGCAATAGTATATTCAAATATTGCCCCAGAACTTCTCTACCACAAACTCAATTACTATAGAGAGTATTCAGGCAAGCATGTTTGCCATTCACTGTTTGGGCATGATGCCATAGCTATGATCACATTATCCTCATATTAACTACCCATGTCAAATTGATTTTACAGAGTCATAGCTATCTTTTAAATCACCACAGCAAATTATAATAAATGAACTAAGCAGCAAATTAAGCCTATGCTTAATTGAAGTAAAAAAGGACATTTGTACAGTGAGAAGCTGAATGCATGATTAGCTGTTTAGCTGAACCAGGGTCCTATTGATTGTCTGATAACTGAACTTTTGTTTCAGTGGTCTGTAGCATATAGGTTTGTAAATCTGCAGTAAGCATCACAGTCCAATCCAATTCAATCCACTCATTGAAGGCATATTTTCCCAAACCTCAGGAGTTTTCACACTCAAGAGTCACGAAACGAGCCACTCCCAGCCTTGCAAAATAAAGTGCACCATAAAGAAAGGTGCCTCTGAGCTCACAGAAGATAAAACCATTCTGCATTTATCACTGACTTTCATCACAGGTATGCTGTCATGGCATCAGAGGGGAAAGGTGTTTCCTGGGCTGTGTGACTCCACTGCCCTACTGTAACAAAGGTTTAATTCATCTGGCTCACATTCAGCTTCCAGTGGGAGCTGCGTGTATCCATCACCTCTCAGCAGAGACTCACCAACTCATATACGAAGGCCAAATGGTTTTTAAAATCCTCTGATTTGAGCTGGCTTGGTTTTAAGGCTTCCAGCTTGAAACACTTTTAGCCCCAGGGGGTGCACAGCTGCCATACTTTTAACAGGAGCCATCTGAAGAAAATCAGGATAGAGATGACCCAGACTGGTAAAACTTGAGTCACTCTAAATCTGTGGTCACTTTCAAATATCTGGGCTTGAATGATAAGATGAGGAATTTAGACAAGTCATCAGGGCTGGGAAGTGGGCAGATGAGCATGAGACTTGTTTGTCTTAACTGTCAATGTTGTCTTTAAAACAAATACTCTTTAAATACATCACCCGAATTCCTTCTTACATTGATAAGGATCCAGAATGAGGTCAGTGAAATTAATAAAGTTGCACAAAGCAAGACTAAGACAAGAATTAGGTTTTTGGGTATTAAAAATACGGATCATAAACACACAGGTTTGGCTCTTTCTTTTTCTCTACCTTTAATGTGGCAGAGAAAAAAAAGAAGCTGGATGTATGAATGAATGTCAGATGTGAAGAAAATCTTCAAGCTTTCAATTTCCTATTATAAACCAGAATAGTAAAAAAGCAGCAGAGGTCAGGAATGAGATACAGTGGGGAAAAAACAAAAAAAGCAGCGTGCAGACTCTTTATTCCGGGGATAATGGTCTCAATCTGCTGTGTTTGAAAAGAGGCGCTGGGAGAGAAAAGCCAGAAATAGCAGAAGGTTTTACAGGGCAAGGGAGGGACACTGTTATTTGTACTAGATCTACATACAGTTCAGTCTGAGGTTTTGTAGATGTAATTCAGAGAGCTTGGGCATCTGCACCTCATGCCGCAGTCTCTTACCTAGACCATAGAGCGAGTGCACATGCCCTGCTCTGTCATCTGGGAGGAGTCAGAAGATGAAGAACAATCCTGGAGCCACCCCAGAAACCAAGATCTCTGTCTCCATCCCAGAGAGCCCGAGAAGGGCAGATGTTTGGTTTGTGTTGGATTAAGCTTTTGGCTGGAGGTTAAGCTTTGTTGTGAGTTAGCTGCTGATCTTAGCTGGATAGCTTTCCTTTACATCTGCCAAAATGCCTAGAGTAACACATGGGCTCTTTTCATGCAGTCTGTCAACAACTAAAGTCAACACATAACATCAAAACTACATATTTTAAAAGAAATGGAAAAAATAGCTTGGGATGGGCATGAATTCCCTCAGTCTCTCCTTCCCACTGCTAACTATCCTTGCTTACCAGTGCCTCAGTTCCTCCTTCTGCCTGTTCAACACAGGGAGGAAAAAGGATATTGCTGCCACCACTGCAGCCACAAAATCGTGGCTATTGAAGGAAGCCAAGAAGAGCAAGACATTGTTCATAGACACCAAGGGAGGAGGACTGATGAGTAAAATGAAATTTATTATCGCATTGCTTCTGCATAACTGTGCTCCAGGTATACCCCTCAGAAACTAATTTACTCCCAAACCAGAAAAAAGTTAGATATAGATCCAAACATCATGGCCCAGCATGGTGTTTCTGTCTGATTTGCTGACTGGGAGAGCTCAGAGAATTACCACAGACCCTCTGTTCCTCTAGGAGGTATCACGGGATGTCCTCACCCCCAGTCTCCAAAGGCTGACTACTGCAGTGCTGCTGATCCTTAGCAAGAGAGTTGGCTAGGTGCCGGTAAAGCACATTCTGACAGGCATTCTGAACCATCCTGTGTTCACTGCTAAGTCTACTACATCCCCTACAAGGGGACTATAGCACATGGCAGCTGTTTGCAGGGTAAAGAGAGAAATCAGGGCTATTTATGACATCCATTTAAGGGCTCTTTAATACATATGCAGCCTCTCTTGCACTCACTGCTTTATCCAACCATAGTTTCAACATTCCACCACACAAATGCTTCCTGACGTTTACCATTTCTGGCACAATTAAACTCCATGCATGACGGTGGGGGAACATGGCGGGTCAGTTCATGTTTGAAGGCCAGCCGCACTACAAAGACAAACCGATGCCTCATGTGGCTCTACAGGCTTCGGGGGGCACCCGCCCTTTCTCCACAAGAGAAAGGAGCATCAGCTCCTTTCCCTTATGCAGATTGCAGCACTTGAGGTAAATCCTTTTTTTCTTGGTGAAATTTTGCTCCTCCCTTAGGAAAACATTAATAGAAATTCGAAGCAGCTTTGTCTGGTGTAGGATTTAGTAATAAGTGAATTGCGTGTTCCCCTTGCTTCTCATCCAGTGCTGTTACTTATTTCAGCATCCAGTGTATCACTGTGGCTGTGAGCTGGCACCCCAGAGGGCCTGTGTCTGTACTTGAATTTTACTGATAGCTACTGATATTCTCAGGGTTGGGTTTGAGAGGGGCTGGTGTCAAGGCTTGGATTCCTAAGTCCTGTGGAATTGGAAATTCCCGTTCTAGGTGTGCTTGCTTAGCCTTAATCCTTCAATATGCAAAGCAGATAAATTAATGGTCATGCATGATCAGGAGTAGGAGGACACAGCTTCTTTGTAAAACCTCATTAAAACTTAGATCATATCTGCCTTGTCAGTGTGTACAGCGGGGACTCTGTGAGAGCTTTTGTTGCATCTTTGGACATAATTGTCTCCCTTGCAAGGTCTTCTGTGCTGGCCAGTCGATGATTGCCTTGGCCAAGCTATTTGCGTTTCAAAACCACCATACTGTTACGAAGTGCTCATTTCTGCCTGCCTTTACAGACACAGACAGTGTTCCCCCACATGAATAACCTTTTCACAGCCCAATGAGTAAGCGCTACTCCTCTGCTCAGGCTCAGCACCGATATTCAGGCTACAAGGTGTTGCAGCACTGGGGGCTATTTGATCAACTGCTATTATTATAATAAAAGCTATCCCTGACAGAGCTGTAGGTAAAATCTCTCTCGGGAGCAGCATTTCCTGCTGACTCCATATAGAAGGCTTGGCAGAACGCCCTGTGCTTTACAGTTATATTTTGCTGGAAACAGAAGAATCCTCCTGCAAAACCACAGAGCCAGCCCCCTACAGCCCTTGACCCTGAATGTGCAATCTCCCAGGACACCCGATGTACACGAAGAAATATAATCTTCTTGAAGCATCTGCTGTCTGCGTTGTATTAAAATATGACTGGGATGCAACTGTCAGATCTCCAGCTCACTCGTTGCAGAATCCTTTATAAGGCAATAAAAAACCCCAGCCCAATCTGAAAGGAGCTTTTGCACACAAAAGGACCTCTCTATTACTTTAAGGAGGGTTATTTTGCCACGGCTACAGCCAGAGAGGGTTTTGTGGCATCCAACAGACATTTCACCTGCTTTTGTGTTCTGAGAAAGTAATAGAACAGAGCCGATGGGAAACGGAGCCAGGTTTCAGGAGGTCACTGTAACGGCATCACATGCAAATCCTTTGCCTGCTGAGACCTGCGTGGCACGTGAGCTGTGCTGGGGAAGCCGGAAAGAGCTTCCCTGCTCTGATGGAGCATTCGTGAAGAGGCCTGGGAGGGCTGCCCTCGCACATAGATTATCCTGACAGATCAGCTTTCCCACTGGGGTGGAGGGGAAGGAGAGGTGTCTGTTATCACAAAGCACTGAGAAGAGGGGGGGTATGCTGGTTTTTTAACTTCTTTACGCTTTTTTTTCAGCCAGCTGAAGGACTTGGTATCTGCTCTGAAGACGTAGGTGCTGGGAGCAGGAAAATGTGAGGCCTTAAATGCAGAACTATCAAAGAGCGAGCACTGATGTGGCTTGTCAGCGACACTCTGATCTGCTGTTGTTTCAGTTGTCTGCATTTTTTTCCAACACTGTAAAATCACCTCCTTGACATCTGCCCTGCCCTTGCTCTCGGTCCCCCTTCCTCCACTTCTCCTTTTAAAGCTGGTGTCCTCATTTCCCCTTCTGTACATATGACCCTTTCACTATGCAGGGATTAGTACCCCACTCATAAATATGTGAAACAGATACGCAGATGATTTAATTTGCTGGGTTTTTTAG
Source organism: Strigops habroptila (assembly GCF_004027225.2). Taxonomy (NCBI): domain Eukaryota; kingdom Metazoa; phylum Chordata; class Aves; order Psittaciformes; family Psittacidae; genus Strigops; species Strigops habroptila. The sequence goes on along the minus strand of NC_046358.1, from coordinate 46,850,485 downwards.
GGCCGGTGAGAGAGACTGGCATGGGGAGAAGGGTATGTTCTAGCAGGCCAGCTGAAGAAAACATCTTGTGTACAGGATGAGTGATGGGAAACAGGCATATGGAACACCAGTACCAAACTGGCAGGGAGACCTGAGGGCGTGGGGACAAAGTGGTAAGACACAAAGGCCAGCCAAATAAGGAAGCGCAGCAGAGAAGGTCAGAGATGTTCCTGCCTCCCTCATTATGTGTCTCCGAGGGAGAACAGATGAGTGGGGAATATGGGAAGAAAAAGGGGAGCAGAAATATGCTCTGGCTAGGGGCGTTTTGAGTTGCTGGTAACTCATTTGGGAAGAGGTGCCAGAGGAGACAAGAAAAATGCAGGTGTAGGGATACGGTGGCAAGCTAGGAGGGAGGCAGAGGTTCTGAGATGTGAATTGGAGATAGCAGTAAAAGCTGTGTAACTGGATGGGGACACCCAGACAGGGGACACGTTGAGCTGAACAGGGATTCCTGTGGAAGAGAAGAGACAACAGAAAGGCCATGAGAAGGTGACAATGAAGAGCTGGAAATGACAGTGCTGTGGAGTCCCAAACCAAGGAAAAGTTGTTAAATGGCAAGGATTAAGTCACCAGATCCAAACCAGGAAGTTGAGATGAACATCAAAGTCCTAACACGCAGTAAGACCTTGCCAGGAGGTAGTTGGTGAGACGGAGAGGAAGGACAGGACTGGGGCAATGAAAGATAAAGCAGAGAAATAGTATTTAATGGACCATACATGGCAGTAATGAAGGACAGGCTTCTGCTGGCTTTACAGGCAGCCATAAGGTCACGGGCAGCCTTGCTGGGACACAGTGTAGTGGCAACAGCGCTTTCACCATCAGTGTCATGCCAGGTGCATGCCTGGCTCTTGCCCAGACACCAGTGGCCAGGATAACCGTAGCCTATGCTGGTGTTTGGGGATACTTATGCTGCTTTCAGCACTCATGCAGCACAAAGCCCTGCCATAAGCACACTGTGGGGGCCGTGCTGCCCTCACTGGAAGATCAAAGGGCAACTGTGTTTTGTCATCACGGTTATCAACCAAAATACAATTGCCATGCTAACTCCAACCAGCCCCTGCTGAGGAGGCAAATGACTGTCCAATACTGTTAAAAATCTATTTTGCTAGAACATCCCAGCACCTGTGGACACCGGTGTCATCTGCAAGAAGAGTCCCACGGAAGAGGCTTCTCATGTGCCACCAGCCGAGCCCCCCTCCACTGGCACCACTAGCAAGTTCAGGTCATCAGCAGGGATTTGCCTTCCAGTGTGACACTGGGGGACAAGGTTGGATGGAAAGGGGCAACAGAGGTACCTCGTGGACATTTTGGCCAAGCTGTTTTACTAGTGGAATAGGGGTGGGATGTTTTATCCCTAAAGACTTCAAGAGACTTTTATTTAATGCTTACTACAAGATCATAGCACTTTCAGACCCTGTGGGGGAAAGGCTCACATCAATGCTACAACAAAAAGACAAGTCCTGGCCTGGAGAATTTGCAACATGACTGAGATTAGAGATGGCAGATAGGCACCAATGGCCAGCAGATGGAACAGGAGCAGAACAGAAGGACACCCGGGATCAGCACAGCAGCCTGGGTGGGAGGGAGTAGTTTTGGTTGATGCTTTAGCTGAGGAAGAGGAGTGGATGGGTCTGGCCCAGGCTGGGCACATACTGCTCTCATTAGCAATAAGAGAGTGCACACAGAGGGGAAGACAAACCCTAGCAAAGACATCAGAAGGTCCCCAGGGTTAAAACTCACCCTTTTTATTGAAGATGCAGCAGAATAGTATGGCCTTAGACATTAATCTGATATTAAAACCTTATGTAAAACATGTTTGAAAACGATGGACCTAACCCCGCCCTATGAGCTGAGCGCTCATAAGTAAGAGGCTTTTAACCCCCTCCCAGATCAAACAGGCCTTCCTGTGTACCAAAGCAAGCACACACACAGCTTGCAAGGTCAAAAGCAGTCAGTTCAGATCTTAACCTGCTTCATGTGTATGCAGAGCTTTGTTTTGGACCTTCTTCGGATCTCATATGCTCAGCAAAGTGGCAGTGAGTGGGCCCAGACTGCTGTTGGCAGCTCAGTTGGTGGTGGCTCTTCTTTGCCAGTAGAAGTCACGATGCAGTCAGTGGTGCAGCATGGAGGCCATCAGCTATGATTATGGATCTAAACACACACGCTCACTATGTGTATATGCACTTATATGAAGGATTGGTTGAAATTATGTATTATTCCACGTATACTGAAACTCAAAGATTGACCAGAGAAGCTTTTTGCTGAATTTAGCCCTGAAAGCCTACTATGTACCATTGTGGGGGTGTTACAGCAGAGGCACTGAACAATAATTGTGAACTTGCTGCTATACTTGTGCCTGAAGGCAAGCATGTCAAATATTTTCTGCCTTCCAAAGCACTGACAACTGCAGCTGTTGTGGGCTTTAATGGAAACTACAGCCCGTCAGCAATCAGCACATTTGTGTTCAATTGCTAAAGGTGGGGTCCAGACAGGAGACTTTTAGCATTGCAGTGATTGCAGCATGGACTTGCAGTGGAGGTAAGGCACAGAAAGGGACAGGTTACCAAAGGAGCTGATGGAGAAATGGGAGCAATAGGAAGAGCTGTGGTACCAGATGAGTGGTCTGACAACAGAAACAGCAACATAGATAAGCTCTGCAGTAACTGCAACAACACGACCTGATAGAGCAGATGGTCACCTCAGTTTAGCCTCTACCATGGCTTGTTGCCCCTAGCAATATTTACCCAAAAGTACTCTACTGATGGAGATGGGATTATGTAGCAAATAGAGGGATATCAGTCTTCTTCTGTACAAGATAGAACTGTGCTGCCCATCAGCTCTGACAGTCCCTTCATGTGCTGGCTTTGACTTGGGCAGACGGAGTGATGTGATGATATACAAAACCATTTCTGGGGTAGATTCAGATGGTGGAAACCAGGTAGCACTTTCCCAGGTCCCCAACTTTCTTGGAACTTTAGTAACTCACTCCTCAAATCTGGAAACTTGGTGAATGGGTAAAATGTTAAACTCCCTTTCCCAGGTCTGAAAAGCTGCCAGCACATTTTCATTAGTTCCTCATCGATGCTATTTGGGGCTAATCCTGACCTACTTCAAGGCCTGAAGTGAAAATTATTTCACGAATTTGTGAAAAGCACTGAGAGATCCTTCAGTGAAAACTGAAAAGGAAAGACATACTGTTATTCTCATCCCTAAAATACTAGGTATAGAACCATACTGAAGTACCAATACAGATAGATTGCAAAGCAGATTAACCACAAAGGAGAGAGAAATTTCTGCACTGGCAAGTGTCCCATATTTGAAAGGCCAGAGATCTATAGCACTATGCGTATCTCAGCTCACATATTTAATAAATATTGTCTCAACTGCATATGTTTACTTATTTTTATTAAAGAGCAAATTGCTTACGTTTCCTTCTTCTTCTTCTTCATTATAGCATCAAAGCAGGACAGCATGCCACACAACAGCATAAAAAAACAGTATGAAAAAGATCACCAGATACTTAGGGGTCTTTAGCTCCTAAATCGACTAAAGCATAAATACAAACTGACGTCAAGCATTTGGGATTACCATTTAAAAATCGCTATTTTCTGAGATGCTGATGGAGGCCATTCACATCAGAAAATCCAGTGGCTACAAAAGGAGAAGGGAGCAGCCCAGACTCCAGAGTAAGGAGTCCAAGAAATGGTCTGCTTTCCATAGAATAGAAAACCTGCCAGTTTGTTTAGACCTACGAGAAGTGCCAAATACAGAGAACATGGAAAAGCTGCTTCCAACCTGTCCAACTCTTGAAGATTTGGGAATGTAGATGTCACCACTTGTCCTCTCTCTGCCACTGTTACCAACAGGACTCGTGTCATCCTCTGTACTCACCACAGCCCTTGTATGGTGGAAGCTCATCCTGGCTGCACACTGGAGCTGCACAGACTCCACGTGCAGGGCAGTCTGCAGTTGTGCGATGGCAGGGACCTGCTCCAAGGCTGTGACAAGTCACCTTCCACATTTGGTCTCTAGGGTCTCAGTAAAGTAGCTGAAACTTTAAACAAGATGTTCTCAAGTAAAACTATAACCAGTGATGAAGCTTATATGGGATCTCAGTCTTCTCCCTCTTAATCATGACAAACATTTTCCACTGGAACCCATGGAATTAGGAGTACGTTTTATAAGGCAAAACGCGTTCCTGAGTAGGCGTTTGTACTATTCAGGTCCTGAAGCAGTATAGCATGTTCTGTGGGACAGAACATGGCAGCATGTTCTGTGGGACAAGGTATTCTGCTTCTCGGCATGAGTAACTTAGCAGGATGGAGCACAGCACTGTATGGCTTTTAGTACCTATACAGGCTCAATGAGCACCAGCTTGCATATCTCTAGGTGTATTTTTCCACTAAGATGTAAGTCAGGAATCTCCTACAAGAAAAGAGGGCTAGAGATTTTAAACATCCCTTCTACTTCAGAGTAAGTTTAGGCAATCACACTTTGGGGCAAGCCGACAGCTTTTGCATCACTGCAGGTAGTAAAGACCTTGGTGGAAAAGCATAGCTTTGTATTCGAAGTGGTGCCTTTGGACACAAACTAACCAGTACATCCCCAGCCCTCCCTAGCACTTCTGTCAAGACAGCACTTTTTCATTCGGCATCTGTGCCAGCTGCCCAGGGACCAAAAGCAGAGCGGGTACTGGGGGCACTGCCTGTTTCTGCAACCTCCCTCTTGTTCACAAGGCAGTGAACCAAGTGGCAAACCCTTGATGGAGTAAACCCCTGCCATCCTAGAAGAAATAAGCCATTCCACATGGTGCAAATTCAGAGTCATGCCTGTGGATGACTTGCCAGTAACAAGCCTGAAGCCCAGAGCCTTACAGCCCTTAAAATCAAAGTTCGCCTGCCCAAGTGGAAACTGACCTCTGTCAGCTTAAAACCTTGAGTGGTGCCGAGGTCCCCGGGCAGCAGCAGAACTTGTCCATTCCTTGGGGTGGGAGGTGGAAAGAAGGGAAGGTCCCTTCCCCAGAGGTGGCTCAAGACACCCCAAGGGAAGCAAGGGAAGACAGGTGCAAGTGGAAGCCGTGTGCCAAACAAGGACCACGCTCCTGAGGTCTCACCAGCTCCGTGACCCGCATGTTCGGTGTTAAAGCAGTGGGGTAAGGGGACGCATCATGGGAACAGCTGCTGGCTTAGCAGGGACTGCACCAGGAGAGAGATTTCCTTCTACAACAGGGGATGGATGGCAGAGGGATTTGGCAGCTGCTGATGTGCAGGAAGGAAGGAGAAGAGAGGAGTCTCCTCCCCAGGTGGTTCAGCTGCAGTCTGCAGGCAGAACTGAAGCTAAGAACTCTGGTCTGCAAGCATCCCCCTTGAATACAGGCTGCATATATTGAAGACCCAGGATAAACTAAAACAGAAAAACATTTGGTTTCAGTTCACATCTTAGTGGTGGCTCATGTTTTATTCATAGTACAGGAAGGGCAGAAGTTCCCGTGAACGAAGAATTCACTTTTCCTCCCGTGCAGGTTTCAGAAAACCAGTCAGCAGCAAAGCAATGCTATTGAACTCAGGAGGACTCCAGTCACCCACTTCCTAATTCTCACAGCAGTTAAAGCCCTGCAGTATTTTTTTTACCTTTTACAGCCACAGGACTAGTCGAGCAAAGCTTTGATTGGATTATTCTGCTTTAATTACAAAATACACTCAGACCAAAGGCGCAATAGTGCCTGGTACATATGTACGCATTTCTCTCAATCATAACACCAAAGACCAAAACGCAGTCTGGTCCCGCTGTATATCAACCATTTCCCTCTGGCAAGATCTTTGGAGTATGAACAGACATCACAGTAATGCTTGAACTGCTTCTTGTGCGCAGGACACCAGACTCTGTATTTCATCATATACTTTGAGATCCTTTAGGGTGGACCATACAAGAGATAGGCAAGAGAAGGGAAGCAAACTGGAATCTTGGGGTTATTGGAGACCATATGCCACCACCCCCCAGAAAAAAAAGCAGCAATGGGCCACTCGCTGCAGTGAGGACAAGGTGGATAAATCACGAGGGGTTTTTATTGCTGGTGAACTCAAAACAGGCAACTTTAATCTACTGAGGAAGATACACAAACAAACAAATGTCCGGCTTTGTGCGTTTTTTTCTCAATGTAAATGTCTCTACAACTTCAGTCCAGCCCCCAGGCTTTCGCTGAGCTGCCACTGAAACCCTGGTAACGTGCTCCGGGCACTTCTGTAGGATGTTGTAAGAAGCATCACATGTATTAAAAAGGGAGATTTTGCAGAAAAGACAAAGCTCTAACTGCAGCCATGTTGCTCAGAAAGGAGAAGTCTGGCTAATGCTGCTCCATTAGGTACATGGTATTGTGTATAATATTTTATTTATGAATTTGCAGGGTCCCTTTCCGTTTCTGGTGTGCAAGCTGCAAGTAAAGTGCACTTCTGGGTGGAAATTACCACTCTATGAGGATGCAATAGCTGGGTGGTACACATCAGACATCAGTGGAAAGCAGACTACAATCACTGTTACAATGGCACAGGCAATAAGGATAATGGAATAAGATACTAGATGCTGCTGGGAAGCCTCTCTGTAGTTTGAGCATGTAAATACTACATCACTGAGAAAAACCAGTGCCATTTAGGAAGTACCTTCTAAAGACACATGACTGTTATCATGCACCAGGTTAGCTCTGTGGACAGCCACTTCTCCTTCCCCAGCCCCAGCTGCAGCTGGGAGCCACCAAACCGCGTTGCCAACTCCTTTTAATCATTTAAAAAGAGTTTTGTAACAGCTAAGGAGAAAGCAGCGACCTCGAGGATGTTTCTACAAAGCTGAGGGTTTCGGATGATGCAGGGGTGGTGTAGGAGCCAGCATGACACCACACTTCAGCTATGCTGTGAGAGGACAACCCAGCTTTATTTAGACACTGCTTAGAGACCCTGACAGACCCAGGGCCAAAATGGAGAGATCCTAACTCTCACCTGCACCTTGCAATTCTTGGTCTGGTCCAGTAGAGCTGATCTACATTGTCCCACATACAAATCTCATCTCTTACTTTCCCCATGTACAGTGCCAGGTGACTATTCTGAAGAGTCTACACACCCAAGACCATCAGAACTCCACACTGTTCCTCTGATCTTGTAATACTGGCAACAGAGCATGGAAAAAAAAAAAGCTATTGTTTGTTCTCTTTTAATTTAATGAACTATAAAAAGAGAACTCAAAATACCCACCTAAGTATTCTGGGTGCTTTAGGAGACATTGCATACCCCAGGGCAGATTTGATTAACTCCTTGCCGCCAGTGTTTTTGTGTGTCCATTGCCAGCAATGGATGCCATGTGAGAAGGATGGGGGTAGGAGGTAAAATAATGGTGCTGTGTGATACAATAAAGGATTAACGCTGCCTTCCTAAGAGCAGAACTAACAAACAATTCTCCTCACAGAGGCAGGAGTGCTCTTGCCCTCAGGAATGAGTATCCCAGGGCAAGGACCAGATTCCCAGCAGGGCCATCCCTACCAGAGTAGGGGACCCACACAGAAACAGCCCAGCCATTTCCAATGCAGGAGTGGAATCCTACAACACATTTGCATTTCAAGCCAAATTGATCCCTGGTGCAGCTCTCTTGACTATGATGGAAGAACACTTAAAATTAATCTGGCCCTACAGGGCAACTACAGCAAACCTTCCCCATAAACCTGCTAGGGGTGAGGTACATGGGACAGCTGGAAGCTCTGTGTTTGTTGCTAACTTCAAAAGCCAGGGCTTGCCAGAGCAAATGATGAACCTGTGGCTGCCACTGTGAAGCACCTTCTCTGCACCGCAGCTTCCCCTGTACTCCTCAAACGTCCCCAACAGGTTAAATTTCAAACTGTCCTTGGTGCAGGTACAATGGAGCCACAGCACTCCCTCCCGCTCCACCTCTCTGCTGCTGCTCTCACACCCTAACTTGACACCTCGCTCAGGCAGAGCATGAAGAACTGCTCTTCCAAGAAGGATTTTTTACTTTTGGGTGGTGGTTTTTTTAATAACATATCGAGCAGCATGGTATAGCTCTTGCTGCCTCCGATAATTTTCATGACTGTACAATTGTGGTTATTTAAAGCAGAATTCGGGAAGAAAAAGTAAATTATTTTGATACACTGAGAATACTGGCCAGAATTGAGACAAGACCTGTCAGTGCTGAAGGAAGGCAAAAGCCAGTGCCAGAGGCCCAAATCCCAGATACCATGTTAGCCACATGAAGGTTTTGACCTTCAAATACAATGGTTTGCAGCCAGACTAAGTCTTCGACATCACCAGAAACAGGAGAATCCCTGGGAAGGAAGGCAGAAAACCTCTGTGGCCTCTACAGTCTCTGCAAGGTTTGCACGGCTGAGATGGGAGCTGGAATCTGCAGCAGACTCTCAGGCAAGGTCTGCTTTGGGGGGACAGAGGAGATGGGAAGACTTATGCTATTTCTTGTGCCTTTTGCCAAGATTCAGATTGCACAGATTACGGTAAAATTCACTTGGCAAAAAAGGCCTTTATTAAAAAAAAAAAAAGAAAAAAAAGAAGAAGAAAAAAAAAAGAAAGAAAAAAATTCTAGTGAGAAACCAGGACTGAGATTTCAAAAAGTACAAGATCTGTATAAATTCAGCAAGATGTCCAGCACCAGATTTTTTCATGGTGCAAGAAAGAACCTGGGGAGAGGCTCCCCTCGTGAGGGGAACACCATCTACCTCCCCAGCAGACTGCCAGTCTTAGGTTCTTCTCAAGAGCAGATGGATCTTCCTTGTTCCTGCAGCATCTCAGGTCCCACGGGAGGTATTGGTTGCAAGCAAGCACCTGAATATTGCCTAATGGAGTAAGCCAATCACTAACTTAGCTGGCGTGTCCATGCCCATCCACTTATTAGGTTTTTTTTCTTTTTGGATGTATTTCCACTGTAGCATTTCTTTTTCTTCTTTCTCCACATAGAAGTGTAAGCAAAAGGACTGCTTTCATCTGTAATAAGTTAAAATCAGAAATTACCTAACTAACAAGTAACTGATACTGGTCCTTGGAGCCCAAAGAGTAAAATCCATAGAAAATTCATTGGTTCCATTTTTGTCTGGTATATCCCATGCACACCCCCATTAGAAAAATGGGGTTTATGAATCTTATCATACAGCAAGGAGCAGTACCTCAGAGCCAGAGCCGAGAGTCTCTGGCAGAGGTCTGGGCATTCTCAGATTGCTAAGCGTGGCTCCGAGTCACTGCTCAATCAGTCTTCACATGGCCATTGGCCAAGGCAACAGGGACAGTGGGGGCCCCCGGCTCGGCAGTCTCATCAAACCGTAAGCGCAGGGTGTTTCTGATCACCAGTTGCTCCATGATGAAAGAAGCACAAAACCATGGGATGGCATACTCCAGGGTGATCAGGCCCATGAAGTCAAAATCAAACTGGGAATAGTCCCATGGGCAAGCATTGAACTGGCGCAGGATGAGGCCGGTGGTGAACTCCCAGAGATATGTCCAAAGTGTGTAAATGAGACAGCGCACTAAAATGTTACACTTGTCTTTGAGATATAGATACATCTTCTCCACAATGAGGATGGAGGTGCCATATATGAAGAGCGCCCAGACACTGGTGACACCTGGGAACTTCCAGTTAAAGTTGACCACAAACTCCCAGGCAGCTGTGAACATCACCTCACAGAAATAGCCGTGAATGGCATAGAGGTACCATCGGGAGAAAGCGGTCAGGGGTTCTGCCGCAGCCATTCTTGTGACACACCCCAGCAGGCACCCTGAAACGAGAACAGAGAGAGAAAGAGAAAGAGAGAGGGGAGTCAACAAGGATGTCACAAGTCCTTACAATGGCACCATGCACAAACTCGTAACATCCACAAAGGACAAATCTGAGAAAGAAGTTAATTTTAAATTGCTTAAATTTTACCACAGCAATTTTAAGTCACAGAATCACAGAATGGTTTGGGTTGGAAGGGACCTTAAAGATCATTTAGTTCCAACTCCGGCCACGGACAGGGACACTTTCCACTAGACCAGGTTGCTCAAAGCCCAGTCCAACCTGGCCTTGAACACTGCCAGGGATGGGGTAGCCACAGCTTCTTTGGGCAATCTGTCCCAGTGTCTCACCACCCTCACAGTAAAGAACAACTTCCTAATGTCTAATCTAAATCTACCCTCTTTCAGTTTAAAACCATTCCCCTATCACTACATTGTCCTATCATTACATGCCCCTGTAAAAAGTCTCTCTCCAGATTTCTTGTAGGCCCCTTTAGGTGTTGGAAGATTGTTATAAGGTCTCCCCTGAGCCTTCTCTTCTCCAGGCTGAACAAGTTCTGGGGAAAGGTGGCACCTTACCAGGCTCCGAGTCTCAGAATGGGCCTGGACAATGTATCCTGCTCTGCCTGAGAAATGAGATGCAGCTGGTATTATTGCATTGGTGGTAAGGAGGGACTTGACATGTGCAAGGGTTTTGCGAGGGGTGAGTCTGGCAAAGAACTTACTGGTTGCAAGTCAGTAGAAAAATACAGTCATCTTGGAACTAGATGATCTTAAGGTCCTTTCTAACCCTAACCATTCCACGGTGTCACAAGGAGCACACATCACCTTTTTGCTCTTTGCAAGAAACAGCACTGTCCCCTACTTTTCTGATTCTAATATGGAATAGATTAGATGAACACACCATTGAAAACCTGAGCCCTTCCAGGTGTCACCAACAGTCTTTATATCCAAAATGTTTACTGCAGTGGGAAGCTGAGCTTTGATGTGAGCTACAGAAAGGGAACTGGAGGAGAAAACTTCAGTGGTTTCACACTTTCAGACACTGCACCTAGCACTCATTATTCAGCTGAACTGCTATTTCTTCTCTTGAAGAACTCATGCATTGTATGGCTAGGATTTGGAAAATAATTTTCTTATGGTGTCAGACTGCCTGATACCAAGTCAAAAAGCACAAGAGAACCATTGAAATCCATTCAGATTTGGCATCAGGACAGCACAAAGGAGGAGAATAAAAAGGAACAGCTGAGCATAGAGAGAGGTGGTTAGTCATGATAAATAGGAAACGAGAACAAACTCTAATTGTCTCCACAGGAAGAAACTTGGGGAAGAGGTTTTGAAAAGGCACTATTTGCTTATCACTGAACTGTTTCAGCACAATTTGTTTTTACACTTTTTGTAGAGATTTACAGGTCCTAAGCATTGCTCTGCCACGCTACAGTCACTGTCCCAGCCACCGATTTTAAGCATAACTTTACTGAAGCCTTACAGATTTACAACACAGGGTGAATTTGACCTCTTTAATTCTTAGAAAGTTGCTCTTTCAAGTTGGGTTTCTTTTGAGTCATCATCAGGTGCTATTTAACTTTTTTGCTCTGCACTTGTCAGTTCCGTGACACAAAGTGCTAGGAAAGGACTACGCTAACCTTACGTGAAGACATTCCAATGCCATCTAGAAAGAGACTGTTCCTGCCCTGCCTTGTGAACACAGTGCCTCTCTGAACAAAGTATTAACATGCAGTATAACTGAAATTCTGATACCAGGTGAGAGAAGACAAATGTTTCTAAGGAAAAAGGAACTATAATGATGAACATGAAGATATCCAAAACATTCACAGGGGAATATTGATGCTGGAAATGACAGAGCTGTATTCATGACCTGTTCACTCATCTCTTAAATGGACACCCAAACAAAGTCTTGGCAGTTCATATGGTGTGGGTTCTCGAACAAAGACCCATTTTCTAACACCACAATTCGTTTTACGCAGGACACTGAACTGTTATCAGTTGCTATCAATCAGGTCGACAGCATAGTGTGAGCTTGTAGGTGAAAGACTAAAGAGTGACCAGGAATTCCCTCCTATCTCCTAACAGTTCAGTCCCAAGAGACCCTGCAAGACAGCAGTGGAGGTAGCACATGAGAAATACGCAGGGGGTGTATATCCACACAGCCCACAAGAAGCTGATGTGTAAGGAAGGGCACTGCAAACTTTCTCTCTGAGGAGAATAACAGTTTGTCAATGTAATGCTACTTGGTTAGTTTGCCAGCACAGCTGATAAGCTTAGAAGTTTGAATCCTCATATCATTCCTTCATTCTCACATAATTTCAACAATGTCCTGGTTTCAGCTGGGATAGAATTAATTTTCTCCCAGTAGCTGGTGCAGTGCTGTGTTTGGATTTAGTCTGAGAACAATGGTGATAACACACCAGTGTTTTAGTAGTTACTAAGTAATGCTTACCCCGATCAAGGACTTTTCAATCTCTCATGCTGTGCCAGTGAGGAGGGGCACAAGAAGCTGGGAGGAAGCAGAGACAGGACACCTGTCCCAAACTAGCCAAAGGGGTATTCCATACCACAGCACGTCATGTCCAGTATATAAACTGGGGGAAATCAGCTAGAAGGGGCTGATTGCTGCTTGGGGACAGGCTGGGCATCAGTCAGTGGGTGGTCAGCAACTTTATTGTGCATCGCTGCTGTTTGTTGGCTGGGTTGGCTTTTTTAAATTTTCTCTCTCTCTCTTTTTGTTATCTCCCTTTTCATTATTATTGTTATTATATTTAACTATTAAGCTGGTTTTATGACAACCCACATGTTTTACCTTTTCTCTGATTTTCCTCCCCTTCCCACTGGCAAGGGGTGAGCAAGCGGCTGCATGCTACTCAGTTGCTGGCTGGGGTTAAACCACGACAAAGAACAAATCAATACACAAAGGTACAGAAGTAAAAGGGGAAGCAGTAAGAAGGAAATGGGCTGTAGGTATCGTTTGTCAGAATGGAGATATATGGCTGCAGCAGGAAGGGAGAAGTATTTTGTATCTGAGGAGACAGACAGCAAAAGATGCAGAGGCCTTAGAAGTCATACCTATTGCTAGGTAAGGCACTGATGAAATACAGAATGTGACTGTTCAGGGAAGAAAAAGATTGTAAAGGTTTTACTAAGCTGCCAAGGGATTGTATGGTTTTTTTCTCTTTTCAATAAGCCTTTCTAAGCTTTTCCATTTGTGGCCCTTAGTCCGTGCACTTCCCTCTACAGCTTTACATGAAATATATTTGAACTTATAGCTGGGAGCAACCCCAGCACACAGTACTTCTGTAAGCTGTTCCTTGTCATTTGAAAATCTCTTCACAGAGTCAGGTTAAATGCACAGAAGATCCTTCCCTTCTTATTCAAAGGATCCCCTCACCAGCTACTGCCGTTGTCTTACACCTGCCCACCAAAGCCAAAGACCCATAGAAACTTATTCAACAAGCCATGTCCTGTTCTACTCCACACCATTTCCTCTGTGCAATGAAGATTTCATTTCCTTGGTTCTATACCACATACTTAATTATCTATTTATTCTCTATTTCTTTTTTACACTTTGCAAAATATCTAGCCACTACACTAGAAGTCTAATAACTGAATCTAGACCACGTCTACAATACAAGTTAAGCCACTGCAAAGACCACTGTTGAATTCTTTTGAATCCTGAGCCTTTTACCACAACCGCCAGGTGACGAGCATCAATGTGCTGACACTCTCTCAATATTTGTCTTCTACTGTCACATGCCCAGTCAGCCCAAACTCTATGGGAACTTCCTTCTTACCATACACTGCCTGTTGATTAAGAGCATCCCAAGACAGGGCAGATGCTGAACTGTGATAGCCCAAATATAAACTGGTTCCGCTGTGCTAAGCACTAAGCAAATCCATAAATCACAGGTCCTCCTGTAAAACATTTCATTCAAAATAATACAAGAAGTACAAAGTCAGAGATAGCAGGGAAGAGAAGACACGTAGGGAGACTGCAACAAGCTACAGCACATCACTGCACAAGTTGGGGACTGTACAATATAATGGTTACAAGTCACTTAAGCATTTACAAAAATTAAAACTGCAGCTGTTCCCAAGCATCTTATTTCCCAGCCATACTGAACTGTCTGGTGCCTGGTAGGCAGTATAGCACAAGAAGGTCCCAAGAGGGAAATGAAGGAGAAAAGCATTGTTTTATTGGGCAGCAATTCACGATAAAAGGATCAAGCTGAAAAGTAGTTGCCAGACATTAGTGGGAGAAACATCCAAACACAAGGCCAAGACTGGATTCAGTAAGAGATGTAGATTTGTGAAAAGCCTCAAGTAGATAATTGAACTTGGTGATGCAAGACTTTTAATGGAGTGACAGTAATACAGACCAAAAAGCTCTGACTGTATGGTATCTATTCAGTCCCCTGAGGAAAACAGAAGACATTCATCACTGAGGCAGTTATAGCGGCACAGGCAGTGGCTTCCTGAAACCAGAAACAGAGCTGGACCTATGCAACTGTCTCAGCAGAGAGCAAATGAGTCATAGAGACTGCACATGGACAGCCATGTTTGTGCTGAGGCTGCTCACACTGTAGTGTTTTGCAGAAAACAGAAGCTTCTAAATTCAAAGCTATGGAAATGCTTTCCATCATCAGCAAATTATATTTCAAGCAGCTAAAATAGAAATAGTTCCTCTAAAACACTGTGGCTGGCTTGCTTCTCTCAGGGATCGTAGAGTACGGCTCCACCACTCAACATCCTCCTCAGATTCCCTTATGCTCCTTAGCCATTCCACCTCTTACCATAGCTCTGCCACCATGCACGGCAAATCATCAACCTGGTCACATCTTGCACAGCCACCATCCAACATCGCCGACAGGCTCTGGCACTCACCACAGCCAGACGCCTGGACGGCTACATGTTTTTGAGGGACCTCTGTCTGCACCTGGCCAGCAGAGTGGACTTTGTTTTCTTTGCCTTCTGCCAAGAGGATGCCATCCTTGAGCACCTTCTTGATGACCACTGGCTGAGCTTACCTCTTATGCCTGCTGGGCTTCTGGGCCCTCCCCACTCACCCTGCCTGTGCCATGCCCTGTTTGCCCACTCCTAGTGACCATGCTCCCAAAGGGGTGGTGTTGTCACTCCTCGCACTGCTGATTCACAGAATACTGGTGCTGGATTTGGCTCCAAGACATTAGTTCATCAGTGTTTAAAGATTTATGCAGTAAAGTCTTAGCAGTGTTTATGTGCTGAAGTCATAACTCTGAGGAGATATTCATCCTTCAGGTAACCAAGAGCCTCAATTAACTGTGGCTCAGAAAATAGAATTTCGACCATACTGAAGCGTGGAGTAGTTCCAGCAGATCGATTAATCAAGCCCTGCAATGAAGCTAAAAGCATGCCACAGACCGATGTCTCCAAATACAGACTTGATGTCCATTCCCTACTCTTATCGCTTTCAGGATGGATCTGGAGCCCTGGGATTTTGGTCAGTTCTGAATGTATTAATCATCTGTTCGTGCTGCTTCTCTCTCTGGACTCCACCTCCATCAGGATGCATGTTGTCTCCCTTCCTCCGAGTTCTACCCACACCACCACATATTGCAAGAAAGAAAGCACAGCTCATTTCCAATCTGTATTTCCCCCTCATTTTTGTCTCTAGCTCGTTTCCCTTAGAAGGCACATCGTTTTCCTGCCACTCCTCGTTCACTTGCCCAGTTCACTCTGTACCTGCTGGCAGCCTCTGATCCCTGCCTATCTTTCAAATCTGTTCCAGAGAGAATTGGGATACAGCAAAAAAGAATGACGACAAAAGAAGATTAAATGAATCCAATTACGAGGCTAAGCCAAAGGGATGGGGAAGTGTAGTTCTTACCGGTAATGCCTGTGTGTGGGCTGCCCAGAAGGCACCATTTTACAATAGGAAGGAGAAAGGTAGGGTTTTCTTGGCAGGGACTGTAGAGGGGGCTTTGCAGTGGACAAAGAGAAAACATAGACTCATAGAATGAAGACATAGTTTAAAGAATAGTTTTCTGGCTATTGTGATCTTATGAATGGCAGCAGAAGTGCAGAAAGCTGAGACCTCCCATGCCCTGCCTCACACATAGCATCATGCTAACTCAAACACACCTTAGCCCACAGTGACCACTCCTTTTAATTAAGGCAGCAGCACTTTACTTACCGTGACCAAGAAGGATGTTTCATATATTCCTGACAGAAGTTGAGGGCCCTCAAGAGTCAAGCAAGCACC
The DNA here is from genome assembly GCF_004027225.2 of Strigops habroptila. Classification (NCBI taxonomy): domain Eukaryota; kingdom Metazoa; phylum Chordata; class Aves; order Psittaciformes; family Psittacidae; genus Strigops; species Strigops habroptila. The sequence continues at coordinate 46,834,414 of NC_046358.1, read as the reverse complement.
AGACTTGCAAGACAAATCTGTGAAAAATGACAGAGTCCAAACTTGGCTTCTAGAAGTATTATCCCCAAATCTCCCCAGGATCTCTTTCAGGTAAGGTCATGTCCTTCTCCAAGCCTGTTGCTAGACTCCTGTGCCTCACCTGCTGCCCTCTTCTGTCTGGAAAAGCTGCCCCAAGTCCCAACATTTGCTGGTCCTCTCAAGCAAGCAAGTGAACAGGAAGGGCTCAAGTGTCCCTGAAACAGCCCCAACACAAAGCAGAGACTTTGAAGCCAGGACCCTGCTGTTGGCGCGGGCAGAGCTTCCCACTAACACTGCAGAGGAGGGAGCCAGCACTGTGGAAGGTCTGCCCCCAAGGAAATGGCATGTCCAGGGGAGCACAACCTGCCCTGAGAATCTGTATCAGCCTTCCTTCAGTTTTGGGTGCTCAGTTGCTGTACTCACCATTATTTTAACCTGGACAATAAGTCCAGGCTGACTTCAATCTCTGCAGTGAGAGCAGAATTGAGTTCCTAGAACCCATTTTTTAAAAGCTGTCCCAAGTTGACAGCTCATGACTTCAGGCCTAGGTGTGAGCACTCAGTTCCTCAACTGATACTGCGTGAGTTGTAAGCTCCTGGGAGCTGGACCCCTTCATTTCAAACCATGAATTCAAGCACAGTGCCAATCAATATTCATGTCTGGTTTTGAAAGCTTGAGCTTAACATGTTGTATTAGATGACTGAAGCAAATCTGACATTCAAAGAACATAATGCACATCATGGCTTACCAAGAAAAGGCAACCTGAAACAGTGATGAATGGAGAGAGAGAGAGAACTTATCCTGAGAACATGCTGAGAGTTTACAAGATTTTGCCACAGCCAATATCCTTTCCACTGTCACTAGAGAGCCAACAGATATAAAGAAGAGACAACATTAAGGTCAAGACATTATGTGTCACCCATCTTTCATGGTTTCTAAAGCTGATGGAAATCCACACAGTTCTTTTTTGAAAAGGGTTTTTCTTTCAGTTTTTTTCTTTCTTTTCTTTTAGCAAATGCTCCATCTTCCTTCCAAAGCAAAATGAAAAGCAAATACACCAGTCCAACACTATGATAATAAATCGACTTGGACAACTCAGAGGTCAATATCCATAACAGTAACAACTAAATATGCTTAGCCCAGCTCTTCTGAGCAATCTGCAGAAACAAGCCAGAATCAGCATGCAATGGAGGAAAGCCAGGTTTGGGAGAGAAAAAAAAAAAAAAGAGAAGAGACAAAAAATCCAAACACATTTCACATTGAAAATGAGCCTGGCAGAGAAAAATAAGATCAAGGCAGTGAAGTAAGAGTATCTAAAATCCCAGCCTGCTAATACACTGACACAATCCAAGTCACATCTGTGAGTAACAGTAGTGTGTGTAAAAAGAAATATAAAAAAATATAAAAACAAAACCCAAAAGAAAAACCTTAGAACTACTGTCAGATCCAAGGCAGTCTCTCCTCGTTTGCTGCAGGTAACGCTCAAAAACACAGCATTTCAGACAGTGAGCTGCTTCTTTTACTGGAAACTCTTGCTGCATATACACACCTGTAAAGAATTATTTGTCTCTCCTTGTATTACCCTTCACCAGCACACAAGCCTTTACAAACTCCCAGCATTCAACTGATAGTAGGTAACTGGATAGTGTCAACACCTGCAGCTAGCAACTACAGTCACTCTTCACCTAGGAGAAACAGAACTGCTGCAGACCATAAAGAACATCTTGGTCTAAGACCTTGCAAGCATAAGGCACTGCACAAAGACAGATGAAACAGGAGGGAGCACTCTCTTAAGCACCTTCAGAAACACAGGCCAAAACTGTCAAAAAGCTTTCTTCTCCCTTTCCTCTTTTGGAATTCTCTTGATAGCAATTCTACAGAAAATAATTTTCCCTCCTGAAGATATGTATTTTTTTTCCTTCCCAACATTAAACTTCTGCCAAGATGTGAAAGAATCAGGCATGCTATCTGCCGTTCACCAGGCTATGATTCCTCAAGTTTCTTCGTAACAACTCCAGTGCAGAAAACTTTAGCAGATTGTTAAATTATTCTTTTTCACCAAAGGAATCCTTGTGGATCCTCCAAGATGATGGCTACCTCTTCTTCTTAATTTCAAGTTCACCCAGGTTCTCAGAGTTAGAAACATCCTGGAAAGGAAGGGTAGAAGAGGATAAATCTCAACCCTACTGACCACCTCACCATGTCTGACAGATCCTCAAGTACACAACTGTGTCTACAACCGGGAAAGGCAGCTCCTCAGAGCAGTTTCCCAGAGTTCCTCCCACTGATGCCCATCAACTAGCATGGGGATTAATCATGTCATCACTGGCTTGCAAAGTGTGTAATCAGCACTGGAAATACATTGCATGGGCAAATAAATTAGTGGTGAGTTTTGTACTCTATTGTTCAGGTTTAGTTCAATTCAGAAAACAAGCAGCAGCCTGTAAGTGCATCACTCAGGTAAATCTGTTTTTGTAGACCAGTCAAATTTTTCTGCCCTGAATAATAAGCCAACAAAAACTTAGGTTTCAGGGCCTAGTTCCTACACAGCAGTCACACCCCTCCTCTGTGTTGGGTACTTCATTGCTATTTACATCTTTGCAAAAGAAGGCTCTTGTTTTTAGTGCTGTACTGCTGTTATTTCCTCAAAGTATCAGGAAACTTTGCCTTCAGGTTACAGTCACAAACGCACCATCTTCGTGGCTTATGTACACAGGTTCTTGTGTACTGCTGCTTGCAGTCGCAGCCTTGGGGTAGCAGCACACATCACTGGCTGAAGGTTCCAAACGCATGCGTCTGTCCCAAATGGTAGCACCACAGACAAAATTGAACATCCTACCTTTCTAAAGTAAAAGTTTTAGACAGCTGAATTTCTTGCATCTTCAGTTGTGTCAAAATACTTCACTGTAAGACATAAATTCCCTTAATATTACTACCAGAAGGAGTGGCTAGGTGTGAGTAAATGAAAGTACTACAGGTCTGTACAGACAGACACGGAAACACAGCCTGTGCGTCAAGTAACATATCGTATCATGTCATCTTTCTTATTCACTGCTGCTGCAGAAGAACTAGAAACTAGAATCCTATTTATTCTGTTTTTCAGGCTTCAAACAGAAAATGTTTCAAAACACACACAGCTCTTGGTTTTTTCTCATAAATATTTAACTCCCAATGATTGATAAAACATTCTCACAATCCAAACATGGGCACCAATTGGCCCAGATCCTTGGTCATCTCAGAAGAGCAGTCAGACACCAGTTGACTCTGGATTCTTCTACTTGGCTCTGGAGGCTGCTCTTTCCAGAACAGATAACTTGTGTTGATGCACAACACAGAAAGTTCATGTTTTCACTGTCAGAGCTTCTCTTTCATTTACAAAAGCACAGATGTTCCTCTGGACAGTCCAGACAGTACTTTTCACCAACTCTGAATTCCCCTTACAGAAGTGTTTGTGGTGGTAATACATGGGCCACAGGAACATGTGAGTACACAAGTGCAAAGGAGGAGGAGTCGGTGGCCCTGTGGCTCTGTCCAACTGGGGTTGTGATGTGTATAGTTTTTCCCCAATGCTGGGTTCCAGAAGCAAAATGCTCATGCCAGGGAGAATTAGCTACTGCAGATCCAGACTATGTTTTCGGTAACTTTGATCTTACTACTTTGGGCTTGAAGCTGTTTGAAGCTGAGTATCAGGTTTGTCTCTGATCTGACCAAAGACGGCCTGAGTGTCTGAAACTTAATGCCCCCTTTCACCCCTCCACAATATCAACTGACCCAGCAAAACGTATTATCTCTGCTTAAGAAACATGTTGCACTTGATCTTTGATGAGAAGGGAATATTGACCTGAACATACTTCACCTAGTTCCCAGAAGAGGCTTATTTGTGAATAATCTTATGGCAGCCTAGTAGCCAAATCCTGTGAAATGCAGGACACTCAGCCGAAACCCTGGAAGAGGTGCTGTCCCCTCTCTCAGACAAGAATGTGTAGGAGAAAGTAGTAAGACCATGACTTCCCATCCATGAAGTTCAGTTCATTCTTAACACGTCCCATAATTAGTTTCTCTTTCTGTGAAGTGCCAAGCCTCCACTAATGTCTGTCAACTTGTCAGAGGAAGCTTATTGCAGTCTGCAACTGGTCGAAGGACTCAGTTTCCCCACTGAAACACCACAGCTGCGCCATCCTCTGCAGCATGGAGGCAAGCCTGCCATCCTGGAGTCTCACCCAAAGGCAGGCAAGGCCTTTTAATGGAAGGGCAATTCAAGTGGCTTCTTTCCATTGAACTGTAACCTAAGCCTCTACCCAGCTACCATGTAATTGTCCTTTTGTACTTAGACAGAATGGCCTTGGCCAGGGGTGACAAGAGTGTCCTGCCCCAATAATGAATGAAAGAGCTCCCAAACAGGGCAGGGCTTTCCCAGGGTCATACTATTTTCTGGCAGGAACTTTTTGGCCAGCTCTGCATTTGTGGTGCCCTTAATTCACGTTTTCAGCTTTTATTTTGCCATCCCCTGAAGATAAAAGATACACTCCAAACAACTGCTTGTTATTTTAGGAGAGACAGTTGTTAAGTTAGGCAGCGAGGAGCTGATCCATCCTTTTTGTAGGCACTGAGCTCTCATTGACTGAAACACACCTCTGACAGCGCATTTTTTCTTTGAGATTCAGCCTCCAGTAATCTGCCTTACACTATTATGGCACCATGATACCATTCTAGCAAATTAATTATTTGCATGACACAATTTTACTAGCTTTTGAATTTCATATAAACATCTGACACACACACAAAGGACTAAATTCATTCATGAGTTTCGGGCGCTTAAAAAGGTACCTTCATGTACAAGCTTTGTCTCCACAGGCTCCCATCTGTAGATACTAGAGCCTGTGAAGGTAGTTAGAGATGGAGACAAAACTGGAGTTTGAGCATTCCTGATGCTTCAATTCCTGCATCTTTCCAGTACCTACTTAGAGCTGCTTAAAGCATGCGCAGCACTCATCCACTTCAGTGAAACACCTGAGGTTACGTAGGGTAATTTCAGGTCTTATCAAACAAGACTTTTTTCTTTATCTTGTTTTCCTTCAGGGCAACAATAGGTACCTCATGCCTCTGGGCAAAGAGCCAGCTGAACAAAGATGCCAGTTCTCATCTGTGTGCTGGGAACTGAACTGTCTTGTGATAAGAGTAGAAAAGAATTCCTCAGTTTTATCTAAAACTGTTTGATACTGCTCACACTGGCCACCAAAAGAAAAGAAACCCCTCTCCAAAACCCCCAAGCCCTAAATTCTTTCTAAACCATCTTTAAAATCTGCTCAACAAACAAGCATCAGATGACCCATAACGAATGGAACCAGAGAGGCACCATATGTTATCCTGTCCCTGCTTATGTAAAATGCTTAAAAGCTGTCATTTTCATTCCCAAATATGCATCTACTATTGACAATCCCCGAGGAACACATTCCGTTATAGAGCTTGCCCATTTCTTTCTAGAGGTACACAAACCTGCAGCACGTAAGGACTTTTATGACAATCACTAGGTATTAGGCAATAAACTGTTGGTAGGATGAGTAAGAATTCCAGTTTTTATCTCCCACCATGAGTAAAGCAACCTAAATATGCTTCCATTATATAACTAGTCTCGATACACGCAACAACAAACCCATCACATTACACATATGCTAAACAGCACTACTTCTACTACTTTGCATAACACTTCGTAGCAACGCCAAAGTGTTCAAAATAAACACCTTGACATTTTTCAACCATGCTCTTTGTGGATAGGCTTCTACTAACTGAGAACCTAGAATATACACTGCAGCTAATCGTCTCAGAGTTTCCACAGCTAAAGATATGCAAATTTAACTTCAACACTACATATGCAAAGCTAACTTTTAAATGAATGTGCCTCAGCCAAAGCAGTTGTGCATGTGTGGAGCACAGATACAAGTTGTTCTAGCAGCGCACATCTGTTTCTGAAAAGAACTGGAAGGTGACTTTTGCTATCTCATGCTGATAATAATTTTCTTGGGTATTTCTTATGCCCAAGTCACTCTTCAGAGTCACCTGCACCTACATACTTTGAGAGCACAGTACGACGTATGAAGTTTTGCACCACATCCACAACACTGACAGATCTTCCCCCCTTCTCCAACTGGCTCTATGATGATCTGTATATAAGCACAGGGAGCATCTTCTAATGCCTGGAAGTGGCCCCCATTCAGCAGCCTTCCGTCACCATCTTCCCTGCTAGACCTATGGTGTGTAAAGAATGGCTAAGAGCAGACTCAGGAATTGGACATCAGAGGATGCTACCATAAAGCAAACCTCTTTTGCAGGGCTGCATGAAGGCTCAGCACTCAAAAAAGCAGGGGACGCTGGAGATCCACCCAACACCTCTTATGCTGGAAGTACTAAAACTAAAATATCATCTAGAACCCAGCAGCACTCTCAGAGCAATTCTAAAAGACATTGAGATTTCTACCCCAAAAGGGTGAAAAAAGGAGAGAAGCAAGTAGCAGCCAGGACTTGATGGAGAAGCAAAAGGACCTTCCTAAATCAGCAGGTACATGGATGTGGTTGTTGACCAGCTGTGCTGCCACACAAAGCAATATGCAAACTGATGTAAGTCTTATAGTGAGCTATGCTGACCCTAAGGGAGGTACAAAGGGCCAAATAGTGCAGCACCCTAACAAAGTGCTGACGACACCTCTGCTTTATTACCAGGTTTGCCCTGATCTGCACCATGACCTTGGATGAGTCACTCCCCTGTGCCTCTGGCTGCCATCTGGTTAATTAGACTAAACTATTTGGTGTGAGGGCTGCATGTAACTATAGCTTAGTTTGGCAGGTAGCACAATTGGTTACCGATACTGCCAAAAGCCATCAAGCAAAACTGGAATACAGAGAGCAACTGCAACTAGTCACTTGCAGAAGCACCGTATTCAGATGGAGCCAAAAAGGCTGAACAACGAGGCAGCTCTCATAGAATCATAGAATCATAGAATCGTAAGGGTTGGAAAGGACCTTAAGATCATCTAGTTCCAACCCCCCTGCCATGGGCAGGGACACCTTGCCCTAAACCATGTAGCTCAAGGCTCTGTCCAACCTGGCCTTGAACACTGCCAGGGATGGAGCATCCACAACCTCCCTGGGCAACCCATTCCAGTGCTTCACCACCCTCACTGTAAAGAACTTCTTCCTTATATCTAATCTAAACTTCCTCTGTTTAAGTTTGAACCCATTACCCTTGTCCTACCACTACAGTCCCTAAGGAAGAGTCCCTCCCCAGCATCCTTGTAGACCCCCTTCAGATACTGGAAGGCTGCTATGAGGTCACCACGCAGCCTTCTCTTCTCCAGGCTGAACAGCCCCAACTTTCTCAGCCTGTCTTCATATGGGAGGTGCTCCAGCCCTCTTATCATCCTCGTGGCCCTCCTCTGGACTCGCTCCAACAGCTCCATGTCCTTTTTATGTTGAGGACACCAGAACTGTACGCAGTAGTCCAAGTGGGGTCTCACAAGAGCAGAGTAGAGGGGCAGGATCACCTCCTTCGACCTGCTGGTCACGCTTCTTTTGATGCAGCCCAGGATACGGTTGGCTTTCTGGGCTGCGAGCGCACACTGCCGGCTCATGTTAAGCTTCTCGTCAACCAACACCCCCAAGTCCTTTTCTGCAGGGCTGCTCTGAATCTCTTCTCTGCCCAGCCTGTAGCAGTGCCTGGGGTTGCCCCGACCCAGGTGTAGGACCTTGCACTTGGCTTGGTTAAACTTCATAAGTTTGGCATCGGCCCACCTCACAAGCGTGTCAAGGTCCCTCTGGATGGCATCCCTTCCCTCCAGCGTATCAACCGAACCACACAGCTTGGTGTCATCGGCAAACTTGCTGAGGGCGCGCTCAATCCCACTGTCCATGTCACCGACAAAGATGTTGAACAGGACCGGTCCCAACACCGATCCCTGAGGGACACCACTCGTTACAGGTTTCCAACTGGACATCGAGCCATTTACCACAACTCTTTGCGTGCGGCCATCGAGCCAGTTTTTTATCCACCGAGTGGTCCATCTATCAAATTGATGTCTCTCCAATTTAGAGACAAGGATGTCATGTGGGACAGTGTCGAATGCTTTGCACAAGTCCAGGTAGATGACATCAACTGCTCTGCCGCTGTCCATCAGTTCCGTGGCTCCATCATAGAAGGCCACCAAATTGGTCAGGCAGGATTTCCCCTTAGTGAAGCCATGTTGGCTGTCACCAACCACCTCATTGTTTTTCATGTGCCTTAGCATGTTTTCCAGGAGAAACTGTTCCAAGATTTTGCCAGGCACAGAGGTGAGACTGACTGGTCTGTAGTTCCCCGGGTCTTCCACCTTCCCCTTCTTGAAAATGGGGGTTATATTACCCTTCTTCCAGTCATTGGGAACTTCACCTGACTGCCAGGATTTTTCGAATATGATGGACAGTGGCTTAGCAACTTCATTCGCCAGCTCCTTCAGGACCCGTGGATGGATTTCATCAGGTCCCATGGACTTGTGCACGTTTAGGTTCTTAAGATGGTCTCGAACCTGATCCTCTCCTAAGATGCATTTGCTCAGTCATCTGTGTCACATGGATTCCCAAGTTTACCAAAGCATTTCTTTCAGGGAGTCTGAAGGTGCATCTCTAAGCCAGATACAAGCATTTATATTTAACAGCATATTCAATAAGCTTCTCTGTACAGCACTTGAGTGAGTAATTAAAGGAAATATTACTACAGCAGAGCTTCTCATTAGCAACCTAATTAGCCTTCTGAAAATAATTAACATTCCTTTCTATAAAGGGAACAGATGACCCATTACATGCATCAGACAAGCAAAACAAATGCTGAAGGTAAGGGAAGATTTGTTCAGGGAGACGAGAAGCATTCAGCAGCAGTACAAGTAAAAAGGAAGATGCACAAATGCCTGTGATTCATGAAGACTGGACTATATAAGTTGATGTGCAGGACTGGTACATGCCTGTCTGATGTGTGCACCCAGCATTCACACTGAGCATTTTCCTTCTTCTACCTCTATGACCCACTGATGAGCCACCAGCTGGGATGCTGAAAAATTCCATACTCCAACTTGTTCTGAAAGCCAGCTTTACCAGCTCTCAAGTTCAACCACTCACAGTCACAAACAGCTCTATAGGTAAAAATTCCCCCAAGGTCATATGTTCTGACTATTAAAACTCTCTCAAAATGACCATTAAAAAACCCAATGATTTAATGTCACAGCCCATTTCTGTGGCCCCCGGAACAAGGGAGGTGATGGCTATGAACAGCATGAAGTATACCTCTCCAAGCTTCACGGAATGCAGCTGTGATCGGTTACCGTGCTCTGAAACAGTTAGGCATATGTTTCTTGATCAGTGCATGTTTGATATCAGTGCGGGTGAGCAGAGAATCACAGGCATCAGTGTTGTGCAATGTGTGTGTATGTACGGATGAGAGAAAACAAAGAATACAAGTCAACATATCCTGACAGCACAGCAAGAACTCTGGTATTACAACAGTTTGATGCACTGTTTCAGTGCAGAGCAACGGACAAAGGAGAAATAAGCCACAATGGAGATGAGCTTCCCAACGTCCACAAGCTCAGGTAACAGCAAACATAACAAATCATGAGCATGCAGTTGTATTTTCAGCCATTTCCATGTTTGATGTATATTTACATATTCCTGGCAGGAAAGCTGAATACTCACAGCCTTCAACAGTGATTGCAGTGAGGGCAAAGCTCAGCCATGCAAAAGCTTTCACAGCTACATCACTATGGAAACCACAAATCCACAGCCTGCTCTTGTCTACTTCTTTTGCTGATTAAAAAAAAACCCCAACAAAAAACATAAGGTAAAGGTTTCTTCCAGGTTATCATCATCTCACTTCTGTCACGACCACAGGAGGACAAACATGTTTTACCTGGTTCAGGACCGACCCCTACTTCCGTAAGATCCTTATTTGTGAAACCTACCCCACCTCTCACCCAGCTGGGGAATCTTCCCCCCAGGATGCTTCCACCACTTCTTTCAGTGAGGATTCCTCAAATGTAGTCTGGGATTTTATCTTAGCATCCAGATCTTCACTCAGCTTTTGGACTAGGACAACTCCAAAGGCAGCTCACTGTACAGCAAATCCAGCCAGCTGGCATAATGAGAAGCTGAAAACTGCTCTGGACACAAGTTGTAGTGTCTTGTTTTGATTGAAGTATCATTCACTTCCTTTCCTCAAAGCTCTTTAAGAACATTTGAAGTGCTCTCAAAATGGGGTAGGGCACGTTTCAAGACAGCTGTATATGCAAGAGTTAAACTTTTGCTTTAAGAAGCCCATAATTTCTACAGCAGTTGCTAGTTACAGCATTTTCCCATACTAAAAATCTGAACACCTCTCAGCAAAAGCCTAATAGCCAAGAGAAACTCTGGAAGATGCGGAAGGAAAATGGGGAGAAATGCTCCAAAGTCTGCAATACGGCATGCATGGTGCAGCCTGGGAATGTGAAATGACTGAAGGAATCTTCATACCAACCAGCACGAGGGAAAAAGAAACAAAAAATATAGTAAAACCCCTCTGCATCTAAGTATGTGCATTTTATGCTGAGGAACAGCCTCTGAACAATCCTTCAGCACCACCTTACCAGAGCTTAAGAGCAGTACATGGAAGAATGGGAGGAGAATTTAGTCTCTGAAGCTCCGTAAGTCTTTGGTGCCTTTCAAATTCAGCTGTCGATTGACAACCATTACACAGACAAATGCTCACTAGTAAACAAGTTGAGAAAAACTACGTATTTCACAGATGCTCCCAAACAGCCATTTAAATACATTCCTCTCCACTAAAGCACTCTGCATGGAGACAAAAATCCTGTCTATGCTCAGGGAACGTTTAGACACTTTGGCTTCTCAGCAAGACAAAAGTAGGAACAAACTGACATAGTACAAGTTCTCTTGCAAAACCCAAAGCAATACTACACAAAAGCTGCAGCCCCACTACCTCCCTTTTGCAAAATAGGCCAGAGCAGTCAGTGCTTCCATCTTGGTCCTAACTCATTGCCTTCACCTCACAGCCAATTCCAGGCAGGCATCACCAGACACAACCCAGTTTCATTGATGTCACAAAAGTTCCTACCAACAGCCCACAGGAAGACCAAAGGTTACTTCTGTGTCCTCGAGGATGTCACAACCACACACAAGCCAGTTTCAGGGAGGACAAGCTGAGTGGAGTGGTGATCACAGTCTGCAGGGTCGTGTCCCCATGGCTTTGGAAGCCGATCCATCCGCATCTCCAGCAGACAGCATCCTGAACAGCCTGAGTGGATGGAACATACAGGAGGCATTGGAGGAATGAATAATTCATAGACTTGTTCTCCTGCCAATGGATCTATGTTTTCCTGCGCCCATACAGTGCTCAGTTTTTGTTTTAACAGTAATAGGAGATGTCTGCGCTTCCTTTGATAGTTCTTGAGGGCAGGCGATCAGCAGCATTTGCTCTACTCACAGCAATAGTACCATACACCAGAGCACTTGTCAGACACAGCTTTCTTCAGAAGTACTCATAGCCGCATCATTGACAAAATGGCCGGACTCATTCCAAGGCTCAGCCATCACCAGTAGCATTCCCAGGAAGCTGCTCACACTTGCTTTGTCATAACCTTGCAGCACTGGTCTGGACTTTACTGCTCAGTAGATGACACTTTTTGACCAACTGAAGCTCTGTATTCAGCTATAGAATGGGCAGCAAGATCACAGTTGGAGCTCGAGGCAGCAGCTGACCCTGCTTATCCACACTGTCAGCACTGCCACAATTAAGTCTACTGCTTGCTTTCAGCAGTTGACTGGGTCTGCTCCCCAGTCCGAGAGGGACAGGGGTCTATCAGAGCAAGAATGTTGTCCCACAAGAGTGGGACAACAGAATATCCTAGCATAGGACCTCTTGGGCACTGCCATAGAGGATAACGAGCTCCCTGAGACAGGATAGGCTGAGAGAGGAAAGTGTTACATCAATCTGAATTTTATATATGTAGCACCTACATATTCAAAGCGAGTTCCCAGTTAGAGATGAAGTACTGTGCACTACCTACCCATGAAACCTTACCCACAGCAGGGAAAACAATACTGCATCCTGAACTGCTGCAAGCTGTATCACAGCACCTGCGCAGCACCTGTGCTTAACCTCCTGTGAGGGCACACCACCACATAGTGCAGACACACAGAGTGCTCTGAAACCCCTACAGGGTTTGAAGATCATAGAATCATAGAATCGTAAGGGTTGGAAAGGACCTTAAGATCATCTAGTTCTAACCCCCCTGCCATGGGCAGGGACACCTCGCACTAAACCACGTGGTCCAAGGCTCTGTCCAACCTGGCCTTGAACACCGCCAGGGATGGAGCATCCACAACCTCCCTGGGCAACCAATTCCAGTGCTTTACCACCCTCACTGTAAAGAACTTCTTCCTTACATCTAATCTAAACTTCCCCTGTTTAAGTTTGAACCCATTACCCCTTGTCCTACCACTACAGTCCCTAAGGAAGAGTCCCTCCCCAGCATCCTTATAGACTCCCTTCAGATACGGGAAGGCTGCTATGAGGTCTCCACACAGCCTTCTCTTCTCCAGGCTGAACAGCCCCAACTCTCTCAGCCTGTCTTCATATGGGAGGTGCTCCAGCCCTCTTGTCATCCTCGTGGCCCCCCTCTGGACTCGCTCCAACAGCTCCATGTCCTTTTTATGTTGAGGACACCAGAACTGTACGCAGTACTCCAAGTGAGCAGAGTAGAGGGGCAGGATCACCTCCTTCGACCTGCTGGTCATGGTTCTTTTGATGCAGCCCAGGATACAGTTGGTTTCTGGGCTGCAAGTGCACACTGAAGCCGGCTCATGTTAAGCTTCTCATCAACCAACACCCCCAAGTCCTTTTCTGCAGGGTTGCTCTGAATGTCCTCTGTGCCCAACCTGTAGCTGTGCCTGGGATTGCCCTGACCCAGGTGTAGGACCTTACACTTGGCTTGGTTAAACTTCATGAGGTTGGCATCGGCCCACCTCACAAGCATGTCAAGGTCCCTCTGGATGGCATCCCTTCCCTCCAGCGTATCAACCAAACCACACAGCTTGGTGTCGTCGGCAAACTTGCTGAGAGCGCACTCAATCCCACTGTCCATGTCGCCAACAAAGATGTTGAACAGGACCGGTCCCAACACCGATCCCTGAGGGACACCACTCGTTACAGGTTTCCAACTGGACATCGAGCCATTTACCACAACTCTTTGCGTGCGGCCATCGAGCCAGTTTTTTATCCACCGAGTGGTCCATCTATCAAATTGATGTCTCTCCAATTCAGAGACAAGGATGTTGTGCCGGACAGCGTCAAACGCTTTGCACAAGTCCAGGCAGATGACGTCAACTGCTCTGCCGCTGTCCATCAGTTCCGTGGCTCCATCATAGAAGGCCACCAAATTGGTCAGGCAGGATTTCCCCTTAGTGAAGCCATGTTGGCTGTCACCAACCACCTCGTTGTTTTTCATGGGCCTTAGCATGTTTTCCAGGAGAAACTGTTCCAAGATTTTGCCAGGCACAGAGGTGAGGCTGACTGGTCTGTAGTTCCCTGGGTCTTCCACCTTCCCCTTCTTGAAAATGGGGGTTATATTACCCTTCTTCCAGTCATCGGGAAGTTCACCTGACTGCCAGGATTTTTAGAATATGATGGACAGTGGTTTAGCAACTTCATTCGCCAGCTCCTTCAGGACGTGTGGATGGATTTCATCAGGTCCCATGGACTTGTGCCATTCTGATCCCACAATGTTCAGCCCATCTACCGGGATCACTATAAAGTTTCACTTCCCGATACAAATCACCCTTTCAATCTGATAGCATTTTACATCCACTCTGTGGAAGCATAACAGACAAGAGACTGGCAAAATGAGCCTGAGACGACTAGCAGCGTAACACCCTGGTGAATCAGGTGGAGAGACTGCACTGCTTGTTAGGGCCAGGAATAGATTCCTCATCATCCAACTCGCACCTGTGCTCCTGTGCTTTTACCACTGGAGAGAGCAACCCTCTGCTCTTTACCTACTGCTCTGGTTTAGCTCAGAGATACTGCTCCACTGTCCTCATTGTTTTAACTGCCTAAGGCTATTCGAGTGTGAGGTTTTAAAGAGACAATAACACTGGAATAAGTTTGGCAATATAAATTGCAACCGATCGGATTGATGTGGCTCAAAGCAGACAGACATCAAGGGCGATGTGTGCAAATGGCAATCTTACACTTCCAGAAAGCAACCTGCAGTTTGAACTGATGGAAATAACTTCACGTTATTGGCCACCCTTTATACACCCTACACATTTAAATTTCAAAGGTCCCATCTGCAATGCAGTCAGCTCTGTACTCAGAGAATTGCTCTGGTTTTCTGGTCTATGAGCGCACTCCCATCAGTTTCACCCTCTAGCCCTTACCTTTTCCAGGGAGGAATCCTGGAGCTCTCCCACTTCTTGGTCAGGTCCTGGGTCACAGCATTCGCAGGTCGACCAGGTTGCCTCCAGCAAGTGCAAGCTGTTTCAGATGCCAGCCGTTTTCGGACCAGGTGCGTGTGACCAACAGCTAATACACCAACCAGACAGCCTTCCTAAACCAAAGAAGTACAGTTTAATCTTAATGAAATTTAGTGCAAGAGCAGCTTTAAACACTGAAAGAGCTATGTGCATGGATAGCTTATCTCTGGCACATTGGGCCCTTGGCAGACCTTACTTCTTCAGAGCACCAGGGGGGCACCTGTACCTGCCCCTTGCCCAAAGCAGCGACTGGCAGCTGCCACTCCTCTGATGAGGCTGAGTCTTTTGAGTCTCCACTGTCCTTCTGGATCCCAGCCACAGTAAACACACTGAGCAACTTCACTGGAGCCAGTGACCAAAGGTTCCTCACTGCTACCATCTCAGCCAAGGTCTTGGTTAACCCTTGAAGGGTCTACCAGAAAGTGCTTTATCTCTATTTTCCCAGCTATCTCCCAATTTTTGAAGTTAGCTTCCTTGCTGACTCCTTTCCGTCCCAATCTTCCCTTTCCTAACTTTGCCCCCGTATCTCTCCCACCTCCTCTCCTCCTCACTTCTCCAATCATCACACTTTTCTTCTTCTCCTTTCCCCACTCCAGGACAGAGTGTGGCCTTTGTGTAAGCAGGCCCTTGGCACTGCCACCCCCCGGCCACCCCAACCTGTTCCTCGGGTACCTGGTGCTGCCTCTTCCCACCGCTCTGGTGACCTAGCTGCCTTTCACCTCCATCCTGGGCTTGGGCAGCACAGCTGCATGATCCGAGCAAGCGGAGCCCATGAGCAGGGGCTGTACTTCCCCTTCTCTTCAAGCACCAACGTTTAGGATGCCACACTCCCAGTTTTCACAGAAGTCATGCCTCAGGGTGCCAGCTCCAACACACAAGTATCTAACACCGTACTCGCGCCAGCCTCACAGATCTCACGCTCCAAGGGCGTATCTATATACAGCATTTTTCTGGATTAATTGCATGTGAAGAAGTTAGAGCAAGGACATTTATGCGTCAGACTGTAACAAACGGGATCTTCACATTATTCTAATGAATCTCAGAGTTTCTGAGCACCAAAGTCCAACAGGAATTCAAGAGAAACATATTCCTTAAAAAAATTATATATAAAACCCCACACAAATTACACTTTCTATTTAGATAACACTGGACTACAAAACCACTCCAATTAAAAATGTGGATTAAATAACCAATCCTTCCCCAACAAAACCCTCCCACCAAGATTAATGGAGTGATGAATAGCATAAAACCACTAATTAAATCAATGTAACATGGGTATTATAGAGACGCCTTCTGCCTATGTACTGAGGCTTGCATCTACTTTGGAGACTCTCTTACCATGAGAAATAGTTGCTGTTTTAACCGCTAGGTATTTTTACATCAAACTGGGAAAGAACTCGGTTGTTATCTAGTTCTGGTACAAATTGTTCTAAAGTTGATGTTTCCAAAAATGATTTGCACATATTCTATTTTCATTATGTGCATTTTGTCACAGCTGTATATAGGTTTCCACTGAACTATTTATCAGACACATGCAAACAAAATTTTTTAAAAGTGTTTCCCTAGAATCACAAGAACACTGAGAATGCTTTTTACAGTCAAACCTACTTGTCTATAAATTGATTTTTGTAAAGGACTGAAGAACAAAATCATACAAAGTAAGCAACTGCAACGCACTCCAATTCCTTCAGTGCAGAAATATGAACATTACAAAGTGCTTCAAGCCAACCTAACTTTAGAACAATGCAGTCCTGTTCAATCAGCCCCTATCCTGGCACCGGCACTCAGGCCACCCATAGGGCTTCACCAGGAGCCAGACCAAGGAACTCATCAGCCATTGAATGCCCCCCCCATGCTACCCTAACACCTGCTAGTTCTCAGCTGTACCACCTCTCAGATCTGGCTCACAGGCCACTACCCAGCAAGGCGAAGTTCCTTTTTCACTTCATTTCTATGAATGCAAAGAGCTGGAAAAAACACACCTTTAGTTACCCATGTATCTACACTCGAAAGAAAACAGTAATTCAAGAAACTCTTCATTAGCAAAGACCATGTTGTAACATACGTGAGCAGAGGGGTAGAACTGAAGACAAAGGTCAATCTCAAAAACCTGTAATGTCTGTAGCAGGGAAAACAAACAAACAACAACAGTGGTGTGACCATTCAATCGCATGTACAGAAATAGTTAAAATGTAAAATCTATTACTAAGCCAGACTCAGGCTTCCCAAAACAACACTTGCCCATGCTTTGACTGTTCCTCTGACACAGACACCAACATTCCTGGTGTCAGCAGGTTGGGGACCGCACATTAGCATAAAGTAGCAGTAGTGCTCATCAAACTAGAATACAAAGAACAAGCAAAGAAAGAGGAAAGCAAACTCCTGCCTGGGAAGTAGTTCCTCCTGCATTCCTTCAACTGTATATTTTAGTATTTACACTTCACTATTTCCAAAGTGCTCCAAAAAAGAAAGCTCGGGTCCATGCAACTACCCGATGATAAACTGTCCGACAGAGAAACCAAGTCACAGCACTGCTCCGTGACTTATCTGGGATTCTCCTGGGAAGAAAGTGCAAATTTGGAAACAGAAAGCGAGCATCTGTCTTCTCAGAACTTCACTCTGCTCTGGCAGGACTTACACAAAGGGTGATGCAGATTTCTCTTTCGAATGAAGTCCCAACACACCTTCTGATGAGGACTTTTGAACCTGCACAAAGACCAGATGGGATCTGAACATCCCTGAACCTAGACTGGTAGACAAGAACACAAAACATTGTAGATTTGGCTGAATTTCCTTGTTTTAAGGACTGAATTACCTCAGAGAGACACCAAGGGCACGCACTGCTACACAGTCCCCACCTCCTGAAAAGGAAATGCCTCTCTTCTGGAACAGCAACAACAAAATAATTGGAAAACAGCTCTGTAAAGCAACAACTTGCAGTTACCAGAGGAAAACAAGTGATTTTCAAGATTAGGAGCATCTTTTCCCAGATACCTCCAGGTGATAAGGTCCCTTATCTTTACTGAAAGCTTCTGGCAAAGCCTTGAGAAGCACATTAGACCTCCAGAGTTTCAGATTTCTTTTAAAAGCCATGCTGCCCCCCGGTAGCTGATGAGGCTTGGGCAGATGCCTGCACCCACACACACAACTACAGTATCTGCAAATGCTTCTGTGGCTATTTATTGCTAAAAGCAGAAATGTGTTTAGAATAACTGCCAAGAGCCTTTAGTTTTTGTTGTTGTTATGCTGCAATCTGTTAAAAAAAAAAAAAAAAAAAAAAAAGAAACTTGGGTTTCAAACAAACACACGATCAAATTCCCTTGTGTCGCTAGATCTGTCTTACATTATTAAACTCTCGCTTACTTTTTCCTCTGTGTACACTCATCCCTGCTTATGTTCCTTCAATTCTGTTACTGCTAAGGCAATGCCAATGAACCAGCTGGGTTCACATTTGGATTTTCATGCATAGCCACAGCTCACAACATTTTTGGGCCATCAGGCCACTGAGTGTTTTAAGACTTCTCACAGCTTGCCAAGCACCCCTGCCATCTACCTTTTAACATAAATCTCTCATCCATTTTCTTATTTTTCATGGTCACAAGGATGAGTTACGGACTAATTTTCATAAGCTGTTGAACCATCAAAGACCCACAGACACATGGGAAGGAATGGTTATTTACTCATACACACTTCATTAAGAGCTCATTTAACAATTTTTTCTGTTGATTTCAGGTTCTGTGAACACTTTTCCCTAAAACTGGGGTCAAATCTGGCCTCACAATATGGCAGGATAAGCAGGAGGTGAGTTAAAAAGGAGCAACTCTTACAAAACTCCACCTACACTTGCTTTATGAAGAAGTACAGAACACATGTCACATCGGGAAAGCAAACTCACTGGCTTTTTGGTAATTGAGAGCAGGGTACCGTTGCCTAGCAACTTATCTGATTACCATTTTTTCAAGTATCACATGCACACTTAGATATGTTGCGTAATAATGTCTCACTTTTATGCTGCCTGACCCAATAGGAAAAAAAGGGAGGGGGGAGCTACCAAAATTAATGCCTTTAGTCTCTTTCCCGGCAGAAGACAAAGCACAAGATAGTAGCTCAAAACCAGGTTGAAACACTGTTACTCCTGAATTTTACCCCTGCCTTTTTCTGGCTTGCTGAATGTGCTCATACAAGCATTTTATTTTATCTACTTGTCTGCAAAATGAGGCTAATAATACCAGCCTCACAGAGACACACTGAAAATTCATTAAGAATAGAGAGATTCTCAGATGAAAGATGCAGTGCAAGTGCTGGTGTTAGCACTTAAAACTTTTTAGTACTCCAAACGTTTCTAAGCCCTGGTCCAAAGCACAGCAAATTTTAATCATTGTCATGACACTGTCTAGTCCTTGTTTCTCAAAAATGCATCTCAAATCAAGAAAACTGCAATTCTCCCACCAAAATGTGACACTCAAAAGAAAAAAGAAAACACAAAACCTACTCCCACCGTCCACCACACAAGGTAGCATACCCCAACTTGGAGTTGGAGTGCTAAGCATTATCGCAGCTCTTGGAGCTCATATCATGAAAATCAGAGGTGAATCAGAACATGTGCATATATGACATTTTTAGAAATTGACATGCCCTACTTATTGATCTCATCTTTGCAAAACTAATTACACTCTAGCTAATCTATAAAAGAATGAAGCATTTAGTTGCCTCTATGGTGAGCAGTAATACCTCACAATACAAACACCAAACTGAGGCACTGTTTCCAAAAGGATATAATCATCTAAAAAGAGGAGTTGGAGTCCAGAAGTCAGTTTTTTGCACATCCACAAACTATATGTCAATATAACATAAAATAATAAACTGCCTACTTTATATATGCACCTGAATCTTCCACTGCACAGAATGGGAATGGCTTAAAGCTGCCCAGAGCGCTCCTGATCTGATGCTACCCTCTGTCAGCTCAAGTGACTGAAGCTGATGTTTTGGAAACTCAGTATCTCATCTCCATGGTAAAGTATTAAGCAGCAAAGGAAAACCAAAAGCCAAGCTCTATATTACTAAGGAATCATTACATTACCTTCACAGTGGCTCCTCTCTTCCAAGTAGACATTCAAGCATTTTTATAAACTGCGCCCTACATCCTGCAGCTCTTGTGCCAGTCCACTTCCAATTAAAAGCTTAATTGTGAGATCTGCCTTGGAAAGAACTGCTGGATCAAAATAAATCAGATCACATGGTCTCTATCATGCCACTAGGGGAAACTATATACACATCTTGAAAACACCAGAAATCACAAAAAGAAGTAACTCTTCCTCTAGAACTTACTGGAAGCATCCCTACCATAAACCTCCACCAACACAAAATGCAAAGAAAATACAAGGGCCAAAGTGTCCCACAGGTTAAGCAAGCCC
This sequence comes from Strigops habroptila, assembly GCF_004027225.2. Classification (NCBI taxonomy): domain Eukaryota; kingdom Metazoa; phylum Chordata; class Aves; order Psittaciformes; family Psittacidae; genus Strigops; species Strigops habroptila. Next base: position 46,814,435 of record NC_046358.1, on the reverse strand, counting down.
AGCTTTGCTAGGTTGGCTAGCAGGAGAGGAAACAGCCAAACATACCACAATCATTAGGCACTGCAAGCAGCAAGGCACTACGCTAGGTTACCTAGAGCTCCCCACAGACACAGCCCCAGGCAAGATTTCTCAGCCCGGATTAAGCTAGTGGAGCCAAATAAGTTTGACTATCTTCTGTGCATGTATTCTGGGTGAAAAAGTCGAAACAAAACAGACTCCTCATCCCCAAAAGGCACATAGCAGTACACACAGCACTATGCCACAGCTTGCCATGCTAAAGAAAAGAGTTTCCCCCTTCAGAAATACTTCATTGTCTCCTTCATGCTCCTGGCAGAGTCAAGGAGAATGAGACAGAAAGGCACTCCACAGACGTTCTTCATGTAGGCTGCCTTCAATATATGGCACACCTGAGAGCAAAGATCCAGCAAGGAAGGAATCAAACAGTAGCTTCACCACTCTATGCCACCAAAACTTATCTAATGACTACCAATGCTTGGATCTTACGCAATGAAAGCAAGACAGCACGCATTTGTGCTAGGGAAGATTCACTCAGTTGTTTAATCCAGCTTTGACGGAAGCCTGTGAAGGCGGGGGAGTTTTGAAATAAGGTTGTGGTGAACTCTTGTGCACTGACACTAATAAAAATCTAGAACAAAAGAAACAGTAACATAAAACACCTCTCTCTTTTATGCAATGATTAGACACCTCTGAACTAGTAACTGATAGGTATTCTCACTCAGAGATGTCTACAAACAGATCTCTAAAGTAATCTAGCTTTTATTTAGCCTCTAAGGACACGTTAAAGTGCAGTATGCACCTGCAAAGTCTTCCACTTGTTTCAGCTGGACTGCGAGATGCATAGGCTCTGGCGCACACTAGATATTATTGGGTGTATCATTTGCAATCAGGAATGTAGCGCTCTGACTAACCAGAAAGAGCACGTTGTTCCCAATTGGCATAGACGTTGGTAATCTGCTCCTGCAGAGCCAAAGCCTTTGCCCAGTCTGGCTTTCCTTCAGGATTCTTTCTGGTTGCCTGCACAACCACCTTACCTAGGAGCTCAGAAACCATCCTGCCTCATGTACCATCACAGAAATGTGAAACGCAGACCAGTTTATTTCTGACGTACAAGGCAAACCAGCCTTCTGCTCCCTGACCCGGTCTGCACTGAGCCTGCAGAGCTAAGGGCAAGCAACATGGCCAGCCAGTAGTCACCAGAGAATACTAAAATATATACAGGAAGCAGATCTGAAAAGTAAAACGGGATCATTTACAAACCCATACCAAGCAAGCCACAAGCAGATAATACCTTTCATGTTGGAAAACATTAGCTACCTAGATGATCAATCTTCTTTCAGAAGTAACGAAAATACTATACATCACCTTTTACAACAGGCAGGTTTTATTTTGAAAGAGAACTCCCAGTTGTATTGTTCAGCTCCATGTCTTTCCTCCAGATCCAACCCAGGAACACCTTTGTTGGACACTGCTTCTGTTGCAGCTATACAGGAACACACATGACAGAAGGAACCACATACAAGTCTGCTCAGGTGCCATCTCCCCATCTGCAGGTCATGGCTCTGGCATGTGAAAGCTTACCAAGGTATTGCAACTGCCTATAGAGGTGGGCACTGCTTCCCACAAAAGGAAGATGAGGAGTGGGAACAGAGGTTTTGCCTCCTTCTGGCAAACAATTTCTCTAAGTAATTGACCCATTTTCTGCAGAATAATTAGCCCTAGGGAATGAAGCACTGCTGCCCTTTAATTAGTCATGTCGTTACTTCTCTTGTCTTACCATGAAATAGCAGGCTGCCTGAGACCGAAAAAAGAAACAAAACAACACAACAACTTAATTTCATTTTCTGAAACATGGCGTTTATTAAAGGCAATCCAGAAACAAAGAATCCTAAGGTAGAATTGGCAACAGTAACGTTTCCCATTACTTCTATGATTTCATCATCAGAACAAGCAGGTTGCCCTCATGCCACTACTAAGACTCCTAAACATATTAGGCTTCTCTTTTTTTAGAAGCTTTCTGGGGATACTTTCTCTTCATCTTCCATGAGGAAAAACTTCTTTCCGCTGTCGGAAAGTTTAAGAACAGAAAGGACTGTTTGCCCAAGAGTTAGACAAACCTCCTACACATCACAGTTTATTAAAATTTCATGCAGTTTCTTGCAACAGAGCTCAGTAACTTGTATAAGGACAGAAGTCCCTTAGTTTAAAGAGATTAGATTTGCATACCATGAATGAAAAAAAAAGAAAAAAGCACAAGAAATCATGCCAACAACCAGCATGGTAACTCCAAAACTGGAAAAGGACCGTTCAAACAAGTCTGACACAGATGACCCTTAGTGACTGACCCCATGCTGCAAAGGAAAGAGAAAACCTACAAAGTCTGGCCCCAGACCCTGTGGCAAGTACAATTCTGAGGATACAAACAAGACTTGCTATCAAAGCATGCGATGCAGCAAAAAGATGGGGTTTTTTCTCCCCTGGTAAAAGCACAGTCTTCTCTCCCTCTTCCCCACTCCCCCAGACCTCCTCCTTCCTGGCATGCTCAGTCCTCAATTGTGGCTCATTTCTAATGTTTCAGACAAAGGCAAAAACTAAATTCATCTGGCTAATTACACCAAGAGAGGAAACACCCTTCCTGGACACAATGCAGTGATTGCCGGCACCCCTGAAGCGCTCGAGCTGAGCACAGTCATTGTCTTGACCAAATGGACAGGTATTACCAAAATACCCCAACCCAACTCCTCCTCTCCAGAGCCCTTGATGTGTGGGAATAAGTAGATCCATAAATTACAAGGCCAAGGGATCCCTACATCTTCACTCCTTAGGACCTTCTGCACCTCCTTTCAAGGTTAAATTTGCCTTTCACTGCTCAGCATCACATCACGTTATGACACCATCAGCAAAACTGCGGAGTCCCCACTCTCAGGTATCATTTCCATATGTATGCAGAGACAGAGGTTATTCTCAACCCCGTGTCAATAAGCTATCCCTAACTCTTGTTACATTTCTGTAAACTGCCATAAGAACTTCCCACAAGAATACCAAGGTCTAGACTCCCAACAAAGCACCTTGTTTTCTACCTCCACCATCACCCTGCAGTAGAGTGGGAACAGCAGTATTGACCAAGGCCATAAACTACATATGTGCTGCCAGAGCCTCCGCAAGGGGATATTATGCAGTCACAAGCAGTTCTACCTCAACACCTGCTTGCCCCTCCATTTCCCTTCCACCAGACGATAACTACTTCCTTTTTCAATATGCCTGTGATCAGAGGATCTCAAAATGTTTCACAGACATTGAATAAGCTGCATGTAACACTTCTGACCTTTGTTTAGGAAGCTGCTGTACCTACTAGTTAAATGATTTGGAGTTAACCTTGTGTTTCAATTTGACATCTACTTGTGAAATGTCACCTTCCTGTCCCTCAGTTTCTCCTTCTACAAACAGGGGGATACCCATGTTCTTCAGTAGGAACCTCAACACAGAACTATGAAATTTGCAGACATATGCACAAAGCTCTTCAGAGGAAAATACCTACTTTAAGTGGACAATCTTCATTTGTCCACAGCAGTGAGCTGCTGTCACCACACACAGAAAAACTGACATCCCTGCATGGAAGAGGTCATACCTTCTCACTGGGACCAGGTGCTGGGATGGATCTTCAGGATGTGCCATGGACAGTGTGTCTTACAGACTTCCTACAGGGTCTTACTCAGTGTTGGCCATAAGTGGCTACAGGCATTTACAATCCCATGTCAGTAACTCTTCCTTTTCTGTTTCCTAATAACATTATGGTAATTTTTCTTTCCAGGACTTCCTATTTACCACCAAACAGTAGCAAGCCCCGTCTCTCACTGATGCAGTACATATAATAAAGCATTTGCGTTCCTGGAAGCCACAGAACAAAGCTCTTGGGACTGCAAGTTCTTACATACCCCCAACGCACACAGCTCTGGCAGTCACGGCGCTCTTACCACCTTGCCTGTGAAAAAAATCAGCTCCTTCAGGGAGTGCTTTTTCCTCAGAATTAAGAGGGAAACGGGACAAACCTGTCAAATAAATGATGTCAGAGAACAATATGAAATATTTCATGTGACATGTTTCACTGCTTCTGCTGCGTAATTAGGAGGCTTAACAAGTTTGTGGTTCCTTGGCAGTTTTGGACCAAGCGCTGTCTAGGAAGCGCCAGTGTAAGGCTCCAGCTCAAGCTGAGCGGGATGGGCCAGACTCACAGCATCCCTGCTCCTAAGCATCCCAGAGATGATTTTCAAAACAGTAGAACAAAGAATGGGGTTAGGAAGGAAACAGCTTTTCTGTTTTGCCAGAATTCAGCTATTCCAAATACTTCTCCATGCCAAAACCAAACACCTTGAGACTAAATTAAAAATAAATAAATAAATTAAAAAATAAAAAAAAACCCAAACAAAAAAAAAATGAGGAAGAAGAAAGAATAAATAAGAAAAAAGAAAGAAGAAAAGGAAAAGAAAACAAAACAAAAAGAAAAAAAGAAAACCTCTCATTTTCAGCTGATCGCAATGCCCGGGTCCCTGACCTTTGGGCTTTACACACCCCAGTAATTCACAAGGTTGCAGAAAAGCCACTGAGAGGACAGAAGACCACAACCAGCCCCCACCTCCCAGTCCCGTTCTGCAAACGCTGGGCTGCTTCAGATCTCCCTCTCCTTTCCTGGAATAAAGTTTTACTGAAACCAATACAAAAAGAGGTTTCAAACCACTTAATTTTTGCCAGAAAATGAGCACTTTCCAGTGAAAAGCAGCTCCAATTTCAACAACTCTTTCACCCTGTCCCCAGAGCCCCGAGCACCTCCCAGCCGGGCCGGGGACTCCCGACCGCAACCCCCGCCTGTTCCCCGCGGCGCCCAGCCCCGGGGACGCCGCTGCCTCAGGCCGCACCGCCGGCCTCGCTGCCCGAGAGGGGGCGACACCCCCCGCCCAGGCGCCGGGCCCCGCCGCGCCGCCCCGGGGCCCCCCGCGGGGCCCGCCGTTGGGCGGGGAGGCCGGCGCTCCGCCGCCCGCCTTTGTCTCGCTCGGGCCGGCGCCCGCCCGGCGGGAAGCGCGGCCGCAGCCCGGCAGAGGTGCACGGCCCTCCTGCCGCCACAAAGCGAAACCAGCGGCGCCGGGCGCCAGCCCCCGCCCTCCGCCCCGGGCAGCGCATCTCCCGCCGCCGCCGCCGCCTGGGTGCGGAGAGGCCGCCGCGGGCGCCGTGCACCTACCGGCGGGGCGGGCGTGGGGAAGGCGGCGGGCTGCGGGCAGGTGCCGGTGCCGCGGCTCGGCCACCCCCCGCCCTCCCGGCCGCGCCGCGGCTCATCGCCTCACCGGTGTCCATGGGTGCCTTGCGGCCGGCGGCGGGAGGTGAAGTATGCCGGTGACACTCGCCCGTAGTATGGATGCGGTTGCAATCTGCACATGCTCGCTTCCGACAGCCGGCCTGCCCCGCCACCTTCCCTTAACTCTTTCCGTACTGCCCCGCACTGCCTCCCCAGCGACGGGGCGGCGGCGGCGGCCCGGCCCCCGGCCGGCCTCCCTCCGGGGCGCCGGCCCCGCACCCTCCCGCGGACCTGCGGCCGGTTCGCCCGGTGCGCAGCCGGGGGGACCCGGCCCGGTGGTTCCCCCGAGGCCTGGCGGGACCAGCGCGGGGGCCAGAGAGAGCCTAGACCCAGCGGGGGGAGCCCACGGGAGGGAACTGCCACCGCGGAGAAGCGGATCGTGCCGGCGCGCAGGTGTTCGGCGGGAACACCCTGCGCAGAGAGCTCCCCAAAGGCTGTGGAGGTTGTTCCGGCTGCGCACACGGCGTGTGTGGCAGCTCTTCCCGTTCTTTAGCCTCTAAAGAAATCCGTAACAAAAAAAATACAAACACAAACCCCGAGCAGCTAAGGGATGTAACCCCCGTGTGCCTGCTGTTGAATCTGGATGCTGACAGGACATCCCTGCAGTGCAGGAAATGAACCACAACTATCAAAGGAAATATTTGTCTGCAGCTCCAGTGTTAAAATAGCGAAACATGAGCTCTACAATAAGTGTTTTTCCACCCAGAATGATCTCTTCAGATTCAGAAAATTACCCAAGGAAGAGGAGTAAGAAAATAAATTTAATGCACAGGTACCGAAATAAATTACAATCATTTCTCTTGCTACATTAAGGCTTCAGTAGCATGAGAACATAGGAAGAAAATGCCTTGCTCTAGGATTGGAAATCGGGAGACTGCAATCCTGCACCAGAGTTCACGAGCAACATATGACCCCTATGTACCTCTGGCTTCCCCGTGAAAAAAGGAGGTAAATAGCTGCTCTGTGCAGTGAGGATTAGCCAGCCAATGCCTCTGAAGTGCCTTCAGACAAAAGTGAGGAGATTTTTAATTTTCTTCCTTTACAGAGACAAAAACCAGAATATTGTGGGGTGAAATGGTAACCTGAGGTGACACAAGTTCAGAAATGGCCGTTGATCCTGAGCTCAGGGATCTGTCTTTACGCAATGCCCTGCCTTTCCTAATTACCTACCGACTGGGCTCTTCTCTGCTCTTCCCGGGCCTATGATGCAGTCCACATTTTCTTTCTCACAGGCACCAGGCTTCCTGGTCTCTCCTGCCTTCTGTAGTACCAGAAATGATGAGCTAATGTTTTTAGCAGAATAAGGAGCTTTTTATGACCTCTGTTTAATGACTCAGCATTTCTGATATCAATAATAAATGGTCCCAATGATGAGGCAACATCGGATCTATGCAGGCCCCGAGGCAATTAGAATGAAGAATTCTTAGGATGTCTGGCCACAGTGACTCTCTCAAAGGCAGGTATTTTTTTGAAAGGCCGCTCCTTCAGCTTCAAAAACTGCAGGGCCAGCAGATGCTGCATACTCAAAAAATGCCATGGCTTTGCATCACCCTGCATACCCCAGGAGTGCCCGGGTGACTGGCTGGTATGCCTGCCAGCGTTCACCTGGGGAGCTCTGTGTACAAACCGCTGTGGCTGCTCCAAGACTGGAGGATGCCACAATGCAGCAAACCAGCCTGTCACTGCGTCACCTGATTGCACAATCTCACTGTGAGAGCGGGAGTATCAGAAAGATGGAGCATTTTAAAGGGGAAATGGAGAAAAATGCACAGCTAGCCTTACCTCAGCAACCAAGCTGTGCAGGCTACAACAGCGCTGCGTGTGCTGGTGACCTTAAACTGGATTAAAAACCCCCAGCTGTTTTATATATACCACAACAGAGCCAAGAGGTAAAAATGCCAAGATAGCTAAGGCATCTTTGATGTTCTAAGAAGCACCTTTAAAATACCACATACAATTAGGCAGCTACAGAAGACAGCAGCATGAATGCAGAGCTTATGTATTTATTGTGAAATAGCATCCTTTAGAAAGCACTGAGGACTAGAGAGAGTAGTTGAGAGAGAGCGTGAGAGAGATCATTTCACAGTATGAGAAAGCATGAACATTTCGCAGCATGAGAGGAGAGAATGCCTTACAAGGAGGAGAGGAAAGGTCAAAGAGAAAGGAAGAAGAGTTCTAAGAGTTACTCACCTACGAGAAGGAGAAATCAACAGCCAGAGATGGACTGGGAAAAATAAGAAGCACATGTAGGGAATACATAAATCTGTATTCTCCTGTCTAGTCACAGCAAGCAGAGAGAGAAAGGAGGAGGTGAGGAGAGAGGGCTCCCAGAATGAGAAGGGAGGAAGGAGGAGGCAGCAAGGCAGGGGTGAGGGGAATGAAGACAAACACTGTACTGTGCTGAGGGGACAAGCAGGAGGGAGAAGAGTCAGAGCGAGCACCTGGTGGTGGTGCTGTACACCTGACAGCTTGTTCTGCTTGCTCCAGCTGCATTAGCTGCTCCAGAAAAGCTGAGATTTTTCTGTCCAGCCTTGTTTCTTTCAGCCTGAGCTAGTAATGGAAGAGAAAAAAAAAAGTGGAGTTGAGACTATAATATGGTGGAAGTGGGAGTAGGATGAACCTCATGGACAAAGAAGAGAGGTTTTCTAGAAGCCCCTTTTGTCAGGCATTCATTCACCAGGAGGCTTGAGCTTTCCAAGGCCTGGTGCCAGCAGTGAGCACTGTTCTTTGCAGAGCATCCAGACTTGTGTGCAGGAATCTAGCTCCAAGATGAAAACAGTTTGCACTGACCTAAGTATGCTCTAGCCCTTCTGCAGCTGCTTGTAAACAGGCGCAGGAGATGTAACTGATCTTATTAATGATCTCATAATCCCATCATGTGTGCGTTGCCTTAATCTGGAATAACACCGATCGTATATAACACCTGATCTCATTCCTCTAGATGTGTGTCCAAAGCCAGCTCAGATGTCTCTGCACCATCCTGTCTGGTTCTGGAAGGATTTATTCATTTGAGTGCAGCATCACACCTGAGTGTATGGAAACATCTTAGAAAGTAGCATAATCATATTTGCTTGCTACTGTACTCTTGTATCTGAGCACACTCAAGTGCAGTGCAATACCCAAGCTGGGTCCTCACTCACCCATTTTGTGTCTGGCAGAGCTTATTCCCTCAACGTAATTTGCATTTTATTTATGGCACAATTGTTACACTGAAGAGAGAATGACTTATTTCTTTGGGAACTCTTTAATGTGGTCACTGGTATCTGAGTGCATCACAAATATTGCTGCCAGTGTAGTCGTTCCCAGTGAGGTAACATCTCACTTTGCAGGCTGGGGTTTAAAGATCGGACATGTTACAGTTAAAAAGAATCATAAATCTGAGATTCATAGCATCTTTCCCCCCCCAAGAATTTAGTTTTATATGGCTTCTTATGTTTACATTCCAGTTGTGCATGTTCATCCCTTCTGTAAATCCAGCCGCAGTCTAGAAAAAGGAGCACCTGGAAATCAGGAACCTCCATTAGTCTTACTGGTTTAGTCTAAGTGACTTGTCTGGTACTGCTTAGGAACCAATGAGGAATGGGATCCAGCTTTCCAGAGGGGGGTTTAACCACTTGGCTCATTACTTCACCCTTACTGTAATTTCCTGCCCCATGCTCTATGTGCTATCGGGTTCTGCAACAAACGAAACGGGAATCTTACCTTATAACATTCCCCATTCCCTACCTAGTCCTAGTTCAGCCTGACTCCAGCCAGCCAGTGCATTGAAAGAGAGACCTGTCATGGAAAACTTCAGCACAATTGTTTAAAACCTCTCAGGCTGAAATCAGGGTTTTCCCCTCCTTGGAGAGGTTTGGCTTTTTCTCTCCTGTTTGCCTGAGGAGGTACTACAATTGGGAATAGGGAATTTCATCTCCTTGGCTGTATAGGTGTATAGAACAGAGAGGAGATGCTCTGTGTTTATTGAATAAACCCCTCACAGATGTACATCTAAAATACAGGCTTCTCTGTCAGGAAACTGAGGAACAAAGAGCAATCTTGAAGCTTGCAAAAAAAAAAAAAGGAGGAACTTTTTCTTTCTTTCGTTCCAGAGGGGCTCCCAGTCACTGCGGTGACAAATGTTCTTCAGGTCCCTAAAGTAGGAAGTGCATTTTGAAGAATAACACAAATCACATGCTGCCTCAGATCAGCATGCATCTTCATGCAATAACATGGAAATTGCTTCCTTTATCTCTTTTTGGTGAGGGTAGAAAACATACAAGCCATGGATTTTCACTGCCTTCACTCGTTCGGTGAGTTTATTGAAGGAAATGTGAAGGGAATTTTCAAAATGATTCCTTCAAGCTGGAGGAAACTCCCTGGTCTGATGGGTTTCTCTCTTCTTTCTTTCGCCTGTAGCGGGGACTTTTTTTCCTCCCCTATAGGCTCTATCAAAATACGCTTGGGTTCTTGGATAGCTTCAGACACTGACATCCATATTCATCACTCTTGACAAGGGGCGTGATTCACAAAGGGACTGAGGCAGGAGTTAGGTCCATGCAGGTTCTTAATTTTGGGTTCACTACCCAAAAGTGAAGCCCTCTAAGCATTTGTTTGTGTGCCAATCTCTGCCAGTAAGGTGCTGTCCTTGGGATCAGCCTCAAAACTTAAAGGCTGGGCAGCAATCCCCAAGGTACCTAGAGCTATTTTTGAAAACTCTGGTCTTTCTCTCTAGGATTGCTGAAATCATTTTCTTACTCAGAGCATGTTCTTTCCTCTTGGTATAAATTATAATAGTGAAGTTTGCATGAATATTTAGCTTTGCACTATTTGCTTTCCTTCAAGACATTTTTCTGTAATAGATACCTGCCATATCTTATGGCTTGGTGAGAGCTTGGCTCTGAAACTATACACAGTGGACAGGAAACTTTTACTCCTAAGAGATGCTACCGAAGAGATGCAGGAAAGCATCTCTTACTGTCAGGGTAGCCTGTTTAGGAAAGCCCTGTTGTGTGAATGGGGTGTTCCCATTGAAGGTATCCACGGGAGTGACTCTATCACAGACTTGTTTTGAGTTTTCTCTGGGATGTTGTTCAGGGATCATCTCTTTGGAATGATAGATGAATTGCTCAGCAGAGCGCTAGTATCCTCCGCTACCTCCTGCCACCTTTGCCTTTACGTGGATTAGATGCTAGACAGGTCCTTCAGAACAAAGTAGCCTGAGACTTCTTCTACAACAAGCAGTAAGCAAAATTTACCAGAAGCATGACTGATATCTAAGTAAGCCTGTATTTGCTTGAATATTTGATAAAAATAAATAAAAGAAACCCTCGTGTTTTCTATTCTGGACTCAGGGGCAGAAGAAAAGCAAATACCATACATGTGGAAACCACAGATCCTGTGATGTGGCTTTGGGGAAAAGCTTTGGGGGAGGTTTTGGGGGCAACTCTTTTCTGTTATTTTGCCAGGTTTAACAAAATGCAAACTTTGTTCTGGGGAGAGGCAAGCCACTATACAAACCTGGACAAGTGCAGTTCAACTCGATCCAATGATCTATTTTGTGGAGAAGTGTTGCCTTTGGAAAATGCTAGGAGACTGGAGCCCTGGAGACTTGGGTTGTGTTCACAGACATGCTTCCGGCTGTCTCACTGCCCTCAAATTCACCTCTCTGTTTTTCTGTTTCCCCAGCTGTAAAAGAGGGAACACATTTCCTTTGCTAGAAGGCTTTGAGACACTCCAGTAGAAAGCAGGATAAGCAAAGAGGTGTTACATTGGAAGGGTTTCTAGAATGCCAAACAACCCGATGCTAGCACTTTCCTGACACATCATGTAACTCTAAGCTAGCTATGAAACTGAGACAGAGAAGAGAGAAGGCACATAATTTGCCTAAAATGCTTTTGAATGTCAGTATGAGAGATGGGATAATTATAATAAATAATTCTATTTCATATAGTGTCTCTGGTACACATTATACTGCAAAATATAATTGAGATACTAAATATTTCTGGAGCTGTAATTTTTATTTATACAACATGACACGTATGCAAAGTGCTCTGCACAGCACTAAACTGACAAGTGTCTGCTTGGAGTCACTTACAATAAAATTCTCAAACATTAGTCAAGTAGTGATAATAAATCAGGGAGAGGAGGAGAATGGATGAGGGAAATTATGGAAAAGACAAGGGTTATGATATAAAAAGAGATAAATGAAGAAGGTTGGGAGCAATGCAAGGTAGGGCAGGGTAGCTAACTTGTATTTATGTAGACAGCTTATCTGACAGATTTAGTCACTTCTCTTGCTGTTTCAGCACTGTTTGTGAACAGCTTTTGTTCATCTCGGATGTTTTTGTTGTTCAAAAAGCTCTTGGCCTGTGGAATGTTCTCGAGCAGCTCATTGTGACTATTTGATACACAGAAGCAGAGAGTCGAACCATGATTTTTAGCTCTAAATAGCTTTTATATATTCCTTTGACTCATCCACTTTCCACATAATTTCAAATCTCAGAGGAACACTTTTTCAATTTCATTCATACAATTTAATTGCCTTCTTCATTTATCTTTTTTTATATTGTAACCTTTGTCTTTTCCATCATTTCCCCTCATGCATTAATCCCCTGAATTTCCCCCGAAGTTGCATTAGTGATGAAATTCTTCAGTTTCTTTCTTAAACTGTTATTTTGAAAGGCTGTGCACTATCAGTAGCACCCATGCTTTGCCCTAGAGCCATAGAAGCCTCCACAGTGCTTTGGAATTATATAGGATGAAAGTTCTCACAGGCCCAATTCCTAAAAGCATTTAGCCACCCAGATATTCTCAAAATCAAATTAACAGCAATTCATGCTTATTTGTTTTGGTGATACGAACATCAAATATCACTTTGGCAAAGGAGGCTCCCACATTCAAGCATCAAAATAATGTTAAAAACATTGCCTCCTATGGCAGCATTGTGGGTTTGTTGGGTTTTTTTTAGTTTTCTGTGTAAGAACTTATTTTTGGCATCTTCACTTCCGTTCATTTCTTCCAAAAATACTTTGGCTGTTTTTGTTAATATGGTGTGCACGTGAGGCCAGATTACTTACTTACCATAGGCGCATGTCACAGCCAAATAAAGAAGTTTCTAGACAGAGGAACAAAAAAAGCAAAAGAAAGTTATATTTCCCATGTATTATGCCAGTCCAACTGCTAAAGTGACCATCTACTTGAATATCTAAAAAGGGAAAATCAATCGTGGACTTTTACAGTCCTCCAGTTTCTCTCATTAGTTATCTTGACAACCTTAATTCATCTTTTTATCATTAAATGGCAGCACTTAACGGGCAGAACAGAGGGAAAGTTGCATGTTTAGCTACCACTTATTGACATCATCATAATAATTAATAAATATATCTCTCTCCTACAGCACAATGAGTCTGAGAGATCACTATCGCCTAGCAGGACCTCTTTGATATCAGAGACCATTAATTTTCATGGATAGATTCCACTATTAAGTGCTATAACTCATGCTTGACAATTTGTAGTTGGCTGTAGGCCAGTAAGAAAAGTGTCTAGTCTTGATATGAAGACATAAGGAGGTGAAGAATTCACTACATTAGCTTGTTCTAGTGGTTAACCATTTTCTATGTCTCATTCTTCACTCGAATTTGTCTGGCTTTATAATTCGTGCACTCAGCCTTCAGTAAAACTTAGTCTGCTCAGAGCCCTTTCCTGCTAGTGTTTTATGCCTCTAACAGCACCAATTCATTAATCAAGTCATAAATCAAGTCATCTCGTTTTCAGTAAGTCAGACAGCTTGAGCACTGTAACTCTTCTACAATAAGGCATTTTCTTTAGATCTTGAATAATTACCAAGCTTCTTTTGCACCTTCCCCAGCTTTTCAGCAACCTTTGAAAATAAATATCCTGCATATGATTAGTCTCATGAGTACCGCAAAGGGAAGAAAAGCAACCTGGTACTTCTACTCACTATTACTATGTTTATGCATTCAAGGATTGATTTCACTCTTTCTGCCACAGTATCTCTCTGGAGTGAAATGCTCCATACTCTGACAACCCTGATCCTTTTCAGAGCGCTGTTTTCCAGGGTAGAGTTTCTGATTACACACCTCCTAATCTCCTATCTGGTTCCCACATGCATAACTTTGCATTTGGCTGTTGTAAAAGGCTTTTTACTTGAACATGTCTGATCTGCTAGGTGATCCAGCCTGCTCTATATAAAAGCCTTCCCTTCATCATTGCTGTTCCACCAGGCTTCCTAATACCTGCATATTTTATCAGCAGTGAGTTTATATTTACATCTACAGCAATGATGAAAATGTTGATTAGTACTGACTGTAAAATTCATTCTAATATGACTTCCTACTACTGGCTTTTGCAAAAGCACAGGTGATATGGCTTTATTCTGTTCTGATTCAAGAAAAAAAGCCAAGGGGAATTCACATCCTGTACATACATTCACTTCTGTCCAGGGAGGATTCTGTTGATAACCATATTATCTCTTCATGGAGCCACAGAAGTTAGGGCTAGAAAGTACTTTAAGAGTATCTCTAGTGTCTTCCTGCTCATGGCAGGGATGCTTTGATTACTCTTCACTTTTTTTTTCCCCCAAAATTATTTTGATGCTGGAAAATACATCCCTAGATTTTCTTCTTCTTTATCAAAGGATTCTCTACCAGTTAATATTTTTCAGCCTGAACTGCTGTTAGGCTTGCTGGTGCACATCTATTGGGATTATTGATTTTGCCATTTTTTAATATTGGCATAGGACAGACATTCCTCTACTCTTCTATTTCCCCACTATTAATTTCCCCACTATTACAGGATTTATGAAATATCAGTATCAGCAGGCTAGATTTCAGTTAAATAAGTTCTATTAGTATTCCCATGTAAGCTATCCGGGCCTGCTGATTTTAAAATATTTACCCCCAGTACATACTTTACATTCCTCCTAGTCTCTAATGGAGTGGAAATTTTTTCATCAGCCCATGTGATATAAGTGCATCATCGTTCTTCTTTCCCAATGCAGAACAGAAATATTTCTGGAATATGTCGTTTCTGCAATATTATCATTTCATCATTGGCATCAAGCAGCAGCATGTACCCTCGATAAGACTTCTGTTGTTAATATACTCTTAACTCATTTTATTGTCTTAAAGCCTGCCAGCCAATGATTTTCCTGTTGTCATTTTGTTGTTGTCTATTTTTACATTCTGTAACTTCTAATTTATATTGATTGCTATATATTTCCCATTTTATCCATTTGCCATGTAAGCTTTTTATTTTCTCACTATGCCTTCACTTCATACATTGACCCAGGATGGCATTTTAAACAACATTGTTCATTATTATACTTATGAAATTGAGACTTTTTTTGGTCTAGTGACTCTTAAACATCTTCCAGTTGTCTTCTGTATTTTTCTGTCTGAGCTTCTCTTCCTCAGTTTTGCTGTGTTTTGTCCTGCTCTGTAATCTGATTCAGTGGTCTCTGAGACTCTTCTTCCCCAGTGGTATCTTACACTTTGTTATTATTTAGTACATCGAGCCATTATTCATTAAAGCACATGTGGATCTGAGTTACTAATAATTCTGGAATACTCAGTGGTTATCCTTAAGAAAGAGCATATCCTCCTTATGCTGACTCCTTCTTGTATTCCTCTTTTACTCCCTGTCTCATTGGAGACAAACTAAAACAAGACATTTTACTGTATAAATTATTGCAGCAGGTTTCAGAATGCTGGCTAAATTGGTTTTCTTCTTAACAACAAATATCTCTTATTTTGTGCTGCTACCTCCACTCTTAGCAGCAGTGTATAAAGAGCTGAAGAATTCCTCCTTTCTTTAACCTTTGTGACATTGGTTCAGTTTGACCGTAAGGCTGAGTTACCAGCAGTTCCATTAGAAATAGGGTCCTTTTGCGCTGTTCATTGAACACAGTCACTGATATTTTACTGTTATCCTACTTTTGTTATGTCACTTTCAGAATACATTACATATGAATATTTTTCCCCTTCAGGTGGATAGCCTCAGGCATGGAGAAGTTTATCACACAAGACTGAAAATAATACCCAGAAGCCTGGACAAGCAGCCACCTAACCTCATCATCTATTTCAGCTGGCATATACATGCATATGATGAACACATCAAAGTGATACACAAGGAGGCTACTGCACTTTTTAAAAAGTAGCTTTTATCCTTTCTTCCTTTCCTTTCAGATCTTGTCACTGTCCTGTCACTGATCCCAACAAATGTCAGTGGGTCAGGTGGGGTAAGAGCCAAATGGTCCCAAATCTTTTTGATGACTAAGAAAAGTCACACGAAAAAGGCTGTCTGTCTCTACAGATACACTAAATAAATAACTACATCATCAAATATTCATCTGTATCTTATACAGCAAATCTCCCCATTAGTAGGCATCACCGCAGCATAGACTGCATAGGCATGGCCATGTGATACTGTCTGAAGACTAAGTTTTCATTTTGGAAAGTTATTAAAGAGAATTTTTGTGAAGAATTTCATGGGACTAAGTAAGAATGTAGCCCTTTAGAATGTTTATATGACATATCTGATATGAATTTTTGTCATATTGTGATCTATAATTATCAGATATTTTACACTCACTACAAATGCCAGCTTAAAAATATCCAGCCCAGTGAACTTTAAAACCATAATTTGTGTGACTTTCTAGTTTAGAAGAGACCAGAAATGGTGCTCCAGATACCAAATAATCCCAAGCATCCTGCAAATCTTCTGGCTACAACTAATATAACTGATGCTGGTAATGAGAAATCAGCCTCAAAAATACAAGCACAAAAATAGATCAAGTTAGAGGAAACTTGAACAAAGGTCCTGATGCACCTTTCAGCTCCTCAGCCGTGAAAGTTATCTGCACAATTAGTTGTGACTCTTCATCTACGGACTGATACAGTTCTTAACAGTGCTGCAAACATGGAAGATTGTCCCAATTTCTTGACGTGATACACTTACATCTGCATTCTATATTAGCTGTTCTCTGCCTACAAGGATATTCTGATTCTTTGCTTTCCATCTGCTCTAATTCCCTATTTATACAGTTGTGAGAGGTGGACACTTCTGGATGATTATGCACTCCATTCTAAGGAGATGGAACTGTCTCCACTGGTGATAGATGGAGCCAGCTGAATAGTTCGGGCCTGTTTCTTGGCTTCTGGGTAGCTGAAGTCAGGCAAAATAATCCCAGACTGATAGTCGAACTGGCTGCTTTCTGTTTCATAACACCCTGACAACATGAGACAGATCTTGAACTGGTAACATGAGAGTCAGAAAAAAAGCCCAAATTAGGCTCTTATGTATAAGTAAATCTCACTTCTTTCATTTGACCTCTATCACACCTATACCATCAAATGCCTTCAGAAGTGGGTTTTTTTCGTAGTTGCCTTTGCAGATGTGAACTACATTCTATCTTCTATATCCTTCCAAAGGGAAAACACAAGTTAATACAAGGGGAATTTGAGAGTAAAAGGGATATTACTGAATTTTGCCTCTTCAGAAAAAAAAAGACATAGTTGCTTTTTGATTCAAAGCCATTTTAAATCTTATTGTAAGGTTAAGCATGCTCTTAGGAAGAAATATTCTATCATAGTTTAACAGAGCCAAAGATGATATCAGCTTATAAAATCCTTTTGGAGTCAGCTACATTTTCTGTAGGCTTTTTTCTTAAGGGATATCCATACTAATACAAGCAATTAAGGGTCCTTTATTAGCCAGTCTCAGAGGTACAGACTTAGCCATCAACTGATGTTCTTCTCAATACCCTAATAAGACCAGAGGACAAAGAAATAGCGCATCTTCCCCAAATAAGCTGCTTCTCTAGCATGATCCCAGACATGAACCACCACTACTATATTTCCCTGACTATAAAACATTTCTATTCATCATAATTCTGTGAACATTTAACTGTTACTTACCTGCAAACATCACTGCAGCACAAATAAAACTTGGATAAACTAGGAATTCACAAGCCCTGCTTCCATGGTCAGACTATATTGTCCCTGACTTCTCCCTTACACTACAACAGGTCCCAATTGTTGTGTTCCTCAATTGTTTCTCTCTCAATTGTTATGTTCCCTGTATTCTCAATGCCCTTGCCCTGTGATCAGGATAAAGAAAAATGATCAAAGTTCATTACCAGGTGGGCAGCTCAGCAGTCAAGTTAACACTTTCTGGCAGAGCAACGGGACTAGACTTATGCTAATAATCTTTTTTTAGGGCATTTTTGGCATAGCAGAACAACTTCTTCTGGATGTCTCAAGAAGCTATGTTTACAGAAGTAACCTTAGAAATATCTATAACTGATGGGCAAACAACTAGGAAAAAGTCGCAGGTAGGTGAGTCCATGTCTCCGCCTGCTGGCAACAGTCCTGTAACCTCAGCTGGCAATTCCTAAGTGGAGACATTGCTGGGCAGTTGTTGTGTCCCTTTGTTGTGATCCATGAATGTTGACACTGTGACACCCAACTCCTTTCTTTCCAAGAGAGCAAAAAATGGTGCTGTCATGTTCCCCAAGGCTGGTGGATAGTTGTATGGAAATTAGGGCAACTGGATATGCCCTGAGGAGCTGTGCACAAGCAAATCAGGTGTCCCAGGGGAACAATCCACCCAGTAGCCCTATATTTCACTGTTTGTTTTGATCTCCTCCCACCTGCTGGATGACAAAAGGAGAGAAAATAATCTGCTGAAAGTTCTTCTTACAGTGTCAGAACAGCTCCTCTGTGACTTTTGTCCATGCTGATATCTGGGTATCCAAAGGTAATAATTTGAAAAAAAGTGCATATTAACAGGCTGAGTGACAAATACAAACTCTGGTACTGATGGGAGCTAATACAGGTTTCTCTGTGATACTGAGTAATTTCCAACAATCTTATTTGCAAGCAACCTCCAACCCAGTCAGACCCCAGTGCTGGCTAAGAACATGGTCTCTCAGCTCCACCATCTGAGGCAGACGTAATAGCTCCGCGGAGCTGTCTGTCATCCACACAGAGAAGGAGGTCAGGGGGTGCACTGATATATGCTTCATACCTGCACCCGGCATACCACTGAGTTTGAAAGACCAGAACATGCTGGAATTAACAAATTGCAGCCCCTGCCTTCAGGGCTTTGTGGGCACTGGGGTCTGAAAAATGAAGCTTTGCTGGATATTACATTTCAGGACCAAGACCAATCCAATTTACAGTGGCTCCAATATCCACTCAAACTTGCAGCCTTAGGTTTATCTCAGCAAAGCTTTTTAAGCAAGAGTTTTTCTTTTTTCCAGGTTGCTTTATACTTACCTACTGTGGTTGGAATGTGTCATGATAATGGAGTTTTCCCTTTAAAACAGGCACCAAACCCATTTCAGGAAGGGGTTCTTTTGTTCACTTTAAAAGCTATAAAGACTTCTTTTAAAGAATGCGAACACACTGGTTGCACAAATTCACAGTGTATAGAAAATGATGGAATTCTGTATAACCACAAAATATTAGAACTCAAAGCAAATAGACCTATTTGGGGTCATCATACATTCTTTATTATTTTGCATAATGTTGTCTAGGAGAGTAGATTTATGGGATGGAAATTAGGTCAAAGTTTCAAGGATAGTAAGTGAAACAGATTGCATAAAGTTTTTGTGAAAGGCTGAAAAGAAAGAGCTTGGCATTGTCACCCTCTCTGTCTCCAGACTGCTCCAGGTAAGAAACTGTCCTTGAATTGAGGGACTTTCCTGTAAGGTCAGGAAAACATTTATAGCAGCATAAAAGAAGGACCAAATGCAAAAAACTGTATGTGTGAATGATCATCATTAGCCATTGGCATTTGTGGTGGGCAGAGCTGCATGTGTCATCTTGTTTGGTTTTTATGCTAAGGAGGTCCATGGGTCTCCACGCTTTCTGCAAGTGATCCTCCAGGCCTGCATTAAACAACAACAAAACAAACAAACAAATAAAAGCCCTATATATTCAGATGGTCACACTCTTTTGCAAATGTTTTCAGGGTTTCAGTGTAAGGTCTCTTGTTACTTCCTCTTCCATCTTTGTGTATCTGTCTATATGTTCATGAAAAGTTCCTAACAATGGATCAAATAAGCAGCCCTGTAACTGATGGTGGAAGTTTCATCATCAGAAAATACACTAATGTTGCTGTGAGACATGAATCCACAGCTGTTTGAGATACAGGGTCAGGTCTGCCAAGACCTTACTTCTTTTTGAAGAGTACAGTCTTAAATAGAGCTACTTTTGATATTGAAAGTCTTGGGAGGTTTTGGGAGTGTTGATGCAAGTACAGAAGGTGGCTTAGTTGCTCTATTTTATATGTGCTCACTGACTCCCCAGTGAGTAAATGATGCACAGTTTTCTCTCCAGCTGAGTGTCAAACTGGAATGAATTATACCACCTGACCACTTAAACACAAGTTTTATGTTTAGCATGCACCCTTTATGTTGAATTTATGACACTGCTGAATTTTCCAGAGCTGCTTACAGCACTTTTGTGTGCTTACACTGGGCTATGTTCAGTTAATAGTCTTTAATTTCTTGAGGATGCTTTTTACTCATACAGACTGGCTCAGGTTTAACACACAGGACTACCTCACACGTTGAAAAAAAAATCGCATTTCACAGAAAGACTCTTGAACTGCATTGAGCTTCATATGAAATGTTCCCATCCTCTGTAGCCCCAGAATAGAAGGAGCTTGGCATTCTGAGAGTGGTACAAAGTGGTATTGTTAAACAGAAGCTAATTAGGATGGGATTTCATGTTGCTAAGAGCTAAGTCTTCGGTATGCAACAGAGCCAAACAGCAAGGGCAAAGTGTAACTATTTAAGGCTGAAGTTTGCTATTTAAAGGAAAATGTTCATCCTTGCCCAAACGTTAGCTGCAGACAGGAAAGTGTTTCTGTACCAATGACAAGACGATGGGCTGTCATGATTCCACCCAGTCAGTCCAGATCAAATGTGCTCAGGATATAAACCAGGAGATTATTTTTTCCAACCTGCCAGCATCAAAAGCACCATCTGTGATTGATTTTGGATAATGGAGTAAACAGCTACTGGAAATTCAGGACAGTTCCCAGAAATTTTGGTCTCTAGGAGGAAGGAATATGAGCTTGTAGGAGTACCACAGCTGCCGGATCCAAAATGTCCTGTCTCTTCTGCAGAGGCTGAAAGACATGACCCAGTCACAAACCCATGTGAGCCTAACCTCTTGCAAGCAGGCAGATTTTGCCTGATCCTGGCAAAATCCTTCCCCGGTGAAAGATGTCCTGAATCTTCTCTCCTTTTATGCCTACATGCCCACAATTCACAGGCTATCTTCTATGACATCAGGCTTACTTTAAATATAAATCTAGTCAATCTAAGCCCAGATAGTAAACTATGGGCACTGATTTCAGACAAGAATATAGAAATCTGGAACCAGTATTCCGCATTTCTGTATGCCCGCAGAGTGCTTTGCAGAGGGAATGTAAAGCTAGCAGTACAGGCTCAAAAGCTCTCCTAGATTTAAAAGCAAAAGCAACCCTTTCTTGCGGTAATAGTGGAATTGCTTTTGCTCACTAGAAGAATCAGATTATAATTTTGATCCAGCAGAAAAACATTTTGTTAAAGTTCTTCATTTATAAAAGGTTTACTATAAAGGGGTTTATTTCTGTGATGTCTTCTCAGAAGCTAAATAATCTTTGGGCAAACAAAAATGGCATATTCTTCCTTATAAGAAGAAATGAAGGCTGAGATGAGACAAGTGTCTTGTACAGAAACATCAGGCTTGAATTTTGACCTGTTGTAAGGGTGGGAGTGGGTCCAGCTTTAACAAAAATTAGAAAATAGTCTTAAGGTTTTTAGTGGGTTTGCACCAAAGAAAAAACTGGTTCTTTGAACTTACACCTGAACTGAACATCTAAGGTATGCAACCATTGCCCTAGGAACACTTTCTCCTACTCACCTGCACAGTCCCATATGTTTACATGATAAAACAATCCAATGCTTACCTGCTTCTTAGGAATAATTGCCCAGGGGTGACCTAGATGGGATTATATGATAGCATCTGCATCCAGTGTCTCAGAGACGTGGTTTGGGGCTGAACCTTAGCACCCCTCCAGCAGAGAGCCCATAACAAATCCATGGCCATAAATACTCCATTTCCCCTGAGACTCCTCAGAGCTGTACCGCTACTATGCTCCCTAGGAACAGCCTGGGCATAGCTCATGTTTGTCTGATCCAAGGTTTCTATTTATTTCAGCTGAAAAGAAATCTATATTAGCTGTAATTATCATAGGGCCTAAATAGTGCAGATGCACAGTTGTGTTCATGTCTCTCAGAAGGTAATGACTGACTGTCCCACCAGGAGGTTTGTTTCCCTGGTAAGACAAAACTTGCTAAACTGTAGAGACAAACTGAGAGCCGCTGAGTGTTAGGCCAGTGGCTGAACGCAATGCCTCACCTCGTGTTTCCCTCCCTGTGTAAGCCAGCTCAGGTTGTATGGCTTGTGAGGAGACTTTGTTGGATGCAATTCAGTATTGTGCAGTGGAAGCTTTCTGTTTAAAATGAGGCCTCCAAAGAGCTTCATGCTGTGAAATCTTTCTGAAAATATTACCAGGTGAATCTTTGATGCTTGTAGGCATTTGAAAACCAATTTAAAAGAATGTGAGTTAGTGGTGTTACGTTTTAGCAGAATGGCAGAGGGCTTTACGGGTGCAGGTACGCATGGCTGAGACCGCCAGAAGATGTGTCCCACTGACTCTGCACCCAGCTGTCCCTATAGGCAGCCCATTTCCCCATCGACAAATGTACACACCAAAGTTAAACCAGAGGAAGGCATCGCCCATTCTCGGGACACCCGTTTTTGGTGGATTCCCTCGATACATCAACGCCTCGAATAAACCTCCCTCAGGAGAAACCCGCCCGCCGCGCCGCCGCCAGCCACGAGGTGGCGCTGGAGCACAGGCGGCGGGGAGGGGCGCGGCCGTTCCCAACGGCCGGGGCAGCGAGTCCGGCTCAGGCGGCGCGGGCGGCGCGGGCCGTGTGGGCTCCGCGCTGTGGTGCTGCGGCCGTCACGAGTATCGAGCTGGGTCGTGTTGTGATTTTATATAATACATTTATTACTATAACATACTAGAAATTACGCACTTATAATGCGCGTATGTATGCGTACATTATTGCACATCTACACATACATATATTATCAGTGTGTTTCATAATAACTACAAATGTAAAGACACTTCTGACCAAAATAGAATTCCAAAGGGAAAGGCTGGATTGAAACGCCCCAATTTAACTATCTGGAGAAGGCCCCTGCCGATGGGACAGCTCTGGCCATGACTGGCTAGTGTCGGTGCAAGCAGGAGGTGTGCTGAAGTCTCTCCAGTGCAGAGTGGGCCCAGGAGCCCACTCACCCCTCAGTGTCACAGAATCACAGAGTGGTTTGGGTTGGAAGGGACCTTAAAGATCATTTAGTTCCAACCCCGGCCATGGACAGGGACACCTTCCATGAGACCAGGTTTCTCAAAGTCCTGTCTAACCTGGCCGTGAACACTGCCAGGGATGGGGCAACCACAGCTTCTCTGGACAACCTGTGCCAGTGTCTCACCACCCTCACAGTGAAGAATTTCTTCCTAATGTCTATTCTAAATCTACCCTTTTTCAATTTAAAACCATTCCTTCTTGTCCTGTCATTACACGCCCTTGTAAAAAGTCCCTCTCCGGATTTCTTGTAGCCCCCCTTTAGGTACCAAAAGGCTGCAATAAACTCTCTCTGGAGCCTTCTCTTCTGCAGGCTGAACAGCCCCAACTCTCTTGGCCCATCTCCACAGGTGACCAGGTGCTCTGATCATCTTCGTGGCCCTCCTCTGGACTTGCTCGAGCAGGTCCACAATCCTCTTGCACTGGGTGCCCTAGAGCTGAATGCAGTACTGCAGGTGGGGTCTCACCAGAGCAGTGTAGAGGAGCAGAATCACCTCCCTCGACCTGCTGGCCAGGCTCCTTTTGATGCCCAAGTCATGCTTGTCAACCCCAGTGACAAGCACAGTAGCTACTCAAACCCCGACAACAACAGACAATATAGCTACTCCAAGCACCACAGCTACACCAACCCCAGTGACATGCACAGTAGCTATTCAAACCCCGACAGCAACAGACAATATGGCTACTCCAAGCACTGCAGCTACACCAACCCCAGTGACAAGCACAGTAGCTACTCAAACCCCGACAGCAACAGATAATGCAGCTGTTGGTGTTACTCAACTCCCAAGCACAACAGCTGCACCAACCCCAGCAATAGACATTGCAACCACTCCAATCCTAGTGGCAGACACTGCAGCCACTCCAACCACAGTGACAAACACTGCAGCTAAACCAAATGTCCAGTTTGTGACAATGTCTGTTGCCCCTGTAAGCAAAAGCAAACGAAAGGCACAAAGAGCAACCCGTGAAGCGAAGAAAGATGAAGACCCAGTGCCATTACTATATGCAACAGCACCTGAACAAGAGTCACTACTACGTGGGTCAGAGGAAGAGGAAGAAGAAGAAGAGGTCACTTCTCGACCCCGGACCTCAACCGAACTACGGAATATGCGAAAAGATTTCACCCGTCTTCCAGGGGAGCACATTGTCACCTGGTTGCTCCGGTGCTGGGACAATGGGGCCGACGGTCATGAACTAGAAGGTAGGGAAGCCAAGCAGCTGGGATCACTTGCTAAGGAAGGAGGAATTGACAAAGCGATTGCAAGAGAGAAGCGAGCCCTCAGTCTTTGGAGGCGGCTCCTGGCAGCTGTGAAGGAAAGGTTTCCCTACAAAGACGATATTACGAATCGCTCAGCCAACTGGACCACGATAGAGAAAGGCATCCAGTCCCTGAGGGAATCAGCCATTATAGAGATGATCTATCGTAGGCCGGATTCCAGGAACACATCTGTAGACCCAGATGAAGTCGAATGTACACGACCCATGTGGCGGAAACTTACACGGAGTGCGCCATCATCGTATGCCCACACATTGGCATCAATGACCTGGAATGACGGAGTATCACCAACAGTGGATTTCCTGATTCGTCAACTCCGAGAGTTCGAAGACAATCTCACCCCTTCCATCATTTCAGCTGTGGAAAAACTGTCCCAGGAGTTCAAACAATTGAGAGACGATTTATCCGATCTATCCAGCTCTCCACGCGTACCAACCCATGTCTCAGCTATCAACAGAAGGCGCCCTACTGCTCGAGAAAGAAAATATACGAGGTACACGCCACGGGCCACCCTATGGTTTTACCTGCGGGATCATGGAGAAGACATGAGAAAGTGGGATGGAAAACCTACTTCAGCTCTGGAGCAACGGGTGCGTGAACTGAAGAGGAGAACAATGGTCAAGGATGATCCTCCCAGGAAAGCTGCTGCTCCAGTCTCTGGCGAGCAGTTTCCCAGATGGAGCGAAAGAGCTGATTTTACTCCAGCTCCTGTGATAAGGAATACTAATCCCTTTCTACAAGACAGAAGTGGAGAATTTTGTGATCACTATTAGAGGGGCCCTGCCTCCAGCCAGGTGGAGGAGAGGGATAATCAGGTTTACTGGACTGTGTGGATCAGATGGCCTGGCACATCAGTCCCACAGAAGTATAAGGCTCTAGTAGATACCGGTGCACAGTGTACTCTGATGCCATCAAGGTATCAAGGGGTGAAACCCATTTCTATTTCTGGAGTGACAGGAGGATCCCAAGCGTTAACTATGCTGGAAGCTGAAATCAGCCTGACTGGGAGGAAGTGGCAAAAGCACCCCATTGTAACTGGTCCAGGGGCTCCATGCATCCTTGGCATAGACTATCTCAGGAGAGGGTATTTCAAAGACCCAAAAGGGTATAGATGGGCTTTTGGTATCGCTGCCTTGGAGACAGAGGAAATTAAGCAGCTGTCCACCTTACCCGGTCTCTCAGAGGATCCTTCTGTTGTGGGGTTGCTGAAGGTCGAAGAACAACAAGTGCCAATTGCGACCACAACAGTGCACCGGCGGCAATATCGCACCAACCGAGACTCCTTGATTCCCATCCATAAGCTGATCCGCAGACTGGAAAGCCAAGGAGTGATCAGCAGGACCCGCTCACCCTTTAATAGCCCCATATGGCCAGTGCAAAAGTCTAATGGAGAGTGGAGATTAACAGTAGACTATCGTGGTCTGAACGAAGTCACACCACCATTGAGTGCTGCCGTACCGGACATGTTAGAACTTCAGTATGAACTGGAGTCAAAGGCAGCCAAGTGGTATGCCACAATTGACATTGCCAATGCATTTTTCTCAATCCCTTTGGCAGCAGAATGCAGGCCACAGTTTGCTTTCACTTGGAGGGGCGTCCAGTACACTTGGAACCGACTGCCCCAGGGGTGGAAACACAGCCCTACCATCTGCCATGGATTGATCCAGACTGCACTGGAACAGGGGCAAGCTCCAGAACACCTGCAATACATTGATGACATCATCGTGTGGGGTGATACAGCGGAAGAAGTTTTTGAGAAAGGGAGGAAAATAATCCAAATCCTGCTGAAGGCCGGTTTTGCCATAAAACGGAATAAGGTCAAGGGACCTGCACAGGAGATTCAATTTTTGGGAATAAAATGGCAAGATGGACGCCGCCAGATCCCCACAGACGTGATCAACAAGATAACAGCAATGTCTCCACCAACTAACAAGAAAGAAACACAAGCTTTCTTAGGTGTTGTGGGGTTCTGGAGAATGCACATCCCAAATTACAGTCTGATTGTAAGCCCTCTCTACCACGTGACCCGGAAGAAGAATGATTTCAAATGGGGCCCTGAGCAACAACAAGCCTTTGAACAAATTAAACGAGAAATAGTTCATGCAGTAGCCCTTGGACCAGTCCGGGCCGGGCCAGATGTGAAAAATGTGCTCTATACCGCAGCTGGGGAGAATGGTCCTACCTGGAGCCTCTGGCAGAAAGCTCCAGGGGAGACTCGAGGTCGACCCCTTGGCTTTTGGAGTCGGGGATATAAAGGATCTGAGGCCAGCTATACTCCCACTGAAAAAGAGATACTGGCAGCCTATGAAGGGGTTCGAGCTGCCTCAGAAGTGATTGGAACTGAAGCGCAGCTCCTCCTGGCACCCCGGTTGCCTGTGCTGGGCTGGATGTTCAAAGGCAGGGTCTCCTCTACACATCATGCAACTGATGCTACATGGAGTAAGTGGGCCGCACTAATTACACAACGAGCTCGAATAGGAAATCCCAGTCGTCCAGGAATTCTAGAAGTCATCATGGACTGGCCAGAGGGCAAAGATTTTGGGATATCACCAGAAGAGGAGGTGACGCGTGCTGAAGAGGCCCCACCATATAATGAACTGTCAGAGAGTAAAAAGCAATATGCCTTGTTTACTGATGGGTCCTGCCGTATTGTGGGAAAGCATCGGAGATGGAAGGCAGCTGTGTGGAGTCCCCTGCGACAAGTTGCAGAAACTGCTGAGGGAGAGGGTGAATCGAGTCAATTTGCAGAGGTGAAAGCCATCCAGCTGGCCTTGGACATTGCTGAACGAGAAAAATGGCCAGTACTTTATCTCTATACTGACTCATGGATGGTGGCAAATGCCCTGTGGGGGTGGTTGCAGCAATGGAAGCAGAGCAACTGGCAACGCAGAAGTAAACCCATCTGGGCTGCTGCATTGTGGCAAGATATCGCTGCTCGGGTGCAGAACCTGGTGGTGAAGGTACGCCACGTAGATGCTCATGTACCCAAGAGTCGGGCCACTGAGGAACACCAGAATAACCAGCAAGTGGATAAAGCTGCTAAGATTAAAGTGGCTCAGATGGACTTGGATTGGCAACATAAGGGTGAATTATTTTTAGCCCGGTGGGCCCATGACACCTCAGGCCATCAAGGCAGAGATGCAACATATAGATGGGCTCGTGATCGAGGGGTGGACTTAACGATGGACACTATTGCCCAGGTTATTCACGAATGTGAAACATGTGCTGCAATTAAGCAAGCCAAGCGGTTAAAGCCTCTCTGGTATGGAGGACGATGGCTGAAGTACAAATATGGGGAGGCCTGGCAGATTGACTATATCACACTCCCACCAACCCGCCAGGGCAAGCGCTATGTGCTTACCATGGTGGAAGCAACCACCGGCTGGCTGGAAACATACGCTGTGTCCCATGCCACTGCCCGGAACACTATCCTGGGCCTTGAGAAACAAGTCTTGTGGCGACACGGCACCCCAGAGAGAATTGAGTCAGACAATGGGACTCATTTCCGGAACAACCTCATAGACACTTGGGCCAAAGAGCATGGCATTGAGTGGGTATACCACATCCCCTACCATGCACCAGCCTCTGGGAAAATCGAACGGTACAATGGGCTGTTAAAAACTACACTGAGAGCAATGGGTGGTGGGACTTTCAAACACTGGGATACACATTTACCAAAAGCCACCTGGTTGGTCAACAGTAGGGGATCTGCCAACAGGGCTGGCCCAGCCCAATCAGAACTTTTACGTACTGTAGAGGGGGATAAAGTTCCTGTGGTGCACATAAAGAATTTGTTGGGGAAGACAGTCTGGGTTATTCCTGCTTCAGGTAAAGGCAAACCCACTCGTGGGGTTGCTTTTGCTCAGGGACCTGGATATACTTGGTGGGTAAT
The DNA here is from genome assembly GCF_004027225.2 of Strigops habroptila. Taxonomy (NCBI): domain Eukaryota; kingdom Metazoa; phylum Chordata; class Aves; order Psittaciformes; family Psittacidae; genus Strigops; species Strigops habroptila. The sequence goes on along the minus strand of NC_046358.1, from coordinate 46,786,465 downwards.
GCGGGAAGATGGGGAAGTCCGATGTGTACCTCAAGGGGATTTGATTTTGGGGGAAAACAGCCAATGAACTCAATTGTACGCTGTTGCCTGCTCTATAACACTTTTATAGCCCACCAGCTAGATATCTTCAGGTCACCAGCCATTGACCCTGACTTCCCTCCGATCATCACCTCAACAAAGAATGAATTTTGAGGAAACCAGATGAGCTCAGCAGTGACCAGATGAGTTTGGCGGTATCATCAGCAGGCAACAACCCAACACCATGTACCGTCCCTCCTGCCCTGAAAGACTATTACAAGAGATGGAACCTGACATCATGGACTGGATGAGTTCAGCAATTTTACAGGGATTGGTCCATGGACTAGGGAACGATATCTTTCTCTGTGTGTGGGTGTGGGTGTATATATATGTGTATATATGGGACAGGGGTGATGGTGTGCTGAGAGATGTGGGATCTGAGCATGACGTGAATGGTATGGAATAAGGGGTGGATACTGTCCTGGGTTCAGCTATAGCAGTCATTTTTCTCCTGCTTAGTAGCTGGTGCAGTGCTGTGTTTTTTAACTTTCAGCCTGGGAACAACGCTGATAACACCGATGTTTTTAGTTGTTGCTAAGTAATGTTTATTCCAACCAAGGACTTTCTCAGTCTCATGCTTTGCCAGGGAGGAGGGGAAGCCGGGAGGAAGCAGAGACAGGACACCTGACCCAAACTAGCCAAAGGGGTATTCCATACCACAGCACGTCATGCCCAGTATATAAACCGGGGGGAGTTACCCGGAAGGCCCAGATCACTGCTCGGGTCGGGCTGGGTATCGGTCGGCGGGTGGTGAGCAATTGTATCCTCTCCCCTTGTTATTTCACTAATCGTTATTATCATTGGTGGTAGCAGTAGTGGTTTTGTGTTATACCTTAGTTGCGGGACTGCTCTTATCTCAACCCGTGGGAGTTACATTCTTCCCATTCTCCTCCCCATCCCTCCGGGAGCGGGGGGAGGAAGAAGGGGGGGGGGAGTGAGCGAGCGGCTGTGTGGTTCTGAGTTACCGGCTGGGCTCAAACCACGACAAGCCCATCTTCCCATACTTCCTCTCCTCCTCCTTCTCCCTCTGCAGAAAAATTCCCAGAATATCACTCACCTGCCACATGCAAATCCCCCTCCTTCTCCTGCTCCTCGACCAGGGTTTCCAGAATGGCTGGAGAACTTGTGCGTCTCAGCCAACTGAGCATTTGCAGGCTGAGTTCTGATCTCCTACTATGTGCAATTAACACTAATTAAACAAATAATTAAAAATTACCCATGACATCCTTTGAAGAAGGCCCTAACTCAGTTTTGTGTTGGAGCTGCTTGAGCAGTTTTAATTAGCTGTCCGTCTGTGTGTCCAAGATGTGCTGCATCTTGGCATGGGTTTCTGAGGGAGCAGGGGAACTCTACATCTCTACACCAGCACTGAGGTTACTGAACAGGGGAGACAGTCACTGACAGAGGGAGAGGCCAGGAAGTGACCTCAACTTTGGAGGCTCCTTTGCAGGCTCATAGGACTCTGGGCAAGGGAGCACTGCATAAGGAAATGGGTGGGAGTCTCATATCACAGCAGTCAGCGCAACGACATCCAAGCACCACTGAAATCTACAGCCGAGGTGACAGATTTCTCTTACATGGACTGCCGCCTCAGGCAGTGCATAGAGTGAAAGACAAGTTCTAGATCAATCCCTGAGCCTTCCAGGGAGTGCTTATTGATAGGAAATGACAAAATAAAACAAACAAACAAAAAAAAATGAAGATGACATTTTCAAAATTGGCACCTTTTCCTGGACACCCTGTTGCAGGCACCCTGAGACTGGTTTTGAGACACCCAACCCTTGAATTTCCCAGCACCTTCGAAACTGAGCCAAGAATATTTTGCCCAGAGGCAGAGGCACACAAAATTAGGTTTTCCTTTTTAAGATGCTTGTTGGCTGTGTTTGAAAGCCATCTTATCCTCTATCAGTTTTACCTCTCTCTCCCTCCAGAATTTTCTGGAAATCTTAAACTGCATCACAGAAGTTATGCAGATGAGAAAAGCCACCCCTCTGCCCATTCCCTCCATGTCCTTTCATCCTGGCAGCTGTACTGTTTGGCAATTGCTGCTGTGTGCAAGGGGGTGGGTGAGTATTGGGCAGGCACTTCCAAACTCCATGGGGAAGAATGTGCTTTTGTAATGGAGAAGAGGGCAGGGTGAGACCTTCAGGGCAGTGGATGAAGTCTTGGTGACATGATGCTGTGATGGCAAGACTGTGAATTTGTTCCTTGCACATGGAAGTTTCCCTCTATGACCAAGGTGAAAGGGTTAAGATTTGGTCCATGTGCATTCAGACGTGACAGAAGAGAGAGCAGCATGCACATTTTCTCTGTATGTCATATCTCTGTGTGTGCACTTGCATGCAGGGCCACATAGCAGCACATCCTGGGCTCCTCACCAGTGCTTCCCACTAACCCCATCCAGTCAAAGTACTATCAAACACTGCTCGTTAGGCTGCCTGCTGACATCGTTTGCCAGTGCTGTCCATTAAAATCAATTTGCAATATCATTTAAACCTGCCTATGGCAGCTTGTAATACCTACAAGCTTGAGTTACTGCTTTGAGCTGCTGCTAGCCCTTTGGGAGTGGTACAGAAATGCTGCTGCCAACCCTTTGGGAATGGTACAGAAAAGCTGCTGCTAACCCTTTGGGAATGGTACAGAAATGCTTTCCTTGCCAACTCTGGGCAGACAAGTCCCAGGACTGACCCCAGCACTCAATTAACAGTATAAAAGTGGGGTTGTCTCCCCCTCCCCAGCCACAGGCACTATCACATCACATTACTTGCCTTCCAAAAGAGATCATTGCTTTCCTGATGTTTTTATGGATCCCCATGGAAACCAGCAGGAACATTCATGCCAGGGAAGCTCAGCAACCACTGCTCTCGAGTACTCTGCACGGGGATCTCGCCTGCAGAGAGACGGAGCCCTCTCCAAGGCTGCTCACCTGCAGGTGACCCCTCCTGGGAGAAACAGGCAGAGGGATCTCCATGGGGGCTTTTGACATTTCCACCCCCCATGTGGGAGTGAAATAATTTCTCCCTTTACACAATGTGTTGACAAGCCTGAAAGATCCCAGAGCAGAGATCACAGACAACTGGGAGCTGTGTGCTTGGCTCTGGCGTGAGACCAGGAAAGGAGCCAAAAACCTCTCCAGCTAACAATGCCTCCCTCCTGCACTCCCATGGAGGAACAGGCTGCCTGCTGGTTCTAGCAATGGAGACTCTGCAAGTAGGAGTCCTATGGCAGGGATTCGTGTTCTTCTCCACACCCCATCCCTACATCTAGTAGGCATGACTTCCACACAAGACTGGGAAGGCAGCCAAAACCCTTCCCACAGACTAGCCCTATCTCCTACTAGTGTCTTCTCTTACCAACTCCCAGCCAGTACAGGCCACCCTACTTGTGGAGAGGCAGGGATGTTCCATCAGAGCATGGTGTTTTGTGCAGTCTCTCCTGCTGTGACCACAGACCTACCCCAGGTGCCCATGCTGAAGTTCTCAGATCGGCATCCAAAGAGAGGGCAAGCTGAGAACTACATTACTCTTCACTGAATGTATCGATTTAACAATTCTGGAAATGGACTTTCCCCTTAGCTCTGCCATAGAGGTACAGCAGGGACAAGGACTACTAGTTCTCCTGGCCTACCAAAACCTCTCCAACCCAACAACTCTGTTTACAGCTCTAGTGGGGATCAGGCAGTTCACTCCCCATGATCCCTTGTGGCCTGAGGGGTTTTTTTTGCTGAGAAGCTGTTTGCAGTGATGGGTGGATGCATAACTATAATCTTCAATAGCAGTAGAGGAGGTCTGTGCTATACTGTGGAGCTCCTCTGGCGACCTGCAGCACACGCTATTGCCTCCTCAGTGCTCACTCCTCCTAAACATGTCCCTCAGACAGCTGATGTTTAAGAACTGGGCTGAGATGACCAGTCTGTCCATATAGCTGTCACTGTTGCTGCTTGTCAGAGGGTAGCAGGTTTTTGTTTCTATCACTTGGCTTAAATTCAAACCAGTAATCTATAATCTGTTCCTTACTCCCGACATGGTTTGGGTTTCTCTCCCTGGTGCAGCTTTTTGCACTGTGCTTCCAGAACCAGCTCTGTAAATGGGTATTTCCCTGGCATGTCACAGGAAACCTGGGGAAGCAAAATTACCATATGCTGCTGCCTACTTTGCCTGAGCTACGCTGCTGGGAGGCCAGACCTGCTGCTGCTGTTCAAGGAGGGGTTGAACGATATGGGCTCTCGCCTGCAGCAGCAGAACTGTGACCATCCCTCACATGACTGAGGCTGCAGGAGCAGCAGGCCCAATCCTCCAGGGCTCTCCCTGATTCCTTCCAATACCTTCTCCCAGCTCCACCCCCTCTCTTTCAATGCCTCCTTTTCCTCTGTGGGAACAGCCAGGCCCCTCATCCTTAGGGCAGCAACATTTAGTTTTTCAAGTACTGTTGAGCCAGCTCTGCATAGTTGTAGCATCTGGGCTTGATATAGTTTACCTGTGAGATTCATCATGTATGGCATCACTTGCACAGCACTTTCTGCTGTAACCTGTGGACTCAGAGAAAGATTCAAAGTGTGCCATGGTATGTAGGAACCGTATGGGCTGCATACCAGTCGATGCCAGACACAGAAAGATCACACAAAACAAACTTGCAAGGACTGTTTTCTTCCTCCTTAGCCTGAAGACTCCCATATGCTGTTCTCCTTTCTTCTCCCCTCTGGAACAGGAGTTTAACAGGCACACACAAGCATACTGATAACAACTTCAAATTTACTTTTTCAGCTCCAATTGTCTAATCTATGATGTAGATAAACCTATGAGAATATAAGCATTAGAAAACATTCATGATTGTGAGAGATGTTAAATCTGTGTATGTTATAGAAGAGAATGTTAAGTTTTTTGTCACAGACTAATGATAGTTGATGGCTTCTAAATCTAGCAGACAAAGACCTAATGCAATTTGGTACATGGAGGCTGAAACTGGAGATGCACAGAGATGAAACAAACTGTGAGCTATTAATACTGAGTAGCGCTGGAGTTACCCGTGGGATGATGCCCTAAGGAAAATGGAAATTCTCCACTGTTTTGCTCTGTGCCAGTCAAGGCTGTATATATAAAACATATGCTCTCACTCAAATTCTTGGTACACACAAGTGTCTTTATGTCCTTTATGTGTGTGAAGTGCAACAAGATTGCCATAACACAATCAAAAGCAGCTGACAAAGTACCGGAGGGCAATGGTTTCCTGGCCCTCCCACTGGGTCCTCCCACGAGCAACTGGTTTATGCAGTGAGGTGATCCACAGCTGCCAGTCTTACTTTCTGCTGCATGAACTTGTCATTGCTGATTAGAAGAGAAGCAAAGTAGGGTTTTGCAGGTCTGTGTCGTATCTGTCAGCACACTGCAAGCCCAGGAGAAACAGAGTAAGGGAACTAGGCACAAAGGCCATTTTCAACATCTTTAAGCCTCTAACACAGGTGGAATTCAGAGAACTACAATATGAAGCCTAAGTTCCCTGTGGAGAGAAACAAGTACCCCAAACAGGTGTTTCAAGGTACTGTCTTGTTTTTCTGCAAGGTTTTTCCCACATAAGATTGAGCTCTGGCACACGGACTTGGTCTGGCTGGTATCCTTACCCCTTTGGTAAGTTTTCATCACTGCTGTGACTGGAATGTAATGCTCTCTCCCACCTGCAGAACTATGACAACTTTGCTGGCTTGACAAAGAGTTTCTTCTTCCCTTATCTTCTGACACCTTGTTCTCATTTATCTTTTTGTCCTTCTGTTTAGGTATCTTGGATATAGTGCTCTTAACAAAGCAGCCTGTGCTTGTGTTGTGATAATGATAGTCTAACAATGCCAAGCTAGTTCTCTTGCATCTGCCAGAGAGTTTGTTTTGTCAATAAGATATTTGCTGTTTATAGTAAATTTTATTTTTTGCTGAATGATTTGTCTGCAAATTGTAAAAACTTGACAAAGAGTGCTTGAGCAGACATATTAAAGATAACTACCAAGGTAAATCACTTGGGAACTGTGAGATACTACTGGCTGTTCTTATAACCTTCTCCCTTTATAGTCAAAACTGTGTTTCTATTTGCATTATTTAATGGAAGCCACATTTTTAATTTTTTTTTTTTTTTAATAATTTTGTTAAATAATTTAACAGACAGCATAAGGAGGCACAGCTCTGTGGAATAATTGCATTAAAGAAATGGTAGCACATGGCTGTGTGACTGCTGATGTGGTTCTGGGCTTCCAGGGGTTAAAGCAAGGTGTGTGCAGGCAATTCCTGGGGAGGTACTTTGTATAAAGTTCAGTGGCTGAGGAATGTCCTGGCAGTCAAGCTTCACTGCCTGGGAAAAACACAAGGCCAGATTGACATTTTAGTTAGTGACACAATCCTGTTGGCTTTGCTGGTGCAAATGAGAGAACTTGACCAGTGCCTTTAAAAGAAGAATAAAAATACCTCATAAAATTCAGATTAAGAAATACTATAGTTGTATGCTGTGACTGAAAGGAGTCAGGAACAGATTGGGGAGCATGAAGGGAATAGCTTCTTTTCCCACTTTGGTCAACCTCAGTTCAGGAGGGGATTCTGTAAGGCATGAAGCTGCCTTTTCCCTTCTGAAATACCTATAGGGAGCCACAAATTGCGTTGGCTCTGGTTACCTGTTACAATTCCTAGATCACTGGGAGTAATAATTAGTACAGGCTCACACACAACACACAATCTGTAGGCAAATGGAGCCCCTTCCACTGGGAACTGCCAGAGAAGTCTCTTTAGGTGACACTATCTCAGCATCCAGCTCCATTTCTGCCTGTATTCCTGCCTGTCTCTGCTGGGCTGGCCAAATGAGATTGCTCCTTGACAGATGCCTGTTTCTTTTCAGTTCTTTGCCTGTCTCCACTTGGCTCTCTGGCCATCTCTGCCTAGTGCTATCCTGCTCTCTGCCTGAACCAGCTGTGTAATGTATGCTTTGTCTTTTAGCTAGAAAGGAACAGGCAGCATCATTCAGCCAAATTCCCATGAAACTTGTAATAGATGAGAAATGTAAAGCAAAACAATCTTCAGGGAATCGTGAGGTCCACAAAGTCTTTGGAAATCTGGCTACTTCTATGAATAACAAGGTATAGATCTCAGAGTTTGCCTTTAGCCACTCCTGTGTCCAAATCTTAGCCTTATGTTTTTATTTATATTTCTACATTTTAACCACTTAATCACATCAGTCTTTTTATTTGTGCATAGTAAGTGATTTGCTACCCACTGTTTCTCTGCTGAGACACCAGTGAAAGTACACTATTGATGTGAGGAAAGATTTTGCAACAAAAGTTTATTAAACAGCAGGTCTCAGACCAGACAATAACTGTGAGCCAGATAACCACACTTAAGATCTTGTTTAACCATGCCTGGTGAAGAGTGTTGCTTACAGTACTAGGAGATAATTTTGTTCAGTTCTCCCGCCTGCTTCTTCCATAGGTTGTTGCAAGCCTGTTTAATTCAGACTGCCATGTTATGCGTGGGCAGTCTCAACAAGAGCAAAGCACAGTTTCAGAGCACTCATGGATCTCTCATTATCACTCAAGACATCACCTTTTTGGTGCAGCCCTTCCCAACAAGCCACACTCGCTTTCTTGAGGAGATGAGACCACCTTTCATGGTGGCAAAGCAGGGCGTGTGAAGGGCACATGCAAATTGGCCAGGGAGATACATGTCAGCATGACTGTTGTTATCCCCACTGAGGACAGCCTCATAGGGAAATTCTTAAAGTATCTTTAGTGGAAGTAACATGCCTGATGATGGAGAAAGTAACAAGCAGTTGCTAAACCTGGGCCAGAATGAATGATCTTTTGCTTTGAAACATGCTGCTCTGAGGCCCAAAGCCCTGGCAGCGTTTGGTTCTGCAGCCCCCCTCTATCTCCAGTCCCTTTGGTTCCCATGTGCCCATCCTGGTCTGCTGGATATTAAGAGACAGAGCACAGGTGCAGCTGGCGACTGGCCTGCGGCAGAGAGCAGCAGCAGGCAGCACACTCAGTCCCAGTGGCCAGCCTCCCCAGGCAGAGACACTGCCGGCTCCGTTTGAGTAACACGGGTAATATCATTAATATAAGTAAATTTATCTTCCTGTGAGAGATTACTGCGCATAAAGTAGCCCAGTAAGTGGTAGCCCTGTCCCTGAATAAAATAAGGTGTGTGCTGGTAGCTATCATTAGAAATGCTTGAAAACTCAGACCAGTTTGAGCCATGTTGTGTGAGAGATGGCCTAAGTACGTGGGGGTAGGATGGTGTCCCCACATCAGGAGAGCTGTCATTCAACTAATTTGGTTTTCATCTCCATCATGGCACCAACCCCATGCGCTGGGGCTGCCTACAACCACTGAAGGGTGCTCCATCAGTCCCTCCAGGCTGTGGTGGGTGGCGAGGGCAGCACTGCTTCTGTGGATGCCAGCTCCCTGCCTGGCTGCTGCACGGGAAGCGCGGCTGTGGGCACATCAGTTCTGAAGGCTGCGAGATGACTGCAAGGGGGATCTCAGGAGACAAGGGCCCGACACTTGCTCGTCTGAAAGGCCCGAGGTAGCAGCCTAGAGCCGCCAGGAGGTCTGCCCAGGGGGACCTCCAACGCCGTTCGGCTGCTGCCCTGAGGCGCCAAGCAGAGCAAGATGGCTGTCCGGCGTAAGGGCTGCAGGAGCACTCCCGCTGGAGGGAGCAGCGAGCAGGCGCCCCGGGGAGCCCGGCCCGGGATGCCTCGTCAGCACCGGCCCGTTCGCAGCGCCTCAGCCGAAGCCCCTCAACATGCAGGGTGGGCGGGGAGCAGGATGGCTCCGGCCGCGGCAGAGCGCGACTGCAGCTCCATTCCCCCCGGGCCGCCCCACACCCGGGGCAGGGCACCGCCCGCCCCACCTGCCTCGCCGTCGAGCCCGAGAAGGGGTTAAAAGCCTGGGGCGGGTGATGTCAGTTCCTGCGCTCCTCGGGAGGGCTGGCTCTGATATTTGAGCCGGGCTCTCCCGCTCGAAGGAAAACGGAGCGGGGATGGTAAAGTGCTGAATGGGACAGAAGCTGCGCCGGGCACCTGCCTGCTACCCGGCACCGCGCAGCCGCCCGCGGCCAGGGCCGGTACCACCGCTCTCCCTGCGGCCGCGCGGGCTGTGGAGCCCCCGGACGCCGCCGGCTGCGCCTGTCACTGTCCCGCTCCGCTGGGGGGAGACCCCCGAGCCGGCCAAGGTGAGCGCAGGCGGGGCGGCGGCCCGAGCCCCCTCCTCGCTGCCGGGAGAGGTGTCTGCGGCTGCGGGCCCGCGGGTGGGGAGAGGGCGGTGGGAGCTTGAGAGCTGGTCTGTGCGGGGCTGGCTGTCATAGCCCTTCTTCCCCACTCTTTTCTTTCTTTGAAGTGACGGCAAGAGGCTGAAGGGAGCGTTCTGGCGTGATGTTGTGTCATTTCGGGTAATCGAGGTTTGCTGCTTCAAATGAATAAGTTTGCCTCTGAGTGTGGGACTTTGGTCACTGAGACTGCATGGAGGAGGTGGGGGGAGGAACGGCCACACGGGGGGAAAAAACGCAGCCCAAGAGTATGTAAGTTCTACGGTCTCTTCTGCCTCCATGGTAAGCCTAGGTGTGTGGGGCAAGACCTCTGGAGGCAGAAATGACAAAACCGGGCTCCCTCTTCCTGCCTCCTGCTACTTGTACTAGTCAAGTCAACTGCACCGATGCAGAAGAATTCTTATTTAATTTCCTCCCCCCACCCCCCCTGCCCTTCCCACAGCTTAGCACGTTATTTTTCCCCATTCGCTGCAAATTCCGGGTTGCACTTGTGAACTGGAAATGATTGAGTGGCTGAACAATTCTAGTGGTCTCAGGGTTAAAAACCTGGGTGTTAAAGTGGTTATGAAGTGGAAAATGAGGTGATTGGGGGGAGTTCATTAATAGTATGGTATTTCCCCACTGACTTTTGACCATCACCCATACTGCTGACCCTCTTCGTGTTGATGCAGTGGCATGGGAGGAAATCTCTCTCACTTCACGTTACATTTATTGCACTTGTAGTTACTCCTTTTGTAGTAAGATGGTAGCTGAAAGTTAGATTCAGCTCTGGTGTTCAGGCAGGGTCTGGTGCACTTTACTGGCAGGTGCTGAGAACTGCAGTCCTGTGCTGACTGAATCTCTGTAACAGCCTAGGTAAAGTAATTCCTGGGCTGAGGAGACACTGGCATTTGAAATGCAGAAATACTGTTTCACTTGTCTGCATTGTTTGTACCGAATGAACAAAGCTGCAAATGTTTTACTTGCATTTGTGCCAGCACCTGAAAGTCTTTGTGCTGATTAATTGCTTATTTTCAGAAGGCTTTTCAGGTGGAAGTATATAAAGTCTCTGAAGTGTTTTGAATTCTAGTCTGGATCCACCAACGTCTGGGACATCAGCTGATTCTGGTCTAAAAAATTTAAAAAAAAAAAAGGCATTCTGATATAAACTTTACCTCCATCGGAATTGCAACTGGATATAGGGACTCCAAGTAAACATATTCATATTTATTTTAGCTATAACATTTGATGTCAGAACTATCTGTTGATTTAAACTTACAGATATAGTCAAAACTAGAAGTCTCACGTCTGCATTTAGCAGTTGGTTCAGTCATTTAGCCCCCCCTCCTAAGTTTTAAGGACTTTGTAGCTCCTGTTATCTTCACTGGAAGTTGGTTGACACTTGAAAAATCAAGCTGTTCTTTAGAAGTGAATCTGTGCATGTAAGAATGAAGTATTGGAAATCTCAGCTTGTTTGAACAAAGTGGCTGCCTCCTATTTTCCAAGTTCCTAAAATAAGAATACTGTACCTGAAAGTATCTGATTCTCAACTTTTTCATGTGCTGAAGGGGGGGAAAAAAATCCAGTTTTGTATAATCATATAAATATGGTTTATATAACCATATAAATTTTTTATCTGATACAAAAGGACCAATTTGGGGTGGAGATAAATGAATTTAGTGGATTAAGATGGTTAAGAATTGCAAAAAAAGGCATATGAAATGACAGGTCCAGTGGCAAGGATTTAAAGTCAATATGTCAAAATAAAGTTGATACTGTAATTCATGAAGTACAGTTTTTCAGGAGAATGGGGGAGAATGAATGATGCATTTAAGAGTAAATGAGAATTTAGAATAAATTTTAAATGGTAAATAAAGTTGTCGGGTAAACATGAGACATTGTGATTAAAATATCTTTCTCTGAAAAAGGGTGAGGTTTTTGCTAGAGAGAGGAAAAGCTATCATTGTAATCTCTGGCCTTCAGAAATCGATTGATATAACGACACATAGGAAAGTTATTAGCTTACGTGGAAGCGATGGGAATTAATAGAAGAATGACAAGGTAGCCAAATTACAAAAAAGAATGTGACAACACTGTGCTGAAGGCGGGGGGGAGGAGTCTCTTATAAGGTAGGTATTTTACAATGAGCCATTGGAATAATCTCCGCAGGGAAGTGATAGACACCTTTAAGATTTGGATGCTTAGGGTGCTGGGCCATCTAGTCTAGATCACACTTTGCCAAGAGAAGTTGGACTGGATGGTTCCTGGGGCCCATCCAACCTGGTGTTCTGTGATTCTATGATTTTTCTGGAAGAGTTGACTGACCTGGGGAATTAGTAGTGATTAGTATTGACACAAAGTAACATTGCACCTTTGAAGTGGTAATAAAGTGGGCACAAGTGGGAAGAACACTAGTTAGGAACAGCAGTGGAGGAAAAGATCTGGATATGCTCATCGATTTTGGGGTAGCCATGGGCCTGTTAAATTTTGCAATGGCCTGTAGTACAGACATTCTTGATCTTGTGGAGATCTGGCACAGACCTGTACTTTATTGATCTGTTTCTGTACCATTGTAATGGGCCTCCTCCACTTCCATGTCTAGCATTTGCAAAGGCAAAGCCTGTGTCGGCTTGCCTGTGAATGTCAACCATAAGTGTAATGTGGTTCTAAGAAAGGCAAATGCAGTCAGGTTGAGGTATTCCCTGGGAGAGTGAGAAGTACTAAATGCCTTTACACAAGGGTTTGATGAGGCTGCATCCTGCCTTTCAGATGCAGTTGTGGTCACCCATGTCTATGGATTGGAGTGAGAAAGAGAAGACTCAACTTTTCTAAGCTGGAACAGGTGCAGAGGGAGAGTAGTGAGCTTTTCTGATGAGACTAAAAGAGCCCTTTATCTCTAGCCTTGCAAAATGAGGTTTTTAAGGAGAAGCTGTTGATATTTATAAATATAGCAAGGGATAAATATGAGGGGGGGGTGGAAATTAGTTAAGCTGAAGGGCAGTAGTCTACGAGAATGAACAGATACAAGCTGGTTGTTACTATATTTATGCTAGTAATTAGCAGGCAGCTTATTAGAGGGGTGAGGTTCTAGAACAACAGGAATAATGGGAGCAAAACTGCCTGTGTGGTTCTGGGGAAGGGCTGTGTTCATTTATGAAAGGGATTATGAGATGCAGTTATCTACAGTGAGAAGGAAAAAGACTTAATGATTCAGGATATCTACGCCAGTTTTAGATTTCCTATTCAGAACAGGGTATTTTAGTTCAGCCAGAAGTTAGGGACTATCTGCGGAAATCACTTTTTCTCTGGCATAAGCTGTGTGGTAAATCACATTAATTTTTCTTTGTGTGATTAGAGTTTATCCCAATTGTTCATATGTCCTCTTTGGACTTAAAGTAGGAATAAAGACTGAAGTATCTTTGTACGTGTGTGAAAGAGAACAGAATTTGACTTGAGAGCTGAATTATGATGTCTGGGGCAAGGTTAGCTATAAACAAGCTTAGGGTGTTGTAGGATCATGACTTAGTATACTGTTTTGGCTTGAGAAGGACTGATCACGCTACCTGAGAGGGAAACCGTACAGTGTTATTGTGAAGTGTGCCAACGGTTGCCTGGTTCAATGCCTGGCAAGGAGCTAGGGCTAGAGGTTAGGTCAATGTGCTGGACTGGGCTGTGGAAAAGGTTGGTCCATGTGTTTCTGTAAAGCAGTGGGTGTGCTGCTTGTGGAATACTGGTCTTCCTTCCCATCTCAGAGTGCATTCAGCAATGCAGTACTGGACATGAGTGTGCCTTTTCCTTGTTTTACTTAAACCTGCATTCTGGCCTGGAGTAGTGTTTCACACATCATTGGAAAGGCAGGCAACTTGTTGCCTGGAAGACTCTCTATTACTGAACAAAGAAACCTGTACATAAAATAACTCACAGGTAGTGTTTGTAGCTAAAGGATATAACATGTCTTCCTTAATTCAGAACAGCAGGGGTATATCTGCTTAGAGTGGCTTGCTGTGTTATGTATACTTACGCTGTTATGTATGTTATACTTAGGGTAACTTGAATCTTAGGTCTCTTATGCAAAATATGAGCCAGGTCCTGGCAAGTGGGTACAACTAGAGGGACATCTTAAGCTTTTCCAACCCTGCAAAGGCAGGTATAAAAGCAATGAGGTGAAGTGACTTCACTATTCTTTCCCAAGTCTTGGTCTGTTGCTTTGGTCCCAGTTCAGGAAAGCACCAAGTTTGTCTGTGAGCAGGTGAGAAGTTCCTTTCATAAGTATGGATTTCAGTGTTTTGATGAAGCTGATGAACTAATAACTTCTGGTTTTGTAAACATTTGTTATGCTAGGGTAATACAGCTGGCTGCTGGACTGCACATGCTGGGTTGATATTATATACCTCCTTGTGAGTGTTCACAAATGCTGAAATTTGATTAAGGACACTTAGTACCTACGTTACATACTTTGTGCTCATGAAATGTCTAAACAGTTACTAAGTAAGACAATAAACCAACTTCAAAAACCAGAGCTTTTTCTACTTTATGGAGTTGTGTGTATTTCTTGATGTCTGCAAGGACTTCAGTAGACCTGAATGTCTCATTCAGCCCTAGCTTTTATTCCTGGCTGGGATCTCCTTTCTTTTTTAACAGAACAATTGTTTAAATACTGTGGTACAGCTACTTTTATTGTGGACTAACTGTATCAAGTAGTTAGGGATTGGGAACACTGTTGCTTCATACATCCCATCCTCTTAACACCGTCTTATGAGATAAGGTGCTGGTGCCCCAAGTTAGTAATTGGTTTGTGACCCGAGCTACATTTAAGAAGTTTTAGTGACTTGAGAGCTTGTAGCCATACTGGTACAAAGGAGGCAGGAGTAAAAATAGTCCTAGGCTATAGGTAGATGCTGAGCAAGGCTGTAAGGATGGTAATAAGGCTGTTTGCAGAATATACAGCATGATGTAAGTTCTCACTCAAAAGAGGAAAACTTATTTGAATGTTTATCTCCTGTCCATTAAAAGAGTGAGCTCTGATTGAAGGCAATATCGGTAACTTGGGATTGTACCATTTCATCTTCTGCTTGCAGAGGAAATGGCCTTTCTTACCAGTCCTGTAAGATGAACCAAGGAACACAAGGTACAAGGAATGAAAAGTTTGCCTGTCTAAAAAATCACTTCCCCTCACCCCGTTTTCTTCTCTAGGATTTTTAGAGCCCCTCGGACGACATCCCAAATGGATGATTAACTTCACAATGGCAGAACTCACAGTGGAGAATGGCAGCTGTATGGACTGGCAAAAGCGATGCCTTATATTGGAGTCCCAGCTCTTCAAATTCCGCTTGCAGGCAAGCAAGATCCGAGAGCTGCTAGCTGAGAAGGTGAGGCAGTGATGGCTTCTTCTGCTTTGCACTGAGATATGGCATGAAAGCAAAAAATCTATAAATGCTGAGCTATCCAATAAAACTGTTACTTGCAGCGAGGATCCCTTCCATGATTACAGTGTGCCGTTGCACTCTGCTTATCATTTGAGATACAGAAATGTGCCTGTCGGAGTGGTGTAAGGTGGCATTAGTGAAAATAAGAATTTGGCCTTGTTTACTGGAATATCATGTGTTTGGGTTCTACTGGAAAACTGTACCAGCAAGATTCTAAAGTGACTGAGGCAGCTGCAAAGGTGAGTATTTTGAGTAAGAACAGCAGGATCAGGACTTGGCTGGCAATGGAGAAGCTTACAGGAGCGCAATTATTCTGTAACGCTAAAAGACTTGACAGGCGTACGTGTACTGCCGTAGTGTTAGAATGACATTGCATATCCAGTCAAAACACTCTGGGGATGCTGAAGAGCAGGACTGAGATATTTTGAGATCTGAATGTTGGAAAGGTGCATGGCATCTGTGGGTTTGTAGGCATCTCCTACTAATCTCTTTCAAGCGCGCTAAGTGAGCTCATCTGCAACTCTAGGGGAGAGGACTGCCAAAGGTTTGAGAGTGGTTTGTTGGGTAGGTTTGGTTTTGTGGTTTTCTGTGTGTTGGGTTTTTTTTCCATCACGATGTGCATTTTTGGTGGGATTTTTTCTTTACCTTCAGTTATTTTTTCCAACTTGTATTAAAGCTTTTTTTATTAACCTCTAATTTGCATAGAATCCAAGTTTGTAGATTGCTGTGGGGTTCCTTTTCTCAAAATTTGGCTTACATTATCACAGTCAGTCCAAGGTTGCTCAGATACTCGATTACTATTGGGAAGTGAGAACAGTTTCTTTCAGTCATGGTTTGCTAATGAAGTTGAAATCTTTACAACTGACTGTAGTTTACTCCAAATGCTTTTAATCTGTACCTGATGACAGGTGTGTTCTAAACTCACTTTTGCTCCATTTTGTGTTATGTAACTTTTATGTGTAAATTCTTGTTGGTTGATTTTTTGGATGTAAAAACGTCCAAACTATATCTATTTCACAGTGGAGCAATCTTCATCCTTGCTTTCACTGTTATCATGTTTCCACTAATGCCCTTATACTGCATGAGACTTTCATTGCACTGTTTATATTTTAAGAAATGATGCAATTCTAAGAACCCTCTTCATCTTTTCAAGGTAGCTTCTGAGATGGACCGTAGTGATTACCTATCTTGGAAAGCACTGAAAGTGGTTGTAAAGTATATTTAGATAAATGTGCATTAAAAAATTCATGTACAGATGCGGCACAGTTCTGGTGAAGATGACCAGTACTCATGTGAAATACTCTGCTTGTGCTTTGTTAACTTCTACCTTGAGAAACTTCCTGACTGCCTCCACATAAAACAAACGCACCTACCAAACGTTCTTCTTGGAGAACAGACTTGACAGATCTTCTAATTGTCTCTTTAGAGAGGTTTGTGGGTGACAGTAGAGAATGAAAATTTTCATCTGCTTCAGGGGGCTTCTCAAGAAATGGGCCTGACTGCCATTAATCCAGCCTTTCATTCAAAGTGATGTTCCCTTTGTTAAGATTAAGGAGCAGCTTGGTTCAGTGATCAGGTTATTCTGTAACTACTTGTTCAGCACTGTCGTAGGCTTACTTGAAGGGTCAAAGAGCTAGCAGGTTTGCAGTTCCCTACTCTGAATGTCATGTGGGAAGGGGAGAGCCTCAGGGGCTGTGGGGCAGCTCTGGCAGGCTCTCCTGAGGCACCAGAGCACACAACGCTCATGCTGAGCACTGCTGTTGAAGTGTCCTGTGCCTCAGGTTCCTGACCGCTGTGCAATGGGTTTGCTCCCTCCTTTGCTCCTCCTTGGTTGCCACAGGACTCCCCAGCAGTCACAGCAACTGGGACTCTGGCTGACACTGCATCCTTCTCTCCCTCAGATGGTCAGTGATGCTGAGCTGAAGGAGATGCATGCTTTCTGCATAGTGATGCCAACTCCAGCGATTTTTATCATAGATTTTATAGCAACTGTGTTTGGGTTTTTTTTTTTTTTTTCATTTCTTCTTACAGTTCCTGCTGTGAGAATGAAGATATTCAGACTTCTTTGAAAGAGTACTGCATTTGCAAAAAGGTTATTTGAGTGGGCAGGGAAGAAGATTGTGAAAAACGTGAAGTGGGCACAGTTTGAAGCTGTGTTGCCAACCTGTGGTGAGCATTGTTCCCGAGATCCTCTGATATTGTTCACAGCAACAAGAAAATAATAAGAAAGTAGTTTTGCTAGTGAAAGTGAAGAGCAATGTCAGCAGCGGTGTGATACTTGCTCACCAGCAAGGTTGTCTCGGGTCTGAAAGCTACTGGTTGAAAGATCTGGAAACCTGATCTCCCACATTATTTTAAAGTAGTCTTTATAACTAATTTTATGATTTAAAAGGCAGATTTTAACTCACGAAATACCCTAAACACTCATGCCTGGCACTGGTAGTACAATGTGTGCTAACAGTTTAAATACTTCAGATTTTTAAAATCCGCTTAGATTGAATAATCTAGATCACCATTCAGAACATGAGGAATTTAAAACCCAATGGTTTAACTGCCAGTGCCCTAATTCACATGGTGTGAACTTCCATGTCGGTAGCCCACTCTCAGCTATCAAGCAGTGCTGCCCAAGCTGTGCAGAGCCTGACTGCAGGTTGGTGCAGCAGAGGCACCCCAGCCCCTTGCCTCCAAGACAAAGCTCTGCCATCCTGCTGGGCCCCTGCGGGGTACGGGACTCCTGGGTCTTGCCTTGTTGTGGACATCAGCGGGGATCTGGTCTCTTTGGAAACAGGCAGTTGTTTCCGCTCTGACTTTCTTGTACACACACACAAAGAAAGGGATACTCCTCTGTTGGTGAGCGACATAGCAGGCTGTTGCCTTGGCAGCAAGTTGACCTGGTTAGGAGTGAGCTCTGGAAGAGAGCAACAGGAAGAAAATGAGGCTGAGACATGCAGGAACTTTTTTCACTCAGTTTTATTTAGCATATTCTGAGCCATCGGGAGAGGGAAAGCCTCTGTGAATGGTGGATAGGAGGATCTTTTGCAGCTTTTAGAAGGACCATCTGGGTAGCTTTTAACCTGCTTCTGTCTTACTTCAATAATAAACAATGAACAGTTGGAAAAAGCCTCCTTTGTCTCATGCAGGCATGGCTATACAGCTGGGCCTATTTCTCTCCATACAAGCTCTCTGGGCTAATGTTTGGGAGAAGAGTTACTTGAAGTTGGCTTGGTCGCTAAATTTTATGTGACCTGGGTCAAGTTGCTTGGTAGCTTTTGTCAAATTATAAAGCATTTTGAATAAAAGGACCCATGTAAATACCAAGCATCATTATTAATTCATTGAGGGATTTGAAAGAGCCTTACAACCATGGATGTAGCAAATCTGAATGCGCTCCAGTGAGATAGCTGACACCAGGGATGGATGAAGTAATCATTTTGTGTACATGAGAAACACAGTGGTCATTTAACAGTTCATAGCAGGACAACCCAACAATGTAGTACAGGAAGTTAAGAAAAGTGCAAGTTCACTTAAGGCTACAGAGGGAGTCGTGGTGACAAAAGTAATTGATTTGACTGGAATTTGGCCAGGTCACCCTGCTTGCACAAGAAATTTCATAACTCTTTAGTGATCAGGAATGGTCCCAACATACATTCTTTGTTCTGCTCAGGGTCCAGGACTGCTAGCAATGCAAAGCAGACTGTCATGAGGCTGGGACAACAAGGTGGTTTTCAGTCAGAACAGTGTTGCCGCCTTAAAATAACCTGAGTCTTTCATGGACATCACCCACCTTGTGGAGGATTAAATTATTAGTCTAAGAGGGTAGCCTTTGGGCTCCACTTAGCGTCTGTCTTTCACTAATATATTTGACTGCTACCTGTCTGTAGTGATGACTGTCCAGAGCCTAATAGATAAATGCATGGGTAGATCACTGTTCCTAATGGACACAGACTCGTGTCATAACCCAAACCACTGCTGTTGGTGTTAGGTTGCCTTGAGTTCTGTCTCTACCAAGACTCGGAAACTCTCGGGCCTTAGGTCAGAGCAGCTTTGTCTGGCTGTGCAATATTCTATGGAATCTCTCTGTTCCTCTGCTAAAGAAGTGTCCTTGATATTAAGCTCTGTAGGCTGTGATGTCCTTGATTACTTCACTGAAAAAGCAAACCTGAGAGGTATCATGCTGAATATGGCATTTTACGATCTTCATGGTTTGAATTTGTTATGGCATGGCTTTTTTAGTTATATGACCATTGAGGTGTCTACATATATGTACCTTTCTGATATGTTTGTTGATAGGTGTTGTTACTACCTGAAGGAAGGGAAATGGAAACATAGGAATGTTGTCATCTCCAATCTGGGTGATCAACCTGAGAGGAGTAAGTCCCATTTTCAGAAGTATTGGTTTGGTCCTCATAGTGACCAACCTGAATACTTGGCTCCAGTGCTTTATGAGGAATCATAAAATGCATTGGAGAGAAAAGGAGAACACTTCCCCTTATGAGAAGAGATTCAGAGCAGCCCTGCAGAGAAGGACTTGGGGTGTTGGTTGATTGAGAAACTTAACATGAGCTGGCTTCAGTGTGTGCTCGCAGCCCAGAAAGCCAACCGTATCCTGGGCTGCATCAAAAGAAGCATGAACAGCAGGTCGAAGGAGGTGATCCTACCCCCTACTCTGTTTTCCTGAGACCTCACTTGGAGTATTGTGTACAGTTCTGGTGTCCTCAACATAAAAAGGACATGGAGCTGTTGGAGCAAGTCCGGAGGAGGGCCACGAGGATGATCAGGGGGCTGGAGCACCTCCCGTATGAAGACAGGGTGAGAAAGTTGGGGCTGTTCAGCCTGGAGAAGAGAAGCTGCGTAGAGACCTCAGAGCAGCCTTCCAGTATCTGAAGGGGGCCCGTAAGGGTGCTGGAGAGGGACTCTTCATCAGGGACTGTACTGATAGGACAAGGGGTAATGGATTCAAACTTAAACAGGGGAAGTTGAAGTTAAACATAAAGAAGTTATTTGATGTAAGGGTGGTGAGGCACTGGAACAGGTTGCCCAAGGAAGTTTTGAACGCTCCATCCCTGGCAGTGTTCAAGGCCAGGTTGGGTGGAGTCTTGGGTGACATGGTTTAGTGCGAGGTGTCCCTGTCAATGGCAGGGGGATTGGAACTAGATGATCTTGAGGTCCTTTCCAACCCTAACTATTCTATGATTCTGTAGTTTGTTTTCTGCTTGCAGCATGATTCTTTTAATCTTCTGAAGCTGCTTCTATGTCATTTCTTCATTAGAAAATGCAAGTAAATGCTGGAAACTCTGTGGAGCATTCCTTAGATATTGCATCTTAGTGGATGAAAGTTAGTGTCACTGGCTTCGTATTACTCAGCTTAAATCCGAGTCCCATTGAAGCAGAGCAAGTGGTGGAAGATGAACGCAGGACACTTTGCAAGTACTGAATGAGATCCTTAGTTGCTGTTTAAAAAAACAAAACAAAAAAGACTGGGCTCTACTAGTAAGTTGTT
Source organism: Strigops habroptila (assembly GCF_004027225.2). Taxonomy (NCBI): domain Eukaryota; kingdom Metazoa; phylum Chordata; class Aves; order Psittaciformes; family Psittacidae; genus Strigops; species Strigops habroptila. The sequence continues at coordinate 46,766,189 of NC_046358.1, read as the reverse complement.
AGAGGAACCCCAGGTACACCTGCATTTCAGTGAGAATGAAGCGATTCATATACATTTAGAATAAAATTCTATTCAATATCCTTTGACTTCAGTAGCATCAGTGCTCCAATAGAGAATCACAGAATTGTCAGTTTGCAAAGCTCTTTAAAATGAAAAGAAGCATAAGAAAACTAAGGTCATTGTTTATCTTGTCAGTTATGAACCTGTGTTTTGAAGCCAAAGCGAAGTATTCATTGGTTATAATGTGGCATCATAGAGAATGTGCTGTGAGCTTTCTAAGATGTATTCAATTTTATTTACCATTGTGAATGAATCCTAGCTGAAATAAACCCAGGAAAGAATGGTGTGCTGTAGACAGGCTTCTTGAAGGGACCCATGGTGTGTAAATTGTAGAGATGAGGTCAAGACTGTTCCTTTGACCCATGTAATGAATGATGAAGCTCACTAATGAGAAAACAGTTCTGGTAAATTCAAAGTAGGGCAGAAGGCTAGAAAAGGTCAGAGGAATTTTTATTTTATTTTTTTTTCTCCCCCTGGTCAAAGCTGTCCATTTAACCCAAAAGATGCCAAAGATCTGTAGACCTGCACAAAAAAAGGAAGATTCCTGAGTAAAACAGGTGAATTTCCAGGTGATGTTAATTTCTTTTCTTTCTTCCCCCCTTTCCCCTCCTCTTCTGGCTCTGAAGATGCAGGAATTGGAACAGAGAGTGATAGAAGCAGAGCAAAGAGCTGAGGATGCAGAGAAACAGGTAAGAGATTCTCTTATGGTTGCTTTGGTACAAGCCCAGCAGCAGCTTACTCTAAATTCCCTCCAGTCTAGCATACAGACAGCACTGCAGTGCTGTGCCCTGCTAGGAAAACATTGATTTACAGTGGTGAATGGATTTTTCTGGCCTCCTTCACAGTTTTTAAGCCTGAGCTATAAACAGGTGCCTAAATATGTTCAACCCTAAGTGAAAACCAGCAGCTTGTATCTGCCTCTCAACAGTGTTTAGTCCTGTCATCCATGATGGGCATTCTCAGGGAAAAGGAAGGGAATGTTGGACCTCAGGATTAAACTGCAGGGATAGAGCTGCCTGGCAGGTCCTCAGGGGAAAAAAATACGTAAGAGTACTGGTAAGGACTTGTCTACAAGTGGAGAAGGTTCTGTGCAAGGGAGTGTCTACAAAACCTATCAGTTGTTTTGGACTTTTTCATAGTTACTGCTCTGTCTCAGGAGCCTATGGAGAAAGGTAGTAAGAGCTGGATATAATGCATATTACTGTAACCATCTAAAAAGTAGGTATGTTGTCTAAGCTAGTCCTTCTATGCTTCTTGAATAATGGCCAAGGAGGGAGAGAGAGAGACTTCAGCTTGTGAACAGGCTATAAAGAATAACAGACCTTGGGGAAGGTTACAGCCTGCATTGTAAGGAGTGTTGTAGAAACAAGAGTCAGGAAGGGACAGGTGTTCTAAGCTCCTGCATTGCTGCAGACCATTGCTGAAGGGAAGGTTTGAGGTGAACCAGCTCTCTGCAGCTGGGCAAGAGCTGCAGGACTAAGCATTGAGTCACAGATTTCAGTGCAGAACTAAAAGCCATGCAAGATGGCCAAGAATGGCTGTCAAAGATGACTTCAGTAGTGAAGGACTGAACAGGCAGTGTTATAAGCACAGGGAATCATACTGCCTAGGAATCAAGAACTTGAGCTACGTGGTAAGGTATTCTGTCTGCAGAATGTACTATTCCATGCTAGTTTCATATTGACATCAAGACTTTTTTCTGACCAGTTTAAATATAGGAAAGATGGTAGGCACTGTGCTGTTGGCCCCTATGCTAGATCAGTAACTGCCAATCAAGAACAAGAGTTGTTATTGAGAGTGATATCAGTAAGTCCGCACCCAACCAGGACAGGCAAAGGTAACATTGTCACTGTGACAGCACCATCAGGAAATAAAGATATTGCTGCAGGCCAGTGAAGGAGGTTTGATACTAGCAGATGTCTCAATGACAGGAGTAGGCTGTCCATGATATGATAAGATGCAATGACAGCAAGGGAGCAGATGTAAAGCAAGGCAAATTCAGGTCTAAGAATGGGCAAGAAAAGGAGAACTTTGCTGGGAAGGTGTAGAAGAAATGAGGGTTGCTTTCACTCACCTGCCACCAGCAGAAGTGAGGGTTGCCTTCACTAACCTGCCACCAGCAGTTCTGCAGCCATGTGTTGGCAGGTTAAAAAGACTAGCAGCCCTCAGAGTTTGCCTTTCCAGCAGCCTTATCCACATCCAGAGATAAGTGTTCCTAGAGAAATACTTCATTGCTGCCTGACAGCCTGAAGAAACGACAGCATAGGAGGAATAGGACTATTCGCTTCCACTAACAAGTATATTCACCATGAATGAGAAGCAGCTGACAAATGAGAAGGCTCCACATCAAGTGCAAAATCCCTTGTTATCTTTCTCTCCAGGAGTCTGTGGGGTTGGATTTGTTAATTCAATGGGCTCCCTGTAGCTGCCAACCTCAATTAAGGAAATCACATGTTTGCAGTCCCCTCTCTGAGCCTCTAGTACAGAGTCAGCATTTGGGCATCAGACAGAAAGGAGGGGCCATTTCTTTTTACTATAATCACCCTAAACTCCAATGAAAACACATCCGACTCAGCAGGCTTAGTTTTCTGGCTCAGATGTTGGGCGCCTACCTTTCTGGTTCAGTATGAGGAAGAGGCAGTTTGCTTCTCTGCCTAATGCAGGCAGACAGCAGGACAAAACACAGCTTCTGCAAGTATGAAGTGTAGGCTGCTCAACAAAGCATGAGTAACTCTCTTACACAGACTGTGAAGTGCTCAGATCACTGCATTCTGACTTCCTGGTTCTATACTCATGCCAAATTAATGGTATCTGGAGTTGGTTTCTTTGCTGATTTAGTCTCTCTGGGATCTGTTGGAACCAGATATTTTGCCATCATCAAATGCTTCAGTTAGCAGTTTTGAGTTGATGAAATTCCATTCATCCTTAGAAATGAAGTCTTATAACCATTGCAATAGGATGAGGTAATGACAAAACAGACTGACATATCAAGAGACACAGGTTTTGAAGAAAGCACAGGTTTTACAAAATCTGCTAAAAACCCAAAAAGCTTTAGCAGCAGCTAGATTTTAGTGCACTGAAACTTTGTCTATAGTGGAGGAGCATTATACTGGTGATTCTCTAGCTGAGATGAACAAGCGTTGGCACTAGTAAGAGCTCAAAGATAGGCAAAGCTTCTGAAAAATCCAGCATAGTAACTCCTTAGCAGGTCTTGAGAAAACTCCTGTCAGAAAGCCAGAAGTTGCCAAACTGTTGTCTAAGCTGGGAAAAGGAGGAGGAAGGCACTCTGTTAGCACACTTCCCTATAAAAATCTTGATCTGAAGCAAATGGCTGGGGTTTTGTGGTGTATGCCTTGGTAGTGAATGTGGTAAAAAGCTGACCACTGTATTGCAAAGGAGGAAAATGTGATGTTCCTTGCCCATTTGTGTAGACTATAGTGCCTGTGTTTATCTAATAGTGTGCAAATATTTCACAGTCCACAATGTGGTTATCTGTTCATGGTTCAGTTTGCATCTGCAACTGCTTCAGCATTACTAATGCATGGACAATGTTCTTTTCACAAGTATGGATATAAACTGTGACCTGAAGGCGGTTTTTTTTTTTTTCTTCCTTTCCCAACTTCAAGAATATGAAACCCACAAATGCTCTTAGTTAGGGTCTTACCACTAAACAAGTAGCTCCTTCATTTGCATTGGTCTGGGTTTTTTTATCTCCCACTGATTGCCATCACAGGTCAGAGTTATGGAAGAGAAGATGACACTAGCTAACGTGAAGACCAGAGAATCAGACAGCACTCTGCACAGGAAATACCAGGAGCTGATGGGCACAGTGCAAGGAAAGGAAGATCTGATCAACAGATTGGAGACACAGCTGGCAAAACAGGTAGTTATTTTCTACAGGGAGACCTGTAGCTTTCATGAGTTGGAGGGACTCAAAGGTATGGATTATGTCTCCGTTACATATTAGCCTGAGAGTTGCCTTCAGATCAGCTGTAAAATTATGCCCTGTCCAGTGCAAGATTCTCTCCTTCCTTTCTCTTTTCAGACAAAAACATCCATTCCACCTCAGTAGCCCTTGTCTCTTCATTATATTAGGTTGGTCAATGTCCTTAAACGATTTCCTTATGTTGGTGTTGAGTCAGTGTCGAGACCCTGACTGGAGTGATGCTGGAGACTGGTCACAGTATTTCTCTGGCTTCCTAGCATATAGATTGTTCTGCAAATTCATTATGTAGCCCATCTCTGACTCCATATATGCTGCTTCCTAGGAGGAGACTTTTCCCAGTCTTCAGCAATCCTTTGCGCAGTTCATCTCTTGTCAGATGCCCTCAACTGTAGAAGAGCAGCTGGTTTCCAGTATGGATAGTTCTTAGTCTCTTCCATTCTTAGTTAGTGGAAAGAAGGAGCTACATCTACAGCAGGACTTGTATTTTGGCTCTAGTAAAGGCTTTGCCCTATGGTCTTTATAACACGAGGAATGTGGTGTTCTTCATGTTGTTAAGTGAATTACTTTTAAATGGAAATAGCTTATTGGCATTATACACAAAAAATACTTTGCCATTTAACTAATTGCTATGTATTTCAAGGGCAAAATAGATTAGTAAGATGTCTGAACTTACTCAGCCCAAGTGTAGTGTGGAGGTCTTGCATCAAGTCTTTGTAGTACTCTGGGTTTCATGTCAGTTCTCCAGGCCAGCTTGCTCAGGCAGAATGTAGATTAAGTTTCTGCATTTTGGAGGAGAAAGAGGGGGTTTAGAAGGAGCTACAATAGCGATCAAGGTCTGGAAGCAGCTCTTGTAATCAAATTTGGAAAAAAATCCTCATTTACCCAAAAATGCGGGGTGTGATTTGATTAAAATCAACAAACACAAATTATTCTGCTAGTAGAAATCTTATTTTAGCAACAAGAGGCAAAGTGAGAAATGAAAACTGAAGTTTGAAAATTTCAGATAAGAAACGCTCTATCAGGGTCATTGGTTTAGTTTCAGAATGGGATAGGATGGTGGCAGTGCTGGAAGGTCACTAAGGGTCCTTGTAGGCACCTTGTTTATTTTCAGTGGGATGGGGAGAGCTATGGAGTTCAGAGTGTTAAGAACACTGAGGTCATGTCTGGACCACACAATAGCATGGGACACAAATCTCTAACCGCTTCTGGACCTTAAAGCACAATAACAGCATCTACAGGTGCTGTGCCCAAGTGAATTGGTTCTAATTAGAGGCAGGGCTTGCTAAGCTCTGTGACAATGCTGTTGTCATGTCACTATTCTACTTTAGGACACTAAATAAAATGTTGGCATTGTATTTCACTGTAGCGTAGCAATATTCTGAATCTTTTTACCTTTTAGTCTTTGATTTGAGACAAGTCCAGGTCATTAGGGATTCAAAGGCATTACCCATATGATGGATATTCAGAGGACTATGGTACATACATTGTATGTGCCAGTTTATGTCAGACCAGTAGGCACATCTAATATTCTGACTCCACCAAAGGCTGGTACCTGATGATTAGGAACACATACAGCCATAGTCAAGGAGGAAAGCTAAATAAATCCTCTTCTTGAAGCATCAGATTTGATTACTTTTGTTTCATTATGCTCAACTAAAAATGTTACTGCTATCCATAATGTTGTCAAGATCTATTTTAAAGTCAGCAAACATTCTTGAATAAGTGCTTTTAAATGTACATTTGTGGTCAATAGCATGTGGTGATTAAGAGTTGTGAAGATGTGGAGAATTTCCTGCAGACTATTGTGTATTTATATGGTATTCATTAAGTTAACTTACACTCCTCAGTTTGGAAAACTTAAGTGGGGAGGGGGGAGGTGGAGTGGAAGCACTGACTTTTTTATTGTCGTAATTACTGATATTTGTTTACATCACGTTTTTAGCAGGGAAACTATCAACTGCTTCCAGAAGGTATTACCGTTGTCCATTTAATTAGAGAAACTAGGGCTGAATGTGCCATACAGAGTATGTTTTCCTTCCTTCCCTCCCTCCTGGCACTGATTTATCCTTGTAATTGTTTAAACCACTTTGTAGACGGACCTTTAAGTGGCATTGCTTATGATGAATCCACACAGCAGATAAACAGAAGGCTTCAGGTGACTGAGGTATCAATCCAGCATCTTGCAAAGGAAATTCCCAGAAAAGGAAAACAATGCAGCTGAGAAAACACAGCTGCAAAAATTATGTTGTAGCAATATTGGCCAAGCAGATACTCGGGGTGGAGGGGAATGCTCATTGTGCAAATCAAGAGTATTCCTATAATGCTTTTGCGTGGACTAGAACCTGTTTTAATGAATATGTAAACGCACAACCACTTACACCATCTCAAAACCTCCTAGCAGGTCTTAGTGTTCCAAGGTCAAGTTTTGTACACTTTTTTAAATTATAAGTCTGCTTTTTTTTGTGTGTGTATGTGGTTTTTGGTTTTGGGGTTTTTTTTTTTGTGTGTGTGTGGGTTTTGTTTTGGTTTTTATTTCTCAATGAGAACATTGTGTGTGCTAAATACATTGTTTGTACTGGCTTCCATCTCCCACACCTTTAAATTCTACACTCTACACCTGTGCTTGCAGTGATTGAATCCTTTTTGCTTGGGATTATCATAGTGTTTTATAAATCACTCACAGACACTGCTTAATTCTTAGTAACTTCAGCCGACAATGTGTGTAAGTGTAGGCTGAGGGAACGCTACAGATGCTCAACAGCAACATTGCAAAAGTATCTAAAACACTTAGGAGAAGTTGCAGACTGTACTCAAAAGAAACTGTGGTAGGTGGGCAATCATTACCTGAGCTGGATTTTGCTATTCTACAACACACTCTTTAAACAACCCTCTGAATTTGACTCCAGGGACCATTTAAGACAACTTAGAGATTCAATTTTTTCAGAGGCCAGCTGAGTAATAATATCTAAGTAGCAGTCTTAATTCTTACATCTGGAATGGGAGCTTCAATATTTAAGTCACTCCTGATGCAGTTAACTTACTGAGAACAGTTGTACTCTCCTGATGTATCTAATCTTTTTTTGGTACAGAAACAGTTGAGAACTGAGGAAGCCAAAATTGTTCAAGAGAAAGCTGCCAAGATCAAAGAATGGGTAACATTTAAGCTGGGAGAGGTGAGTCTTTAACTTGCTGTCGGGTTTCAAGGCCTATGAGTAGGTTCAGTGGCTGCACTGCCAGTGGGCTTCTATGTAGGACAATAGTCTGAGGACAGCCAATTTGCCACAGAGGCTTTCTGCTTGTTTTGCCCTACACACTCTCACTTGCAGAACTAGGCTAGTCATCCCTCTTACTGAGGGCTATTTACTGCTTTGGGCAAACTATAAATAACAGTGAACTCACTAATGCCCAAAAGCAGTCTCTGAAGAAGATTTACTAGTAGCTTTCACCTAGCTTTTCTCTGCTTGTCCTATTCTCTGGGTGTAGTTTCTGTCTCTTTCTGACAAAGCAGCTGTGACACAAAAATGTCCTTTGTTCTTCCTTAATTTGCCATCTCTGACTAACACTGTTTTCCTATGCCCAGCATTTTCTCATCTCTAACCTCTCCCTCCTATCCATCTCATGGACTTATGCATCTATCTGGGCCTAATTCAATACACTCTAGAAAAACAGAGATAGCAATGGGTCAGCACATAGTTTTAAAGACATAGTAATAGTTTACAACTAGGAATAGGGCTATCTGGTCTTTTATTCCAAGTTAAAGCCATAGATTTCCCAGTTTGTGCCAGAAAGGGAATTTGTTGGAGTTGGAAGAAGCAGTCTTTGTGGGCACTAATTGTGTTATGATGTGACTTTGTCACCTTGTTAGTTTGTCTAGATATTTCACTGAGCTGCTGTGCTGCTTCTCCTTTCCTATATGAGATAACTTAAGGTGCAGCTACATTACTGACTGGTGCAGCACAAAAGAGGAAACACAAGGACTGACTTGGTGTGACCTGCTGTGAATCCAGGACTGTACATTCACACTGTGTCTTTGCTGGCAATGAAGTTCGAACTAGATCCTGATTTTAGATGCAGACCATGCATAAGTGGACCACTGCCAACTGAAAGACTTTGCACTTCTGTGTTGCAAATGAGTTGCTCTAGACAGCACTGTGGGTGCAGTTTCAACTTTTATTTCATCAGGAGAAAAGCCTCTTTGGGTGTACCACTGCTGCATTTAAGAATGTACGCTGAGCTACTTCAAGCAAAGATGTAAGGCAGATTTGCAAAGAATCAGTTGTGCACTAATTGCAATAGTAAATGCATCCTTAATGTTTTAGTGTTTGTTTTTTTTTTTCCTTTGGTCCCCTGGATCCAGGGGATCTCCTTTTATCACATACAGGTTGAGAGGGGGAAAAATGCTCCTCCAGGGTAATAGTTTTTGATTCTTTTTCATGACAGTTATTTCTGGAACAGGAGTGAATGATAAACAATAGGAGGCAAAAAAATTAAAAAATGTATTTGAAAAGTGTTAACAGTATATACAAAGACTGTTTGAGAAAGCACAGCAAAGAGTTTAAGTGGGTTGTCCAGTGGAGCTGCTGAATAAAATTTCAAGATGACTGATAGACTCACCCATCCTTTATTCCTTTTCCGGTTAAGACACTTGAATGTAATAAAGATGAAGATCTGTATAGTGGAACACACATACGGTTTTGCATTATTTTTCAGTTTTTATTGTTGTTGTTTCATAGCTTGAGCTAGAAAATTACCACCTGAGAAACTGTAATCAGAGGCTGACAGAGCAAATTGAAGCCCTTCAGGATACATTGCAAGGTAAATGCGTTCACCTGGCACTGTAGCCTAGTAACCACCATGAGAGCGGAAATTAGCATTCTTGGGTTGTATTCTTAACTTTGTCAGAAATTAGCACTTGTGACAGTGAGTAAGCAGTCAAAGTGCTCTGTTCCTTAGTAGGTCCATTTTTAAGATGGGATCAATATTGCTTGCCTGCCTTAAACCCTTAACTCTTAACAGCAATCAACACAGGCCCCCTGTTTTTCAGTCTGCTTTTGCCAGTAAAGTAGGCCACTGAGCTCCTGAATTAGAAGCACTTGTTGAAATAGATAGCAAAACTCTCCATTCACTTCAGCGGTGGAAGTCCCTGAGGTACTTCACTTTACCTCTGCATACAAATTGTCATCATCCTCACAGAACCTTTGCTGACATGTGAGCTGAGCAACTGAGGGCTGAATGGGCTAAGGCAGCAGCTGTCTGGTCTTGCCTTTAGAAGCTGGGTTCTTCCACGCTGTTGGGTTGGGTTGGAGAAAGCTGCTTACGGTGCTTGTGCTTTTGTGGTTCTTGTTTGGTGAATAGATGGAGAACTTAGGTCTCCAGGGCTTAAAATCAGCACCACATTTTGAAGAAGGAATTTTCTTAACCATTTCCTTCCTGGTTTGTGGGGCTTTTCATGTGTTTTGGTTTATTTTTTTTTGGGGGGGTGTGGGGGTGGTCATGTTTTGTTTGGTTGGTTTTGGGGGGAGTTGTTTTCTTGTTTTTTAAATTAGCTTGGTTTGGTCACAGTAAGATGAGCTAGTTTCCAGAACCTAACTGGTCATGCATGCAGGGGGCATTTCTTTCCTGCAGAAGTCTTTCTGGCATTCCTATCACTCCACAGCAAGGGAATAGGGCAAAATTCCTTCTAAATCCCACCATGTTTCTAGCAAAATACTTTGACTGGCTTTTTCCTCATCCCCTCTGGCTCTGGCTGCTTACAAAAAGAGAATGGCTGGTAAGCTGCGTTAATAATCTGGTATTAAGTGTTCCCTGGATCCCAACTCTCTGGGCAGTAAACAGCCCTGCTCTCTCCTCTTATCCCTTGCTAGTCTCACTGTGCCAGGCTGAATTCAGAAGCCTCTGCAGAGAGACAAATTTCTTCTTGCTTGCCATGCTAATAGTAGCAGCTTCGTCTGCTTAATCTCCTGTCACATCTAGGAAGCTGCAAAAATACCAATAATGTTTAAATTGAATGGCCTCTTTTCAGTTTTACCTCGGGGCAGGGGAAAATGTGTGCCAGGATTGTGTGTGCCAGCATTGTATGTTAGGAATAGCTTTGTTAACATTTAGTTCCTTGTGGCTCAAGTGCCAGGGTCAGGCTCTCATGGTTACCTTTCTCAGCTGTGTTTCCAAGGGCGGGTTTTATCCTCTCTGCAATCAACAGTGGTTTATTTTGCTGTTTGTCCTTCCCTGTTTTACTTTGTGTCTTCAGTTTGTTTCTACTTCCTTGTAAATCCCATTAGTGGTTAATCAATGTCTGTAGAGTCTGACATTCAGGCAGCGTTTTCAGCAATAGCTGTGCAGAGTCACACTTGCCCATATTTATGCAATTTCCAAAGCATCTTATGGCCTGGTTCTTTTCAGTCAGGCAATTTATAAATGCCAAGGTCAATCAAAATCATGAAGTGATGTAACATCCTCTGCCAGTCCAAGTTTTATCTGCACTTTCTTATACCCTAAAGGTGCTATTCAGCAGAACCTGTAGAACTGAGATAGTCTAGTAATTACGGAAAGGAAGAAAGTAGAAGAATTATAAAGTGTAGGTTCTGAATAGACCAAAACCAATGGAGGCAATCTAGGATCTATCTTTTTTTGTCATCTTCTAATATAGCAACTGAAGGCACCGAGAGAAAATAAAGAAAATGAAGTTTTTACAGCAAAAACATGTAACTAACTTATAAAACTTGTTGCCAAAAAGCAGTGCTGGAGTCATAGCACAAAAGGGTAGCAAAAAGCTCTAGGGAAATTATTGAAAAGAGAGTAACCTCACGCTTTAGTGCAGTGGTTAAGAAGGTCTCCATATGTACGCTGGAAGCCTCATCTAGCTCCTGGGAATGGGAGGAACCATACCAGCATATTTGATGGCATAAATCACTGTAGGTCTATTGAAGTCACAAACCACACTAAGCAATGTTCTGGCCACTTAGATGGTTTTTGACCAAGTATGGTGTGGATAGGTGTACTTTCTTCTCATGGCTAATCCTGGATAGGTATGAGTAAAAACTGCTATATTGAGTTAGATTGAAAGCTTGCATAGGCCAGTATCCTTCTCCTGGTTGGCTCTGGATGTTTCATGAAAAAGTGTAGAAAATATTGCAAGTAGAGCTGTCCTTCTCTCTATGTACCCCCCAGCTTCTGCTGTCAATGTTTCAGGAAACTCCTAGGCCTGAACTTCTGTCTAAGCTGCTGTTTGTACCACTGATGAATTACTTGTGCCCAGCCATCTCCCTTCCATTCTTATAGTCCTAACCAGGCCTGGGTGCTATTCAGATACAACTGACATGATCAACTTACACTAGCAAGTGTACTTTTAGACAGTAAAGCATTTAAATGCCCTAACCATGCGTTCTCTATTGTAGATATGACCAGCATTCCTCCCTTTGAGTCTCTTTGGAGCTGTAATTCTCTGAAGCCCAGAGCATCACAGACCTCTCTTGCTGAGAAGATAGACCAGAAATCTGTGCTCCTTACACCTGGTTTCAGACAGATGTGTCAGACAGGACACAGCAAACGTGTCCTCTCTACAGCAAATATAGTTCTTGCCAATGACACCTTTACTGAGGATGGAGAGGATAAATCTCTGCATTCCCAGAGCACACTGAAGCTCGTGTCAGACCCATTAAGCTGGAATCTCTCCACAGAGAAAGATGTATTTACAACTGTAAGTGCTGAACACAGGTTAGGGTGCTCTGATCCCACATCGCTGGGCCCTCCAGCTGAGGCCACAAGAATCCTAGAGGCTTTGACTTACCAGTCATCTTTGGAAGGAAACTATAGCGCTGTGAGAACCTTGCAACAAGTGGCTTTGGACAGCACCCGCTTCTCTGATGATCTGAGTGCCAGGTTCCGCTCCCACCGGCTGGACTCCTCCTCCTCAGGAGAAATAAGGAGCATGCTTGAGGGCCATCTCCAAACTGCAGAGCCACCTCTGGTTGTGTCAACATCAGCTGTTACAGCGCATTCCCTCTGTCCAGCAAGGGAATGCCACCTAGGCAGTAGTATGACCTTTCCAAAAATACGAACTCCCAATACACCAAGAGACAGTATCCAACTAGCCAAGAGGCATTACAGCCAGCCACAGCCAGGGGCTAATTCTTTCCATCGTGTAATGAGCTTAGAGGCCAGTGCCTTCCAGCCCATCGTAAACTCTCCAGTGTGCCATGGACAAGTGAAGGAGACAGGCATTGATGATGAGGATGATGATAGGGTACTGGAGGAAATGGAGACAGAACGTGGCCCAGTGAGGGAAGAAGCTGGAGTGTGTGAGGAAATGAACCACTTATCTGCAGGGCAAAGCGAAGCTGTGAGTTCCGAGGCTGGCATACTTGACCCAGGAGGCAAACCTCCCACACCACCACTGCACAGATTCCCATCATGGGTAAGAAATGCAAGGACAACAGTCTGAGAAGTGTTGCTTATCGTTGAGTCGTGCCTAGTAGTTAGGCTACAACAGCTCTTGGTCTCAAGCAGTTGTTTCTTGTGGACATCCGTCACATTTCTGAACCACCTAGTTTGATAGTTCCAGATCATGGGCATGCTGGTTCCACTGACAGTTGTGGGTTTTTTTGGTTTTGGGTTTTTTTCCCTCTTTATAAGAGGGGCGTGGGGGAGGGGAATCCGTGAAAGAGCATAGTACTTATGATACACAGGAATAAAAATGAAAGTTAAGAGGTGCTGCATTGTGGTTTATCCTTATGGATCATCAAAAGTTAATCTGTAGTTCTGTTGTCATGTGTTTAAGACCAAGTGAGTGAATGGACCAGACCAGGTAGTTTCAGTGTCAAAGTAAGATGTAAATACTAGAACAGATTAGATTACAGCATTCCTATTTCAGAGATTGGCTACTATTCCTTTCTCTGATCTAAATTTCCCATCTAAGATTCTTCTAGTCCTTAAGATAAATTTTTCACAGGTGACATCAGCTCCACACACACCTCCTAAACATCTAACTTGAGTTTGGCAAGTAAATTTAATTAGAGAAGTGCTGAGCTTATCTGCTGCAACTGTATTCAGTTTTAATTACAAACAATGTTATACAATGCTAAATTCTCAAAAAGTGAGGTCTTGGACATCTTGAAATTGTTACTCCAAAGGTATTGGATACTTCAGAGAACCTATGTGAGAGCACTCATCAGTGTCCCTCCTGGGGGGGTTTATAAAATGTTTTATTAATATTTATAAGCATTGCAGTATTGTAGTCAGGAACACCACGTGAAAAATCCATTCTTTTGTCTTCAGTCCAGAGTCAAATTAATGTATCCAAGTATATCAAAAGCTAAAGCACGGATAGAATATTAAATAGCAGCTTAATCAGTAAGAAATGCCTATTATGTGCCCTGAATAAGAAGTGTCTGGGGAAAAAAAAAAGTCTGTAATGTTTCATTAGAGACTAAATTAGCATGTATATACATACAGAAAATACTAATTCTGTAATTTCTTTTTTTGGTGTACTTGACTTTGCAGTCTTAGATACTTTCATGTGTATGTATTATGTGTGTTAACTGATAGTGATTGGTTGTAGGCTTTAAGGAGCAGCAAGAGGATTCCTAGCTTTGATTTTTGTCTGTTTTAGACTGGTTGATGTCTTAGTCATAACATTGCATTTAGCTGCAGGTTCGGGTTCCCTCCTTGGAATTTTTATCAATTTGTGAAGCACTCAGAGATCCTTTGAACTGAAAGCTCCATATGTTGTTATAACTGAGACATAGGCTTATTGAGATCACTCCAGGCATTTCTTTCATTCCATTGTCAGAGAATAGGAATCCTTTTCAGGTGGTGACTCAATAAATTGTCCTGGTTTAGGGGGTTTCTTGGTTCATTTTAATGCATCGTTTAATAAAGTGGAAAGAAACAGCTTTTCCAGGCTGTGATACAATAATTTATTGATAATTACATGTAGATGTTTCAGTCTGTGGATATAATCTATGTAGCATTTATAAGCCAAACCTGTTGTGATTCAGGGAATCACACACAGATGTATATTTCTACTAATGTAATTCACACATCATCTGGTGGAATAGAGCAGTCTTAGAGGCCCCATCCTTCCTGACCAAAGGTGTGATCATGATGTGATTCTGTGACATGAGTGTTTCTGTTTGCAGGAATCATGTTTTTGTCTGACCATTGCTCTTCATGGTATTGTTCCAGGAGAGTCGAATCTATGCTGTGGCCAAGTCTGGCATGAGGTTATCTGAAGTGGCCACGGTGAATGATACTTCCAGCTGCTGTAAGTTCTAGACAAGATCCATCCTTAGAGGGAGTTTACAATGACAGTGTGGGACCTGAGCTTCTGGCTGTTCAGATTTCTTCATTTCTTTACTTGTTTTCAAAGTAACTTTGATTTCGTAGATAGCCACGATAAAGAGAGGAAGGGATGAGGGTACATCTGATCTGTTTGAGCCGCTGCATTCAGTGACATCTTCAGGGTTATCTCCTGCATTATTTTTGCTGGCACTGTTTTGCCTCTGGATGTCTGTGGCCTGCTTTTAGTCTTGCAATTCACCATCACCTTCCCCTGTTACAGCTTTTACCTGTTTGCAGATTGTGCACTGGATTGCCATTGTGCTATGGGGAGCACAGGGTGGGCACATTTAGTCTTACAGGCTAAATGGAGGGAGCACTGTAGATGTCTCCGGGAGTTGCATCCCCTAGCCTTTCTGAGGCCAGACTGTCCGGATGGCAGTTCTCCATTATTTGATGTTCCAAGAGGCTACGTAAGTTTTTTCACACATACGTGTATCTCTCCCTTAAAACCTTCTCCTTTTCACCAGTTTGTATTATTTGCTCTCTTGCTCTCTGAATTTTCCCAGTTTCCAATTTCTCGTGTTCAGCTTCTGGGCCATTTACCTGTCTCATCTACAGAAATGTCACAGTGCCAGTCTACACTACGCTGAAAGGGGTAAGGAGTTACCTCACTTTTCCTATTACGAAAAGCATGGTCCAGGGCTGCTAGTGGTTTGAGAAAGAATGGGATGAAGCTGTGCAGTGAAGGAAAGAAAATTAGAGAATGTTAGGAAGTACTGGACACCAAAAGAATGCAGAAGGAGTAGCAGATGATAAATGTATTTAGGAATACAGAACACAGCAGCAAGTTTTAGTCCAGGAAGCTGCTGTGTACACTATGAGACAGTAGAAGCTAGGGGTGATAGTAGGTGTAGTCTAGAGAATTAAATGAAATGAAATGAGAGAGGGCTCTTGAGATCTTAAGGGAAAGCACGGTGCTTGTGGAATAGCAGAAGGGTGTAACCTGAGGAGACCCAAACAGATCAGACTAGAGAGTCCAGTTTGGAAGTTCTCAGACTAGAATGGGAGGAAATTAGGAGCCCTTGGACAGTAGTGAGCAGGGCAGTGTGAAAATGAAGGGCGTGTATTGATTGTTCTGTCTCCTTACTGGGCAGGGATTGTCCTGGGGAAACTCTTCCCTCACACACTGACCATACAGGTCTGTTTTCCAGAAAGCCGTGCAGATCAGCAACGTGCCTTTCTTAGATGAGTCTTCAGGTTCTGATGATGACTGTGGCTCCCATGCCAGCTTCAGGACTTCTACTGCTGGATCTGAGAACAGGAAAGCTAGTGTGCCAGGCAGCCCTCGAGCAGTGAAGAGAGGTAAAGTGGGAGTATTGCTACTGAGCAGCATGAACTCTGTCCTCATGGGTGAGGCAAGATGTCCTGAAGAGCATCATCAGTGGCAGGCAAATGCTTAGCCTTGGTGATGCTAATAGGGTGTTCTCCCAGAATGTGTGCAGGCATCAACAGCTACTCGGTAGAAACCTGTCCTCTTAGATGGGTTTTTACTGCTGGTAGTTTTTCATCCAGGCACTTGGTAAGCTCTGTTTGTGGGAAGGATTGATCTCCCAAATTCATCGCATATATAGTGAAACCATCCACACTTTTACTGTGACTTGTCCTTGTAAGCAAGCTAGTACGGACATCTTAAAGAAAATGTTTTTTTCTCTGTCACTGGCTGATAATTTTGTGATCAGTAAGCAAATCTTTCCTATCTTTGAGAGGCATCAGGTAGTTTGGGTCCTGGCTAGGTCCTGGCTGCAGTTTAACTGAAGGTTAAACTGGATCTGTGAATGGAATTTTCATTACAATTGGTAGTCAATAAAATAGAATTCTATTTCATCTAGTCTTAACTTCTGTTGTGATGCATTGTCTGTGATGTGTCTGTACATTGCCATGTGGTGGAAGATTCATAGAAAGCAAAGGCTCATTGCTGGTGAATGAGAATGAATTTACTTTGAATGAGAGGGGCTTGATGCTTTATAATGGATGTTTCCAAGCTGAAGACAGCATGTCTGTGCTTTGGATAACAAGTCTGTTGCTTTATATGTATATACGTATACATATATATATGTGTGTATATATATAGTCTCTGTTTATTCAGCACAAATTTATTACACTATACACTGTCAGTATCCAAAACTCACTCTCCCTACTTGTCTTCCTAGGGAAAACAAATGGTCTCAGAAGTTTGGCTAGTGGGATTTGGGTTTCCAAAGTCTGATCTGATTTTCTTCATGAACAAAAAAGCCTTAATGGTGAACTCGGAACTTTCAGAGTGTGCAGTATTCGGTTCATACTTCTGTCTAGCCATGATTCTCATTCTTTATTTTGAACAGGTGTATCTATGTCCTCACTGAGCTCTGAGAGTGACTATGCCATTCCTCCTGATGCCTGCTCCTTGGATGGAGACTATTCAGAGCCAGAACATAAGCTACAGCGAACATCTTCCTATTCCACCGATGGTGGAATCTGCACTGTAGGTCTTGCTACCTCACAGCTGTGCAGGGATGCAAATAGAGCCTTGTTCGTGAAAGAGAAAAAGCATAACTACAATATATTGAGCTATCCCTTGCAAAGTGATGCTCTAACAGATTGGGCTGTTAGTCCAGCTGGTTTGTATCAAAACACACTATCTGATGCTTCAGAAGAATGTGCAATTTCTGTTATGTGGCCAGATAAAAGTGTAAGCATCAAGGGCTGTATTCTTTCCTGATGACCTGAACTGGTTTCCCGTAGTCATATTCTGCTTTAATGATGGCCTTCCATTTCTGTGACAAAACAAGTTTGGAAATTCAAATGAAAGAGGAGAAAGGATAGAATATTTTGGTCTAGAAAAAAAAACCTCAAGCATGGGCAGCATTAAATTCTGTAGTCTTGAATGTAAGTGATCAAACAGACAAGGAACAGGAGTCTAATCATGACTTAGAGCCAGCCTTCACTTTTATTTGGAAAATCACTGTTATTGTAGGAAGACAAGTTTTCAGTGCTTGAAACAATCAATTAAATGATCTTCAGATACACTCTTTACTAAAACAACACAGTGGGGTATTTGCAGCTACACCAATCCTCTAGGACTCTTTCGTGTTGAGTAGAGAGCATTGACCTTGGATGACTGCTACTCCCATCAGGCAGAGTAAAGTGGAAAATGATGGAGATGCAGCAAATGTCTGAGCTTGATTTCAGCATTCTTTCATTTGTATTTTGAGTAATGCAAGATAACATCCTCTACCCTTTGCTCTCTGCCCTCCAGGAACCCATGGAAAAATCTGGTTACTTGCTGAAAATGGGAAGCCAGGTGAAGATGTGGAAGAGACGATGGTTTGTTCTAAGAAACAGACAAATCATGTACTACAAGTCTCCGGTGAGTCACATGTACTCCTGTGTGGAGGCACAGGGAAGGCTGTCTGCAGAAACAGTTCCAGGCTGATACCATTGGCAGAGTGGACCCAGAATGTCCTGTGAAACAGCTTTATGTCTGACCCACAGGTTCAACTGTGGGTCTCTGCTTAGGCAAGGAAGCTTCTTGTAGCAGTTTCCACGAGATGGAAGGTTGGTCAGGACGACAGACTCTTGACACCTACCAGTTAACTTCGTACAGATGATGAAAAGGAGTAGGCATGCCATGGCCCAGCTTTGGTCATGTTTAAGATGAAAATAAAGGAAAAATAAATTACAATATGAGGAGGGTGCAGATACATACTCAATATATGGGTATCTGTGCAAAACTACAGCTTTCAGGGGGAAGAAGGATGGATTCTTTCATTTTCGCCCTCCCACATGGCCATGGAAGTATTAGAAAACCAGGATAAAACTGAAAATAAGCTTTCATGCAGAATGCTGTCTTACACTGATCAATGAAACAATATTGAGAGAATATGTTTGTACAATCAAACCTTTCCAAATAACTTTTATAACTCACATTTCAAATGAAGTTACATTGTTTCAAAAATCCTAGCAGTATGCACTCAAAATTTGAATGTACAATAAAGTACATTTCTTGTTGGCCTTTGTTATTCTACTGCACTTAGCTACGTTACAGAGAACTATATTTAGGGATATTCACCTTCCATGCTTTTTTCTTCTGGTCACAGCAATTTCCTCCAATACCTGCATAAATTACACAGTATTTCTGTGTATATGCACATCTTTGCTTACAAGTCAGGAAAATTGAAAAGATTTATTTTCAACTTTTTATTTTTTCAGCTGTCATATTCTGACAAGACAAAAATACACCCTAGGGCACAATGCATCTTTATTTCTGATACTAGGTTTATCCATCAGAATTCACAAATTATACATACATGATATGTACATACACATATATAAAAATTAATTTCATAAAGATGCAGAATTTAGACTGTTGGTTAGGAGGGACTTCTGAAAGGCCCTAGTCCAACTGACACATTGAAGAGGGACTGTCACCAGCTGTAGATCAAACTACCTGTGACTTGTCTAGCTGAATCTTGAAAACTGCCACAGGTGGAAATTCAGCCACTGTCTTGGTACCTGCTCGGTGTTGTACTGCCTTCGTAGTGACAAAGGGTTTGTTGTTTCGTTGCTTTTTTTCCTGGACTTCATAAGATAGTACTTGTCGTCATTACCTCATATTGTCCCCTGCTACTGAGGAGACTTTTGCTTCATCATTGCAATGGGATCACACTGTCTCATATTCAATTTGGCAAGCTGTCCTTTGCAGCTCATTAATACGGACTCCAACCTGCACATGCATATTAAGCTGTATTTAAGTACTCTAAGACTTATCTGATATTTTTTGAAAAAGTTGTTTGCTTTTCTTTCCTCAGAGTGATGTTATCCGCAAACCACAAGGGCAAATGGAGCTGAATTCCTCATGCCAAATTGTCAGAGGTGAAGGGTCCCAAACATTCCAGGTAAGCATTGCTTTTTCATCCTGCAGATTAACCACACGTTCAGTGGCTGGATGAGAGAGCATGTATTTCAGGCTGAATGGTACTGTATGTACCATTGATACCAATATTAGTTGATATCAACTTCTATCTGGCCCCTGTGTTTCCTGGCACAAACCAGGCAGTTAGTTTAATAAATAATGGGGCAAGAGCTAAATTGTAACCCAAATAGAGCTTTTCGAGATGGAAAGAATTTCTCCTTTATTTTTGTTTTATTTTACACCATACCACTTTCCTTTTTTGCATTTAGGACTGAGAGCTTGAAATCTCTGGGGAAAAGTGATTCTTGTAACAAATAAAACCAGATACTAGCTAGGATCTTCTCTTTCTGAATGATTCCTCTCACAAGATCGCTAGCCTGACTTTAGATGTCTGGAGGATCTGAAGAAGTATCTGAAGTATTGGGTTCCTATTAGAGTTCAACTTCTGACGTATTAGAAGTTAGCCCATCACTGGGTTCAGTTTTAAGTCATTTTTCTAGAGGCAGCATTATAAAGGCAGCATTAAAATTTCTCTCATAGTCTGACTGACAGGCTCGTAGCCTGACCTGTGATCTACCTTCTGCCCCATGGAACTGAAGTTGCTAAGGCTTAATACTATCAAATACATAACATCTTTCCTCTCAGTCACAAGACATTGAAGGCAGAATGCAATATAAAGTGAAGGCAGCAAAAAATAACCATTTATGTAGTTACCTTTAAAATGAAAAATTAGCAGCACTGAGAAACAAGAAAGGATGAGAGAGGAGACAAAGCCACACTATCCAACAGGAACAGCAAGAGAGCTCATGAGAATTTGATTCATCTGAGTTTCAGTTCTTTCACTTGGGCTTTGAGGGCTAGCACCTTATTTCTCACCCTCCCTCCAAAATCCCTCCTGAACCACCAAAAAAAAAAAATATAATAAAATCTGTATGGAACAATGAAACTCAGCAGCCAAAGAAAAGCCACGTAGGTGTGCGTATTTATACTTGCACGCTCCTTTTCCTTCCAGCTCATGACAGAAAAGAGAACCTACTTCCTGACAGCAGACTCTCCCAATATCCTGGAGGAGTGGATTCATGTCCTACAGAGTATCCTCAGAGTGCAAGTGACCAGTCCTGTTGGTGTTCCTCATGGTGATGCTAAACCCATTGTGAAAGGTTGGCTTACCAAGGTAAAATTATGTCTACTATATTCAGTTTAGTTCAGTATTGACAGTGTACCAGCTTCTCAGTTTGTGCAGTAAAAGTCAATAAGAAATCAGTATTTTAATACTCCCTAGAAAAGTGGGGAAAGAAAGAAAGGAAAGTGGTAGTAGATTTCTGTATTTCAGGGAGAGGAACATTTATATAAATGATAAGGAATGGGACAAGCGAGGCTACTGAGAGATACTGACTTTATCAAATAGTCAGTAATATCAAGTATCTAGGTTATGTGCGCTTTTCTCCAACAGAACCCACAGCATGCCCCAGAAAAAAAAAACAAAAAACAAAAAACAAACCAAACAACAGATGATCAGGAAATGCTGTTAAATGTCATGTTTCATTGATCTGGACTTGGTGTTACAGGAGAGTTTCAAAGAAATAGGCTTGTCGGGTTGTAGGTTAGCATTTATTCCCATCATAACAGACTGCATGCACAAAATACAGTGGCTGAAAATTCTTATGCTTTATGCCATTTCCGTACATTCGTTTTGCATAGCAAGTTACTATGAATATTTAAATGTAATTCTGGTCAGCATCTAAAGATGGCTAAAGACAGCATGCATCTGAAGCTCATTCATCTGAAATAGGAAGCAGTTCCCTAGACTACATGTTGACCAGTCACTTCCTGCTGAGATGAAATGATTTGGGTTTATAATCTTAAAAAGGTCATTCTTAATATTGTATTTCAGGATACAGACATGATAGGTTGTGATGAATGGGTAAAATACTTCACAAAATCTTAGATCCGTTTCCATAAGCACTTACGTCCCATCAAATTATTATCTGCTTTTGGAAGTGGTGCCCTGTACGTTTTGAGAGGAGCTCATATTAGCATAGAACAAATAATCTATGCAAGGTTTTAAGGGAAAGTTGAATTGAAAATTGAAATGTTAGAAAATCATTCCAGCAACACTGCTGATGTTAAAAACATGTTAAAAAACATTTCTTTTCTCCTTACAGGTCAAGCATGGTCACTCTAAGCTGGTCTGGTGTGCACTGATTGGAAAAACTTTTTACTACTATCGAAATCATGAAGACAAGGTAATTCCTTTCCCCCAAGGGAAGGACCCTGCCAAGTATAATGGGAAGAAAATAGTACCTTATGGGAAAGGCCATTTCTTCATTTGCATATTCTTCTTCTGACCTGTAGATGCTCTCCCAAGAAAAATAATAGAAATAGTGACATAGTTTGTAAGTACTTCAGTTGATGAAAGAGAAGAGATCCTATAGAAATGCAAGATTATATAATTACATTAGTTAAACACTGAATTATAGTTTATTCCTTACATTTTACAGAACTGCTAACATTTTGACCTGGGTTTTCTTTCCCAGTGTTCCCTGTCCATAGTGGGAGATTAGCTACACTTATCTAACTTTTCTCCTCCTTACAGTGTCCCCTAGGGCATCTGCCTATGCGTGAGTCCAAAGTGGAAGAAGTAGACCGTTCCTGTGACTCTGATGAAGATTATGAAGCCACTGGTGGAGGACTTCTCTCATCCCACTGTACGTTGGTGATTCACCCACAGGACCAGAGTCCCACATACTTACTCATTCGCACCAAACAGGAGAAGGTATAAAAGGCAGTCTGTTTGGAGAGAGAGAGAGAAACCTTTTGGTATCAGTGAGCAAATGGGGTGTACAGACTGAACCTGTTTATACAATACAAGAATTGACCCGTGCTGTTTTCATCTTTATGCCTAGAATACCTGGCTGTACCATCTGACTGTAGCAGCTGGTAGCAGTAATGCCACAGTGGGCACATCATATGAACAA
Source organism: Strigops habroptila (assembly GCF_004027225.2). Lineage (NCBI taxonomy): Eukaryota > Metazoa > Chordata > Aves > Psittaciformes > Psittacidae > Strigops > Strigops habroptila. The sequence goes on along the minus strand of NC_046358.1, from coordinate 46,743,976 downwards.
CTCATTGGAAAACTACTGGACGCAGAGGGAGACCCTAGTAAGTAGAAACCACAAGCTCTTTTCCATGGTAGCAAAGCGTATGGAGGGGTAACTTCAATTCTCAGTTTTAATCCAGCCAAAGGTGAAAGAAGGCGATTCTCAGTAGAACAGCATATGATCTAGTGTCCTTCTCCCCTAGTTCCACAGTAATGTCTCCAGAGAGGATACAGACATTGTAGTGAAACTAGACAAGTCCGTCACGTTGTCACACAATGTATCAAAGCATCTGAAATGTCTGTAACTTTAATTCAAATTAAAATGAAGAACTGGAGCTTTAATATTTCCTGTTATTGTCGGTCCTGATTTTCCATTCCTTGGGAATCTTGACCATACAAGCATATGCTCTCTTCTCTAAATACACTCGTGCACACTGGCCTTCACATCTGTTCCTCTGTCTGCACATGTAAGCCCTCACACCTACATCCATGCTCATCTGTTCCTCCTCATCTTTGATACTTGCTCATTCATGTATGTTTATGCACCATGTCCTCAAATGTGTATTAACATATGCATTTGTACTTCATACTCTTTTCCTGCACGCTCACATTCCTAGACTTATATGTGAACCTTGCTTACTGTTGAATAGTGACTTGCACTAACGAAGATCCCCACTACAGGCAGCTGCCCTGGCAGAGTTTGTGTCTCTTGCTCAAACGCAGAGCTAAGCAGTTTCTCACCAGAGTCCAGCTGATGCGAAGCTCTGACACAGCAGGATTGAAAATGGCAATACTTCTGATGGCTAATGCTGCTGGTGACTCCCTGTTCATGGCAGGCGTTGCTGAAATCAGCAAAGTGGCCCCAAAGATAAATGTGGCCTATCTCAGTGCTACTTTCTTGGGTGCTTTGCCATTTTATCAGGGCTCCTTTTCAATGTGGACACTGTTACCTGTCTGCTGTTTCTGACCCAGCATTTTTTGCCCATCTGCTACCTCAGATTCTCCTCTGTGGAAACATCCTATGTTGTGCTACAGTAAAGATGGGTTGCAGACATCCCTCACCACTCTGCCTTCAGAGGCTCTACAGACTGAAGCTCTGAAACTTTTTAAGGTATTTAAAGGGACATTGATGGGTTTCAATTATTTTGCTCTGTTGTTGGGACAACATTATTTGCTCCTGTTGCTTGTCACAACATTTACTGCCACAATTGGTTGCTTTAGACTAGCCTGCTGGGTCATTTAGTTATAATAGGACCGTTAGATATTAGGTTTCATTGATCCTCTGGAGGTTTAACTTGTAGGGAACCTAGGTTTAGGAGCAATATCCCCCACAGGCTTTACACTTCAAAGTTAGCCATATCTTTCCCCTTTCCTCTCTAATAGTTGGATTGAAGGAAACAGAAATAATTTACTAGCAAACTCAATTGTGTCAGTAAGACCAGTGGTGAAGCCATTGGAGATTTGGTTTTTGCATTCTTCAAGTGTAAGATCAGCAGTAAGTCCGGACAGTTTTAGCAAGGTAAAGCACAGGCATGGAAGACAGGAAGCACACTTTCCCCTCAATTCTGTTGCTGACTTGTGAGCTCCTCAGGCTGGGGGAGGTTGAATGAATCTTCTAGTTGCCACAGCTAATGAGAGAAGGACAGGAATAAAGTACTTATTCTCTTCCCTCCTCTCAAGGGTATGTAGAAGATTTAATTGTAACCCATCTGGGGAACCTGGTCTGGAAAGTACCAGAGAAGAATGGCTGTATTCCATTGACTAATTTCCACCCTTTTACAGTCCTGTCAGCTGTTCATCAATGTCCCTGTGGAGGCACCCTCTATTGATTACCATGTGTCACTCGCCCAGACAGCACTGCAGGTCTGCTTGACACATACTGAGCTGCAGAATGAAATTTACTGTCAGCTTGTTAAACAGACCAGCTGCCGACAACCCCAGAACCACTCAGTCATTCAGGTCAGTTCCCCTTTTGTCACTTCCACTCTGCAAATGCTTTTTATTTAATTCCATAGTTTTAATAATCAGCAGTGAGACTGGTTCTCATAACAGTGTGCTAATACTAAAGGTGTGTTGGAGGAAAGAGAATCTTGGCACTGATGTGCGAAGAAAAACATTGCAAATGTAACCTACTTGCAAAATAAATTTTAGTTTGAATTTAACCATTTACCAGCCGCAAATGATCTATTCAGACCATATTCAAAATCAAAATTCATATCTCGTGTTGGCTAGCTATAATTGTCACATGGTATTAATTTTTACTTCCATTTTAGTTAATCAACAGCATGCAAATCATTAATACTACTATTAAGCATTAAATGTGATTTTTGCACTATAATTATTGGGTAAATCAGTAAGTTACAGCATGAACGTACATACTTGGTTATAATATTCCCAGCTCAAATGAGAAAATTAAATATGGCTGAAAATAATGGGTCCAGTTTGAATCAAAATTCACCAGTGTATTCTTTGCTATGATCTGCAGTTACAAATAGGGGAAAAAAAAAAAAAAAAGAGCAGTCTGTCCTCTGACCATCACTTCCCTTTGAAGCATTTTGAACCACATGTCTAAAATGGTCACTCCCAAAAGCACTAGACACTATCCAACGTTTTGGTTGCAGTATTCTGTGAAAGACAACAGGCAAGAAGTACAGGAGAATGATGTCCAGTTTTATGTTCACAGTGTTGGCAGCTCCTGGCTTTGTGTGCTCCTCTGTTCCTACCTCAACATCACTTCCTCTGGTACATCAAACAGCACTTGCAGCGACATGCAGACCCCAGGTAAAGACCGTAAGAGCATTTTCTTCTGCTAAGCTGATTGCCTTTTGCATTCACTGTGGATAAAGATAGAAGCAATTTTGTAACACACATCTGCAAAAATCAGTTGAGGGAGGGAAAAGAAGTTTCCAAATGGTATCGCACTGTCCCCTTTCAGTCATTCACATTAATTTGTCACTTATAATAAGCTAGTTCACAAAACTGAGTGACCTATACTAGCAAAAGAACTTTCTGCAGATATAGCTAGAGCTACATAGGGAGGTTTTTTTGCTGATGCAGATACTTTCTTTTATTAACAGAAAGACCAAAGTAATTCTTTAGAATGAATGATTAGAATTTTAGGTAATTACACTCTGCTGCCAGATTAGTAGGCATACTGACAGAAGTGAGGCAGATAACATTATAAGAAGTAGGAAAAATTAACAAACCTGAAATACATGCTAGTACTGTTTTCTGTTACCTCTTTGGCATCTAACACTTTCCTTATAAGAAAATAGTGCAAGATCTACTGTAAGGCAGAAGTTGTTCCCCCGTGTTCATGCTGTGCTCTTTGTTTGTTTCCATGGTGATCTGGTTTTCAGCAAGTCTCCTTGTGCCCTTGGCTGGGAGGTCACAGCCAGAGATGTCTAATTGTCTGTTGCAACAATATACTGTTGGTAAGACATAGGTAAAAGAGTGGTTTCATTTCAAACAAATATTCCTATTCAAATATCAGTCTTCCTAGGAACTGAGTTAGAAGTCTGATATTGCAAAGGAAATCTCTGTACTCCTCCTATCAAGTATTTTCTATTTTCTTATATGCTGCCTCACATTTGCTATGTCTTCTCAGAAGCAAAAACACAAATGTCAGGCACTCCTTGATGTTCAGGCTCTCCATTGGCTAAGGCAACATGTTAGGGATCTTTTGGCTAGTACTAGAAACCAGCTCTTAAAACTTGTCCATTACCAGCTCTTCAAATGCACCCATTCTCCCAAACTCAGCAGTGAAGCTGTTCTACTGTTAGGGACTATTAACTTTCATAAGGATGAGCTGGGCTCTGTGAAATTGATTTACTGCATCAGTTTCAAGCATTACTATGCTGATGGTCTGCCAGGTTCTTGGCCTCAAAGTACCTTTATAACAAATTAAGTAGAAGCAAAGAGGAAATGTATGTATACAGTCCAGCTATGAAACAATTATTAGGGCTAGGAAAAAAAACTCCACACCAAAACATACAGAAATAACAGCAAACTGTGCTTATATTCATCAGTTTAGATTAGATTTAGAGCAGTTGCTAAACAGGACTTATGTCCTTCTGTCTAGCTTTAGGAATACTTGTGTCTCTTTAGATGGAGCAGGTATGGCTGTTTCTTGACCAGTTAAATAGATAGGCTTCCCCTGCTTCATACAGCAAACAATACACTAGAGTGTTTGCACTGCATAATGCCTGTGGTCTAGATTTACACTAGATCTTCATTCTAGCTATTGTTTGCCATGAAAGGTGACCTTAGAGTATATATCCGATCTCTAAGAGAGGAAGAACAGTGGGGTACAGTTCTAGGTTAGAAGACACAAGGCACAGGAGCATTTGGAAGCCAGACACAACAGCTTCTCATCAAAGCAAGATTCTCAATTTGAAAATTGTTTAAATGCATTACTGCGGAGGTGAGCAATATATAAAATATATAAGAAGCCAGAGCTCCTGACTTCCATATTGCTTGGAGGGATTTAACTAGAGATTTAATCATGTACTGAGCTTCTGAAGGCATCTTGAATGAAATTAATTTCCCCTGCAAAGTGATAGCACAGTTATAAATTCATATAAATCCTTCAATTTCAGAACTTATTCGGTATACACATTCTAAACATTATTGCAAAAGGTGTAAGTGCCTGGCTTTAGAGACACTTATATCCTTTTGGTGCTGTTCAATGGAGCCCTCTTGTCAGTAGACAGTAAACTGATCCTATCAACAACTATCCCTATACTGTATTGAACTATCAACAATCCTGAGCCTGCTTTGAATCTCTGAGTCTCTTGATTGGCAGATAGGATTAATACATATAAACTTAGAATTTTTATAACTGTGTAAGTTGTAAACATAATCTATATAATCCCGTGAGACTAATGCATTACAACTTATTGTTAACACTTACCAGGACTTGACATAATAGTAACTAAATTCTGCTGGTATGAGGACGAGTTGGAGGGTAAACTGGTCTTGGTTTAATGGATACTAAGATAGCAACAGGGTATAGAAGAGGGTATTCCTATGCTATGTCCAGTCCATCTAAGAGCAGGGAATGCTCTTGCACTTCCTGGAGATTCCACTGTCTACCTTAATTTTACAGATCCTTGGAGCTGGGTTTGTATTGTAGCTTTTTGCTTGAGCTGTTGTGATGCTCAAGCTACTCAAGCTACATGCTGTTTGCTTGAGTGTGTTGAGATGAATGAGAATATCTGCATAGAGATGTATCTTTGCTTGAGCAAAAGCCTGAGGGGGGACGATGCTTTGTCATGGCATGAGAAATGGAAGAGGACATGGCATTTAAGGCATGTTTGTAGCTTATCTCCACATCTTCACCTAGGAGTGAAATAGGCAAGTATGCCATCTACTGCCAGAGATCAGTAGACCGCACTCTGCAGACTGGTGAGCGGGAAGCCAAGCCCTCCCGGATGGAGATTGTGTCCATCCTGCTGAGAAATCCCTACCACCACTCACTCCCCTTCAGCATCCCAGTGCACTTCATGAACGGAACCTACCAGGTGAGCCATCACAGCTGCCTTTCTTCTGGGCACTAGAGGACTGCACCATAACCTGCCTCCTTCATGTGGATGGCACCATGGTGTTTGTACGTATCAGGTATTGGGAGATAGGTGCTATTTCTCCTTCTTGCCATTTTAGTGTTTTTCCTGAGAAAATGAAGGGAATCCATCCTCAGCTCTACAGGTCATATGAAGAAAAGGTAGCTGGGGAAAAGGGAGAGATGTCATGAGTTTCACAGTATGAGAAAGGCTGCAATGTGAGGGGAGACAATACGCAAGTGCTGTCACTGGAGCTGGCAGTCAATCCTCAGGCACCAGTCTGTAGGAAGCCAGGCTTCAGCAGTTGTGATATCCATCAATGTCATGTTTCTTGAAAGTTATCATCAACCAACTCCTCTTTCATTACAGGTTGTAGGTTTTGATGGTTCCTCAACAGTTGATGAATTCATCCAGCGACTGAACCAGGAAACAGGAATGAGGAAACCATCCCACATGGGATTTTCTCTGTTCACAGATGATCCTTCTGGCAGAAATTTGGAACATTGTCTGCAGGGTAACATGAAGGTAATTTTCTTTTTTTCCCTCTGCTTCATCCAGCATACATCTTTGAAGAGCTGCTAAATGGCTAATACATTTTTCTTAATGCAGCAAGAGCAAATACACTTCAGTATTGTCTATCTAGATTAGTATTCAGAGATGAGATATTCATTATGCACTTGGGCCGCGACAACCCTATGCAATGCTACAGGCTTGGGAAAGCATGTCCGGAAAGCTGCCTGGCAGAAAAAGACCTGGGGGGGGTATTGGTTGACAGCTGGCTGAACATGAGCCAGCTTGTGCCCAGACAGCCAAGAAGGCCAACAGCATCCTGGCCTGTATCAAAAACTCTGGCCAGCAGGGCCAAGGCAGTGGTCATTCCCCTGTACTCGGCACTGGTGAGGCTGCATCTCAAATACTGTGTTCAGTTCTGGGCCCCTCACTACAAGAATACATTGAGGTGCTGGAGCATGTCCAGAAGAGGGCAACAAAGCTGGTGAAGGGTTTACATACAGCACAAGTCTTATGGAACAACTGGGGGAACTGGGGTTCTTTAGTCAGAAGAAAAGGAGGCTCAAGGGAGACCTTAGTGCTCTCTTATAACTACCTAAAAGGAGGTTGTACTGAGATGGGGGTCAGTCTCCTTTCCCAAGTAACAAGTGATAGGACAAGAGAATATGACTCAACAGAGAAGGTTTAGACTGGATATTAGGAAAAAAATTCTTCAGCGAAAGTGTTGTCAAGCATTGGAACAGGCTGTCCAGGGAAGCGGTTGAGTCACCATCCCTGGAGGTATTTAAAAGACGTGTAGATGTGGTGCTTAGTTTAGTGGTGGGTTTGGCAGTGCTCAGTTAACACTTGGACTCAATGATCTTAAAGGTCTTTTCCAACTTAAATGATTCTGTGATTCTATAATTATCTCAGTCTAGTCTGAGATACTAGTTAAGATGAAGCATATTCTGCTTAGTAGGTGATAAATTGGTCAATTTTTAAAAAGTCAGCTTAGATTTTAGCACATATATAAGTTTTAATTTGTCTTGACTACAAAATTAAAACCTGACTGAGCTAGCTAGCATGATCAGATATCACAACTAACATCAAATGTAACACTACTAATTGAGACGAATTTATGTTAGGCTGTGAGTCTCTTGGCATGTCTATATAAATCCCATCTATTGTATTTATATTTATGAAGTATCTCCAGATAAATCAAGCTTTCATTGTCGATGGGTGTACTTGGGGAAGAAAGCTCTCTACTGATTAAGCCTTCACTTTAAAAAAAGAGAGGAGTGTCTCACATCAAGGGAAAAGAAAAGCAGATAAAGTATTAACATTTGTCTTTCATGTGGAGATTTTTACCCACACTGTGGATGGATAACTGCCTTAAGTAAGCAGGCTAGCCATGAGTGAGACACATCAGACTTTGGTACAAATTTGGGAGAATGATTTGTCATACAAATTGTCACGTTCAAAGTGACAACTTTGAAGAGGCCCTGATACCTGTGAGGAACATTGTTTTACACAGTATAAAATTTCGCATTGGCTAACAGAGGGAGAAGATACCAGTAACTTTAAATTAGATGGTTTGAAGAGGAAACTACCACAGGTGGTGCCAAATAATATACTTCTCTTTCGTGGCCTGATACAGATCAGATAATCTGGAGCTTTGCTGGTAGCTGAACGACCATTTGGAGAGAGGAGATATTAGAGTAAATGAAGGAGTTGAGATGATCAAAGGCATCACTTTTACTGGATATTAACTGGTTATTATTTACTTGCCAAGGCAACCTGAGTAGCTTCTTAAGAGAGTATTAGGATATCTGATATATTTCATGTGGCTTATGTTTACATTCCTTTTATTGAGATGCTATCAAAAGAGAAGTTGGGACCTTTATTAGACAACTTGTAAAAGGAATGGAATAATCAAGAGAAGCTGAATGGAACCAAAGAAATCAACCATGCTATTACTAAAAATATGTCTGAGTTACAAAGTTGGAATCTAGGACCAAATGTTCCCAAAGTTTGAACATTCACATCCAAAGGTGTTTGGTTCAGCCATGCATGTAGACAGTTGCTATTCAGAGGATATGTTAGTCCTTTAGTTTGGCTCAGGGGGGCACTCTGAAACAAACCTACCAATCATTCCTGTTAACCATGCTTTGATTCACATCAAGGAGCACCTTTAGAGAGCATGAAATGGATTCTTTTTACATGAAGCATGAACTGGAAGATGTGATCCAACATAGTAGGGAGCTTTCAGGCCATTTGGTCAGACTGAAGCTAGTCCAAAGGCAAACTCTTTGAAACTCATACAGTTGGGCATAGAGTCTTAGGTGTTTCACTGTGCAGATCTCCTCCTAGGCTTTGCTGCTTGCTAACATAGACATAACCACAGAGTTGCTACTAGACCAGAATTCACTTACACATGGTTCCCTGCAGATCAATGCTGGAGTTTTCAGTTGGAATTCTTTAATTATTACACACTGAGTAATAGAAAAAAGAAATTGTTTGTCACTTTTGGCTGTGTTTATACTGATCCAGTGTGTTTATCTTCTGTGTTGCACAATTCCTTTTTTACGTACTTTCCCCTCAAGCCTTGACTATACATTTCACCTCAGTTTCTCTCTCCTTTCCCCATGATATTTTGTTTAAAGATCTGTGATGTAATTTCTAAATGGGAACAAGCCTTAAAAGAATTGCATCCCGGGAAATATGAAGGTGGCACGAGAATTGTGAAGTTGACCTATAAGAACAGGTACTGTGCTTTCTTGGTTGGCATCACTACTGCTGTTAATTAAACATTTCTAGACTGCATATATCTCTGTAGATGCCCAGTAATTTATAGTAGTGTTAGCGCCAAAACTATTTTAGTTAAGATGGGTTCAAATCCTACATGAGATGTGATGACTTTTGCGTGTAGTACATGTATAAAAGAAGGCATATGGCCTAGAAGTAAAACCAAAACCACTTTGCAATAGCAGAAGAGACTGAAAATGAGTTAACAAGTAGCTGTAGCACAATAAGATATACTTGGCACAATTTCATTTGCCTAGATCCTAAAGTGTAATTAAATAATGTGTGTTAGGTGAGAGGAGGAGAGACCTGAGGGAAGAATCACCAGTGAAAACAAATATGCTGAAACTTGCAATTAAGTGAAGAATCACAAAGATGAAAAAGATAGAACAACGTTCTAAATAGCTTGAGCTGTAGAAGAGACATGTAGTAGCAGTGCCCAGACTTTATAAAGAAAGAAATGTTACAGGTTAGATGATGAGAGATGGTAGAGAGGGGAAGTACGAGACAAAGATCTAAACCAAAAATTGGAACAAGTTCATCATTTATAATACAGACATGAATTCTGAATTGTAGTGAATGAAGAACTGTATATGAGAACAAGAAATGGCTTTCTGCATGTGCATTCTCTTTTCAGGCAAAATAAAGACCACCCCAAAACCAATAAGAGACAAAGTTCTGTACTGAATGTATGAAGATTTTGTTGATTGTAACGGTGGAAACAGATTTCTGTCATCTTTGGTATAACAGAGGTGGAAGCAGAACTTATTGCTTTTGACCCAGAAGGCAGTATTTGTTTCAGGGATGAAACTTTGTGGTATTTTGTTGGACTGGAATGTGCCTAGACTGGACACAAGCATGTTTTGATAAGGTCTTTCCAAGGTTGGGCTGTTCTAACACCAGGGACTCTGATAAGACATGTGTAAGGTCAATATGGTCCTAATGGTGGTGTTAATCTTAAAATGAAAATAAACTGACTCACTGGAATGAGTATATTGTGTAGTATTGTGGAATATATAGCCATAGATGCAGCTTTAAATTGATATTTGAATTAAATGGTGTGGGCTGTAAATAGGCATGCATGAGGAATGGTTCTGGGAAGCATTCCCCAAGCTGGTGTCTTCAACCCCCACTAGTCATCTTGCTATACTGGGTCAAAGAATTGCAAGCACGAAGGGAATAAAAAATAGTCGGAAGCTTTGATTTACAAGAATGATTCTTCAATTTTTGAAATAAAGGCTGCTAATTGGATCTCCTTCTTTCTGCTGAAGACTTTTTAAAGGAAGAATAGCAGTGTAAGTGGTCAAACCAAAGATGGTAAAAATAACAAGTGTACAAGACCTCTGTGTGGAAGTTTATACATGTAGAGCAGGGGTAGCTCTGTATTCTGTGATAAGCAGAGAAGACCAGATTTTAAATATTGCCTGTCTGTGCTTGAAGGGGATGGATGGACACAAATTTACCTGTGTTTAATAAGGCTTCACTATCTTGAAGTGATTGGCTTACAGAATTCAAATGGTTTTCAAAGCTACAAAGCATGTTTGAGCCCCCTTGCCCAGATCTTGTTCATAAGGAAAGCACCTCAGCTTCCAAATCTCTGTCCAGTACCCCTGAAATACCCAAAGTTTACTTTGGAGAAAGAGGGAGAAAAAAAATCACTCCACTCTTATTTTTCACTCACCTTGATTAAAGTTTCCACCTCTAATTTCAGTTTGCAATATCTTTTTATCTTCACAATCTCTCTATATTTTAGGCTATATTTTCGGAGCCAGGCCAAAGGTGAGACAGACCGTGAGCGGTTGCTACTGGCCTTCCAAGTCAGCAATGAAATAGCCAATGGAAGGTTTCCTGTTAATAAGGAATTAGCTCTGGAAATGGTGGCTCTGATGGCTCAGGTGAATATGACTATGGGCAGAAATCCTCCCTTTTGTCCTCCAGGGACTTTAGCTGTGCACTGAATGTCTATGACTAAGCAGCTATCTTTTACATCAAAAGTGTTTGTTGTTTTGGGGTTTTTTTTTACCAAACATAGTCTGAGATGTACCATGCCAAACACATTACAGCAGCATATGTATATTGCTAGAACACCTCTTGCTGTAGAGAAATCTGCTATAAGGGTGCCTCCCCTTTCTTTCTGAAGAAAAATATTGAAAAAAAACAGTGAGGCTGGAGTATCCCCAGACCTGCTCCAATTAGTAGTGCCTTAGTAGAGATATGGAAATATCTCTACTAAAATTCTATTAATAGTAAAAATTTTCCCTGTTATACTGCAAATAGCCTCTTAGGAAGAGCATCATGTAGGATCCTCCAGGCTTGCATTTAGGATTTTATCAGATAAAAAATGCAGTATGGGTTGTGGGCATGATAAGCAGGATAATAGTTTCTTACTGAGCTGAAACTGGTTGTGCTATTTATTAAAACAGTGTAAACTGAGTTGAAGAAGCTGGGAATGTTGTCCAAGCTAGAAATACACTATTGTTCTAATTAGCCAATTGAAAATAACCCTGAAAAGCTTAGCAGTTATACAGAAGTGTCTCCTTACAATAAGTAGCTGACACAAGATCAGTAGCTGAAACAAGATCTTGTTTCACATTCTTAGATCAGCAAAGAATTCCCTGGGCAGTCATGTCGCAGTAGTTGCTCTGTTGTATACATTTACTATGGTAAATGCTGTAGACAAAATTCCCCAGCCTAATGGTGTCTTTTTGCATGACTAATAAACAGAGTAGTTATCAGTATGGGAATTCATGGAACGTTCTACCGCACTACCCCCTCCAGTGCTCCCTAACCCCATAGTTCTGTTGCACTATAAACTATAATGTTGTCTTAGGTGGAATATGGGGACTTGGATCGACCAGGATCTTCAAGTCCTGGGGGAACATCACAGTCAAAAATGCAGCACCTTCTCCAGCAGGTCTTAGATAAATTCTACCCAAAACACTACAAGCAAAACATTACTTCGGAACAGCTCAGGTAAACTGTTGGTTCTTCTGTACTTTGCACTGAAAGAAAATTTTATTGCAAAATTCTGTCTTTAAGAATTTTGAAGGAGCCCTGTGAAGATTATTTGATGTAGAAACTTAAAAAAACCCACTAAGTGTCAGGAAAAGGTTCCTTTAAAAGAAAATAGCACATAACTATTATAAAAAGAGCCAAATCACCAACTAATTTTCCCTTGGACAAGAAGTTTAAGCCTTTCACTTCCAAATTGGGCATCTCAGTTCCAACAAACTCTATCCTAAGCCTAAGATGTATTCTGTTTCTGAATTTTTGTTTTACCCTTCCCCCAAGTGTCAATTGAATCCAGATGCCTAACATTTGCAACCAGCCATAAAGCCAACAAATACGGGCTGCTTCAGGCCATGCAGCAATTCTGGTAGAGCATACTCTGGCAGGGCTTTTTGGTGTTCTGGCTTGGGAATTCTCACACACAATGCAGAGCCCTCAAGTACTCAAGTACATAATTCAGATGCTGCCATGGATCTCAGCTCTAACTGTTTTAAAGAGAGAGAACAGTCATCTTACAGATCCAAAGCAACTTAGGGATGCAGTGGTGGAACTAACACTATTCCCACCTTTTGGAAGCAATTCCATTTGCATGATAGCTGCCAAACCATCCCTAGTGAACCAAATCAAGAGTGCATTAATATATTGCCACTCCACATAGAGCCTACTACAGACAGGTTAGGATGTTAAGGTGAGAGTATAATTGAATGTGAAGACAATCTGGACAGGATTTTACTGTAACAGCTGCCTGAGTGTAGCTACAGTTGTTTAATATATACACCAGTGGGCAACCCATATGTGACTGTGATTCCTGGGCATTACCGTATACTAGTAGTAAAATAATAGTGGAAGTGGAGAAAACGCTAAAATAAACTGAGGGTGTACAACCCTCATAACTGTCCGTGCTAAAAGCTCTGTCCTTAGTGCTGTGTAGAATGGCCTTTTTGGAATAAGAGGTACATTTATTAACTATTATGGTTGACTCACCCTTCCTTGGAAGACATTAGTAAATAATGCTGTCTTGTGTCTTGGCTTCTGTAAGGCAACTGACTGACAAGTTGGCGACAAAGTGGATGGTGCTGCAGGGATGCTCTCCACCAGAATGCATTCGAATTTATTTGACAGTGGCCCGGAAATGGCCTCTCTTTGGAACCAAAATATTTGCTGCTAAGGTAACTGGAACATGCTTTTTTCTGTTCCTGAGAGTGAACTGAGCAGAGCTGTAGCTATGATCTCTGGTTACACCAGTTAAAAGTGCTTCTACTTCAGGAAGGGGGAAAAAAAAAAATAACAATACTCTGTTCTGAACGATCAGCTCTGGTACCACATACCAGAAAGAAGCTGTCACTTTAGAAAGAAGGAAGAGAAATATATTCTAAACACTAGGGGTTGCTAGTATTCAGTAAATACTGAACTGAAGGTTCCCTGATTGCATCAGTTGATTATAATACAGGGTACTACCTCTCCTTGTAAACCTTGCCAAAGCTTTCTTAGACAGGAATTTCCCAGGTCATCAAGGCTGCAGTGATAATTTAAAAAATACTATTTACATAGTTTTTTTTACATACATTACCACTGGGGGAGTGGAAGGGAAGAGTCCCCCATAAATCACACCCAGCAGCTGATGCTAGCTAAAAGGAGAATGGGTACTTTCAGTCCTGTTCTTTACTTGACATAGAGAGCTAGTGTGGCTTTCCTTGCCACACTAGAGTCAAGCCCTGCTAACGTCCTGTTGCAGAAAGAAAAACAAAAGCATGTATTGGGTAAGCTGCCAGCCCACAGGCATCAGCAGGAGAGCAAAGGACAGCTGGAGGGTCTGCTTCTCCCAGTAGCTTCTTCCATCCCTCAGCCCATCACAGGCTAGGGATCTGTACCTAATGCCCTTGCCTGAACTGATGTTTTAGCACATAGTGGCTGGCTGAGAAATTGTTTTGGCGTCAGCCAGCTTCCCCAACCAAGCAGAAACCTCCTCTGTTGAAAGCTTGAGATAAGTCTTGTTCATGGTTAAATGTCTCTTGCTTTGAAGTCAAAGCTGCTATAGTTATGGAATAAAGTCTAAGGACGAAATGGACCTCTTGAATAAATATACAAGAAGTTTTCAAAAAGACAGTTATTTCCACTGTCAGGAGTAAAACCAGAAGACGTTACTGGTCCTTGAGGTTACCACAGAATAATTGGAATATAGAATAGTTCCACACAGAGTTTAAATAATGTTGATATTTCTGATGATTGACACATTTTATAACTTTACAATAGTTGAACAGCAAAGACTATGCCATTAGCCACGTAATAGCACACTCCCAGGGAAGACTGATGTCATTGGCCATAACACATAACTCGTCCCTTAACAGATAATTGATGCATATTTGTCAAAATCTGTAAGAAAGAAGACTGCTTTGATGTGATGGTACTGAGTGTACTGCTGTTACAGAAACCAACAGGCTTCACTGCCTGCCTGCCTGCCTGATGAAAGTAGTGCAAGAACCAGGGCAGAGCAAAACTGCTGTCTTGTTGCTCTATCCTAGCACTTGCTTCAGCTTTAACTACACTGGTGGAATTTACTTAATCTCAAAGCCTTCATTATCATTGCATCTCTTGTGCCACTAGTCCCAAAATCCTGTGTAAATCTGAAAGTTATTCCAGTTTTTGAGAAAAGTCCTCTTAAAAATCAAACCAGGTCAGACCAGTAAGTCTATGGGATTCTCTCTCGTCTTCACTTTATCATTAAACCCCAAGATTTATGTCAGAAACATATTTATGTGGTGGTCAAGAAATATCTAAATTGATTTTCTTTCTCTCTAGCCTATTTTGCCTTCCTCATTGGAAGACTCTCCAGTCTGGATAGCTGTGAACGAAGATGGTATCAGCATACTGGATTATAACACTATGGTATGGGTGAGGAACACTGAAGCAAAATAACTTAACCTCCCACAGAAAGACAGTCCCCTGAGTCCACTTAAAGTCATTGAAAGTTTGTGTTTAACTTCAAATGGATCCAGAAGTTAATTTGTAGAAGTCAGAGATGAGGGAAGTCAGTACTATGTTTGAACACTACATAAACAAAGGAAAATTACAGCTACAGTGCAAGGTAGAGTTTCATGAAACAGCTAACTGCCTCGTTGATGAGCAGTAAACATGCTCAGACATCTTTCAAAATCTGTGATATGTGCTTTACTACCACCATCTGGGATATAACAAAGTTCGGACTATTGCTCTGAAGCAGGGAGGCATTGAGCAAGCTAGGAGAAAACTAGAAATGCAGTTCTCACTTGAGCTTTCTCTACCAGCTATTACCTATAAAGCCCATTATTTACACTGCCAATTGCTGCTGGAGAGCTGGTGTTCTTGCAAGATGTAGCAAACATTAGTTTAAGGTGGCCGTTTTTTCTTTTACAGAACTATGACTCTTTCAAACTTTCTGTTGTCTGCAGCACTTGAAGGTTTCTTACTCGTACTCCTCTGTGCTGACCTTTGGAGGCTGTCGAGATGACTTCATGATTGTAGTCAGTCAAATGAAAGAAAGGAGTTCTGGAAAAAACAGTACTGAAAAGCTCCTTTTCACAATGGCAATTCCAAAGGTAATTACAACATGAGCAGTATTGTTCTTTCTAGCTGGCAGCATCACAGCTGGGCAATTCGTGCAAGCCCTGGGGACTGGTACGTGTGGCTGCCACGCTAGCTATATGCATCCAATAAGTCCCTGTAAGCTGAAACCTTTAATCAAGAGACTTTTTCTACCTAATTCCTAGACAGATTGTCATTTCAAAATGGAATAATTGCATGTGAGAAAGCCATTTGCGAAAGTTATGCCGTCAATAGGTTCTAAAAATCAAAGGGCACTCTTACCTCTAATTGACTTACAGTTAATCATTCTCTTTTTTCCTAGATTGTTGAAGCAACACTTCTTATTGCCAGCTATATTAACTGCTGTTCATCACCTTCACTCCTATCTTCTACACAGCCCTCCCGAAGCAAAACACCTGCCAACAAGCTCTGGGAGACTGAAAATAGGTGCTTGCTTCCTTCTATGCCCCGAAGCACTAAGGGGCCCACCCTGCTCTGAGGGCTCATTCCAAATTACTTTGGGGCTTTTTTGTTTGTTTGGATTTTTGTTTTGTTTGTTTTTTTTCCCACTGCTGTGTACCAAATAGCAGACTGCTACGATTTTGCTGGTTACACACATTAATTTAATGTGGGCTCTGATTCTTTTTCCATAATAATAGACAAAGTTCCTTGGTGTGGGTAGAGAGAGTGTCTTCTTAAAAAAAATATTGAATTAGGGGACTGTGCAGGAGTTTCCTTTCCATGCCACACTCCATCCAAAATACCATGCCTCAGGTAACTTGCCTGCACGGTGCTCCAGTTACTTCCTTGCACCCATTCTTCTTCCGTCTCCTGATCTTACTGCTTTGCTTACAAGCACATGATTGTGCGCTTTGATGACTGCCATTTTCAGCTTCCAGAGGACAAGAACTTACCAATTCCTTGCTCCAGATGTGAAAGGAAGGAAGAAAGAAAGAAAGAAAGAAAGAAGACACTGTTGAGAAGGAAGAGGAACTAAACTGAATAATTATGATGCAAGTCAAGGGTAATTTCAGACCTGACATAGGGAGTATAAAGTAAGAGTTCAGTGGTACTCAAGAATTTATTTTCAACTTTAAATAAGGGTGGAAACCTACTGGGTTTGCATGTTAAGGACTCAGACTGACTGGGACTGGAACAGTGTCAGATGATGCCCTAGCTCCTATAGAACTGATGCATTTTGGGAGTTGATGCTGTTCTACACAGTAGATGAACATTAGATCTCTGCTGCAGGGCTGAATGTGTCACGTGCTCCACCGTCAGACAAGCACTTTCAAAGACTCTTTCTGTAATCACTGCTGTAGATGTTTCAGGGTGTGTTTGAAACTGCACATCATCTCAGACAAAGGAAGACAAGGCAAGCAAATTTTGTACTTTTTCTGTCTTTCAGCAACTGGAACAGATCTTTCCAAATCAGCTCTGCCATTCTGACTTGACAGAAGCTGCTCCTTTCAAACTCCTGCTTCCTTCATGCTACCCTAGCAAGGAGGAGGTAGTCAGCAAATGTGTACTCAAGTAGTGTTCTTCTGCCTTTCCTAAAGATTTTTTTTTCAATTCTTCTTGAAAATATCTATGTCTACCTGGCTGGAGTTCAGCTATTTTGATAAGCATTCCAACATAATTGCACTTTCAAAAGTACCATGTGCAACTTCATGGTAATTACGCATTCATGGGCAACTTTCCCAAATTAAAACAGCGTGAATCCAACCATTAGAAAGAATTCAGCAATAGCAAACTAAAGCTATTCGCAAATGAACCAACCAACCATACCAGCTTTTTCACTCCCTTGCATCTGCCTTGAAACATCCAACTAGTGCACACAGCAGAGCTGGTAATTCATGAGGTTTTTTTTTCATGCCTATGATGGGTGCAAAGCTACAAATTAAAAGAGCATTGGACAGACAAAAGTAATTCTAAGCTATTCCGTATCAGCATCTTTGTAACATAAAAAAAAACCCTAAAACCCCCACAAAAAACCCCAAACCACCCCATGGCGGGTTGTGGAAACAATATGGCAGGAAAGGATTGTATGAACACACAAACCTGATTTACATATACTGTCATGTATTCACTTTTTATGAATTTGAGGAGCATCCCTTGAAGTTCTGGAAAAGGGTAGAAGCTTTCTGAGCCAAAAACGATTTTGAGAAGGTATTTAGTCTTTTTTTTTTTTTTTTACTTAGATACTTTTAAGTGACTGTATATCCTGATAGACTGTGCACGTATTTCCTCTCTCACACACACACATCAGTTTGACTAGAGAGAGAATTATTCTTCCTCCCTCAATCACCTGTGCCTGACAATCCCTCCTCTACCTGAAGGTCTGTTGACAGCCTGCTGCTTGTATCCCACCAGTAACAAAGCTGCTTCACCATAAGCTGTGCTGCCATCAGTGCTGGGGATGCTCAAGGCATAAACATCTCCAGCTCACAGTTCAGAGCCTGTACGTGCCTTACAGCGCTAACACTACTGTCCTTAGAGACTTATACTGGGGCCAACAGGATGTTGAATAAGCAAGCGCTGTCATGAAGCTCAGTATTTTCTGCCATAACTGCACTTTAAATAGATAAGTGTGACATACAGAACTTTTTTCCTTATTTCTTAAAAATATTCACCAATACTTGAGTATTTCAGGGACCACCCCACTTGGATGGATGCACATACAACCCTAACTATTCTATGATTTATAGCTCACCTGATTTCAACCAACCAATCCTCTATAGATACCTATTTTGTATGATTCTTTGGTAGAGAAAACTATTTCTATTTTAATCAATGCTTTTGGCAATGACTATTGCTGCAGCATAGAATGAGATGACAAAAGCCTTTGTTTTCCTAACTGCTGTGTGTCTGTAAAAGGCTGTCTGGGAGATACTGTGAGATTTCTGATTGTTCTTAATAAAATGCAGTTATCATGAATTCAGCTGTATTATTCTCAGATTGAAGAAACTACTTTAAAAACCAAAATAGGCTCAATGTAAACAAAAATGGATGAAGACTGTGTTTGATATCTAGGCACATACCTGGTGCACACCTGCTCTCGTCTTACTCTTGTTTCTCTCTGCTGATGATCTCTCAGCATTAGTGGATGACTAAGGTGCACTCCCATGGGCACAGGATGGTCACTCCTTCACAAGATGGTTAAAATCTTCAGGCTTCCTCCTGTACGCAGCTACTTGGTCATTTCTTCAGCGCACATTCTCAGGACTTCATGGGACTTTTACAGTGTAGTCAATGTTCCCAGCACACTCTTGAGCCCAAGACTCTGGCCACTTTGCTCAGACATAATTTGTTTTCTAACACGTTCTCCTCATGACTCAGTGAATCTTCCTGCTGTAGTGCTCCTCAAGGGCCTTGACCATTTCTCCTCCCCATGAAGCAGCACAACCTAATCAAACCATATTCTGAGCCATGTGCAACTCAAGTATACCACATGGTTCTTAGTCAAGGGACCTCCACCATAGCCGTTTACACGATCGCGCTCCCAAGGCCTGCTGCCTCTGCTAACGGCCAATTTCTGCCCTTGCCCCAACACTCGCCCTTTACAGTTCTGCCTGGACTTGCAACCAAACACAGTTTGCATCAGGGTGCAGCTTCACTAACTTCAGAGAGACCTACCAACTTATGTTAGGGAAGCACTGGAATTAAAAATCTGGCCAACCCCAACATTTGAAGTATTTATGAGAAATAAAACCATAAAAAATGAAGTAGCCTAGACAACATTACCTGAAAGCCAGTGGCACATCCCCAAGCTGCTGCCTTTCACTGGGACAACCAGGATGCTTCCTGTGCCATGAGCTAACCTGTGTCTTGCAAGCTTCAT
The DNA here is from genome assembly GCF_004027225.2 of Strigops habroptila. Lineage (NCBI taxonomy): Eukaryota > Metazoa > Chordata > Aves > Psittaciformes > Psittacidae > Strigops > Strigops habroptila. The sequence goes on along the minus strand of NC_046358.1, from coordinate 46,724,738 downwards.
GGCACCGTGAAAAAAAAATTAAAAATCACCTTATCTCTCCCATATTGCACGATGGAATGTTGCCACCTTTTAATTACAGAGTATGTAGACAAGCATAGTACAGCACTGGCTGCAAATTAAGCATGACCTCAGACTCCTGCCAGCTTGCTGGTTTAGCTCTTGGTTTGAAATTTCAATTCTCAGCTACATTAGTAAGGAGTCATGGGAAAAAAAAGAGAGGAAAATACCAGTTAAAGATTACAGTAACTTTCAGCTCATCAACAAAGAAGAATTTCCCGACCTTACTCTGGAGAGCACAGACCAATAAAACTTTATTCACATAGTCATTACCATTATTTTCTTCAACACATTTTCCTCATATTCTCAGAGCAATTGATGTGGTGCTTTTAATGCCACTTCTTTTCCATGTCCTGTGTCACCATGCCTCTGCCCCATTCAGCAATGTGTCCACTTATGTACTTAGAGAAGCTCATCTTGTTGCCTTTGACATCCCTCAACAGATTCAAATCCAGGTGGGCTTTGGCTTTCCTAACTGCATGATGGGCAGTGTTGCTGTATTCCTCCCAGGTTATCTGTTATCTGTCCCTGCTTCCACCTTCTGTATGCTTTCTTCTTGTGTCCTGAGTTTCACCAGGAGCAACTTGTTCATCCATGCAGGCTTCCTGGAATTTCTGCTTGACTTCCTGCTCATGGGGATGGACTGTCCTTGGGCTTAGAGGAGGTGATCCTTGACTACCATCAGCTTTGTTTGACCCTTCTTACCTCCAGAGCCCCATCCCATGGGACTCTTTCAAGCAAATCCCTAAAGAGATCAAAGTCTGCTCTCCTATGTTTATTTCATTAAACATAATATAGTGTAACAGTGTATTTTAATTTTCTGTTATTTTTTTTCTGAAATTCTCCTGTGGATCAGGAAGTTACTATCCCAGCCCAAACATCAACTTTGGTATTTAGAGTGGTATATGCTTTTTCAAACAAAGGGTTAAATAGAAACAAACAAAAAAGCCTATTTTTGGCAGTATGGCAAGGGTTACATTATTATTTTAGCATAATTTTCAGATCCACAAAAGACTAAACATTTGACACATATTCTTGCCTCCCTTTGCCTTATTTCCCCATGATTTTTTGCTGGAGAGGCAAGAAAAAAATGCTGCTGTCTGAGTCTAAAAAGTTCTGATCACCTGTCTTCAGAGCAGAGGATTTCAACGTTTGCTTCTGCGCTGAGCTGCCATTTTCTGTAACAACTCTGTGAGTCTGAGGGTCTTTAGCCTTAACGTCAGTGTACTTATGCACCACTCATGTAATTATAAAAAGCCACAGGGCAGTTTTGTAGTTACTTTTCCATGTGTTTCTGTGAGACCTGCTGGCAGCTCGCTGCCTTCATTTTCATTTTTTAAATTATTTTTACTATTTTATTCCATTTGATTGTGGAGCTGTCTTCCTCTGCTGCAGGATTTCTTGACAACTTCTGTATACTTCTATCAAGCAGTCCAGACGTGGCTTGGAGCTCTAGAATTTAAGTGAAGCAACAAAGAATCAGGCTCTGAACTGGCTGTAAAAAAGCTGGAAAGCTTTAACTTCCCACTAGTGAGACTCTCAGGCAGAGAAAGGAATGTGGAGATGGCTGATGTAAAGCTATCAGAATATGTATATGTATGCATGTGTAAGGAATGCAACAGCAAGATATCTGTAGCTGATTAGCTTTCTCACATTAAGTCAATGTCAAAGAATAGATTTCCCTTTTACATGTTTGTTGAGAAATAATCCGTCAAACTCCAGGAGGTATTTGGTGGAACTGCTGATACAGCAGTGCGAAGCCATTCCATAAGCCACACCTGCTCTGTGACTGAAAACGCCTGCCCCTGAAGCTGTCAGGTCAAAACAGGCAGCACCATTCTGCAGTTAGCCTGAATCTGTCACCAAACCAGAAATCCTCCCCTTCCACAGCTCACCGCTCACAGTGACGGCATGGAAGAACATCCACAGCTCCCTGCCCACTAACCTATGCATTGGGCCATACTCCCTCTAGACCTACCAAACAACAGACTTCCATACACCAATCCACCCTTCTAGAAAACCTCCACCCTGAAAAATGTACCTTCAGGACAGGGAATTTAGACACCTGGCCCTTGGCCTCTGCTAGTACTGCCAAAAGGACACTGGAAGGTTAACTGGAAACATCAATTAATTTCACACAAACAGCCAATGGTGGTCAAAGTATAATGATTTTCCATCACTTCTAACCTGGACCAAACTAAAACCAGCAGGGAGGTGAAAGTTTCCCAGTCCTACAGTCCCTATAATCCCCTGACTTTGAGCTCCCAAAACAGCACTACTGTGTAAAGTCCATCAAACACCTCTCCTTGCCAGTGTTGCTTAAGGGAACGATAGGTCAGTTCAGCACAGAAGTGCTCCTGGGCTCAGTGATACAGTAAATTGTATTTACTTAGAGGAACCCAGTGAAGGAGGCGCAATAAAGTTACTAATTACTGCTCCTTCAACACTAAGTAACATACTAACTTGCATGTTGAAGTGAAAATTACCAGTGCAAACTCATACAGTTCTTTCTGTACCTCCGCTGCTGGTGAAGTCCACTCTACCAATGCCAAGATACTTCCATGAAAATAAAACTGTTCAGCACTGAGCTATAAAGAAAGGAGAAACTACACAAATGCCAGGCAGCCTCTCTGAAGCTGGAAAGGAACATGTATAACTAAAACCAGCTTCCTGATTGCAGCTCTCTGGAGTTCATTACTTGTTGGTTTCCAGCAAGTCCATTTTTTTCCCTTGACTAGATGTGAAATAATTTCTATTATTGTTAGTAAACGTCTTTACAATTGTGGGACTGACTTAGCAGCAAGTACCAGTGGAACAGTCTATTTATACCTGTAAGTATTTAGCTGAAGACTAATTGTATCTAGTCATAAATTGGATGTGGACTACAAAATGACAGCCACCAGCAGCAGGTGAAGTAAGAAGGACAGAAAGGGCTATAAACTTCAGCAGTCCAAGATATGAGGTACCTCTGTACTACTTACCACTCCAGGATCAAGGCATTGTTGTGTTAGGCATGTACATGCAGAAAGAAAATCCATCCCAAAAATGGGATTCGGAACAGTCAGAGCAAGTTAGCAGGATAAGAGAAAGGGGAGACAGGGTAATGGTAAAGCAAACAAGTTATTATACATTAAGCAAATTGCTTACAGCTTGTACTGTGATCTTTGTCAACGGGTGAGACGGGGCAGTCATTCTAATGCCAGTAAGGTTTTTACGGTCACTTTTGGCACACAAAGCCGAGAGAAAAATCAACTGCAGCACAGTGCCACAGTAGTGATGGTAACGCCGAGCATAAGACTACACAGTGAACTGTGAGCCAAAGACTTCTAGTTCATGCAGGCTTGTGGTTGGGTTCAGATTGACACGACTCCCTGTTCTCCGAATGGAGAGCAGATGAAAAAACCATTCCAGTACGTAGTTCTATGAGACTTCTAACACCACCCACCATGAAGGCCCAGTCTGGGAAAGGCAACTGTAATCAGCTACCTGTAGTGGAATAAAGACAAGCTTCAACTAGCGTGCACACAGACGCCAGATCTGGATTTCTTCACCATTCAGCCAAACTCACCTGAAAGAGTGGCACAACCTCAGATACTCCCTGAGGATCTCCAGGGTCCTGGAGGAGAATGCACAAGTAGTAGATAACTTTTTGCTACAAGACAAACAAGACAAAGTCACTGGAGTTTGAAAATGTTATCAAAGTGCCTGGAGTTATCGCAGAAAGAAATGTGTTTCAACTCCAGCGCTGAAGGCCAATCACCCCAGGCCACGCTCAAGTCTACAGACTTGCATCTATAGCTTTCCTCCCTTCACACAACAAAAAAAAATACAAATAAAATTGTACTTGTGTTCTTTCCTATTAAATGTTTAACCTGAAAAGAACACACACATGCTGGAAGAGTAAGGTTTGCTTTTCTAAAAGAGCCTTGCAAAAAACCCCAGCAACAGGAAAAATAATCTCTTGTGTTGTCTCTCTTATCTCCGTCTTGACTACTTGTGGAGTTGGGCACCAGGATTTGTAAAAGCAGTATAACACAAAGAACTAAAACCACTAGGTCAGTGTCAGTGGCATTATCTAAGAGATGGATTTGACTTTTTGAGGTTATTTGGCTTCAGTTCTCTTTTAAAGGTGAGAGAACAGATAAGAGAATCAGAAGAGAAATCTGAAGCAAAGCTTCAGGTCAGTGCTGTGTTTAGCTGCTCTGGTTAATTACGCTCATGAAAATATACTGGATGTGAGTGTGCCCGCAGATACACAAGAAGAAAGACTGTGTATGATTACCATATGGATGGCTTCATTGATAACCACATCCTTCACACGACCCATCTCAATGAAGGTCGTGCTCTCCTTCCCTGATGCATAGGATGCAGTCACCTGAATGCCGAGTGAGCCGATGACCAGCAGGGATTCCTGGTCAATTTTCACAAAGTGCAGGTATATGATCAGGCCAATCAGTGTGATGAAGATAGCAGCAGAAAGCACCATACTATTCTGTAACACAAGCCAAGCAAAGACAGAGCTCTGGTATCACAATCAACACAGCTTTAGAGGAAGTAATATTGCAGTAGTAAATTATAATATTAAAGCTTCAGTGACAAGGCAGTTTTACTTAGGTGGAGTCCTTTTATTCACCTGGCTGCCTGATATATGCGTAATGAGATTTAAATCAGTCTTCACAGTATGGTCTGAAAGAATAGGAAGCTGAAACTGAAAACGGCAACCGAATTCTACTGCCTTGTAAATTTAGTGCAGAAATCTCAAACAAAACCAGCCAGTTACATCCATGAGAGTGTATGACACACGTGTCTACAGAGATGATGTCACTGGCAGAGAAGTGCTGTGAAATGCTAACTAATACTGAGGGTGGAGTCTTGGTAACAAAAATCTTTCAGGAAAAACTACTGCCCTAGTGGCTTGCTTCTTATGAACTGCAAGTCTAAACTTGTTCAAACCTCGTCTCTCTTCCTGCTTTAAATACCAATCTACAGAACATTTGCTTTCTCCTGTGCTTCATCTGAGGACAAACATCTTTTGTATGCTCAATCTTGGGATTGCTGGTGCATAATATAGAACTGCTGAAACTACAGGCAACAGTGAGTCATCTGAAGACGTGATAACTGCTAAAGGTCTGCAACTACAACCTATTTCTGGGACACATTTTAGAGAGCTCAAGGCCACATACCCATAAATCGAAGTTATAACTGATACTTCCTAAAGGACTGGAAGAACTGCATGGCCCTACCACTCAAGCTGGGCCTGTACCACTGTCGTGTGAGGTAAAGAAGCCATGGCCACATTCAAACACAAGGATACAGGACTTCTCTGAAAGTCTGTCACGGAGAAAAATTAGTCATGAATTACAGACACTGAAATCCACACAGAAAGAGACTTTCCTAGCAGAAAGGAAGGACTGCAGTCACTTGCATACAAGCTGCATGAGCACGTGTAAGACCACGCAGGAGGGCAGTGGGTGGTAACCACTGGCTGGGGTGTATGTTCTTGTAACAAATAAAACTTGAGCACAGCTTCCTTTTCAACCAGAGAAACGTGAACCATCTTTCTATATCGGAAGCCTGCCAGCTGACTCATGTTGCAATCTCTGCTTTCATTCCTTGGGAAAGATTATTGAAAAAATTTAAGTGCAACAGTCATAGCACTGGTCACAGTGACCAGCTTCTTTGGTCAAGCTACTGACTTCAATCTGGAGATAACTGGTCTGGGTCTACAAGCTGGTCATTCTCTGCAAGTATGGGTCACAGATCAGGAATCTAAACTAATGCTTTTGGATTTATCAGCAGCTTTTGAAATCTGCACTGCCAAGGTCTTACTGCCCCAGCTGTGAAACAGGAGCAAGTAAAATGACACTCGCAGCACAGTGCTCCCTTAGTCACTCAGGAAAATCCCTTTAGGGATTAACAGTAAGATTAACTCACCTTCTCCAATATATCCTTTATTTTAGATTCCCACAACTCCTCTCTCCAAATAGGTATCTGGACTCACCAGAATGCGCCAGGCATCACTCAACACCGATACCTACATCTACCCTGTCTGGCAAGAGGCTACAAACCAACGGAGACATCTGAGGAGCCCCCAGATTCGCCCAGGGCACAGCCTGCGGGCCCTCAGGCGCCGGCTGGCACAGCTCTCTCTTTTTCACATGCTCACCACGATCTACCACTTCGAGGCACGGAGGAGGCCCAGCATACACGGAAGTCGCCTTTCCAGCGGCTCTGGCCACCTGCGTTGCCGTGAGCAGCTCGGCAAAGGCGGGGGGGCTCCCTCCAGGCAGGCGGGCTCTGGGGACACACGCGGCCACCAGCCTCTCGAATGCCCCCGGTACTTCAGCGGGACATAGGCTCAGGGGCGCGGCCTGGGCCGCGGAGAGGTCCCAAGGGCGGCGGGAAGGGGCGCGGCCGGTGCGGCCCGGCCCGGGGAGCGATCGGTACCTGGCTGAGCACGAAGAGCCCGTAGGCCGCCAGCCAGACGGCGGAGGTGACGGCGCTGAGGGAGCGGAGCTGTAGGCGGGGGCAGCGCACCGCCAGCTCCCGGCAGGAGGCGCTGTGCTGGCGGGTCCGCAGCGCGATGGGCGCCCCGGACGCCGAGCGGTACCGCCGCTCCTCCATGCCGCCCCGCCGGAACCGTCTGGAGCGGCCCGCCTGGCTCGATGGTACGGCCCCGGCACACGCTTCCGGCCCCGGGAAGGGCTGGCGCGGCGGGCCGCTGCCTCGCGCCCACTCCAACCGCGCGGGCGGGGCGGCCTCTGCCGGGCCTGCCGGTTCCGCGGGCCTGGGATTGGCAGTGCGGGAGGCGGCCCGCCCCGGCCGGAGCGCGGAGCGGAGCCGCGGGCAGTCGGCGGGGTTACCGCAGCCGTGCGGGAGGGGCCGTGGCCGAGGTGGGCTCAGGGAAGCTCTTAAGGCCTGTCTCATTCCTGGCAAATGGCGCCTCCCCGGCAGCGAGCGTGCAGCCGGCCCCGCCGTGTCCCCGGTGCCGTCTCACTTGGCTGCGGCTGGCCAGGCGTCTTTCCGTGCCCGTGATCGGTATCAGGAGCTTCTGCGGCTTGCGAGTGTTGCTAATTCACTGCTCGCTTCCTCTGGTTTTTAATAGCGCTTTTAAACAACACAAGTGTTAGTGTTGATGTGTACCTCTCTTGCCACAATGAAGAGACGGGTTTTCTTCCCCGTTTGCCTTCACCAGCTCCTGCTGCATAAACCTATCTTTTTGCCTGTACCATCTGTTACTAGGAGCTCTTTTGCTTTTACTTCCGTAGTATTTTTTGCAGAGTTTAAAGCAGTATTTTCATGTTCCTTGCTGTTGTAATACATAATAAATTGGAGAGTTGGCCTTGTGTACAGAGAATGAGTCTTTGGACTGTGTTTCCTTTAATACTTTCCAGTTACTTCTTTGCGTGACTCACCTGGCAGTGACATAAAGCAGTGATTTACAAACCATCATACAAACACCTTTGCCCCTTTTGTTTGTTCCCTCTTTCGCATAGTCCTCGAGTGTGTCTGTTAGCTTTAATTGCAGATACCATCTTTTCTAGGAGCAATATCTAAAGAGCACTTGGGTGGATGCTGCATGTATAAACCTGTTAACTTGTGGGGACAGTGAAGGAGTCTTTAAGGGATGTGAGAAACTGAGGGGCATTGAAGAATCTGCTCAGCCCGGAGCAGTGGGTGATGGCTGGCACTAGCAGAGGACTCATGCGGTGTGTCCAGGATCTCACCGTGACACAAGAGCCGAGGTGAGGGATGGGCTGGAGAGAAAAAAGCAGTGGCAAATGATGAACTGCAGAAACAGAGGAAAAAGGAGAAAATATTGAAGTTAAAAGGAGGGTAAAAGAATTGTATAGATGGAGTGAAAGCGGAAAGAACCAGTAAATTGAAAACAAAGTTACAGGGTTTTTAAAAAGGGAAGAAATGGTTGTAATGGTGTAAGGTCTGAAGTAAATGAATGGGAGCTCTGGTATGACAGACTAGGAGATGGGGACAGGGAGAAAGGGAAAAAAGAATGGAAGTAGTGGGTAGAAGAAGAAAAAGCAATGTAAAGACCTAGAAGGTGAGTGACAGGAGGGAAAAGAAGTGTGAGCTCCTGGAGGAGTGGTAATGGTCATTCTCCATTAGCAAGATATTACTGAGGTACAGAGGTGAGGATGTGGAAATCTTGGAAGGAAAAAAGAAGTGTGTGTTTTGGGGTTTTTTGTGTCACTGGCGAGTCCCAATTTAACCGTGTCTGCACCCTGTCATCTTTCTTCTACTGAACGCTGCCAGACTTTCTTTCAAACGTGTGTGTAAGGTTGGACATTTGACAGTAGGAGTCATGTTGCCTTGTCACAGAATGGGAAGATGGGGGCTATTACTAGTTTTTAAATCACTTCTTTATCTGTAATCCTTCAAATGCGCTGTGAATAGCAACAGTGACAGCTTTCAGAACTTGTGAATCCTCTCAGGCCAAGACAGTGTGAGGTCAGGTACTGGAGGCAGGTGCTACAGAGGTGGCTTTTTAAATGCTTTATCAAGGTTACCAGATGACGAGCGTCACCCCGGGTTTTATTCAGAAAGCCAAGCAGTGGCGTTCCCGCGGGGCGGCTCGGTGTGTCCAGCCGGGCAGCTCTGCTGGGGTGCGCTTTTCCCCCACGGGCAGTTACAAGTTCCACCATTTCACGCCGAGGGGTGAGTTCTGAGAGAAGGGGTAGTCCCTGAGACCCCTCCCGCTGCCCCAGCCCCGGGCTTGGCCTCTCGGCAGGGCAAGGAGAGCCGGCGCCGCACCTGCCCCGGGGGGCTGCGGTGAGGAGCCCCTGTGGGGGCGGCAGCCCCGCCCGCCGCCGGCAGCGCGGTGGGGCGCCGGGTGGCAGTGGAAAAACCCGGCGAGGAGCAGGGGAGGGCCGGGCGCGGCGGGAGGGGCGGCCGGCGCGGAGGGGCGCCGGCGGCGGGGCGGGGCGTCGGCCCTTGCGGGGGCACCGTTGGCCGCTGCGGAGGGGCCCGGGCACCCCCCGCCCCGCCCCGCCCCGCCCCCGAGCCGGGCAGCGGCGCGCTGAGCCGCGTGCGCCGCGTGGGGCGGGACACACCTCCGGGCGCACGCGCTGCCGTTGGCTGGGCGCCGCGGGGGTGTGAGGGGCGGGGGGCGGGGCCCGGCCGCGGGCCGCGGCGTGTGGGGCTGGAGCCCGTTAAAAGGAGCGGGGCGGCGGCACCCGGCATCCCTTGGCGTCTCCGCGGCGTTCCATCATGGCCTTGTGCCGCAGTTTCGCCCGGCTCCTCTGCAAGCAGGCGGATGCGGGGCTCCAGCTGACTAAGCAGGCGCACTCCGTGGCTCTGGTGGGAGCTCCGCTCTCCCGGGGGCAGGTGGGCATCGCGGCAGAGAGAGAAGGCGCCGTTCGCAGGCGGTGCCGCAGCCGCTGCCGCAGCCGCTCGGCTCGGCTCCCCGCGGCGCGGTCGGGTACCCGGCTGTGGGCAGCGCTGGCTAACGCATCCCCTTTCTCTTTGTCTCGCAGAAACGGCGAGGAGTGGATCACGGCCCCGCGACTCTCCGCGCCGCGGGGCTGGTGGAACGGCTGGCCGGGCTCGGTGAGGCGCGGGGGCTGGGATGGGGTGTCGGAGGGGCTGCGGGGCTGCCCCAGTTCCCCATCCCCTGGCAGAGCATCCCTTTAACAGTTCGCTTCGGCGAAGCGTGACTCAGCCGCTTGCCGCGAACCTGGGGAAGGGGGGGTGGGCGGCGTGAGGTGGTGAAAGCGGTCCCTTACCGTGAATGGCGAAGCCCTGGGTGCCCCTGAGGCCCCGGTGCCCGGCGGAGGCGGTGCCCGCCGCGCTCTGCGGCACCGGGGCGGCGGGGATTGCGCGTGCGGCTCAGAAGCTGCCCGCGCCTCCCGAACAAAGAGCGGCGCCGTGCCCCGGCACACCGGCCGCTGCCAGCCCCGGCTTCGCTGGGTGCGCCCCGCGCCGCCCGCGTTGGCGCATGGAGCGCTCCGCTGCGCACGGGGTGTGTGCTGTCGGCGTGTTGGCTTAAGAAAAGCTGGAGGAACGTGAGGCCGTTTAAAACGTGATGTGCGCTCCGTGCATCAGCTAAATAGTAGCCTTGACTGTGTTCCTCGACTTCATACATCGTGTATGTGTGCTATTTTTCCGTATTCATTACCAGCTACTTAGTTTGTTCCTAAAAATACTTGTATGCTTTCAAGTGATAAAATTCAGAGCTTTCTGGAGAAATACCCAGATTTGCGTGTGAGGTCTGGGCTGAAGTTTTGTTTTGAAAACACTTGCAAATAGCTCTGCGTGAATGGAAAGTTTCTGGTCTTTTCACTGTTAACGCTACAGCTATTCAAGCACATCCACATGCCTGTTTGTGTTTCAGCTTCTCGCATCTATTCCTTCTACAAGCTGAGACCTGCAGAAAACTGTGTCACAGAAACAGGACATGAGGGATAGAAACTTGTAAAGCTGAACTCTCTTGGAGAATCTTTAACCTAAAAAGTGTTACTGCAAATTGTATTATGGGGATGGATTGCAGGGGGTGGACCACAGGAAGAGCTGTTATCTGCTCTGTGTGTAATTAGTATCAGTGGATGCATGCAAAGATGGTTGCCTAATAACCCTCTAGCAAATTTCTTGCGAATTATGAGACTTCTTTAAAAAAGGAGCTGTTGTTCTGTGCAGCTCTGTAGGCTTATCCTACACATCTTATGATTCACAAGCTGAAAAGTCCCAGTTTGCAGTCAAATGAGTAGGTATTCTTTTCCTGTCTTGTTTTGTGCAAAGCTGAGATATATGCCATCCTTGACAATACTTGAATTCCAGTGAGCATGATCTAGAACCTCTACAAACATAGGAGAAGGTGTATAAAAGAGGTCTTACACACTGGAATAAAAGCAGGTCTGGATGTTACTGAGCTCAGAGTTTATGTAAAACTACCAAGTTACCAGGTTTGAAAGGAAGATGTTATTGTAGACAAGACTGTAGGCAGCAGTTTATATCTATGATAGAATTTTATACTGGAAGGCCTAGGGTTCTCTTTCTCTTAGTTCAAATCTAATAATTCCCTAATACTAAGAATTATCTTTTGGGGGAAAAGAAAAACCAAACCCAAACAAAACAAAAAACTCAACCCCCCAAAAACCCCAAGCTCATTTGCATGACACACGCTCACTTCGATGGGAACTTTGAGAAGGTAGAAAGAAAGGAGAATACAAGCCCTTTCTGGATTCCAGTAATAAGTTGTGGGGACAACAAGCTAAAGCAAGCAAGCTAAAGTAAAAAATAAGTGGAAAGTGGGAAATACTTTCACTGTTTAATGAGTAAACAGTCCAAAAGCAACTAATCATTAATGCACGTGGAGGTATTTTCTTGCTGTTCCTTTATAATTTTTAAAGGGTCTGGGATTTCTTCCTCCTTTCAGTTTCCTGTTGCTCTCATGCCCTTCCACTGGAGTAAGGGTTGTTTTGTTGGGGTTTTTTTTTTGGGTTTTTTTATGTTTGTTTGTTTGTTTCTCCAGTCGGTGCTGATGTTTATTGCTACTTAAATCTCTGCAGCTCACTTATGCACAGATTCAGATGGTACATGGATTGTAACAGGTTCTGTGATGAGAGCCCATCCTGAAACAATGACAGTTGCCAGCATACACAACGGAGTTGTTTATCTTGCAAAGACAGCCTGCTGGAGGGTAGGGTGGTAGATTGAGGAGGACACTGCCATGTAGCCTTTTATATTGTGCACATCTGTTGTTCATGGAAACTTAACAAATGATTGTTTTTGTGTGTGGGCTGTTAATTTTTCTTGCCTGGGCTGGCACTGTAGCTTTGCCTGGAGTACTGTGATAGTAGTGGCATTGCTTGTACTCCTGCAGTACACTGGACTGGTAGTAAAACTTCAGCTGCTTTCTTTGTTTTTCTAATACTATGCATTTTCTTCTCATACACTGAAGGGAATAGAGACAGTATTATTCTCATTATTAACTCGGATATTCTATTTATCTGTTATGTTGAAAGAATAATTTTCATGAGACCTTGTGCTTGTTTTCCAGGAGCAGGTAAATAATACTGCAGCAGACCAGGTTTCTCTTTTAGAAAGAAAGAACATTTACCTAAGATATGGTTTCTGTTCTTCCACCTGTATTGGCTACTTCTGAAGCATATGTGATTATGGCAGGGGGTGTGCGTGTGTGAGTGGTTCTTTTTGTTGTTGCATACCCACGTTCCCCACTGGGATGTGAGGGATATATAAACATGATTTTCCTTGCCATTACAAGCTTGAAAGCAGGCATGAGGTCGGCTGCTGAGTAATGATTCCCTGTAGAGGAGCAAGGGTAGATTCTGGGCAATCTAAGGAAGTATAGATGGAGGGTAAAGAGGCAGTGTTCCTGTAACCATAGAATCATTAGGGTTGGAAAGGACCTTAAGATCATCTAGTTCCAACCCCCTTGCCATGGGCAGGGACACCTCACTCTAGACCATGTCATCCAAGGCTCTGTCCAACCTGTCCTTGAACACTGCCAGGGATGGAGCATTTATCACTTCTTTGGGCAACCTGTTCCAGTGTCACAGTAAAGAATTTCTTCCTTATACGTAACCTGAACTTCCCCTGTTTAAGTTTGAACCCGTTAGCCCTAGTATATTCAAATTCACTTCAGTCTGCATAAAACAAAGGTGCTCTGAAATCTTCTCTAAAATGTAGCATGCAGGTAGTAAGATGCATGCGTGCTTGTTTTGGTTGTATGTGTACATGTTACTTTGAATGTCAAGCAACCACATGGCTTTTCATACATTTGTATGCCTGATTTAATGGCTTCCATTGATAGTGCTCAAGCTACATCAGAGACAGTGAGAACACCAGGCCTTTGTTTCCTCATTTTTGCACTGTTTTGCATTTTGCTTTCGCTGGCTAGTATCTCTGAGAGGGAATTTTATTGTTTCTTTCACCCTATCCTAATTTCTGTTCCTTCATAGTCCTATTGCAGTATCCTGAGCTACTACTCTACTATTTTTTGGGGGGGATCCCTCCCTTGAAAGAGACTGTGACTATACCTACATGGTATGATAAATTCTTGGCTGCCTAAAATGATGACTGTCTATAGACTTGTTTATGCTTAGGCTGAAATATGAGGAGGGAGCTCAGAGGCAGATGGTATCGCCACTAAAGACTTTCTTCCCCTTGTTAGAAGCAGAGAGAGAACCTATTATACATTGGTAGTAGCTTGAGGTGTACTCAGGAGGAGACTTAATGTAGCAGGAGTCCAGCTCCCAGGGCAAAACCAGCCGGTGTGCAGTAGGGATAATTTAAAATAAAACTGACTAAGCCTGTAGGGCTTTTTTGTTCACCTTGGTGATGTTCATTGTTTGGCTGCTTCTCCTAAGGGAGATTAAAATATTAACACCTTAAAGGACTCTTCCATATTGCCAAAGAAGTGCTACATGAAAATGGAGACCCATAACTCCCTGGTATGGGGCAGGAAAGGGTACAAAGCTTTCAGGGCTGTGCAGTGTTCTGGCAGTAAAAAGAAATGGGTACAATATGTGGAGATGCTTGGACTTTCAGTGGGAAGGAGTGTGGAAGACAAGTGACAGATGCACTTGACCTCAACTATAGAAGATGTAAAGTATGAAGTTCTTTAAAGTGGGAATTTTTTGGACTCCCCTGTTTGCTTCAGATTAAGCAGAGAATCTGATCAAACGTAAATCCTGTGTTGCCTTGTCTGATAATAGTCCTTCTTCCCTTCAAGTAAGAGGACATCTTTTATAAGTGGCGGATAGCTGTTGTGTTAATTACCATAGCCTTTGGGGTGAGTTAGAGCACCTCTGCTGTTGCTAACAATGGAACAACTTTAGTATAAAATTAAGTATAAAACTTGTATATAAACTATACAAAGTATAATTATAACTGTAGAATTATCCTCCTTCCTCCTCCTTTATTTATTGCTGAATGTGGCTGGGTCAAACTAGGGTTTGGATTATGCTAGAACTGAAAGTTTGAATCTGAATTGCTGGTTTGACAAGTTAGCCACATGTCTCTGCAGTCCACATACAGAAGTAGAGTTAGACTTATCAAAAAGAACGGGCATCGTATTACTAGTCCTTTGTTTGACTGGAAGAAAAAAAGCTCTTCAGTAGAAGGATTCGGGAGGTGAGTGCAGTGACTCTGAAAGGAGTAACCTCCACTAATAGAGGAGTGGAGCTGCCAAATCCCATATGACTGGGGGTACACACCTGCTTTGCCTAAAACTATTGGACTCATATGGTTAGTTTCAGTCTTAACAATAAATCATGAAGCAGCTTCTCCCACATCTCGTCATTTTCCACCTAAATCTTTGTGGGTGAAGAGTTTTAAGAGAAATATAAATAATCTTTCAATTGTAGATGAAGGTAAGTGCAATGAAATACTTGTGCTGACGTTCAGCAGATGTGGACTAGCGGGAGTTACAGCTGCAGTACTGCAAAAGTAATTTTCATCAGTCCATCGAGTAAATATGTGTTTAAAGAGTTGCCCTGAAGGCTTTGATAAACTGTACTGTTCTGCTTGCCCTGTATTTGAATTAAGATGATTGAGTTTACAGACCATGCTTTGACAAAGATTTGTTCATGTTAAGAATGAGATGTCAGAAATTCAGGATTGGGTTAGAATCCAATAAAGTCTAAATTTATTGTATAGATATCATAGAGATCTGCCTTTTTAGCCTCTTTCCTCACCTTTTCTGCTGTTGATGAAGTTGAAATGGGAAACAAAATCTTAAATAAGTGCTGGCATTTTAAGCAGCATGTTGTTTAGTTAAATCTCTGTATTGCCAAGAAAATGCTACTGTTCACAAGTTCTTTCTGATCACATCTGCTGTGAATGCTGTCAAAGCTGAGTCTATTAATTTGCTAGGAACATTATCAGGAAAAAATCAATTAGGATATAGATGTTAGACCAGTAGCTAGGTCTTCTGCCATACAAAGCAGAAATGGGAATGCCCCTTTTTTAGCTAGGTATTCTTTTCCCCCCACCCCCTTTTTTTTTCCTTTCCCTGAAGCAGGACAGGTAAAAGGCAGTCCCCTTTTTCCTTTCTTTCCCTTAGACATAAGCATGCACAAACACTTCTGCCTAATAGTGTCAGTAAAACATGCTTATGCAGTACTGCAGCTTATTTCCAGAACTAGAATAAATAACCTATTTATTTATACAGAGATAGAGATCAAAGAGGCACTGTTATTCTTATTTACCTCTCAAATGTTGATTAGCCATGATTGGTTAGCTTCAAAGCCCTGTGGTTTGACAAAACCCACAGCATGATCAAATGGACTGGTCATAATTGGCATTTGCAGTGAGCCTTTGAAATCATGCCAGTTGTCAGAATGCATCAAGGGCAGATGCTGCTCCACTCTGTGAGGGAAGGCACACAGGGGCTCATGCTGATAATCAGGCTAGCAGAACTAGCCCTGCTGAGGCTTTGGAGGAGAGCTGTTTTGGGGAGGCCTCAACTGAGGCTGTTTGTAAGTTGCTTCTTCACAGCAAACCTCATCAGCTAGTTCTTGGGAAGCTAAACTCCTCGAAGTGAGGGTGTGTGCTCTGACAACAGTTAAGGTTTATCCTTCTGAATGTTGTGCCCTTTGATATTTGCATGATTACAACTAGCCTCAGATGTTACTAGGAAAATGCTGACAGCAAAAGTACATGGAGTTGGAGCATTCCTTGCAGTAGATCAGTTCTGATTCTTCCTTTGCCCATCCTGATGGAGGACACAATCTGCTTGGTTTTGCTTTGGAATGAAAAGCTTTGTGTCAGTCATCAATTTGATGTTAGAGGTTTTTTTTCCTCTTCCATTTTTCTGCTGCATATTCCAGGTTATGCATTATCCATGCAGTTGGCTTTAAAATAAACTTTGTTAATTTGGCGTTAAGTTCACTTGATGCTTTAATTGCAGTTATTCCTCAGATCAGTTTAGTTTTAATCTAAAATATCAAGCTATGCTGATGCAGATTAGGAAACCTGAATTAATAGTTTATTCCTAATTTTTTAATAAAGGGAGATTAGATTCAAGGACTGAAGAACAGAGTTCGGGGGTGGGGACGGATGGACAGATGGACCACGACTGTGTTTGCTTTTATGGCGATGCCCTTAATCCTTGATATTTCCGTACTACAAAATTGGTTTTAATACATGACTTGGCTTAATTTCTGTACCCATTAAATTGTCTCTGGATTGGAGATAGATGCTGTTTTGTTTGTTTGTTGTTTTTTGGTTTTTGTTTTTTTTTTTTTTACTATGAGTGGTGTTGAACAAGAGGAGTTACTGGGGATGGGCACAAAGGGAGATGACAGGGGAAAACTTAGGTAACAAGTTGGGTTTTGATCTGCTTTATGGTGCACAGAATCTGTTATTAATTTCTCATTTGAAACTCATTGTGGACTAGTAAGACCAAGCTATGCATGGCAGGTACGTGCTTATGTGAGTATGGTACAGAGGATTATTTTTGGATGGAAGGTGGAAATTTCTGTTGTAAAACTTCCTGGTGAAAAACAGGAAATGAGGCACTGAACTAAAAAAATAAATGAGATCTTTCATTTGAATATGAAGTGAGCTGGTCTGGTGTTAGTTTCTTGCAGCTGATGAAAGGGAGAGAACTTCAGTCATCTCTGATATATTCTGCTCTCCTTCCTCTGAAGTGTTACTTGTCTGGGTTAACTAATATCATAACTACTTCTGTAACAATCTAAAGCACAAGGTGCTTGTTGAGGAGAGCTGTTTTGGTATTACGACTTTCTATGGCTCTAAGTGCCCTCTTGTGTTTTCGCTATCTGGAACTGTTTCTGGGTTAAGCCTATTTGAAGGGAATTAGAACTTGTGCAGGGTTTGGTG
This sequence comes from Strigops habroptila, assembly GCF_004027225.2. NCBI lineage: Eukaryota > Metazoa > Chordata > Aves > Psittaciformes > Psittacidae > Strigops > Strigops habroptila. Next base: position 46,707,860 of record NC_046358.1, on the reverse strand, counting down.
GTAGAGTGACAGATTGCAATAGCTGCACCCTTGTCTCCTCTCTGATGCAAGCCATAGTGCAAATGTTTCCCAACACCTGATACTGACGTTTTTGGAAACCTCTTCAGGTCAAGCACACTGGATTTCATAAGAGATTAAAGTCATAAATGATTATCAAAGGGAAATGAGGTGGCTGCTCAATTTGGAGTCAGAAAAAGTATTTCTTGGTTCATTTTATGCAGGGGGCAACTTAAGACTACAGACTTGGTGTAGCAATTGGAATTGGGTTTGCTTATTGATGTTGTATGAGCTGAAGCCTCTCCAATAGGTACAGATACAGAAACTTTGTCTTAAACCAGACCCTTCAAAATTCCAAAAGGCAGGGTGGAAACTACTAAGATGTGAACTTGCCTTTTAGGTAGTGAAATTTTAGAGCTGGCAGAAAACTTTTGAGCCATCAAATGTTTGTATCTAATAGGAGACTTCTTCCAGCAGATGGGTACTTAAAGAGAATTAGACACTATGTAATGAACTTCCAAGTAAGGAGGTTAAACCAGACTGAAGTCTGTCTTTTGTCATGGGAATCTTGCTAGCCTAATTTCATATTCATGTAAAACAAAAATAGGCACTTTGCATAGCTTTTACACACACACTGGGTAATTCTGGAGGGTTAAAACTGTCTTAAAATAGGCCTCAGAATGCACTGGTCATAATTAACTGAATCATTTGTTTGCTGTTGTGCAACATTTTGACAGTGTCTTTGAGAAAGGATTACAAAGTCCATACCATAAACCAATGAGCTTATACTGAAAAGAAGGATGTTAACAGCTTGTAGTCCTTTGTTTTGTTCACAGGAAAGAAAATGTTAAGTTTGTCTATAAACATTGTTCATAATGCTCATGGCTTCCTGAAAAGCCATTCTGTGTGTAGTGATTCACTGGATGGGCTGTAATCTGAGGAATCGCTTTGCAGGAGTGATGCTTTCATGTGAGTGGCTTTATATAACACCTCGTATGAGGTAAGATCTAATAACTGGGATTTCCAGATTCCTTTGAAAGCCATTCAGCAAGGTTTAGAAACTTGGAAGAGGAAAGACTTAATCTTCCCATTAATCTAGGATTTTTTTTTTCCGCCCCTCTAGTTCACAAATAGCCATTGTAAACAGGCAGTACCAGGAGATCATTTCTATCTCGTATTCCACATGCTTTTGTTCCCATTCCTCTTTGCTGTCTAGGAGAGCTGTTACAATTGCTACAGTAGCATGCCATTGGGCCCTGTCAGCAGATAGCCTGGATTTGGAAAGCTGAAATCTGCTACTATCAAATTGCTGCTCCTGGCTCTGGTGCAGTATGTTAGTAAAGGAGGATGGGAGGGAGGCTTTCCCTGCTACTTATTGTCCAGATGTTTTCACAGTTAAGTGTCCCCAGGCTTAAGAGCCTCCTGCTTTTACAGAAGAAAACTTCCTCTAAATCTGTGCAGGAAAATGATGTGCTATAGTAACTGCTGCCTACTGTGGGTACCAAATAAACAGACTGTATTTTGCTTAGGATGATGGGAAGTGAACATGACCATTGTCATACAGCTTGCTAAAGGGCATCTTGTGTCCCAGTTATAAGCATTGTTGGGTTGAGCCTGAATCCTACATTAAAAGCTTATTATTTGAAAAGACATTCAGGAAACTTTTTCTTAAATATGTTCTTAATTTGTATTTCTACCTTCCCCTCAAGTTAGGCTCCTGACTATGAAAAAGGTTGATTTCTTTACCAAATATAGGAAAATTCTGGTTCTGGCTGTGCAGGCTGAAGAAAGGACTGCCCTCCATCCTGTGGTCTGCTGGTTGAATGCCTATGCGAACTTACCCTAACCTGATCTGGTCAAAAGAAGTTGACCCAGGAAAGATCTACTATACAAACTGTTTTCAGACTAATTTCTTCATTTTTGGCTGAAATGTGCCCCAAGGCAGCTCCGATAAAACTCTGACAGAGGGGGGCACTTGAATCACTGAGGATTGCGCTCCTAAACTGTAGAAGAGATTTGTATGCTGCCTTTACACCCTCATCATTCACACTAACAGGAGGGCTGTGGTGTATATATGCATCTTATTTATATAACTATATGGTGTGTTTGTATTCAGATTGACACCTTTATCTCCCTCAAGTGTCTTTCAAGCTCCTGTAATAGAAATAGATGAAACAAGCCTGTTTGTTTTTGTCACTTGAAGTGATGTCCTCTTGAGCCAGAGTGCTGATGGGTCTGACTTAAATGGACTTGGTAGTTCTAAATTTTCTGTGCTGTTGATAATTGACTAATAAATCAAACAGAATATATTTTTTTGTTTGAATGTAACTTCTGTTAGAGCTTAAAAGTTGAGCAGAGGACTACTTTTGATCATGTTTAAATTCATGTTACTTAGTTACTAGCAAAATGTCTGCGGTGCTTAGTCTAGAAGTACTGTATGGTACTGTTTCATTTAAAAAGTACTTCAGTGCTGGCTAGACCTGATCTGCTGCTCTGACAATGGATACAGTGCTCTCTAACAAATGTAAGCTGCCTTTCCTATCTGCCCATATATTTTTCTAGTTTTCAGAACTTGGATCTACTGTCTCTTAAAAGGCCCATATATATATTCTTTACATTAATTTTCTACGCTGATTTAAAAAGCTGTTTGCTTATAGCTATTAGTACCTTAGAATAAAGTGCCCCAGCTACCAAAGAAAGTAAGTGCATGTTGTTTGGTGTGGTAGATTATATAAATCTTTCACTGCTGTCTAGAGAAGAGCAAGATTACACTACAGCATGTCTATCTGTTGGGCAGTTTCTACATTGGGCAAAATAATGTAGTTGAGAAAGATTTAGCTAATTTCTTTAAATCAAAACTATGTGCAAGCAGGCAGATGAAATGGAAAACTATTCAGGTCTCTCTTCGAGTAATATCTGACATGCTACATAAAAGCCAAGAAATACATTAATAATTAATAATTGAACATAAATTGGTGTTCTTTGCTGTTCAGTAAGCAGTGAGACAAATGTACACGTTGATTTAATCTCTTTAATATCTGCTCAATCCTAATAAATATGTGCACACATGCACATGCTTTTAATCACTTCAGGATACATTGTTTATCTGCATACTGTGAATTTTTTTGTGTACTATTTATTTGCTATGTTTTCCTTTTGCCTTTTAAGGTCATTTAATCATAGCTTCCACAACTCTAGACACATCTTAAAAAAATAAAGATATTAATATGAGGGTTGGATTAGTGCGTACTTCTGAGATTAACTGTATCTTAATTAGCCATTGGTTAGCTGGCTGAAAACGTTCATATCACCCTGGGAAACTTGAGCAATCTGTCTGCAAGCACAGTAGAACAGTGGGCCTAAATAAGAGGGAAGCACAAGGCTGAGAAAAGAAGCTGCTTCCAGGTTTATGAACTTTATCTGAACAACAATAAACTTTTGAAGATGATAACAAAAACTGAAGGTCCCTGTCTTTAACAGACATTAGGCTTTTCTATAAAAATAGCTAGAGAGCGATTTAATGCAGGAGATAGGAGAATGCCATTTGTCCAAAAGGTGGACAAGATCCCAGAATTCTGGACTCCAAAAATGTCTGTCCATCCATGTCTACCATCCCCACATTGAAAGCTGCATGAACCTGATGTGACTGTAAAACATGAATGGCATTTTTATTCAGAAGCTGCTGAACCAAGTCTTTTTGCCTTAGCCTAACCCCATTTGTAAAGAAAAAAATCTTGAACACAAGTAATACTTCTCTAAATATGCTTCCTAGAACCTGCCATGTTTGACCTGCCTTGAGCATAACCTGAAGAATCTGAACTGATTCCTTAAAGAACTATGAAAGGTGTCATGCTTGGTTCTTTGTTTTACACTGATCTAAAGATGTAGCTTCATGATGCAATTTCCTTTCATTCTTTTTCATCCTTTAATGGGTAAAAATACTGCGATGTGCATATATGTCCTGTAAGGCAGAACAAAACTGAAGTGGCAGTCCTTTCTTCCATTACGTTGTGTAATGTGCTGTCTTGCAATGTGTAAGTCACTGAACACCACTCCCAAGTGCAGATTTACTTCCCGCACATGTCAGAGGTATTAGATCAAAGGTATTATTAACTTGAACAGCATCTCCAACAGCTCTTGATACCTATTGAATGATGCAATGCATTTGAAGCCTTGCTTCTGAAACTTGTCTCCTGGTCACACTCATGTATTTTCATCAAACCTGGCAATACTGCAATGTGCAGCAGTGTGCATGTGTGTGAGCAGCAGCCTTGCAGGAAGACACACATTAAAAAAAGATTCTTGACATTTGTTGAACATCTATCAGAACTTGCAAGTCTCTTCTGATTCTGCACAGCGGCAGAATGAAACAGAGGGCAAAAAATGTAGTGGTCACATAGAGATCAGATAGCACATCCAAATCTGACCAAAATTCCACAGCCTTCATCCTGTTGGCTCATTAGGTGTTGCCTAAGAGAGAAAAAAGATGCTGTTGTGTGCCTGTGTTACCTTTTGAAAACCAGGGAGTGGTATGTCATGGTTGTGCTTACTGCTTGAAGTCTCTGTAGCTAATGTTTTTTCTCACAGTTGTTGAGACTACATGTAATTAATCTTTTGTTAATTGGCTGTGCTCTGCTGATATATCCTCTTCTAGCAAATACCCTGACATATGCCCATCTATGTCCCTGCTATAAAAAGTATGTTTGCGTATTTTCCAGCCACCTAATTCTCACAATGACTGACCAGGCTAGTGATTCTGAGGAACAAATGGGACAGGTCTGACTGGTATTTAGGGTGGTCATGACTTATGAAGCCGCTATCGGTGTAGCTGTAAATACCTTGGGGTGTTCACAGTCGTCATCAGCACTTGCAGCAACAGGCCTATCTGAAACCGAGAGGCTCTGGCCTCTTAGAAGTTTTGGTATCTAAATGTTAAGAAAGCACATGCTATTGGACAGCAGAGCTTCAAAGGCTAATGTATTTAAAGGATAATCTATAATGTGTGTGAAAGAGAATTAAACTTTAAATGCAGCCAACTAATAAATATGCTCCTTTGTTTCCTCATTTGTGAAGTGACTCCCTTTCAGGGGAAGTAGGCAGACATACATCTTAGGAAAGGCTGAGTCTTAGACCCAGAACGTTGTCAGGCTTCAACAGCCAATTAAGTCGTAACTGGCAATGACAGGATCTTTAAGAGGGTTGGTATCAAAGCCTCAGAATTAAAATGCATTCCAGAACATCTTGCATTGAGAAAATGGGCAGGTTCTCTTACAGAGCACTAGCACAGCCTCCATGGAGGTGCCTGGAAGTACTATAAGGCAATTTCCATTATTGGTAACTTGGCACTTTTGTGCTTGGGTTCTTGTGGGGTTTGAAAATGGAAGCTAAAACTGTTAGCACTCAGGTAGTTAATGAAATGCACAGTCCTGGGTATCTGTGGGCAACTGAGCTCATTTAAGGCTGTATGCAGTCTGTCTAATTGGGAAGGAAGATGGCAATACAAACTGTACTTTTTCATGTTAAAATTGCCAAGAAATAATTAAAAAAAACACAAGCTATTTTTCTATGGTTGTTGTATCTTGTCACTAAACTGAGCAACAATACTGTCTGAAGCTTTCTAGTCTGTAAAGTTGGAAAAGGGCTGTTTGCACGGACACACAAATTGTCAAATGAATCCATTCCCTTCCAGTTGTTCCTTTCCTACTTGCCCAGCTGATTCTCTAGGGCGACCATATTTTGAACATTTCCCTGGGCACTGAAGTAATTCACTTTCTTCTTTTGCTGCTGTGTTTCCAGGATGCCAAGTGTATGACTTTGGAGATCTGAATTTCACTCAAGTTCCCAACGATGAACTGTACAACAACCTGGTTCTATACCCACGGTCGGTGGGTTTAGCCAGCCAGGTGCTGGCTGATACTGTAAGCAGAGCAGTAGCTGCTGGGCACAGCTGTGTGACTATAGGAGGTGATCACAGGTGAGCTGAACTAGAAACAATCCCTGGTGCATACTGCAGGTTGACACTAGGAGTATAAGAATTTAATTAAAAAACAAGGGGATAGTGAGAACAACTTGGGGTCGTTTCCTGGCAATAGCATAGGGTAGCAGTATTCTGACTTTACTGTTGGGGCTTTTAGCGTGGAACATAGAAGACAAAAATCTGACAAAAATCTAACTTCCTAAGACAGTACTGCTTAGTTCCAGACTTCTGCAATCTGCAGGTATGCAAATGGTCTTTTCCTGTTTGGGAGAGTTTGTGTGATCAGTTCCCTTTAGGAATTGTTGTTATTTCTTTATTGCTGAATATTTAGTGATGTGTCTCTTTTGCCTTTCAACTCTCAGAATGTCCATCAACTCATAGGATGGGTTTGTAATGCCTACACACAGACCATTTTGTAATAGATCTTACAACATGTGAATCTCTTTGTCTTTTTCACTAACCTTTGGTCTGAGAATTGGTTGAAGAAGGTAGAGCATGTAAGAATGAATTGTGGGGGAAGGTGTCATGGCTGGGATAAAAAATGAGTGAATAGCAGAATTGCTGAGTGAGCACACTGTATTTTCTAAGAGATCATCTGGAGCTAGAACAGGTGAAGATTAGGGTGTGGGAAGGGTGACAGTGGAGAGAGAAAAGAGCTCTTTCTCATCTGTCAGTACTAGTCCAGTCCGTAGAGTTACTTGGAGTCTCCTGGAATCATGACAGTGACGTGCAGTTTGCATGGGATGCACCCTTCATTGTCACAGATGTCTGATGTGTTGAAACATGACAACATGGTTGATTTGCATCATCTTGCAAGTCTCTTATTGGAGAGACTTCCCATTGTCCTTGCAGTTGTTCTGGAGGAGAAATGGTGACTAAAGACTTTGCTACTGTACTTCCAGCTTGGCACTTGGTTCTGTCAGTGGCCATGCGCGGCAATGCCCACACGTTGGTGTGATCTGGGTGGATGCACATGCTGATATAAACACCCCTCTTACAACTCAGTCTGGAAGCCTCCATGGACAACCTCTCTCGTTTCTCTTGAGAGAGCTTCAAGATAAAGTAAGTACCTTGCTTACACAGTGTTATGGTTTAAGTTAGCCTACAGTGAAATCCTCTGAGCATTTTACTTTTTCTGGTATGAGGTGCTTTCTTACCTGCTGCAAATACAGACCTTGTTTATGTTTGTACAAGCAAAAATACGTATTTTTTGTGTGTGTATTCATGCACATACATATACACATATATATACACACACAAATGCACACATACACACATAGACACAAATATACATACACACACACTTAGAGACACGAATGAGGAAAAAGCTTTTCTTTGTGTTAGCACCCCTGTGGGCTGTACAGTAAGCAAGAGTTCACGCACGCTGTATATAGAGGCTGGCCATGATGCTGCTCCCTTGTAAAGAGTGGAGCTGGTGCTGAAGGTGTGCAATGGCAGCAATTCTACCAACTGAGCAAGAGAGAGACCCTCCCTGCAGCTGTGCCTGAGAGCAGTGCTAAGCTCACCTCCAGTAACAGCTGGTTCCTGCATACCCTGCACCCTGCTTCTGCTTAGTTTGGCACTTCCATGTTTTGACAATCTTGGGGCCTGACCGGGGCTCTTGCTGCATGATCTCGCCTAACTGGCTGCTCTGGTGTTGGCTCCACTGGCAAATACAAAACAGAACAGCTGTACCTGTTTACGGGGTGCTTGTAAAGAGAGTATCTTTGTCTTGGAAAGAGGTCAAATTACTAAAAAGAGCTGTTTACTGGGGCACATGGAAGTGCATGGCCAATTTTGCTACTGTCATGATGCTAAACGGTAGGTTGACCTAAGGCCTACATGTCCTTTTTGGCTGTAACATATACAGGGACATTACTGTGGCAGCCGGTGCATTAATAGCCAGGGCCTTTGCAGCCGGAACTTGGATATGACAATCTGCTGCTACTGAAGCTTAGGCTGGAAAGTGGGAGCAGGATCAGCAACTGAATGCTGAGACTGGATGCTGGAGCTGTAGAAAACCTGATTCTAATTTATTCTGGCACTTTGGCTGCTAGTTATTTCTCTTAGATTTCTTTTTCTCTCTGCTAGATTTTGGGAGTGTTGTGTACACCTCTTCCAAGTAATACCAAGCATGCTTATCGTCTTTATGGTTATTGAAGATAACATCGCATTAGTATCTGTTGGCACAGCAAGATTGCTATCACCTAGTAAAGCTCTTCTGCTTTTGTCCTGCAAATTCTTTTGAATGAATTCTATCCACAAGTCAAGAGTAATTTGGTGCTTCTACATACTTTCCTCTTTCTAATAATCCTTATATAGTCTCTACAAACATGCTAGTATTCCCAAAGTAAGGCAAAATTAAGGGGGCTTCTTGAAATAACCCCAGGACATGAGAAGGTTAACATAAAAGGCTACTGTATTTCAAGTTTCTTGCCCACAAGTTAAAGGGTGGGATACTCTTTCTTCTTTTTGGCAACTGTACCCACTTCTGCAGGACAGATAAGAGAAAATCTTGTGAATTTTGGAGCTTACCTAAGGTGAAGAGTTTATGCCTTAGTAAGAACAAAACCAAGCCAAGTTCTTTGATAGCTAAGGAAGGAGGAGAAAGGCAGAACAAGATACGCTGCTTTCCTCTCTTGTCAGTAGGACAGAAGTATTGAATCAGCTTCCTGTGTATACGTTGGTGATTTCTGCTCTGCTGGGCTCTGCTTCTTGAGCAGCACAGAAAAGCAGGATTTTATTTTTTTTTTAGAGCTACTAAAAGAACAGTGTGAGCTCTCTGGCGTCAGTGGGGGAGTAGCCCTCTCGCCAGCAGCAGTAGTGAAGAAAGAGTAAGATGAGGCTACTCTTAGAGGTGAGTTAGTCAGGTGTGGTGCTGTTACGAAATCTTGTCTCAAGCCCACCTAAGCCCTAGCTTAGGTCAGGAAGCCTATGCAGAACATCTGACACAAGCCCCTCAACCTGTATTTGCAGCTACACAACAGGGGTGTACATGTTTAGAGGGTTTTCATACCCTAATGTATTCCTGTTTAGAGGGAGAAAACCCAACATCTGTCCTGCTGGTGCCAGACAGCTTCTACAATAGCATAAATCTTTAAACAGCTGTTTAGCAGCAGTAGAATGTGCTTCTGACAGTAGGTTGCCTGGCTACCTGTCTGGCTCATGGGAGGGAACTTTACTGTGAGAACAGGGGCATGTGGCTTGTGCTCTTGCTCTCATCCAGTAGAGCAGATATGTTGATAATGGGACAAAAAATTTTACTGTCCTTTCTTGACAGCTTTGCAAGGATTCTTTTTAAATCCTAAAACTGTCTGTCATCAGCAAAAAGGCCACGTTAGTCTGTATGCAGAGATAAGCATAACTTTTTTCTCAACACAACAGACAAACCAACCAGCTGCACTTTGCCTCCTGAAGAGGTTTCTATCTTGTCAAAGGGTAGACAGCATAGCAGTGTGAGAGGCCAACAGAGATTTTGCAGTGAGCCCTGTATCTCCTTCCTTGCTTTCATTCACGCCGTGAAGAGTTTTTTGAGCAAGCCCTCCCCGCCATGACACACATGTGTATGTATGCTTCTCTGGGTGGGCTCCTGTAATTCAACCAAACTGTCTCTCTGGATCACAGGATTTGGCCATCAACCTGATAGTCTCAGGAAGGCCAGTTAGCACCTGGCTCCCTGTCTACACAACAGCTCCTCTGAGGACACAGAGAACAAAACAGCCTGCATGATTACATTTTACCTTCCTGGTTCACTGTCCTTCTCTAACTGGTACTGCTCTTCCAGCATCTCCGGGCTCCTTGTTCTTCATTCCCTATCAAGGGGACATGAGACAGAGGCAGTTGTGTAACATAGGTCTCTCTTGGTGGCACAATCTGTTTAGCCTGTTCTTGACCCCGTGCCAGCAGCTGTTTAGCTGCTGTAACCTTCTGTGGGATTGCATGAGAACTGACTCAGGAGCACTGCCTCTTTGCTTGGTTAGTTTTTGAGTCACATGCAGTCCTAGCCTTCGTTCACTGCATGACCTACAAACAGCTGTCCTGGCACAGCGTAACAGCAGGAACTGATGTGGCAGCAACTGCTTAAATTAGCACAACTACCAGGAATGCTCCAGGGCTGCTTCAAGTCCCCCAGTTTAGGTTATTGCACCTGTTTTCAGAATCCCTTATGTATCCAAGGCTAAGGAGCGTGGTCAATGCTCTATTACATTCAATGACCCCACACAGAAGACAACATCAAGTATGGCTATGAAATAAAATAAAGCATTTGGCCAGGTCGCTGTAGAACAAACCCTGGTGTTGCTGGCACAGTCTCTTCACAGGCTCACAGCTGCTACTTGTTTGGCCAGGTAGCTTCACAGGAGCACTGCTTGGTGTTCCTCAAGGTGAGGTGGCACTTCAGGGTTTTCTAAAACGTTTAATTTTGCTGTTTTAAAGGAAAATATTGATAAACATCATCCCTTGGCTGGTGTTCCTTAAACCAAGCATTAGTGCCAGGGCTCCTGGAACCAAACCCCTGCTATTAATAACTTACGTGAGAATGCCTGCACTTTTTTCTGATGCCTGTTTGGCTTTATTATGGGTAACTCCTTTTCTATTGCAACAAAGCAAGAACAGAGCCTACCAGAAGAAGTTAAGGCATTCCATTTTCTTTATTTAAAGAGGAAGAGGTAGAATTAAAAATGGCAGGATTAAATCTGCTAAATCATCGATACTGACAATATTATCAATACTATGCTCAGCTTATGGTATGGTGATAGGTTTTGCAGATACAGCTTCATTTCTGAGACGTGAATTATTTTTCCTAGTGGTCTCCAATTCATTTATCCCTCTTCCGAATCCATGACTGCAGAAGAGTTTCAGGTCATTGTCCCAGAGTAACAAATACTTCTATAATACGTGCTTATTTAATCCCAACATAATTAAATATAGCTATGGGTGTGTTAGCCTTCAAAACCAAATCTGAATGTTGTAACTACAATGTAATTAGTAATTAAGTATAAAAGGGAAACAGCCTTCTTGCTGCTTGACAGCTGTGTTGGCTGTGGCCATTTTCAGAGCTGGGAGAGGAAGAAGAGAAATTCGAATTAATTTAAAGCAGTCCTAAAATGAGTAGCTATTGCTAACTGAAGGATTCTTATAATTGCATCTCATGACTACTTTATTACCAAAGCTGAAAATTATGACCTCATCATCTTCCATTTGCTGTCCTAAACCTGCTCTCTTCAGCTCTACACTAAAAACCAGTCATAATGTAGCACAATGCCGAGGTCCAACTTCCCGTCATGCTCTTCCCACCCCCCGTCCCCAGCAACTACCCACTTCAAATTTGTCCATCTTTAACATGGTTTTGTAACAAAGTTTGCATGACTTTTTGGTGATTCTCCTAAAAAGACAGAAGCACCTTGATTTTATTCTTCCACTTCAGCACGATGTGCTGGGTAAGTTACATAGCATTACCATTAAATGCACTGTATTTACATCTGGGTATATCTAGTTTATTACCATCCCCCCTTACACTCACTGCTGCTAATTACCTACTACTTGTGGCTTTGGGCTTTTTATTCCTCTTCAAACCGGAAAATGTAGAAGAGTTAAAATCTTCATCCATTAACACTGAACTAAGGTAAAATGGTATAACAAAGGTAAGGACTGATTAAATCAGGAAGCCAACCTCTCAAGTGATGAAGTTTCTCTGTTGAGACAGTGAACGGATGCTATAAATAAATACAAAGTTTTGAGGGAAGCATTAAATATACAATTCTGTTTTGCATGTCATTAACCTAATACTAAACCTTTGCTTGCAGGTACCACAGCTTCCTGGCTTTTCCTGGCTAAAGCCCTGCCTTTCAGCTTCTGATATAGTGTACATTGGTTTGAGGGATGTGGATCCTGCTGAATAGTAAGTTTTGTTAAAGGATTTTTGCTCAGGCTGAAATCATGAGCTTCTTTCCACATGTGGCTGTTCACAAGGGTTGCCGGGCTTAAGCTTAGGCCAGTAATGATTTTTTTTACTATTACTATTTTAACAGCTATATTTTGAAGAACTATGACATCCAGTATTTTTCCATGAGGGATATTGATCGCCTTGGAATTCAGAAGGTTATGGAAAGAACATTTGAACAACTTATGGGCAGGTAACAAACTATTATCTGATTTAAACTACTCATCATCCATTGTTGAGTATCTACTTTCCTGAAAGTAAGGCCTTACTCTTGATGTAAGGTGGCCTAACAGAACTGTGATTGTGTGCAGTAAATAGTGAGGTCTTAGCACTGACTTTAGTCCTCAGTTTCCACATCTTGAACTAGAACCATTTCATGGCGTTTGGCAAAAAGCTGTGAGACGGGTTACACTATAGCTGTGGCTCTGCTTTATTCTGCATTTTGCTGCAGTTTGACAAGATGTTTGAATCAACTCAGAGTCCAGGCTATACATCATACTTTTAAAAATAGGTCTGTAGCAACTTGACAGTGACTTGAATTCAGCTGATAGTACAGCTAACTACATGAGGTAGTTCTACATGAGACAGAAGCATTTGGTGGCTTCCTCCCTAGACTGTGCTCACATGTGCTGTCCTGATGAAAACTGCCACTTTCAGTTCAGCTTCTGAGGTTCACTGTAACCACTTCCTTACTTAAGTTGAGTTCCCAAGTCTTGGCTAACCTTGTTTAAGTCAAGGAACCAGATCAGGGAGCAAATCCTGCTCATCTAGGGACACATGGAGAGGATCAGAGTTAGAAAGGGTAAACTCTCCCCACAGCGTAGAACAAAGTCCTGTAAGCAGAGCAAGGTCCATGTGTTTGTGCTGCACACTGTTGTACCTAAAGGTGTGCTCACCCTTCCTAGCTGCAGCTCTGCCAAGTGAAGAAGTTGCTAATCCAGATGCTTGTCCCTACTGAGCATCTGCACCAAGTTGGAAGTACACAGTCTACCACTTAAATTGACAAGCAGCACCAATTTAAGTGGTAGACTTATAGTGGTATTATAGTCAGCAGTTGCCAGACTTCATGTAGTCAGTAACTAACATTGTAGGTTTGAGAATATCCTTCCCTTTTTCATCAGGTAGGCTGACATGGCAGAGTTTGGAGGCAGCCTTCAACTATTGACCGGAAAGGTGCAGAATGCCCCAGCTATCCCGATGAGCTAGGAATATTTATCCTGATAGGGTAGGAAATCCTCACGCTTGGCACTTCCTCCATTCTAGTTGCCATGTGAATCACTGTTTCAGCCTTTCACCCTGGCTTTCTGTACAGAAGGAGAAAGGCTGCATTATACCAGACATTTCTCTACATTTTTCCAACTAATGAGGCAAATACCAGATAAGATACTTAGAAATAAAGTACTTGTCTCCAGCCAAATTACACCTGAGTGGATGCTCAGTGAAACTAGAAAGACAAACTTCTGCTTTCCTACCATGTACTAGGGAAAGTTCTGAGCTAAGAGATGTTTCAGAGTCCAAATATACTAAAAAAAAGTAAATTTTTTGCAAATGTATACAAGATGTGGTGCAGGACGTGGGGAGGACCTTCAGCATCATGGAGCACGATGCTACTTTGCTAATGAGCCTGGACAGTAAGAAATAGAAAAACGTTTAAGGTTCTGAGGTTGCTTTTCTTGTTTTATTCTGCTTCAGGAGGCAGAGACCAATTCACCTGAGTTTTGACATTGATGCTTTCGATCCCTCACTGGCTCCAGCAACTGGGACTCCTGTCCTAGGTGGATTAACTTACAGAGAAGGCATGTACATCGCAGAGGAAATACACAACACAGGTAGGAGTTGATCAGCAGTAGTGGACTAAGCAAGGTCAGGACGAACTCCATAGAGTTCATTCATGTTGGTTATGTTTTTCCTGTGTCAGTAGACAGTGAGATACATGCAGTGAAAGCCAGGGTGCCTACAAAGTCAATTCAGCCTCCAGTCAGGGAAGCAGTAGTCCTAGGGTTGGGCAGTGCCCCAGGTGTTGGAAGCAGCTTAATCACCATCAACTTCACCTTACGAAAAGGAAATAAAATACACAACGTATTTATAACTACTGTCAAAAATGACTTTGTCATCTCGTACAATACTGTCACCTAAATACATAAGGCAAGATGTTAAACTGGGCATCTGGAATACAAAAATGGATGCACATGATTTTAAACAGTTCAAAGCTCCATTCTAGGAATGGAGGCTGACAATTCGAGCTTTCATTACGTATGCTGCAGTTGACTCAACATATAAGTGCTTTCCTTCTTACGCCATGGAGGTTTTATTTCATGTATTTAAATAATGAGTTACTTGCAATAAAAGGGGAAAAAAAAAGCAATCAGGAAATAAAGCTGCCCAGACAAGAGTCAACAGAATCATGAACAAGGTAGCAAATGAATAGCAGGTGAGACTATTCTATATCCCCTAATTTTTGGACTGGGAGAAAAAAAGATTAAAACCCATTCGTGTCCTAAGTGTGTATGAAACATCAAACTTGTTTTTCCTGAATGCTAAAAGCATGAATGAGGTAGTGATGATGTAAGAAAGAACCAAATTAAACCCACAAACTTGCATTTAAGAATGATAACCTCATCCCTCACTTGAGGGCAAATTTTGCTGCTCTAAGGGGTAGAGTAGGTCACAAGCTTGAATATCAGACTTGCTGCAATGACTGAAAGGCTGCAAAAGAAACCCTACTAGAGATTTTACCCTTTTCCCAGTAACAAAGCTGTAAATCATTCTTGCAGGAATGCTTTCAGCTGTAGACATGGTTGAAGTCAATCCACTGCTTGGAGCTTCTCAAGAGGAAGTGAATGCAACTGCTAGTCTGGCAGTCGATGTGATAGCAACGTGCTTTGGGCAGACAAGGGAAGGAGCACACACTGCTTTTGATGAACTCCCAACACCCAGTTCTCCAGATGAATCTGACAGTGAAGAGCAAGTGAGGATTTAAGAACCCAAAGTGTTGGGTACAGTGGACATTACAGAGCTCTGCTGAGGCACTCGAGTGGATAGATTGTCAACACTTGGCAAATACTGTTAACTTCTCAATTTTTAAATAAACTAGCTTTTCCACTGGTCGGTGGCTACTTTATTACATACCAAGATTTATTCATTTAGTTAAGTATATACAAATTGAGACAATAAAATATTTATTACCTTCTTATTAGTCTTACCAGTAGTTCAAGTCTGTCTCTGCCTTTTACTCCCATTCTCTGCCTTTCTAGTGTCAGTACAGTTTCAGTTGGATAAGCTGTCTCATGAGACAGTTCAGTCCTCAGACAGTCAAAGGGAACAGACAGCCCAGCTGGTTCCTCAATGGGGGAAGAGCTCATCTCAGTCATGAAGATTCATCTGCTGCGAAAGAACTTGTAGTAGACCAGCCCACCTAGGATGGCCAGCTCCAGGATGATGATGATGGACAGCAACAACTTATTAGTGGTTATTCTAGAGTTAAAAAATAAAAATACAGAAATCCAAGACAGCTGGTTTTCCCTTGGGTATGGAAGCAGATTCTAGATCATTTGATCATCATCTTGCCTTCAGTAAGTATACGCCCCGGTTCAGCTAGACCACTTGTTAAGTGCTATTTGGATAGCTCTTAACAAGCAGGCAGGGACAAACTCAGTTTCTTACTCATGTTTTTCCTGGAAATTCTGTTTAAATCTTCTACTTCAACAGTAGCAGTTCTGTTCCTCTTACCCCCCACCCCACATAAACCAGATCATTCTGCTCTGCATGTGCCTACTCATTCAACTAAGCAAAGAGGAAATCATCAGTTGAACTCCTGTGCTAAAAGCTGCATTGTAGTGCTTTTACTTGGAACCGTGTAGCTAAAGTAAAACAATAAAATCTCAAAAGAATAATGTACTTTTACTATTGAAAATGATACAGTTGTCATAACTTCCTTTAGCAATGGGTATGAGGGAAAGGGTGTTTGTTAGGTTGGAAATACCTACTAGAACTGTACTCCAAGAACTGGTTTATGAGGCTAATTAAACCATGTAGTTAAGAAACTGTAAATGCACTTAAGCAGCCAAGGCTTTAGTCATCAAAAGAGTACATGGTCAGGCCCAGTTTCTCACAAGCCAATTGAGCTACTCTAGGGCATTACTATGGGCTAAAGAGATTTGTGTGTGTCATCATTCACTCCCTTACTGCTGCAGTGATTTATGGCACAGCTTTTTCTAACCTGAGTAACAAGGATCTAAAGTTACCATTAGCAATTCCCTGTAACTTGCTTATGGCCTCACCACAGTTTATCATGTGGATGGTTTAAAGACCCCACATTATCCCAAACAAGCAGCACAAATTCCATAGTGCTCCACTGCCTGCACTCCTTTATGTAATCACCAGAAAGAAAACAAACACCACAAACGAACATCTGCCCATGGGCACACATTCTGTTTGCACACTCCCCAAAACCTGCCCGCAGTTCCAGCTGACTCTGTTCTTTACTTTTTTGCCTGAAAGTGGCAGGCAGCAATGCCACAGCCGAGCGCTGCTCTAAGTCAGCCACAGGACTCACCTCCTGGACATGGAACGTAGAATCTTGCGGCTCTTGCTCAAGTTCTCACTTGTATTCACCAACTAAGAATAAACAAAAGTTACCTGTCACACAAGTGCACAGCAACTGTAAATCTGCACCTGGAAGCAGCTGGTGCTGGAATGTTGCAATTAATAACGGGGCCAAGGCTAACCAGACATTCACAAAATTCAGACAACATTGTTCTCTACACACAATACAAGCTGGAAGCATTGTCTCCTTTCTCAGGAGGAAATAAGACTTTCATGCATACTTTCCCTTAGATACATACAAAGGAAGACATGCAATTTAGGGTCACTTTCTGCCCTTTTACGTTCATCTACAAACACCAGGAAGCGGGCTGGAAAGCTGCTTTCATTACATTTCATTTGATTATTCTAGTTGTTGACGCCAGGAGAAAACGATACCGAAGTGCTCTCCCCAGTTCATATTTGGAACCTTCTGAAACACTCTTCAATTTCTAGCAAAGAATGAACCATGTTGTGCAGACAGGTCTAAGTGACCCAGCAGCTGTGAGCTCTGAACTGTTAGTAGATGATCCATTTCAGCTTTGCAATGCTCAGAAATGAGCTGTCAGGTATTTCTCAGTCAGTCAGCTATCAAGAAGCACGTAACTAAGTGGGGTTACAGACAACTAAAAAAGCTGTTGTCTCACAGAGTCTGGGTTCATGAGGCATGGCCCCTGGAGGTCTCCGGGTAAGACTTCGCTATGGCTACCATCGTGCTTTGGGCCCTTCTACAGTGATTATTTTCCTTTTATGAGCACAGCACAGAAACGTGGCAGACAGATTTGGTCTGCAGAAACATCAGCTGGATTACCACTGCTGCAGAGGTCTCTGGGAGTGCTGATTGGCACGTGGTTCCCACTAAGCTAACGTTGGGTACAAAGCCCTCAGTTTCTCTGCTTACTCTGCTCCTGGTGCGTTCCAGTTGCTCCCGCTGCTCCCCGAGTTCTTCAATTATATCAGTGCCGATCTGATCTGTTTCAGCAGCAATTCGGTGTGAGCGCTCAATGCTCTGACTGGCTCGGTTCAGGCTGTCTGTTCCCTGGAGCAGCAGCACTCTCTGTGACTGCAGATTAGTCTGAAAAACAACATATGCTTAACTTGAGTACAAAGACAGAGGCATTACGCTTCTGACATATTAAGAAGTTAGGACACGACTCCTTAGGCCATCCATCTGTATTAGCTGTACGTGCTTCTGATGTTAACTCAGGTAGCCCAGTTAATTTTAAAAGAGTTCTTGTTCACGTTCTAAGATTACAGTCAAATCTTGAAAAATTGCCTTTGCAACTATTTACTTTTCCATCAAAGAACATTTACATGAAAATAGTATCTTTGCTTTCCAGATGTTAACTTTTCCTTCCATTCATATCTAAATTCAGTCTTATTTGTGACTGACTTCACAATTGGTTGCCCAGGAGATCATTAAGAGTTCACAGTCAAAAGGATTAGGAACAAACAGCACTAACAGATGGACTGCTAAGTAACAAAGATCCTCTTCTCGTGCCAGTAGCCTTAGCCAGAGCATAAGAAATGTTTGCTGACCTCGGATCAAAAGGTAGCTCAAAATAAAGCATTTTCTTAACCTTCAAAAAGTCTAAACTACCGCTGTGCTCACAGGTTTCAAGAGGAACCAAAAACCACGCTACTGCAGAACAAGGTACCAAGGAGAGAGCTTCCCTCAAGCCTTCCTGATCTAAGGCAGGCGAAAAAGATGCCCACCTTCACTTGCTGTGCAGGTCACAGCACTCTGATGACAAAAGTCAACTGAGTCTCACTAGCTCAGACATATCTAAGCACACTTGGTACACAAATGAATTGGTTTATTTCTTGCACTGTAGCAGCACATCCGTAGGGAACAAAGTGCTAGAGCATGACTTCTATATGTTCTTGGAATTATCTACATTGAGATTGCTTAGAAGAGAAACCTACCAGAGAACCCGTACAGTGCATGATTCACACACTTTGCTAGTTTTGGAGACTAAAAGCAGATCAGTTCAACTTTCTGCTGAGTCCACAGCATCACTTCTGTGTTTCCCCTATTCTAGGGGAATGATTAAATGAAGCATTTCAGTAAAGAATGTTGTGTAAGTTACTAACCACGTGGCACTCAAGGAGTTCCATTTTGAATCTACTCCTATATCTGTTTTAGAACAGAAAATCTCTCGAGTTCCAGGTGTTCTTTCTCCTCCCTGAGATATTCATGTTACGTGCAGAGATATATGCAGGGAGTTATAAAAGCACAGAAACTGAGCAGACTGAAGTAGAAACACTCTGAACAATATATCTGGAATATTACTTTTTTAACAATCACAGCAATGTTGAATAAAACTTGTATCTAATTCTCACACTCTGCTCATTTTCTGTGGAGAAGATTCCGTATCTCATATCGCCTTGACCTCCAGGGCCCAGTCCCAAATCTGTGCTTCTCATCTCTCTCTGGAACGTGGAGAGGTCTCTCCTGTACGCCCGGATTTTGCTCATCATTTGGTTGCGGAACGGCAGAGGAGCAAACTTCAGCTCTTCCTCCATCTCCCGCAGCTTTAAAAGAAGAAAATGTGTTGAGTTTTTAAAGCACCAGATCTGTTCTTCACAGCAGCGATCCTCAAAACTCACCACCAGGTGAACGGATTCACATGTTTTTATGTCATTGGGCGAGGAGGATGAATCCCAAACCCATATACCCCTCATCTAGTATCAAGTACACCAATGTATCTGCCCAGTGCTGTTCAGCCCACATGGACTTTCTGATGCACAATGCCTCCAGTTAAAAAAAGAAATTAATTAACTAATTGCCAGGCTCAAATGTGTGATTTTTTCCTGAAAGGTCACTCTATAACTTCAAAATTTGCAGTTCTCACTTTCACATAGTTCATGCATCTATAGAACGGGTATCACTTTCTCATCGTATCTATGCAGCAGAGATCTAGTGCACTAAATTCACACTCTGAACCTCCAGCCTGGCAATGGGAGTTGCCAGGGATTCTGGATGTGTGAATTTTCACATCAGCTTTTAGTGGCAGTTGTTACAAAGTCACAATGGTTAAAGCTGCCCACCAGTACCAGCTCTCACACAGTACGAGCTCAACATCTTGCACATCACCTACACAGACACCCGTCAATAAAACCCAGCAAGTTAGAGCGATAGAGCATCACATTCAGCTGTGACTCAAAACCATCCGAACACATTAATATGAAAATAAAGCTTAAACCACAATGTCTTGCTTAAAGAGATGAGTCACATGTTGGGGTTTTTTGTGCTGTTCCATGTCACTTGTGGCCCAAAAAGCCAATACAATAGAGGTTTCAAACATTCAAAGTCCCCGATATTTAACTATCAGTCTATTACAGAGAGATCAAATGGGTTCAGACCAACGTGAAGACAGAAGGGGGGGTGAAAGGCAGCAGATTCTCCACATGCTCCCCTACAATCTCTACCAATTTTAGTTGCACCTTTATCACTCTCCTTTGTTCAACAAAGGGAAGGTGATATCCAAACCAAGCACTGAAAAAAAAGGCATGTAGGAATGTTTGCCTATATCTGTATATCAATAGATACAACCGTCTTGACAGACAGACACATCTATAAGATCAATTAATCAAGCATCAAAAAAATACAACATCCGCCTGTCAGAATAGGATCCATAAAGAAAGTAAAATCTGGAAGTAGTGTCCTGGCAACATTCCAGGTGGTCAGGAAGGGCAGGAGCCTCAGCTGGTGTTTACCGTTTCATTTGCTTCACGCTGTTTCTCATCAAACTCTCGAACTAGTTTTTTCTTCTCCTCTGTGAAGGAAAAAGTAGTATGTCAGACACACTACAGAGAAATGACAACTCCAACTCAATTCATCGCAGACAAGGAAGCTGCCACAGATGGCTGATTACAGAGACCTCAGGTCACAATTTACCTCAAACAGGAACAGCCTGTTCTTAGGACAATTTTTCAGCAGCGAGTGGGGGGAGAAAGCAGAAACCTCTCTCCCAAACACTGGCCGGTCTCTCTGGTACACAAAAGAAGTCATTTTTCAAACTGAAATACTTTCGTGAGCTATTATACTCCAGTCTCCACTGACAGAATTGAAGGTTGAAAAACATTCTGAAAACATTGTTGCAGTAAAAACCCAACTTGATCATACCCTTTTGTAAGTATGTCTCTGCAAAAAAATCAGTTTTTAAACCACTGAGCTCCCAACGGAGAACCAGGAAAAAACTTGAAGCAATCAAAACCATTTTGACACTGCTCCTCTCACATCCATGACATGCTGTAGGCTTTCCTTTTCAGTTCCAATTCATAAGAAGCCCCAGAATTTGAACTGGGGACTTAAGACAGAATTAACAATAAGCTATGCTCTCCAGGAGTGCACAGAATTGTTGCAGATAAAGCTACATTGTGACTGTTCGCACATCACACACTAGCTGCCGTCAGGAAATGCAGTTTCACAACTCAGTGTTCCTAAAAACACTCTCTGCAACTTCTCCCATGATTTGCCACCACGTACATCTGTGCCAACGCAATTACTTTTGTAGCTGGGTTGCAAGTGAAATCATGGACATGAACTGCAGGAAAACAGCCTTCAGAAGTCAATATTTTGTTTCATACAGGTCATGTCACTAACCCGATTTAAATAGCGCCCGCTCAAAACTGCTGCCTCGAACTCACTGAAACCCGGGGCAGGACTGAAAAAGCAGCATTTTACCTCCTCTGTGTCCCCCAGGAGGCTTAAGAACCCAGTGCACTCACTAACCAGCAGCCAAAGAAACGCTAGTTGCCAAAAGCCAGGTGGCAATGGCTTGAGACATTTTTGTCTATATGCCAACAAGAGATCAGACAATGCGGACTGAAAGCATTACACTGGGTCTGCCCTAATGGAAATGCCAGAATGCATTTGGCAGTTAATTCACATCAATCCGGATTAAACTGTGACTCAAAGCACATCAAGAGAACTTTAATGCAGTAGAAGTAAGAGGTACCTAAGCCACAATAACATTACCCACATGCCCACCAACATTTAACTGATTTCCATTCAGTTAGGAACAACTGAAAAATATGGCTAAATGAATTAACTTAGAGGAAAGTACCTGATCTGAAACTGACCCTGTTGAAAATGCCTTCTTACAAATTTGGAAGGAAAAAAAAAAGAATGTTTCTAGAGCTAGGACTTTGTTATCTTGTTTATATGGAGCAAAACAGTGTTTCCAAACCTCCACCACTCAAAGACATCCCAAGGTCTAGGGCAGATTCTGTCTTCTCTCAAGTTTGGGAGTGTGCCAATCGCCTTAAAAGAGGTATCTTTTATCACCTCCCGAAGTTCTCAGGATCAGGTAACTTGAAAAATGAATCCCTCCCCATAAGTACAAGCAGCAAACGAAGCACATCAGGTGAGTGGAACACCTCCACCAGACAGGCAGACTCCTGACTTAGCTTGAACTCTCCTAGATATACTTTCCAAAAATATTACCAGATTTTCGCGACAACAAATTTAAAGACCAGAACAACCATGTTAAAACGTCACAGCATGTCTGAAAAATCAGTTTGAAATTGTCATGTCTACAAGCATTGCAAAAATTGCTGTCTGTAACTACCCCATTTGAGCACATTGCTCAGAATTCATTGCTCAAGACTTCCCAGTTCCATGGAGACCTGATGAAACTTTCCTTCACCAAGAAACTGACCACTCTCCACCCTACAAGGAAACAAGGATTACCTACAGGAAGGGTATTTCTTCTTTTATGCTTTTTATTCCTGTTGACTGCCTGTGAAAGCTTTCAAAGTTGTCATTTGCAGGTTTGAACATCTTTCTTGTACCAAACTTTCTGGGAATGCCAATGAGGAGGACTGTGATCCTGAATTTAACTCATTACTAACTGGAAAGCCAGGTAAGAAACGGAGCATTAAGCTTTTTGTAGCCTGTGTTATCTAGCACAGGCCGGCATATCCTGAACAAACCATTTCTATGATTTTACACCTAAACACATAAAACTGATCAGTTACGGAAGAACGACAAGACAAGATGCAGAAGGTGGCTGAGAGCCCCTACTCATTCTCGTACAAGCCCCAAGCTTAACTACGGCAGCTCAGGATAACGGTGCATCATGTTTCTCATATGAAGGAAGTAGATTTGGTGACATTGGTAAAATTCTCCTTGTCAGATGACTTCCCTTTCCGTTTCTCAGAATACTGCCAAATATCAAGAACTGAATTGGAAGCACAATGCCAAGTCCTACAGATAAGCGTTCTGTCAGAGTGTTTTACCTGCTGCATAGTATAAAGAATAGCCATAAAATCAGGGTTTGCTTCTAATACAACTTCGTGTAGCTTGACAGATAGTGCTTTCTAATCTGTGAGTAGGTAGTGCACAAACCAGACTTTTAAAATGGCAATTTAAAATGCAGATCTTCTCTAGTGAGTCTACAAATGGTTGTGATGATAAAACCTGCTTTTAATTCTGCTGGTGAGATCTTAAAGAAGAGTCCAACAGTGACCAACCACAGCATTGCAATTTAGGCAGTTCACCTAGAAACAGCATGAAGTGACAGCCGAATAACAACTCCTCCTCAGATCTGAGACTGAAGCAGAACATCCAGCACAGAAATGTGTCAGACAAGAGGAGCAGCTCCAGAGCAGTAAAGCAGCACACCTGCCTCTCCACCTTCCTACTCTGGACTTTGCATGACCAGCCCTAATACTCAAGAGCAAAGCTACCAGAATCTAACATCAACTGAAAAAAAATCACACAAGGAAGCCAGACCTAGTAAAGCCACATGCTCCTGCCAAGGAGGTGTCCAAAGATGCACCGAATTCCTGCAACTGCCTTGGCAAATCCCCCCAGGGACCTTGCCCTCTCGGCTGTAAAACCGGGTTTATCCATGGAGAAACATCCCAAACGCCCCTGCAGCGGCCTTGCCACCAGCCCCAGCCACCCCTGGGGCCGCCCGCGGGGCGGGGAAGCCCCAGCCAGGGGGCAAAGAGGGGAAGCGCCGCCAGACCCCGCCGCGGCCGGACCCCAGCGACAGGGTGGGAGACCGCGGCCGGGCCGGCCCCGCGCCGCCGCTCCCGTTAGAGCCCAGCCCGCCGCATGCCCCCCCCCCCGCCGCCGTCTCACCGGCCGCGCTGCCCCGCAGCCGCTCGGGGACACCCCGCAGGTCTCCGTGCAACCCCCGGAAGATCTCGTGCAGCCGCTCCAGGTGCTCCGAGGATCCGGAGCCGCGGCCCGCCATGGCTGGGAGCCGCCTCCCGCACCGCTACCGCTGGCGCTACCGCCTCCCCCTGCCCCTTCCCATCGCCGCTCCCTCGCGAGGCACTTCCGCCATCGGCGGCAGCGGGGGCCTCGCATGGGCGACCCGAACGCCGCCCGACCGCAAAACCGCCCGGCGGCTGCGCAGCGGTCACAGCCCGCCGCGGCCTCCCCCCCGCGGGAGCCGGGAGCCGCGGCACGGCTGAAGGCGACGCCGACCGCGGGCGCCACGGCGCGTCAGGCGCTGCCCAGGCCTGCCGCGAGGGAGCGGCCTCGCGGCGCGCACTGCCTGCTGGGAGTTGTAGTCTGCCCTGGTAGGAGGTGGTGCTCCGGGACCAGCGCCGCTCTGCACCGCCGGCCTCCTCCTTTCGTGTTCTCTGATGGCGGTGAGAGCGGGAACGGCTGAACCCACCGCCGCGCGTCCCCCGGCCCTCAGTGCGTGCTAACGTGTGCATTGTTTCACGCGTTTTAGGGTTAGTGTCGCGAACCCCGGCGCCAGGCTATGAGAACCTGTGCGGAACGTCTCCCCAGGCGGCCGCCGCCGCGCTTTCGCTTCAGATGCTTCTCCGCCTGTGAACTGGGCAGCGCAGTTCGAGCGGCGCTCTCGGGCTGTCCCGAGGGTCCTGCGCTGCCCGGGCAAAAAAAGCAGCAGGCTGCCGGCGTGGCACCGGCAAGCCGCCCTCCTCCTCCCGGCGGGGCACAGCCGCGGCAGGCAGCGGGACCCGCGCGGTGTCTGACGCGAGAGGAGCCGGGAGCCGCTGCACCGCTGGGTCAAACAACCGCCCGCGCCGGAGCCGTGAGGGGCCTCTGCGGAGGTGCGCTCAGGGGCTGCCTGCTGCTGGCGGGGCGGGCCCAAGGGAGCAGGGGCGTGGCCGAGGGGACTGGAGCGGGCCCGGGGCTGCCGCCAGCGCCGGCAATGAGCATGGAGCGGGCGGCGGGGATGTTCACCTGCTGGGGAGCCGCGCTGGGGGCTGCCGTCTCCGTCCCCGTCCTCTTCCTCGTGGCAGCGCCCTACATCAGGTACGTTTTACCGAGCGCGGCCCTAGCCCTTCGCGCGTGTGCGGGTAGCCGCTGGTGCTGCGCCGCACCGCACCGCACGGCGGTCAGGTCTACCTGCGTGCTTGTGTGACGGGACTAACATGGGGCTAACAGGGATCCCGTTTCTGTAGCCCGCGCCGGAGTAGGGCGCTATTGACGCGTCCCCAGCTCCAGCGCCTCAGTAGCACTGACGCGTTCGCGGCAGGAGCTGGGGCTCGGCTCAGCCCTGCCACCGGCGGCGGCGCCTGGTTCGGCGGTCTCCCGGGCCTCCGAGCCGCCCGGAACTTACTCCGGGGTCTGCCTCGCCCCGCGGACCCGGCCGGGCGCGGAGGGAACCGGCCGCGGTGCCGGTGTGCCCGGGGGGCGGGGCCCGCCTTCTCCTCACGGCGGCGCGGCCGAGCCCATTGGGCCCGGGCTCTGGAGTCGGTGGCGGCAGCCAATGGGAGCGGTGGCCCCACTTGGCGCCAGGGCGGGCGGTGGGGCCGGGCCGGGCCGCGCCGGTGTTTGTAAAGCGGGGAGGGGGTCAGAGGGCGAGATCCCGGTGGCCCGGGCACGACGCGATCGTGATCGGCCGCTTCGGGTAACGACGCTTGTGGCTCCCCGGTTAATCCTGCCGTTGGGGTGAAACGTGGGGCTCTGGGTGCTCGTCCCTGACCCACATCCCCTGGTCCCCTCGTCGAGGGGGGGCTGCCGCCCTCTATTGCAGGAGGTATGTCGCCGGAGGACAGTGTAAGTCAACAGCTAAGCTGGACGGGAAGGTGGTGGTAATCACAGGAGCCAACACAGGCATCGGGAAGGAGACTGCCAGAGACCTCGCACGAAGAGGCAAGTCACCAGTTATCAAGCAGGCATCCCCATGCAAGCTGATGCCCTTGTGCGTGAGGGTCACTAGTCCCACTTCCACATCTAAGGGAGGAGTGTTTTGTGCTAACACGGAAGTCAATTAGCGTCCAAAGTTATTTCAGACAAGCCCAAGTGTTGCTCGTCCAAAGGTTATGACCATCAAGGTGCAAGTCCCCAGTTCCTTGGCTGTTTTCATTGCTTGAACTCCAAAAATGTACCTTGTGACATGAAGATGCTCTGCAGCGCACCTTTTCTGAGAGGACTGGAGAAGATCCTGGTATTGCTGTATTCTGTTTGCATGAGGCTGGCCACAGATCCACTGCTGTGTGCTTTAGTTATTCATGTTTCAAGTTATTTTGGTTTACATGCTTTCTGGGTTGCTGGTAAGGAGATTAAACTTCCTGTGCACAATCTGTTTAGAAATTACTCTGGCTGTAATCCAAGTATCTCCTTGTGCTCCTGGCTTGACATTCCCAGTATAGGGGCAGATACAGCCCTATCATACCGGTGTGGTGGTACATGCTCCTGACCTGGGAGTGCCTGGGCAGAGGCACTTCTGTTTTTCTGTTCTGAAAACAGCTTTGGGCTGCGTGGAGGCTAATAATATAGTAGGAAAGGTTTTGTCCCTCCCTGCTGCTCCCTTGACTGATGCCAACACCCTAAATAAACAACACATTGTTTGTAAGCACTGTGCATGGTCAACTTATCTTAGCCTCAATCACTCAGTGTGCTCTGGTGATCTCAGCTTCTGTTGCTGTTTTTTTACCTCCCTTCCAGGAGCGAGGGTGATTGTCGCTTGCAGAGACATAACAAAGGCAGAAGCTGCAGCCAGTGAAATCCGAGCTGAGACAGGGAATCAGCAAGTCATTGTGAAAAAACTGGACTTGGCTGATACGAAATCCATCCGGGCGTTCGCTGAGAAATTTCTAGCAGGTACAGTCTCTAGATCCTTCTTTTCAGTGAGAATATTTTACCAAGGACTGCTGGCTGCTCTTCTGGCAGATGCCAAATCCCTGACCTGCATATCTCTCTACTGTGTTGGGTACTGCAGTTCACAGCAGGGGCTTGACAGAGGCTATGAGCTAGTTTGTGGTAGGAGACTTATCCTTATTGAGGTGCTGTGGCTGCAACTCAAGACAGGCATGAGGTTTTTTGGATGACTTGTGCCTCCCTCTTGTCTGTCTTTGGTCTCCGTTTCCCTGTTTAAAGATGTCTGTTGTTTCTTGCAGAGGAGAAGGAGCTCCATATTCTCATTAACAATGCTGGGGTAATGTTATGCCCTTACTCCAAGACTGCTGATGGCTTTGAGATGCATCTGGGAGTCAACCATCTTGGTAAGGCCAGTGGAGTCACGTTTTCATTCAAGGTCTGTGGCAAAATGCCAGAGGAAATTCTGCTTTTGCATTTTCTGTTCCTCAACCTTCCTTCTTGAGGAAGGATGGAAAGCCAGAGTTAGAGTTCTGGAGATGCAATGCGATGTATTTGCTTGTCATGCACCCAGCTTAAATATCTGCACGTTACCTGGGACATTTGAAATGTATGACTGTACCAGCTTTTGGAAGCTGAGGAGCAGAACTTAGTGGCCACAGAAAAGTTTAGCTGTTGATTCGGGGGATTGTCTTTTCCCTGGACTTGAAATGAGGGCAGCAGTAAGGTATAACATGTAAGCAAGATGTCGTGAGGACTTTGAAATTCCAGCAGGGGAAACCTTCAGAGAAGGATGACATTTCCTCCTGCCCCTAGGTCATTTTCTCTTGACCTTCCTATTGCTGGAGCGTCTGAAGCAGTCTGCCCCAGCCCGCATAGTGAACGTGTCCTCACTGGCTCATCACGGCGGCCGAATCCGCTTCCATGATCTCCATGGTGAGAAGTGCTACAACCGCGGCCTCGCCTACTGTCACAGCAAACTGGCCAACGTGCTCTTCACCCGGGAGCTGGCGAGGCGGCTGCAAGGCAAGTCTCACAGGAGAGCAGAGTCTTTTCCCTCTTGGCTTTTGAGCACTACGGATGATGAGAGTGAATCAGAGATAGGTCTGGAAATTGGCTGTGAAGAAATGAAATGGTTTGAGGCAAGAGTCACTGACAGCTCTTTGCATATCTCCTGTATGTGGAAGCGGGACTTGGAACACTAGTTGTGTTTGCAACAGGGCAGAGGAGTTTAGTAGCTTGGCACAGTTGAATGTATTTCATTTTTCTTTGGTGCTTGTCAAAAAACTAGCTGCATCCACAAAGACGATCGTGGTACGTAGGTAGAAGCTGAAAAACCAGAAGGAGCTGAACTAAAGTTACAGTCTCCAATAGAAAAGCGAATGTGTACTCAGCTACCTTAAACGTTGATGGCCTGTAGAACAGAAGCGTAAGACGGTACCTCTTAAGTCCCAGCATCTCTCACAGCCATGTCATTCAGTCCTTTTCATAAACTTAAGTAGTATTTATTTTACTAAAATACAGCGTTGTCTTCTGTAGGAAATTAGTATTACAGTAAATCAAAAGAAGTTGGCATTCTCAAAAGTCTGATGGAAACCACTGCTGTTGTAGCACCCAGGCCCTCTAGCACACTGTTCTGCAGAAGGCATGTAGTGACTGCAGTGCTTGGAAAGGAGTGGGGGATGATCCAGTCGCAGATCAGTGATTTAGATTGCTTAAAGAATCACCATCAAAGGTATTAGTAAAAGTGATTTTAATATGAAGTTGTAAAATTGCAACTTATTACATGGAGGAAACATACAAAGAAAAATTGGTTCGAATTTATTCACACAGAGACCCAATATGCAAAGGGTAAGGAAGACCCTCCCATTGAATCATGAGGTTTGGAGAGGACCCCCTTGCTTTCTAAACTCTTTATGGAGCCTAGATGTGGCTAGGTACAATCTTAGTCTCAGTCTTGGACAATGATATATATATAATGGAATAATCAATACAAAGTTTATAATAATTAATATTGGAGTAGCTACATGGATTAGTAATGTTTCGTTAGTATTAATTCAGCATACTATCAGTCACTTACCAAGGATCTGTTGTGAGCAAGGGGTCTCTCCACCCTGGGTAAGGAAGGATCTCTTAGTGTCAGGTATGGGACCTCAAACCTTGAGCGGTGTCCCAGCTGAAGGGGAGACTCACCTGGCAGGCAGTCAGTTGCCGTTTAGGGAGAGCTCAAAGTGGGCTCATCCAAAGATCTGCTGTTGACGAAAGGTCTCTGCTTCAAGGAGCAACCTTGAGAGGTGTCCTTGGCTCAAGGGGAGGCCATGGCCATGCTTCCTACCAGGGAGAGCTCAAAGAAGACTCACTTAGGCTGTTGTATTTATGGAGTAAAGTGGTTGGCCCATAGTCAAATTGCATTCAGTAGAAAGGTATGCACGAGACTCCTTTTACCCACAACTTCCTTTGTTCCTTGATAAATGAGTCTTGGAAAAGCCCCACTCTATTCATGTTTTAATGCCACGATGGGTATTCCATTGCCTCGGTGCTCACTGTGTCATTGTCTCTTCCTGGGTTTCCTAGAGGAGTTCTTGGTTCGACTGTGACTCAGGCTGTGCCAAACTACTGCTGGTTTGGTTAAGGGGTCAAGTGCATCCATCACATCCAGCAAGTAGTAACTACAGAGGACTTTACTTGCTCTCCCTGTATCCATGCCTGGACTCATCCTTTAGGTTTTCTGCAGGTGGAATTGAGGAATATATTAACTTTAAAAAAAAAAATAAAAAATGGCAGTTTGATGCATGCAGATTTGTCCTGGACTACTGTTTTTTGCCACAGGCACTAAAGTCACAGCAAACGCTCTCCATCCTGGTTCTGTCCATTCTGAGCTGGTCCGGCACTCATTTGTAATGACGTGGCTGTGGAAGATATTCTCATTCTTCTTGAAGACACCTTGGGAAGGAGCTCAGACCAGTATCTACTGTGCAGTAGCAGAGGAGCTAGACTCTGTGACAGGACAGTATTTCAGGTGGGTACAAGCTGACGGAGTGATATACTGTGGAAGGCAACCTTGTTAGTTGGGGAAAATGAGACTTACTGTCAGTCTTCATTAAGTAGAGACTAGGTAAGAGGCTGGCTGATAAGATTGAAGGTGACAAATACTAGAGCATTACCCCTTCCTGGTCTGTTGCAGTGAATATCGTGTTAGAAGGGATCTCTGACCATTTGCAGCTCTACACAATAGCAGGTCCTTTAGTGCTGGGAATATCACTGTACTCAGAATGCAGGAATGGCTGTCACGTGCTCAGAGCTCTAA
This sequence comes from Strigops habroptila, assembly GCF_004027225.2. Taxonomy (NCBI): domain Eukaryota; kingdom Metazoa; phylum Chordata; class Aves; order Psittaciformes; family Psittacidae; genus Strigops; species Strigops habroptila. Next base: position 46,678,021 of record NC_046358.1, on the reverse strand, counting down.
TCCTGATCTGCCTGAGATTTTGGCAAATCACTTTCAGTAGAGCTGTTTAGTTAATGAGGTCGCTTGAGTCAATCCTGGGAAAACTGCTTTGGTTCTCTCTGCAGTTGCACCCTACAGAAGGAGCAGAAGGGGCCTGTGCTCCCAGGGTGCTGGGCAGGCTGGTGGTGCTGCAGAGCCGGGAGGTGAGATGCTCAGGACTGGCATGTTGACAAAATAACTTGATTCTCCAGTGTGACAGAACCACCAGCTGGGAGGAACTCCTGCTGGGACACAACGCTCTGTCCTGCAAACTTTCTTATGTAGCTCCTACTACAAACCCTGACTTCTTTGGCTTACTCCAGGACCCTGTATAGTCATGCCTTTTCCCCTCACCAAAACTACTGCCCAGAGCAATTCCAAGTCATCATCATCCTAGATTTGAAGACTGCCATTTGAACAGATTTATGTCAGCTTCCCCCTGGGTGTACAGCAGTGTAACAGTACTGGTTTTGGGGAAATGAATGTGAAAATTTATCTCTCTTTTTTTTCCCCCACATGGATACTGTTGGAGCCTTTGCGTCTGCAGAGCTTTCCTCTCGTGATGTGTGACCAGATTAGTCTCTGTTATGACTTTGTCTGATCTTCACTTGGGAGTTTGTACCATCTTAATCAGACTTGAATATATAAATAGATGTCTTAATCTTTCCTGGATGACTGTCTGTCCTAGGATATAAATGGAGCATTTATGTGCTGGAGTACAGAAAATTTTGGTGGATTTTAAACTCATAAAAGAAAGGAGTTCTCGGCTTGGTAGGAAATGAATACCTTCAACAGTAATTCACAGCTCACATTGGACTAGCCTAAAATCCTCTTCACTTTCCAGGCATAGAATATAAAGCACAAGTATGGAAAAGAATTTGCATGCCACAGCAAGACAGGTGGAGTCCAGAGTAATTTCAGGAACTTCAGAGTCTGCGCACTTGGAGCTCTACAAGCACTAGGCTGGATACAGATCTTAGAGATGAAATTTCCTCTGTTCTCTTAAACTCCCATGTTATTGCAGCATCTAGCGTTACAGAGGAGAACACATGATCTGTTCCAGGCAGAGTGCTGTCTGTCTGATTGCAGGAGCTGAAAAGAAAGGAGCCCTAGTTCAGTGGATAATGGAAAAGGGGATTGCAGTATTACCATTCTGGAGCAGCTTTGCCTTTCATGCCACAGCAATATAGTGAGGAAAATAGTTGTTTAGAATGAAGGGCTGTTTCAGTGGGGTGGGTTTTTTTTTGTAGTGTTTGCTAGAAGCGGTGCTCCTGAGAAGGTTGGTTAGTGGTTATAGCCCTTCTTGGTGGTATTAATGAGAATGTACACTGAAGAGTACATAGTAGAACATATACAGGTTTCTTTAAGAGTTGAGACAACAGACAGTATACTTGCATACCAGTTCTTGGTGCCATTAGGAGAGACTTTTCCCTGGCCAGTTGGAAAGAAAGCTTTCTCAAGATGGCTTAGCACTAACCCTTGCTCATTTGCTGGACAGCCTCCCACCCTTCCTTCAGTTGGTCTTGAAGTTAAGCTGATTGAAAGCACCTCCCTTATCTTAACACAGACATTTCAGTATGCTAATGGAGATGGAGACCTTTGACTTAATAAAAACAAAACGTGTGCTTCTTGCAGTGATTGCCAGCCAGCATACGTATCTTCATGGGGTCGGGATGATGAGACAGCAAAGAAGCTCTGGAGCGTGAGCTGCAAGCTCCTCGGAATCCAGTGGGACTGAGCAGCGCAGACCTCAAGTGTGTACCTGGCTGAGCCCAGCCATACTTTTCCTGGGAAGAGCACTGCTGACAGACCTCAAGACTGGAACTCCAATACTTTTGCTGCCCTAGTGATGGCTGTATGGACACAATCTAATGTGAATTTCTGGAATATTACACTTGATGATTGAGATTTATAAGCAACCTGTCCCCCTTCCTAGCTGGTGAATTAAAGCACCAATGCAGGGAGCAACCTTTGCTTGGTTGGGCGGAGGCTATTGTCCTCTGGCTTTAGAACAGAAATGGAAGTTGCAGTCTTAGGTTTAGGTTACCAGGTAGTCTAAAGAATTACCTTTATCCCCCCCCAGTAATAGTAAATTTGTAGGACTATTGATGAGTTTATTTTCAGTTCCTGCTATTTGACCTGTCAGAGTGAAAGTACTTTAGACCATTAGATTTTCTGGCAATTCCATGCAATACAGATGATCTCAAGCATACAGAAATAGGTGCTGGCCTTTTTGTGCCAAGCATTAGGTAAAGTTTTTAAGTGGACTCAACTGTTTTTCTCAATATTCTTTGCAAGAGGCAGGACCCCTAGCCACTGAATTATCTTGGCCCCAAGTGCCCACCGATGGCAGTAAGTCAACAGAGGGTTGGCATATCTTTTGAGAACCCGGGTCTCAGTGCAGGTGACTGGGAGGTTAAAAGTTGCATGAGTGCTGCAATTGTGCATAGGCAAGTTATCTTGCTAAAAAAGATTAACATCTCTCCTGTGAAGCATGCGAGAAAAGATGGTGTAAAAATTGTCACAATAAAACCCCCAGCTGCACTTTAAATGACGTCAGAACTTCAAAAAAGAGAGCAGAATGAGTAACATCTCAACTGCGTTAAAAAACAACATTAAACAGCTTCAGCTGAGGCTTTAGCTTTACATGACAGCAAACTACCTAGAGCTGAATAGTTGAAGCAGAGATCAAGACTATCTTGATATAGATCAAGTTAGCTACAGGACAGGAAAGTAAGACTTGCACAGAAATCCTTACATGTATCTGCCCAGCAGTTGCTGGCCATGGCAGTTACAGGCCCTGCAGTACTACATAGTATGCATTTCCAAAAGGCAGCTGTCAATCCATGCAGTAATGGGACTGCTCCCTTGAAACCCTAGCGTACCTTGGTGCTAGGGTGTGATCCATCATCACATTGTTTCTGAAAGAGTTAAGCAGTTAGAAAACAAGTGCCACAGCTCGTAGGATTATCTTCTGCTTCTGGAAAAAAACCACCTTGGAAGTTTTTGGACTTGCACATGAGCATGTCACTGTGACCAACTGCCAGTTTTGGGAAACAAATGGTAATTTTATGATTAATTCTTTCTGCCTGGATGGCATCTATGCAGAACAGTCCTGTGCTACCTCTGAGCAATACTAAATAAAGCCATTTTCCTTTTACAACAGAAGACTGTATCTTCCTTCAGAAATGTTGTACCAGTTTACGTGGTGTTGCTGTTATCTGCACCTGCCTTACTAATGTAGAGAACTCTATTTAGGCAACATTTTAAAGTCCCTTTGTGTTTCTCCCTGTCACTCTACTTTTTTCCTCCGTCTTTAGGCTTAATCTTCTCTATGAAGCTAAATCCACAACTATAGTGTAGCAGTAGAACGCTACCTAGCATCACAGGCTTGGTGTGTTTTCTCTGTGTGAGTCTCTGATCTTCAAAGTGGCTTTCAAGGGCAGCAGAAACTATTAAAAAATAAAAAGGCCAGAAAGGCTCTAGGCTGAAATATTTTGCCCTTGCAGGTCAATGCTCTTCTCAGAGAAGTCTGACTGTAGATTTTGCATAAGGTATGTAACTACACATTTCCAGAGATGCACCCCCACTCTTTCTGACCTTGGGCAAGCCACTTATACCTTCTTCTAAGCTGATCTGTAAAATGGGGGAACTAAAGCTCATTTAGCTGTCTGAAAGGGAGGCTTGCAGGGGAGAGTTAGATTAACTTTCAAAGCTCTCTAAAGAGGATTACTGGTTTGTGAGAGTACACATATGGGGCCGAGGTAGCTACTGGGAGGGCTTCTAAAGATGTGGTATTCCAATTGATCTAAACGTTGAGGACACAGCGGCAGAGAGATTTTGCATGATTTGAACAATTTTTTCCCCTTCAAATTACTCTGCCAAGCACAGCCAAAACAAAACACAGATCTAGAAAGAGATCCCCAGCTTGCAGAGATAAAAAAACAAACAGAAGATATGTGAACAGTCGTAATACTTTATTCTCTTTTTTCATTGTAAACAAACCTTGGTCATTAATAGAGAAGTTCTTATTAACTGGCAGTACTCAATCCCTTTTTAATGCTCAAAAATTCAAAGCCCCTTGTTAATTGCACTAGTTGTGACACAAGGCAGTTAGTCAGGATCAAAATTCCAGTTCTGCTGGTAAGAGAAAGATCTCTAGATTCCAAGTTAGGAAAATCAAATTACAACAAACACTATATAAAGTGCATCAGGTACAGTGCAAAGAGGTCAGGAGGAAAGGCAGGTACAGAACTGACTGGTCTGCATGGCAAACCCCACCCTCTGTGCTCTACACAGCTGAAGGAACACTAGCAGAACGCTAGGCATTGCAGCAATGCTGATCTGGATACCACAAACAGTAAAACCTCCTCTGCATAATTAGAGATTTGGAAATGATTGAAGACATGGATGGTGCCAGGTTTTAGGAATAGCCTAATACTGTAATCTGAAGGAGAGCTAGGTCAGCCTGGTCAAGAAACAAAAGCTTTCATTAGTACTGCTCACTAATGAGATAATGCAAATCTGTGGTCAGGAGATTCTGAATGCTAAATGTGGTCACTTCCAACTGCTTCACTCTGAGACAGGCATCAGTGGGGCAGTGCTCATGAAACACTAAAGGAGATGGACCAAGTCCTTTCTGAACCCATGGAAGTCCGTTCTGTCACTACGGTGAGCTTGGGGATAGTGCAAAACTCTTATTTGACAGTTATGTACTAAAACTATTTACAGTTATATTACACTTCAGAAAACCTCTTGTTTCTTCTTTTGTTAAAAACTTCAGTTTACTTCCAAAGTGAACTAGTTTTCCTACTTCTTGTGCTGAAGTACATGTAAACAGCAAGCACAAACCATTGTTGAGTACCACGTTTCGTTCTGTTTCTTTCTGAAGGTCCTACTACTGTCTACCATTCTCGTGTCCCAATCACAGTTGCAGAGAAGCAGCTGCTTTTTTCAGCATCCCTGAACAGTCATTACACGAAGATTCCTGCTTTTTCATAAAGCTGAGTTAAGCTAACACTTCCAGAGCAAAGCCTGTCAATATAGTCTATACAATATGCCAAGTTAATAAAATTCAGTCTGGTGTTCGACTGTACCTGACAGTGACAGATTATTCTGGTACGAAACAAATAAATCCCTGTGTGACAGGGATACAGACGGCCTGTTGAATTCTACCACAGCTTGCTTTATCTGTATTTTCTGCTACACCTGATGAAAAATTGTGGAAGTTTACTGGCAAGTATTTTGTGATAAAGCTGCATTGCAACAGTTTATTGGATATTACCATAGCAAAGAAAGAGGTACATGATTTTTCAGCTATTTTAAAGTATTATTTTCCCTTTGTACTCCCCTTACAGGATAAGCCCTTTATAACTTCATTCATCTAATAAGGGCTCAAGTACCATACGTATGGCACACGTCAGACAATATGACTGGTAAGCAGAAACCTGCCACAGAGAATCAGTTCCTACCTTTTCAAGAGAACTAAAGAAACCGGGCATGTTTCTTCTTTTTCCTCTCCCCGCCTAGTGGGAGGGGAAAGGAAAAAAAAAAAGGGAAGAAAAAGGAAAAAAAAAAAAAAAAAAAAGGAGTAGCAATGGTTTGTAGAGAGGCTTAAAAAAAAAAAAAAAAAAATCTCAATTTTGTCTTTGGAAATTACAGTCTTTGTAAAAGAGGATGTCTCCAGAAAAGCTACAGGAAACCCATAATCACAAGAAGTTTTATACCCCAGGCTACACTGAGTTGACGAAATTTTACTGTCCTCTCTATTTAGGCTTTCTGGATTAAAAATATGTAATAAAGGTCAATACCTTTGAAAAAAAAGGCCCAAACCCCAACAACACCCCCACCCCCACCCCAGAAAGAGAAGTACTCACTTTTATACACCTAAATTCTTGCTTGTTCAGTTTGAAACTGACCCCTTGCCCCAAAAAAGATAGTCAAAAAAGACCCTGAGGTAGTGACTGTTTGACAAAATACAGGACTGGCACTTGTAATTTAGTTCCCTTCCTTTTACCAGAGGCACATTAGCAGCATCCATTAGCCACCAACATCAGTCAAGAGATTTCCATTTTACCAAGAGATTGCTGAGCCACATGCCTTTACGCAGCCTTGAAGCCTTGCTCCTCTGTATGATGGTGAATGTCAATTTCTTATTATTTCCTAGTGCCCTGGGGAAGCCGATTTCTGGTTTTGGGCTGGTGTGCCAGGAGCCACTGGGTACAGATGGCCTTCACAACGTCATCTCTGCTGCTCTCAGCCAGCTGTCGCACATGTTGCACTAGCTGCACTGCTCTGGTCTTTTCCTGCCTCACCGAGACGAGGTAGGCAGAACGCAACTTGTTGCACATCACGTAGGCCTGGATCTGAAGCAGAAGAGGCAATCAGAACTTGGTTAGAAAGCTGAAGTAAACTAACAGCACAAGGTTAAGCAAGGATTCACTGGAAATACCTAGTTCAGAAGTGTGTTGTACAAGGTAGCAGCAGCTTATTATGAAGCGGAGTACGGCATGGAGCAGATCCCGATGTAAAAGATGGATAGACAGCTGTATTTTATTGTTGTGGAAACCCCTTTTACTGTATCACCATGTAATTAGCATCAGGGATCCTATTTTGTGCCTGAATTACCATACCCTCATAGTGAGTTTGTCAGCTGGAGCAGGCCAGAGGACAGTCACAAATCTCAACATTTTATTCCCAGCTAGGCCACACAGGATCTACAACAAGCCACAAATGCTGAGCCACAGCTTCTTCATCTATAAACATGCACCTACAGTTCACAGATTTATCTGTGACTCTCCAGGGGCTTGGCTGGCTGGTATGAAAGCTAACAAAGAAACAAAGTAGTTTAACCCTCGCTTCCTCTAAGAAAAAAAGTATATCAGAATTTGAGAAGTTTTATTATTTAACTCTTGATCACAATAGAAGTAGTATTATCCTGAAACAGTAAGCTGAAATGGTCATCTTGGAGGTACGCTGATCCGCGTTAGCTGTCTGCCATTACTAGAAACTTACAGGCACCTATATGAGACATTGGATAACAAAACCACAAACTTTCATCTCACAGCTCTACAATCGCAAACACCACAGCCCTGAGGAATTCACTGTGATTACAATCTAGGAAGTGGCCTTCAAATCTTTGGCTGGAATGAGGATGAGAGAGAAGATAGTAAAAGAGAACACGTAGGCTGCAGACCAAGACTGGGCTGTTTAGCTCTTGCTAAATGAGTTCCCCTGTTGTACTTTTACTTACCTTGTTTTCATCACTGTCCATATCCTGAATCAGATTATCAAGATCCTGTATGCAAAGAAGGGAAAAAGGTGTTCACATTTAGAGTGACTATAATTTTCAAATCTTCACCCCATCAGGCACCAAACTGCTGCTTAGAGGAAGGGCAGCTGAGATCACAGCTAGACGGTTACATTGTCCCAGCTGCAAGGGCTGCAGGTGTCAAAAATACAAACTCTAATTCCTCCCTTTACCACAGACATGGCATAACTTGAGTAAGGCAAACCACACACTCCCACCTTTAAACAACGCACGTAGTACAGAGCCAGGAGATAAGGCCTCACTAAAAGAGCAGCACAGGCACCACTGGATGGTTTCCCTGTAGCCTGTATTGTATTGTAGCCTGTATTGTACCCATTCTACTTCAAAAGGGACACAATGCAGGACAGAATTACCTCAGCAGGAATGTTCTTGAACTCGTTTAGACAATTTAGGATAATGTTATCCCCATCGTTTTTTGCTGCAACTCCCGACTCATTGACACACTTGAGGAGCTGCCGGATCTCACTGTACTTCTGCTGCTTCACCAGCTGCTTGGCCACTTTGCTGTACACTTCTGTAGCCTCCAGCTGGAAGTCCTAGGGGTAGGTGGAACATCAAAGAAACACATTAAATGTTTTCAGCAGGTTTTCACAAAGGGAGTCTATACAGCTGAGACAATCCCTCTTAACGACAATATCACACCATGCTACAAAATACCAAAGCTGTTTTGGGGGTCTCTGATTTGTGAGTCACCACTGCTCAGGGCTGCCTCAAAGGTTTTCTATCATCAGACTGGTCACGCTCAGTTTTGCTCAAGAACAAGAGCACTGTTACCACCTCCTTCTCAGGGGTGGCAAAATAATGATTTTTTTCTTCTGGCAAAAGATCTTTCCTAGGTCCCTCCCCACCTCTCGCTCACTTAGCAAGCTCCCAATATATTCCTCCAGCCACTCCACCAACAGCCACCCTTCATGTGCCTGAGAAACAGGAGGTAACTGACCATCGTACACCTCCCATATGAAGGAAGAGATGATAAAGCTGCAGACTGATCCTGCCATGAATAAGGCAAGAAAATAAAGAAAAAAAGAAAGAAGCAGAAGCGATGCCAGGCAGCTGGATGTGCTGCTCCAGTTTTAACAGGGGGTAGTGGCTGCTGTTGCTGCTAAGAAGTGCTATTTTACTAAGGCTCTCCATCTCACTACAAACAGGCATTCTGCCTGGTACCTCCTGACCTGAAAGAGGGAGCAGGGCCTGCCATATCCACAAATACTCTTTCAGTGTGCCACCTCTGTCCAGAAGTGGCCCTGCTATACCCTCTGTCCCAGCTAACTGCACTGCTTGAAGCAGTATCTTTTAGCAGCTCCTAACATGGATGAGAAACACACAGAAAAGTTTGGAGCCTCATGAGCTGCACTGACTAACAGGCACCTCAACTTCTACCCAGACAAGAAGGAGAGGACTGCTGAGAGAGTTTCCAGTTAATTAATTTTGCTCTCAGCCAGGAGAATAGCACAGAGACAGCCCTGCACTTATTTTATTCACTGTGTCTTTGCATGACTATCATAAACTGCAGAGAGCTACCAAGTCAGAGCTCTCTGTTCACACCTGTGATTGTGGTTTGCCACAGTTAGGTCACAGAACAAGGTATACAGCCAAGAAGAAGCTATATTAAGTTCCACTGTAGGACCCAATTAGTTCGCAAGTGTCCCACTGAAGCAGCATTTTCATTTCCTTACCAAGCTTCCAAATACATGGATATTTAAGACCTGAAAGAGGGACTGAACTAAGACCTGAACTAGTGACTTTTCCTCACAAGAAGTTTTTCTTTTAGGGGATTAAACAGACATTTTGCAAAAGGATCTTTTGCTTAAGCAATTGCTGCTTGCAGGAATTACATTTATAATAATAGTGCTTGTTATATCAAGTTTTTCCATACCTGAAGGACTCTAAATGCAATTCCAAAACCTTCCTCAATGTTTTTGCCTTCCAACATGACCTGAAAAGAGAGGTAGAGACAATTTTGGGGATGCACACTCCTTTTTCATTACATACAGTTGAATAATAATGCATTTCCAGATTTTGCCCAAGACAGGGTCCAAAAGACAATGCAATAGGTCAGAGAACAGCACAACCCCAACAAGTAGAGCAAATATAGGGTCTACTGTCACACAGTGATTTCCTGTGGGACATTGAGAAAGTTAAGGATGGAGCTGAGATGAAGTTAAGAAGGGTTAGAATAAACAGCAGCATTTGCCTTGCTTCAAAACACAGTAGGCTGCGTAGTCAAAAGGCATGTTACTATTTGTATTTGGGATCATCTACCTCTGAAAAACTGGAACTTCGAGGAGAGGAGCTCCAAGTTCTGACGTGTTCACTGCTACTTTGAGGAAAACCATGAATTTTTCATAAATGGTAGGTTGCACACATGCACAAGTAACCTACCCATGAAAAAACTAAAAGGCTGCTCCAACCATCAACTGTTTCAATGTGTATATCAAGTTAGCATTGTTGACGAAAAATAGAGCTATGTTTGAAATAGCAGTAAGTACCTTGCAAGCAACATCCATTTTCATGTTATTGTTTCCAAAGAGTGTGGGCAAGGAGGAACCTGTCATTTGAGAGGTTCCTGAGCTCTCACATCGATGCAGGAACTTTGTTACTTCCATCTGCAGATCAACTGTATTGATGTGCCTAGATAGAGGAAAAATTCAGACTTTATTTTGAAATAGAAGTAAGTTCACACAAATAATAACTGACACCTTCTCTTTCTTGAACACATTTCAAAACAAGACATATTTCCAAGGAATTATTATTTTAGTTACTTTTTAAACTTTGTCTTTTGTGCAGCCAAGTCTGCAGCAATGAGATACTTTGCACTTATCATGCACCACAAGCTGAAGGTGAGCACTTGTTTACATTATTTCAAAGTGAGCCAGAGAATTTGGATTCCAAGTAAGTATCTGCTTCCTCTTTTCCACCTCATCATACACACTTCCCCCCACCTTTTAAGTTAGTATCTAGCCTAAAAAAAGGAAAGAAACAAGCCCCTAAGAGAAACAGGGTATAAAACCCCAAGTACAGGAGAGATCTGGCTAAATTTACACTTTAAGTTTTGAATACAGGGCTTCAGTTATGTCTGGCACTTATAACTTGTACGTAGTTGAATGTTTTGCACCAAGAGCTAAGCACCAAGAGACTGCTTGCTTTGCAGAGGGCTTTTTTCTTTCTAATTAAAGGAAGGTAGATGATACATGGTCTGATACTTTTAGTAGAAACAATTGCTCATCCCCTGGGTTGGGTTGTTGGAGGAACAGGTAACAGGAATCCTGTAACTGCAACTATGTAAAAGTCAGATTTGGGTCAGGCACAGCTAGTATGTGTTGGCTAAATCCAACTTAAACACAAACACTAAAACAAAAAACAAACGAAACCAACCAAACAAAAAACATCACACCCCCCCCAAATAAAAACCCCCACCACCTAAAATCCCCCATAAAAGCCTGAATTTCCCCTTTCGTATGACTTAGCTTCTTGTTTATTGATACCTTGACACATCTGTAGCAGACATTTTCTTCCGAAAAGTGAATGCCATTTTTTTCCTTCCTGAATTTCTTGAGACCTCCTGCAGATAGACTTTGAGATGGTCCTTGATCTTTAGAAGCCATGTCTGTTTGCCTCCCAGTTCAGTGTAAGACTTTGCTCCATGAGTGAAAAATCTAATGCAGGTCATGGCAGCACGAACGTGATCCTAGAAGGAATATACTGAACACTAAGGTGGACCAAAGTACACCACCTTCACTAATTGTTGTCTGTACTGAAGTGCTCACACAAAGCAGGCAATGTCTGTTTTCATTAAAACAGTAGTTAAGCTACTGCAATGCACCAGCTCCATGACAAATGCACAGCAGATCAGCTTCAGTCAGGCTCAGGCCTTCCTATCTGTTTCTTAGGATTGCAAAGTAGCAAAAAATATACCTGTCCATCATGCAGATTTACACCAAAGTAAATAACAAAGTCTGACAGTATTCAACATTTCACTGAAAGAGGTGGCACCGACCCTCACCTTACCTTCATGAACTGTTGCAGCTCATACAGAATATGGTAGTAGTTCTTTCTCTGCAAGTATTTGCAGGCTGCAATCAAGTAGACTCCCCAGCTCTCCAGTCCTGGATCAATGGTTTCCAGCAAGTTCTCCAACATATGGAGTTTTCCACTTTCATAACTTGGAATGAAGATCCCTTCAATGAACACTTCTGATGGGGATTCCTACACATCAGAAAGGTAGCCTGAAGCAAAGCCACTGTGGCTTGTTGATTTTCCTTATATAATATAAAGCAGTGATAAGTGACAGAGATCATAAAATTACTAAATAATTTAGTTTGGCAGGGATCTCTAGAGGTCATTTGGTTTAAACCCCCACTCCAAGAATGGCTTCCAAGTTAGGTCATGCTGCTCTGGGCCTGCCCAGTCAAGTTCTGTGCATGATAATACGGCAATTTAACAGCCTCTCTGGCTGTTACGCTTTTACTGTGTCTTACCCTTTTACTGTGCACATTTGAGATAAGCCTGGATCTATCTTCTGTATAATCACCCACTTGGAAGCTGAAAACAGCACAAAGGTCTTCTTTTGCGCTTCCTTCTTCAAGCTGGAAAAAACTAGCTCTGTCACTCTCCTCGTATCATGTGCCTCAGGCCCCTAGCCACTTTGGTGGCCTTCCCTTAGACTTGCCTTCACTCTGACAATGTCTGGTTTATAGTAGGGAACCCAAAACTGGGCACAGCAGTTCAGATGAAACCTCACAAGTAGTGAGCTGACGGGGATATTTACTATGGTCTCACAAATGCAGGCTCACATATTGAGGTTACTATGGAAAGAAGCATGTGTCACAACGTGTCTTTAAAATGTTTATGCAAGCCATGATACGATTTTTTTGTTTGTTTTTTAAATCTAAGCATAAGATAGAAGCTACACAGCCTGCATGCATAAAACGTTTCCAGACATCCAACTGCAAAACGTTTCATCAGAAGCCTAGTACCTTACTGCTTTAAGGTAACAAATCTTCCTCCCTAGTTTGCATGATCACTACCAGCCTCCTTGTCCAAAAGAAGCACCCTTAATTAATGAGAACCTTGTTGGAATAATTTCTAGGTTTAATTGTAACAGAACTGTTTTCTCCAGAGATTCTTAAGCCCTTCTATATTATGCAGTTTTCCTATGGGAGAATTGAAAACCAGCTTTTGGCTTCCTTAGATTCCTATCCTCTGGGACATGACTATTCCCTTATATTCCTGATGGTTACAGAAGCACAAATGTGGGTGTCTGATTCAACAAACAATGCCAAGAGACAGAGCCACTGTGACAGAGTGAAATGTCTAGTGTTATCAGCATGTTGCAATTCAAAATTTTCCTCCTCTTTTCTGAACTGTATGACAATAATCCCAGGTTTTCAGCTTTGTAGAAAAAAGACCAAGAGCTGCTGATGCAGGACCTCTAGAAGCCACTGTTTCAACACAATAGGGAAGAGGGATTAAACATAAGATGTTAAGATCAAAGTTATTTTTTCATGTCACTGAATTTTGTCAGTATCTGGATAGTGCATATAACAACATTTAGGACCTCCGAAAACTCCTGTGCAGAAAACCACCCAGAACGCTGCATGATGCTCATTACTGTCTTAGACTGGCCTTCAAGCCCTCTTAGCTACTTTTTATATTTCTATTTAGATGACGGCAAATTAGATTACTCACCTTATTTAACAAGTGAAGCAGTGCTTCTCTCATACAGTCATGCCTCATGTAAAAGCTTATTATCGCCAGATTAGTGCCGTAACTGTGTAAATAGAACAAGCACTCTTGATAGTAGCTGTTGTGCTGAATCTTCCCCTCACATATCATCTCCAGAGACAGACTTCTCGTTCTCAGTGTTGCTTCAAGTTCCCTCAATGTGGCAAAGTAATCATCATCCTGCCGTTAAAGCAGAGAATCAATGATAGCTGATGAGTAGAACTTTCTTTTCAGTTAGATCTTGTCACTTGGCCTTGAAGCATTGTTATTGTTTTTAAAATAGGTATTGCTTTAGAAGGATGAAAATCCAGTAAATGCTTTTTATAAACACTAGATTGGAACCCTGCTACCAATAGAGGTGCTGCGTGTTACTGTAGTTAGCATGACTAGCTAGCCATACGACAGACAGGAGGCCTATTTAAACACAATTCCACTGTCAACAGCTACTTCAATAAATAGTTCAAACAGGCTTTTTTATTCTCCTAGAATATGTACTACTAAGAGGTCTTTCATGATTATGATTCTGCAGTTACTTAGTACTAAAAGTAATTTTTTGGTACCTAATTAGAACTTCCAGAGCTAATTCCAAAACACGTAATAAACAGTGTTTAAGAAGATAGGGAAAGCATTTGTAATTTCTCCCCTGAATTCCTGCAAAGCTGTCAGAGTTTCAGTACAAAAATGGCATCACCGTAATATCACAACATATCATTGGAATCGAGTTTAGTTTCCTCAAGACCGTAATTGAATTGTATTACTTCCTCAGCAATAACACATTAACCAGTACAGCTTCTTTCCCCTCCACCAAGCATGATCTGGTTCTCAGCCACCAATTCACTGTGATGAAACAGCTAAAAAAATCACAAAAAATATCCAGTTTGCAGTATGCAATCATGACGAAAGAAGGACAAAAACATAACACACCTGATATGCATTGCTATAAGATGTGTATTAAACATCATCACTTGGCTATATAGAGCAGACAGAACAGAAAGACTCTTACTGCAATGAGTATGGGCTTCACTGTGGACTCCAGGTACTGTATCACGTCCTGGACCAGCCTTGAACCATGGTTCAGCTGGTTTAGATCCATAGGTGGTTTTAAACATCGGTTAAACTTCTCTCTGGCTGAACTTAAATTTCCAGCTTTAAGGCAAGCCATGCCCCAGGCATGCCATGCTCCACCTGGATCCAACCCAGATTTTGTAGATACCTAAATTAAAAATCATTTGTTAATACTGCAAAACAGTCCCAGTACAGAAAACAGGAAAACTGGCTTATCACACCATCTGTGGCTGTGACCTTTAAATTCCCAGAGCACATGTCCCATTAAAACCCAAACAAACCACAAAAAAATCCGTGCTGATTATTTCCGTATTACTGGCACAAAATGCCAACTACCAAAACACCCACGATTTCCAAATGTAGAAGTATTTTTTATTGTACAAGTTGAAGCAATGATTTATATAGGAAATCTCAGTTCAGCATTTTTAAAACTCAGGACATCTTCACATCTGCTTTTCTAAAGCAGGTTTTTACAGAGCAGAATTCATCAGGCTTGTAGTTTAAAAAAAAGAAAAAAAAAGCAATAGAAGATGCTTCACGAACTGTCAGCAAAGTTTTTTACTTCAGATAACTCTGCTGATCAAATTTATTCCTGATTTTCTTTAGTGGACCAGCTGCCTTTAAGCATGAACTGTTTGTATTCAAATAGGTCATCTATTCCTACTGTTTATTACCCCTTTATAAATCCTAATCCAGTTTGTAGTATTGTAATCCTGTGTTTAACAAACTGCAAAACCATAAAACAGAGGCTTACAAAATCCTGGGAGCAGGAGGAAAACAGAAGATTATAGGACACAAGATGAACTCCAATAGACAGATTTGCTACCATTGCTGATTTCAAAGTAAACGCTTGGGCAAGGTGCCTTACTAATGTCTGCTGTGGGATTACAGACAAATGAAATCAAACACATAAGCTTCAGATAAAGTCCTGCCACAAAGGATGTCTCACCCATTCTACTGGATGCAAGATTCCTCTATTTAATGACTTTCTTGCAGTTACTCCATTCCAATTTTAACTGTCCTGGGAAACAAGGCCCTCACCCTTCCTTTCAGCAGCCTACTGCACAGCGGAAGGACTCTTCCTTCTCAGAAATTTTTTTCCAGTGCTCATAAAATCATTTTTCCTTGTTTAAAAACTGAATCCCATTTTGCAACTGTTTAAATATTGTCCATTTCACACATCACATCCATCTGAACTCAAGAGGGAGAAAACCAAAAGCAACTACAGAAGCATTATTAACACTGACATCCCTCCACTGTCATTACCTCGATAGCTAGTTCATAGTACTCTGCTTCCAGAAGCTGATTCCTTAATCTTGTTACTGCTGCAGGGAGAAGAATCTGATCCAAAGATGGTATTGGATGGTAGGCAGCAGCAACCAAAATATTCAACACATCCACTTTGCTGATGTAGCTAGGAGAAAACAAAGAGATTAAACAAATACATACACTTTCGCTATTACCATACACTTAAAGAACTTTATGTCAAAGACAACTCTTAAAGCAGTGGTTCCTAGTCACCAGTATACCAGGTTTCTGTATTCATCACACTATCCTGTTCAGACTACTTTTTACCTTTTTTTTTTGTTGTTGCCACATTCAGTAGAACACTGGCAGAGGCTGATTGCAGGCACCAATTGTGTTCCCAAATCAAAATAATACATGTGAAATGCACATATTACACCCACCATCTCAAGCTCTGTAGGACACAACCTGAGGGAAGTGTAAAATGCTCATTCTCAGGAAGCGCGGGTTTAAAATCCTATATTCAAATACAGATTGAAAGCAGATATAAAATATCGGAAGTAAAATACTTATCTTGATCTTTGTGAATTATTTCTACCTACTCTGACAATTTTCTCAGTAAATATTGTGTAATCATATTACTTGAATTTCTACCATTTTAACTCTTACATTATTCTTAAATTATGAACCTCTCTTCTTGTTTAAAATGTCCACAGCACAATCACAAAACAAGCCTCCCATGCTCCAACTCCCCAGCAAAAAAGGATAATGGTCTCAACAATACCTCAATACACTTTAGTGAACATCTGATAAATCACCTGTCACAAAGAGCTAGGTCCTGGTTCCTTCCAGCTTTTACAAACATCATTTTGGCACTGAAAAGCAATTGTTTCATGATGTCCATAAGCAGACCAGCATCCACCTCCGGATTAGTGAGCCCTTGGGACAATTTGCAGCAGTGCTCTATCAGCTGGTGGCCACAAACTATGCTGTCACTGTGCAGGCTAAGGATGGCAATACACAAGGAAGAGCTGGGAGCCTGACAATTCAAGGAAAGATAGACAAATATGGGTATTGAGGTAGTTCACAAGGAAATCGCTTATATTCAACTTTCTCCAGACCTCACCTGATCATAATAAAATTCACTGCGTACAATTTCATTCTCCTCTTCATTCAGGGAAAAAATCCATTCAAGCTCAGTAGCTTTGGGTATTCGCACCACTGTGGAATAATCATTATTAGAAGTTTCTACAGCCAAAAAACCCTCCCACCAGGTAGAATCATCATACAACAAACCTGGCTAAAGACGCATTATGCAGAGTATTCCTATACTCTTGTAAAACAATCATGTGTAATCCTCTCACTGTGCCACTTTCTGCCAGTATGACATGTCCAGCACACAGATTACAGAAACATTTCCATTCCTCAGCAGGCTGCCAAATTGTACTTAAACTCACTCTCTCTGTTACCAACACCGTATCACAAAAAACTGGCTCCAGCGACATATCTTCAAATGATTATCCAACTCTTATCCTACAGGACACCAAACACAGCAACCTTCCCTCTTTAGCCTTCCCTCAGGCAAGTTATTAAATATTTCTGAGCAGGAGGGAAGTAGAAATTTGAGAGCTGTGGGTTACAGCTAAAAAGGGAAACTGAAGAACCAGCTGTAAAAGAAAGGGTAAATTGACTTCACTGCCTGTATCTTCTTTTCAGAATCTGGGTTATTTCAACGTATAGTCCAGCAGCTTTAAGATGAAAGATTGTGAGAAGATGAGTTAACTCATTATGTTTTTTTCACATAAAATAGTATTGCAGACAATTGGAGTTTTGACCAAATGATTAAAGAAATTTCATTTCTGTGAAAAGTCTTTTTCTTTCCTCCGAATTAAGGAAATTTCTGTTTTGAACTTAGTAACTTAGAATAGTTACAAATCAAATACTGTCTGTCATTTGAGTGCAGCTGAGAATGTACAAGCTCTCTGATGCTCAAGTTTGTGGTTCTGGTTCCTGGCAGAAAAACAATGGCCAATATCACAATACTAAAAAATTGAGAATAATGCTAATTTGCTACTCTTTCCCTGACCAACTCCTCCTTCTCCTTGGAAGAACTTAAAAAGTCTCAAAATTCACTGTTCTAGATTTCACAGAAGGACCGTCAGAGTCTTGAATAACTCTAAAACTGTAGGGTAAACAAAAAAAAAAAAATTAAAATAAGATGCTGCTTTTAAATTTAACTGGAAACTGGAATAACTAGAAGAAAGGAGGCTTGGAAACATTCGATAAGCCTTCTTCACAGTGTCATTGGAAAAATTAGAAAAGCAGAATAAAACACTTTCCCTCTTAAATCTGAGGATTTCGATACTGTTCTTACTCACTCCTACTGAACGAATCGTACGGGCCCAGTGATGCACAGCAATGCTGCAGGCAGAAAGATCTAACCAGAAGCAGCAGCTCAGAAGCTGCATTTCAGCTGTTTCAGTCTTGTAACAAAGGTAGCAGTGAAGCAAACTTCCGTCAACAGCAGAAAAAAAGCCCTAACTCAAACAGCCCACCATACTTAAAAAGGAACAAGTAAGGAAAAATACTTATTCACTTTGTAGCACAAATGCGTATTTTGCACCCTGTTTCACATTATTGCTATAAGCACTTCCAATAACTATGTTTTGGTCTGCCAGAATTTCATGTCAGTGTAGGAAAATTTTGCAGAATCATCTCAAACACGAGACTAAAACCAAACAGTAAATACTTTCTAAGGAAAAATGGCAAAGAAAAAGTCAACTAAATTTTATTATTATTCCTGAAGATATTAGATGTGGAAATTGAGGCACTGAAGTGAGTCCATACTCACAACAACTAACAAAGGAGATGGAACTCAGGATACCACCACACCCATGAAAGGGGCCTCATCTTATGCAACCAGCACGGGGTATCAAACCCCACAGCACACTGCAGTGGTATTGAGTTGCACTACCATGGTTTGTAAAAAAGGGATCACTCAGCACAGCTCTGTAGTGGGCTAATTAATTCCTGCTCACACCACAACCTCTCACTGGCTGTTTGTAGTATGCAAAGTGCATTCTCCAACTATTGTTGGTTTTCAGTTCCTTCCTTTAATCCCCATTCAGCACACCGAACATTGGCTCAGACATCTCTCCTAGATCTCTATTTCCATTCACAGAAGTTTGGAATGCTCAATTTCAGCCTGCTCATACAAAGAACATCCCTGGTATTTTGTAACTGAGGTTTTTATCACCCTTCAGCTGCAACTAGATGCATCCACTTCCTATCTCCTACGTTCCATCCCTGGCAGTGTTCAAGGCCAGGTTAGACAGAGCCTTAGGCAACATGGTCTAGTGTAAGGCGTCCCTGCCCATGGTGGGGGGGTTGGAACTAAATGATCTTAAGGTCCTTTCCAACCCAAACCATTCTACGATTCTGTGATTCTATGATCTCTGTCTCCAGCTTCCTATCGCCTACTCTGCTGCTCAGCAGGCACTTAAAAAAAAAAAAAAAAAAAAAAAAGTGTAACGTTACTCCATTCCTTACCTTCCACTTGGTCCTGATCTTCTTTTCTGCTGTAATAAAATGACAGAAAAACCATTATGCCTACTCCAGCACACTGAGGAAAAGAGTTTTAAAAGAGACATGAATATGACTAGCCTTCTCAGAACACTGTCTTGTAAAAATCTAACCTCCCTCCCTCCCTGCCCTCTCTAACTCATTGCCCTGCCCCTAACCCCTACTATCTGGAAATATAACATCCTGCCTCTGCATTGTTGTATTTCAACTACACTAAGTAATTAGTTCTTAAAACCTTGATTAGGAATAGTACTGTGGCACACATCATAAAAAAGCAAATACCGAGAACAAGAGCTTCCCAGTATCAGAATATTTCAGAACTAAAATTAAGGTTTTGGCAACCAGATCTCTGTCTTTCAGATGTAATTGGTTTTGATATACAAACCTAGACACTTAAACAATTAAAACATGACAAGTGGCATTCAAACTTACTAGTAGGCTCTGCTGACCTAATCTGGCAGAGTAAGCAACCATTCTGATGAAAACTGGTTTAACTAGAGGTGACTGCTTGATTTTTTCAGAGGTTCCTTTTCAGATGTGCACAGTATCGCTCTTTTCACAGCAAGCCTGCCAGTACTGCCGTAGTGGAATACTGCTGTCTGCAGGCTTGCTAGGAAAAGAGGAAATGCAGCTGAAAGTGCAGCTGAAAGAGTTTCACACTCTGTGACCCAGACAGCAGTATCAGCAGGCTTGACAGGGTCACGGAGAGTCACATTCACTCTTTTCAGTTGCACTTTTCACCAGCTGGCTTAACATAAACACAACGAATTTCAGCTTAAAGGAACCACATATTGAAAATCTGTCATCACAGCTGTCTCTTTTATTAAAGGCAGTTTCAAAGCCTATGTAATAATGAACTTGTATTTGAATCCCCAAGGGTTCCAGAAGTCATAATCAAGGGATTATGGAATAACTGATTATTAAACACTGATACGTTCAACACAGCTAGTCAACATGTGATGTTAATCCAGGAGTCAAGTAAAACTGCAAGAAGTTTTGTCACACTGTAGTAGTTTGTGCTGAGTATGTTTTGCATCAAAGCATTCAATTCTCAGGTTAATGATCAATTGATGCTTAAAGAATTAAAGACTTTCTTGCCTGGCTCTCCAGTGTTCTTTCTAATGTGAAAAGTAAGTTGAGGCACAATGAACATCCCCACACCTATTAAACCTGAAAATCCCAGCAGCTGGAGGCCAAAAAGTTATTAAAGTAACTTATTAAAGTGATGTTATTATATTTTCCAGACAAACCCAAATGCTTATTTCTCATTCCATTCATATACTCTGCTGTGTACATGAAATTGAGGAGAACTAGAATGGAAGGACTTACATGTTTGTGTCTTTTACCAAGCCAGGCAGATGTTCTCTGTTGTAGTAGCTATAGCACTGATCACATACACGAGACAGATTTTCTCTGCAAGCTTCTACTGCCATTTTCTTGGTGGAGCAAGAGCTGCACACCAGCCTGCCACAGCGCCTGCAGTGATGGCGCCTGTTAAACTAGGCAAAAAAGGTCATGGATGAGCAACAGAAAGAATTTACTAAAGTCCTCTCCTATGTCTGCCTCCACTTGTGAGTAAACCTACTCCATTTGAAGAGAAGAAACACTAAGCATGATAAGGCTTTTCAGAACTATACAATGACTGACTCTCACTGTTACATTTCCTTTCTGGAGAGGGCACGTCAAAGGAGAAAAAAAACCCCACCAACTCCAAAAAACCACAAACCCAAAAGCCAGAGGCAGGTATTTAAAACACGTTTGCTGCTGTCTTGGGCATTCCACTCTTAAATTCTCCCCATTTTGATCACTGTGCTAGTTAGATCATCTCTTGGAAAAGTTAAAAGCTGTAGACTGTCTTTCTGACACCATCTTAGTAATTTCCAAATTCAAAATCAATAGATACTTTGAAAAACAGTACTCTTTCTAAGCAATAGAAGAGAACAGACTGCCAGCACAGCTGCAAAACTCAAAATTAATCTTCTCCCTTAGAGCACCAATGCAGTTGCCCACATGGTCTACGCACCAACAGGTCTTAGCAAAGTGTAACCAACAACAAAGTACACATTTTCATCTGAATATGATGCTCATGTTATTTCCTGCCAGCACTGTCAACTAGACAGCTTTCTGAAAGATTACTAACGCTATTATTACACATTTTTTAGATCATATAGTTTTCTCTCTGATGATCAGATTTCCTGTTGTGGCTCTATCACTTCACAGGACTCTGAGGAGCTAACTGTTGCCAGTCTCCTCAACTACACTAAACAGAAACAGTTAAATATCAAAGGACTGGCAATCTTGTCAGGCCTACACTGATGCAGACAAACTTTCTGAAGTAGCTAGTGTCTCTTAGGAAACAGGCTATGAGCAAGTTTTCATATTAAGGTCACATATCTGTAAGGAATGTTTGTACTCAATTTTTGTTCCTTACCATAGTGAAACGTTCAGTTTTGCAAACCATACATATCGTTTCAGTGTCATCAGGTATCCATTGCTGCTTTGGTGGTGGCTTCTCAGGAGGCACAAATTCTTGAGGGCACAAATTCTGCTGCAGAATTCTGTCTCTGGGACTTGCAGGTATGGTGACACCTTAAAAAGACCCAGGCCAAGAAAAACACAGAATGAGATTTAAGCTCTTTAATGCAGTGTTGAATAGCAGAAAACACCGCATATTTACTGAGGCTGTAAGATCTTTATGGCTCACAAGATGACTCCCATCACCTTCAACCAGGCATGGCAAAGTAACATTGTTTAAGGAATACATATACTTTAAGCTAAGACCGTAAGGTTGTAAACTTACAGTATTTCAATACTGATAAGCAAAAGTACATACTTGCTAATAGACCTTTACCATAATCATTAGAAAAGCATAAACCAACTTGTCAACATCTGTTCTTTTATCATAAGCAGGCACTTAGATGAGGAAGAAATAAATACCCCAGTATATGGATACCAAAGAGTGATATAGCATAAAATATAAAGATACCCAGTGTTGACATTCATGAAGACTGGGACTTTTTTAATCACGGGAGAGGTGTGGTATGGCTAGCAACAGCATATCCCTCCCTGTTCTGGTCCCCTTTACAATCTAATGTGTGGAAATCAGTTCACAGAGGCAGAAGTTTAAATCTTTGTCTTTTGGGATCTCCTGACCTTGCCAGTGAAATATTCATTGAATCAAGTTTACAGTATTAGATGGGCTTTTAGTTTATATGCTGTGAGCCAGTTACACTACAGGCTAATTATAAAGTTCAACATGTCATTGCAGCCCTGCAAGCCACTTTCTGTGTACATGAATACTAAACTAAAAAAGAAAAAAAATCTCCATTCCATAAAGCTAACTCATGCTCATCCAAGTAAACACTGGATTGCAAAGGAACACATTAGAGGACAATGAATTCAAGTTTTGTAACAACAGACAAACATTAAGCTGACCATTAGGAGAAAAACTGATGAGCTACGCAGCCCAAACCAAAGACACTGCTGTTGCTTTGCGTAGACAGAGCAAGAGTCTTCAGTTCAGTATACAGAACCAGAGAACAGCTCAGATACCCTAAACTGTAGATCAGGGTATCGTTGTGCAGCTCTAGTTCAGCCCACCAGTTGCTGAGAATCAATAGCCTTGGTGGTATGAAGGTATCCTTTGCTGGTCATTCCCTGCGAGCACAGACTGTGCATCTCTCACAATATATATCCTCCAAAGACTGCATTTCTTGCATTAGATGCTGAACGGAATCTATATAAGGATCTGTGGTTGGTTTTAAGCCATAAGCATTCTTCAGTTGTTTTGGCTTAAATTATTTTGTTTCTATTTATCTGTGTTTGAGGACTGTGAGTGGAGCCTCTCAGGCAATACAAGGTCACATTCCCTCAGGTCACAAGAGGGATCCTAGAAAAAAATAAATTCAAGGACCAAAAGAATTACAAAAAAAATACAACACGAATGAGACTTCTATTGTAAAGGCAAAGTTAAGAGCCAGAAATAAAAAAGTTACTGAGCAAAGAATAGGAAAACTGGGAGAAGTACCACAATGATGGGAGTCCAAGCAAGCTCTGCCTATATACCCAGACTGAGAAGTTAAGACAGAGAAAGATTAACCTGCAGCACCAGTAATCCACTGCAGATGTAGTCTGGTTTCCTATGGTCTGTTCAGGCTTGGTTTTTTCTGTGGTGTCTGGAATAGAAAGCTTTCGCACTGATTTTTCAGACATATTGTAGATACCTACCAAAACTCAAACAGAGCTGTAAACTTCTTGTTGCCCTTTAAGTTTTCTTTTAATTGGACCCAAAGTACCCAACTGCAGAGATCTACTAACCTGCATTAAATGTGACCCAAGTTACTATTAAGCAGAGGGACCCACATACACAGGAGATAAAACAAATACGAGCAGATTCAAAGAAAATGGCACCAAGGTCTTAACCTTACCAGTAAAGCTGACAGGAGATAGTTCTGATGATCCCGATTTAGATGTTGTTTCAGACTCCAATACATGATTGAGACTTTCTTGGATACGTATCAGAGAATCTAGAACAAAGGGAAGGGAAAAAAGAAAAATAATTGGAGAACAATACTGGCCATACATCTACCTGTTTTTACAAAGATAAGAGGAATCCATCCACAGGACTATGTAAGAATGACAAAACAAATCAGGACTAGCTATGTAACTACAAATTACTATGCGTTCATGAAAATTAGCCCACAACAATTAATGCAAAACTATATATTCAATGACCTAAAACACAAGAGAAAAAGATCCTTATCAAAGCAATGGCCTACTGATAGGCACAGGGATAATAAAGCAGAGAATAAGTACCAGATGTGAAAAGAATTAGTTGATGCAAGATGCTCATGGCAAATATTAAATGCTTCACATCACAGTGGAAGGAATATTCTTGCAAAATTATATGTCATTTGGCATGAAAAGATAGGTAAGTGCTGCTTTTTTGTTAGCAAGAGCTGTATCTTTAAACCATTAGATGAAGTCAACATTTGGAACTGGCATAAAGCAAGTTGGTACCATATAGGTAGGTAGAAATAGACAGATAGATAGGTACACACATGATGCAGTTTTAATACAGTGAAACAAAAGCACTAGACTTGATCTGCAGCACCCTCTGCTGTTCCAGTTCTAAAACCCTGAGAGTGCCAAATACAGGAAAATCAGACAACATGGCAGAGAAAGGACTGGCAAACCAGAAAGGAGAATCGTGCTGAGAATGTTAAAAAGAACTACAGGTTTAAACATCTTTTATATGATAAAAGGGACAGGACTCTGGCAGGAGGGCAGGCTTTAGAACTCCTTAAGTTGTCTGTGACCTTGTGTTAAACAGGAACAGAATGAAATAAAATTGAAGTTTAGAAGAAAAGAGACCCCAAAAAGGAGCAGAGGAAAGTATGAGAAACTTTTGAAGCTGTTGGTCCTTGAGAATATCTATTTACAAGACAGGCAAAGACTTTAAGAATATGTTCTGGGCTAGAGGGAGACTGGAGGCACACATCTGAAAGTGTTTTGCCACAGTTGGTGAAATTATTCTGGGTGGAAATTGGCCCTTCTTTCCCAAGTGAAAAACAGCATTCTCAGGGGCAGTCACCTGATCTCTTTTCTTTTAATGCAAAAGGGAAGTTGAGAGCTTTTTCTGCATACTTGGAGAGCAAATTGTCAATGTCTTCTACAGTAAAACCAATTTCCTGTCCAGCTAAGAGCTGGTGCAGTGTCTGCACAGCGACAGCTACCCAGTCCACCTTCATATTCATGAGGAGCTGTTCCAGCATGAGCAGTGGCCTGGAGGAGAGGTGGAAGTAGTTAACACGGGAAAGCTCAGGCAGAGTCAGCAGCACCTGAGACACAAGGAGAAAAGCCTATTAAAATCATACACCTTCAAATCTGTGTTTCTGTAAAATTAAAGACAAGAAATTAGCACAGTAGCTTATGAAGAGAACGGAATAACATAGAAAGGCCAAAAAATGGAGGTGGGACTTCTCAGACCTATTCCTACTTCCGTTACAGAACTATTGAGTGGATTTGCAGAAATTACTCAGCTTCCACTTTCCCATTCTATAAAACACTATCTCATTTCAAAGTTGAAGAGTGGAAAGCATTCTGTGACTCTGTGACAAATTGTAAGGTAGAGCACATTCTCTTAATAAAATAAGATATAAAAAGAGTATTAGCCCAATCATTCTTCCATCACTTGAAGAAACATTAGGAGAATTGCTCTTATTTTGTCTTCTCAAAGATAGACAGCTAATAGGGACACTTCCCAAAATAAATCATCTCTTCGGAAGCGACAAGTAAGGAAACAGGAAGCCTGACAAAATACTGTGGCTGCACACACTGGAACAAGCTGCTATTTGTATTCCTACAACAAAACAGACATTACCAAAAGCACTGCATTTTGTTTACATATAATGCATTTGACTAAGATAATCTACTGGTTAATGAATGCATCTATTCCCAGGCTGAGCACAGAACCTGTACGACTTCTGTAAAGGCAATGACCATCCAAAAAGAGGAGTGATACTGTCTACCTTTGGAAGGCATTTGGGCAAAAACATGCCTTGTAAGTGTCAAAGACCACCATACAGGTGGCCATATGTAGGACACCTGGTGTTACTGACCCAGAGAGTTAGTTGAGGATGCTTTCTTTTTCACTTGGGACAAAGACAGCAACTGTCCTGATAAACACCACAATTTTATTTTATTCTGCCCCCACTCTCTTTTAGCCTATGTATTCCTCCACTCCCTACAGCTCAAACACAAGACTGATCTGTTCACATTGGGAGCTACAACCACCTCATAATACAGGAACCGCAAAGACGGAGAAGGGGAAGAGAAGTTTTAAGCCATCTCTATCTTTCCTTTGGATCTTGAGACTGAGGATCTTAGACCTGATATGATGAGAATGCTCTCGTAAAATGTAGAGACTTTATATATTATGTATTACAAAATTACTTCTATAATTATATTTTGCCATAAATCCCACAATGCAGGAATTTTACTCACCTTTGATCCCATATAGAGTGCCTGGATTTCATTACGGCGTGCTGCTGTCAGATCTGCGTAGAAGTGAGCTGTGAGGTAATCAGCCAAGAAGTGAGAGCCTGCCAAGTTCGGATGCTGGTCAAGGGACTGTTCACTGATGGCAAGGCAAATGCCAGGGTCTTCAATTCTTTGTAAAAGCTATAAAAACAAATAAAATACAGTGAAACCCTGCTACATTCCTGGGGAGTAGCCTTTATAATGGGCAGTCCATAATGGATTATTGCCTCAAGCAAATTAACTTGCACAAGTGTTTTACATATATAAGGATGATTTAGATAATCCATTTATAGACTACTCATTGCCTGTTTGCTCCATTTATTAATCAAAATATTTTAAAAATTAAATTAAGCAAAAAATTAAAGAAGGAATAGGTCAGAAGGTGTAGTGGTCAGAAGTCTGCCCTTTGCTTCCAGAGTATTTTCAAAGCTATGTACTCTGAAAGAGCCTGCACTTTATTTTATGCTCTCTGTTATTAGCAACAGCTCTGTAATTATTAAAACCAGAAGAAATCACACTTCACTAATTTGGGCACTGAAGCACAACTGACCAATTCCTCTTATTAGTTTCACTATTGGTTCTTCTGTTTAAGCAGCACAGAAATGCTTCATTATCATTTTTCAAATATAATGGGCCTTTTATTTTCATGTAAGGAACATTTCCAACAACTAGATTGCCAAGCTGGATTTTCACTTAAGTGGAACAGTGGAGAGCCAGGATTCTGAAAGCATATCTAAGCAAACAGCATCTCTTAAGGAAGGAACCAAAAAGATAATGAAAATACACATGAAGAAAGCAAAGAAAATGTTTTTCAACTTATTTGAGCTATGGATGTAAGTCTGAAAGAGTCTTGCTATTACCTGCAATGCTTTTTCCATCTCTCCCATCTCCAGTAAGTGAAGAAGATGCTCCCGGTGAAGGCTGATCAAATCTTCTCTTGGGACAGGATACAAGTGCCCCCATTCCTCACACAACTCATAATCCTAAAGAATAAAAAAAAACCAGAGGAAAAATAAAACAATAGAAGGACAAACTCTACCCTCTCTGATACTTTCTCCCAAAGTTTTGATCAACTTCAAGAAATTCTGTAGTTTAGACTCCTCTTCCACCTGCAAAAAGTAAATAATTACACTGACAAGGGGAAGATTATGATGATAGTCAAGTTTGTCAGAGCCACTGCCTGCATTGAGAATACCTTTTCATCTCACAGTAAAGCCAGCCAGATTCACAGTATTAGTACTTATATAATAATCAAGCCTGTATTATGCCAAAAGCCATGCTATTAAAATCTTCAATATTCTAAGAGAAAAGAACAAGTTGTATCTCAGAGTAAGAGTTATAACTTTAACTTACAGATTATTAACTACATGTAAATCTTGACATTAAACACAGATGTGTGTGTGTTTCTGAAGCACAGAACTGAGCAAAGCAATCCTTCCTCCCAAGGTAATCTCCGTTGATCAGTGTTTTAAGATCCTATTTCAACAAATTTATCTATCCAAAGTTTAATGCAATCCAATTCAACAAAATTCACAACAGGATGCCTAACCTTTGCCTTTAGAATTATATTCATGACGGCCTGGGGGTCATCAGTGCAGGCTTTTTTCAGCTCCTGCCAGTCATTCCACAATGGTTCATTTTGCACATTCAGAATCTGAAAGGAAGTTAGTATTAGGATAGCACAAGTTATAAAAGCTTTATCTACAATAATACAGTCTAAGGCAACAGCTGAGCTGATCACATCTAGAGCTGCTTCATATGAAGAAAAAAGTCAAAAAGGAGACCCACATTTATGTCTAGCCCTTTTCCAGGATGTTGTAATGCACTTGCACCACAAAAATGACCACACAACTTTCTCAGAGGTATGAGTCTACAAAAAACACTTATAAGGGAAGGTTTTTGAAAGACTAGATGTCCTGGACTTAAACCATGACACTAGATGCCAGTAATTATGGATGAAAAAGTACATGTGTACTGCAGACATTGCTGGCAGCTAACTGAGCTGTGAGTTAGCAGAACCACCACCGGACAAGCTCAGCAGGGATTTATGACTCCTTTTTTTGCTCTGTTTGGCTTTTCAGTCTGTGGTGAACTCTAGGCCAGCTGGTCTGACTGAACTTGGGTATCTGCACTACCCTGCAGTTAGAACTGCCTACAATACAAACACTCTTATTGGACCACTAGTCTTGTACACCATGCCTAGGTATATCTGCACCTCTCAAACTTATAAAAGGATGAATCACCACAGAAAGCTTCCAGAGGCTCCAGCATTTGTATAGAATGGAAAAAAAAATATTTTGCAAAAAAGCAGCCTCACACAAATGTGTATGTCTAATCATGTTTGCAGACCTGGATGCTAATATGAGAGTAGAAGAGTTATGAAGGATGGGAGCAGAATGTTAATTGGGTATTACAGCACTCAAAACGCATGAATTGTTTTGGATGAAAGACTTGAAAAGCTATTATGATGAAAAAAGAACCAAGGGCTACAACTTTTTCACAGGGCAAGCATATTTGCTCCCTGCTACCTATTTCATCTCACTGGTTACTTGAAGAATAACTTTATACCTTTTCATAAACCTGAAGTTCTTTCTTCCTGCTCTGCAGACTGGCTTTCAGTTCATCAGCTATGCCCAAATCAGAAATGCAGTAAGCTAGGATTTCCAAACAGGCATCAAGGGGCCATTTGTCCAGATAGCGCAGAGCCAACCTACTTCTCAATGTTGCATTTTTTACTGGGAACAAGTATTGCCAACCATCCTTATCTGTGGAGGAAACAAAGCACTAGTTTGAAACTCAGTTTGTGTAATTTGGCAAATAAAAAAAATCCTCATCCTCACTGGATCACATTACCAAAAGAAACAGTACACTGCTGAAAAATCTATGCAAGACTCATCCCAAGCATCAGATTCTCAGGAAGTAACCCAAGTTAGCATAGACATTTACTATCTCTACACTCCAAAAGGCACCTGCTTTCACAGGATACATCATCCATGTATGACAATGACACTGCTGTAAGAGATGCTCCATTAACAGTACCATGATTAATGTCTACTCATGTATTCAGCGCTCCACATAAAAATACCACCACAGGTGCATTCCAGTTCTCTTGTACCAAATTGGTCAAGATTTGCACATTTGCAAAACCGAAACTATGCCATCAGAGAAAGCAAATTTAGAATTAAGGAAGGGAAGGGATCAACTTCCGTCTTTGGATTTGCCCAAGGACCACTACTTTAGTTTCACCTCTTGATCCAGGCTGTATTCTTCATTAAAAGAAAAAAAAAAAAAAGATGAAGAGAAAAAAGCCTGACTTAATCCTTTTTACCTTCAGCAGTTGCACAGCTCAGCACAGCATCCTTCACATTGACCAGCTCCTCCATGTCCTGACTGTACCGATCTAAGACCTTCAGAGCTCTGTCCCAATTCTTTGCAGCAAGAGCTTGTTGAAAGACTCCCATTAATACCTTAACAGCTGTGTTGGAATGCAATCCTAGGAGAACCAGAGATATGTATGTCTTGCCAGAGAAGACAGTAGCCAAACTGCTACCTTCCTCTTGCCGATTCTGAAGTGGCTCAAACATAGTAAGAAGAAATCGTTCCAATATTGGAAACTCCTTCAACAATGTCTCACACTCCCTGGAAATCTGCTCCAAACCTAAGGGCACCTCCCGTTTGCCCCGAAATTCCATCCAAGATAAACTCGATTTGGGAATTTTCTGTATATTAGATGCACTCAGACATGCCACTGTGGCCATCAGCTTTGACTGAGACTTTAGGAAGTCTAGGGAGGAGGCAGTGAGTGTGTGCGGGCTCAGGTCATTTACAGGGGATGAGGCCTGAGTAGAGATATCCTCAGAGGTCACTGCAGAATTGAGAATAGGTATTTCAACATCTGGCAGGCAGTGGCAGGCACACTGGTGTGCTAAGTTGTTGATGTTTGTCAGAAGAGACTTCACCTGGCTGTTTTGCCTTGCACTGCACAATGACAGTGGTTCACAGCAACAGTTAACAATAACTTGCTGCACATTCAAGTTCAACTCTTTTTTAGCCAAGAGAGAGGAAACCCTGCAGGATTGAAAACAGAAACAGCTTACCCAGAACACATAAAAGGTACTTTACA
The DNA here is from genome assembly GCF_004027225.2 of Strigops habroptila. Lineage (NCBI taxonomy): Eukaryota > Metazoa > Chordata > Aves > Psittaciformes > Psittacidae > Strigops > Strigops habroptila. Next base: position 46,647,893 of record NC_046358.1, on the reverse strand, counting down.
ATTACATATTTTCATAAATCTGCCAAATGCTTTGTGAAGACAAGCCCCCTAATATTCTTCACAGGCACATACCGGGGGAGACTACATATCCTATGTTTACTCAGTATGAAAAAAATGTATACAGCACAACACTGGTAATTCAGAGCTTATGCTGCCATTCCTTTAATGAAAAGGAACTTATTCCTCAAACATTCACTTTTACCTAAATGTAGCATACTAAAGTTCACAGTTAGTGCTCATCTTTTTAAGAGCTTCTTTGTCAAATCACTTTCCATGCCAGCCTAATTTAGTAATATGTGATGGAAATACCTTAGATTATCCAGTTTACTTACTGACTAGGGCAAGGGCCGTGCCTTGCTGCATTCATAAGAAGCCCTACTGGTCTATTACATCTTATTACACTGCTAAGTTGCAAGCCCACTGCTCTGAACTGTCACACATTCAATTAAAAAAATCCACATAAACGCACTCACTCTTCACAATAGACAGCAACTGTTACAAATACAGAGCCATACTTTTCACTATTAAAAATCTTCAGGTTGATAGAGAAGCCACTGACTAAGCTCCTCCCTACACCCCAACCCTTGCAGCATTAAGTGATTGGCTGGTGGGACACAGCTGGCTGTACTACCTGTGCTAAGCAGCCAGAGAAGAATTTAATCCTGGCTGAGGTCTTAAGTCACCAACACCAAAATAACCTAGAGAAGTATATAACCTTAAAAGTACCAACCTGTCAGGATGAACCTGTTTCTCAAACACAAGCTGGGAGAGCAGCTGAGATGGACTCTGCTGTAACAGTATGAAAGGGTTCCCCACTTTCACTTCTGCAGATGTATCTTAAAAAAAGAAAATCAGAACATTTGTTATAATACAAACATATTAGCGGAATATACTAAACAAGTCTTATTTTATGTACAAATTTTAAGAGCCTGAGTCTGAAACCTCTTTGACTAAATTCACAGATGTCCGCATTCACACCAGTGGTAAAATCCTGAGCAGACTGCAAGGCATTTGTAATTACGACAGGCCTCTCAAACTTGGCACCATGAGATCACATTTTACTAGACCTAATACCAAATCAGGTACAGTGGAGACTCCTTGGCTTTTACGCAATCTAGGTTCACAGTTTAGCCAACTCTATTTCAAACTTTAACCAAAATGTGAATTTGTGGTGAGACATATAAAATATGCAATATTGGTTTCTAAGGAGTCTCTGCATGTAGATTAGTGAGTCCATGGTCTGCCAAGTCAAAGTGAAAAAAGGCAGAGGGAACTCACAGATGTACAGCTACTTCTACAAAAGGAGTGAAACCCTGGCCAGTATTGTTGAAAAGCCTTTGTATCCACTACTGAGTTATGTCGAGTAGCTCTGAACATATTCTCCTAAGTTTACCTTTTCCCTTTATCTTCCCGTACAATAAAATTTCCCCAAAACTCACTCTGCCCTTAAATACTGTGTGGTTTTTTTGGCTATGGCAGTCAGCCAACGAGGACTGATTCATGTCCATACAGAAGTTACAGTTGTTATGGTAGTGACCTTGAGCTGAACCAGCATGTCTGAAAACATATTTTTGCCCTTTTCTCTTGGGAAGATATTCTCTGAAATCAGTACTGTGGTATTTTACACTAGAGCAGCTCTATTAACGTCAAATTTAAAACTCAGACAAGTGGTTTTTCTCCTAGCAGATTGAATTTTCTGTTCTTCTGATAGCTTTATGTGCCAATGGTGCCTTTCTTTTCATGCACCACCATCATCGTCTGATTATCTGAAAAAAAATCTGCCTAGTGACCTCTGCATAGCCGCCTACACACTCTCTTGTTATCCCTGTGGAGCAGGAGGGCACTGGTTGCCTCTAACTGAGCTGAAAAGTGCACAGCATGCTAATCCACTGGATGCAAGAATCAATCTTGCCTTACAGAGTAGTGATCAGAATTTTTGGAGGTCAAGAGTTCATTTTGTCTAACTGAAATACAGAATCTGGGCAGTAGTTAACATTTCTGTTCTCGTTTTCCTACTGCCACCAGCTATTTTTATCTTAGCTGTGAGTGGCCTAGGTGTTAAGAAATAAAATTGAAAAAGCAGCTCAATAATCAGCAAAATGAAAAGATGTGACTATGCACAGGTAGTAGGCATGTTTGGCAAGGAACCATTTTTGTACTTTCCAGAATCAGGCCAGACTACACAGTCTGGGTATCTTCACCTAGGCTCAGACCTTCTAGCAGAAATCCCTTACCTAGCTCTGTATTCAGGCTTTGTAATACAACAGCAGCCAGTCTAGTGATGTAGTCAAAGAAGGACTTCACAAAGTTTGTCTGCGTGTTGCTCTCTGGCGTGATTTGGACATGTTGGTCAAGAGTTCTCAGCAGGAGCTGTGACTGATTCCAAACCAGGTGCTTCTCTAGCTCCGCAGATTTGAGAGAGGCCTGCTCCACCAAGGTGCCAAGCAAGCTGCCTTTAGAGTCTGGTTTAAGAGAACAGACACACATCTAAGATTCAAGTAAGTATTAAATGCCAAAAAGGAAGAGTAGGAAGAAAATAAAAGAAAAAGGCAACAGTAAGGATACACCAAATTATCTATAAGGTGTCAGCTTAAAATACACTGTAAGAATTCCTTGTTAGGACTGAAGAAAAATAGGACAAATAATAACCTCAATTGTACTCATGAATAGTTCCCTTTCATCTCTGTCAAGTTCACAATTTTAGCTCTGAGAACAAGTGCTCAGAATATAAGAATTACAGATAAAATTTACACTTTGCATTTACAATTTGAACAAAAAAAATATTTATGCATTTCTCAAAGAGCATTACAACTAGATTTAGAGTTACTTGGACAGGGGAAAAAAAAAAGTTTAGATCCATTTGTCAGTCTTCACAATCACACAAGTAACTCACCCACAGAACGTTCAACATGTGTCAGTGCTTTTAGGATTTGATCCAGATTTTGTGATAAAACAATTTCATTAGTAATACTTTCTTCAGTCAAGGCAGGGTAGCAAGCTTGCAGAAGGTTTACAATACTGCATCGAAAATGACTCCCTATTTTCTCATCTGAGACCTCTACAAAGAGGGAGAAAGAAACAGCAACTATAACAAAGACAGAAATACTTTTGCACAGAAAAATCCCCACAGAACCAAAACTGTTTTACTATACAGTTAGCTTGCCAAATTCAAAGTGTTTCCTTTTACTCGGAATTGAGCTTGGATCTTGCCCCCCCACTCCTTTTTTGTTTTAAATACTAACCTAAAAACCTGAAAGTTCAAATTTCCATTGCAACAGAGCACAAGAACTGGATTTAAGCACATTTCAACAGAGTATCTTAACAGCAAAGCATACTACCTGGCTTGGATTGCCCTTGAGATGTGCAGGAATAGTTGAGAATTTTACTTATTTGCTGGAGAACTGCTGGGAAACCCTTTACACCTTCAGAGTACAGTGAAACAAAGTCAGGATGGTGGCCTGGAAAAGTCATTGTGCAAAAAGAGACAAAATAAAAGGAGTGGAAAAAGGAGAAACTAACATAAAAAGTACAAAATGAGAGTTAGTGAAGACTCAGGTGTTAGCACAAACACCACACCACAGATAGGCATTTTCTGCTCCCAGGCCCAAGTTAATAAACACAAAAATCAAAAGCCTACCCCGAGTTTCAAGGCTGTTGTACAGTCTTCTTTCTGTTGTTTCCAAAAGCTGTTTGCACGTCTTCCAAAGACGGCACTGAGTACAAGCCAGGTCAAATGCTGCCATTGCTGAAGGACTGAGGTCTTCCAGCACTTCCCGCAGAGGATCAGTATGCTCCAGCTGGATATTGTTTATCCAGAAGTTTTCTTGGAGAGTAGGGGCAAGACTTCCAGAAGTTGCAAGCAATTTATCAGTAACATCCGAGATGGAATAAAATACCATACCTGCATGCGTCAGTAAAACACACAATCACTGACTAAATATGCTACGTGTCTCAGATCCTGTCAGAGATGATTATTCTCTTAATCCTTTCGGAAAATAGTTCAATAGGTGACCTGCATCACAGACCAATTACTGCAGAACGGATAAAACTAACTGGGCATCAAAAGCAAATTTCAGCATTCTTAGTCTTCACTTATCTCAAAGAACCACCACTTACTCTTCTGAACAATTGCTGTACTCATTATGACAGTATTCCAATTGCTTTTGAATTCCTATTTTCCTATTTTCTACCTCTCCCTCTCCCTCACCTTTTATGATAAAAAATTCAAAACCCCTAGTCCTTACCAGCTGCTGCTGCATTCCCAATAGCTTGCAGTGTCGAACGACCACTGCCAGATTTCCTGATGCCTCCAGTGCCATCCGATGCTTGATTATCAATATTTTGCTCCACTCTTGCCATTTCTTGTACCGCCTCTTGGTAGCGCTCCATGAAAACCAATTCACCGTAGCAAGGTGAAGTATCCAGATTAAACATCAAAGCCACCTTTCAAAAATAGCAATAGATGTAATTACAAAGCATGTCAACAGAACTTTTGAAAGGTCAAAGAACTTTGGGGGTTTTTAGAAGAGATGAAGGAATAAAATAAAACAGATACTTCAACTGAAAAAAGCCCCCCCAGACACAGAAGGCTGAAATGGTTGTTTTTTCTAGAGAGTTTTAAGTGCCTGAAAATCAGGACCTTAGAGAAGATTTTCACCTATTTTTATAAAGCTCAACTATTATTTGTTGCAAAGCTACAGCTGAATTAATCTTTGTAAACCACATCTTGCAGAATAACTCTTCATGATTTCAATACACTATGTAACAAAAAAAAAAAAAAAAAAAAAAAATATCAAGTTGGGCCTCCAAAGTAAACTATTTTAAACAAATTCTTATTCAGCAAGGAATTAAGCTAGAAATTTACACACAGAGTAGGTAAGCACAGCTGTGCAAGTTTCTATTATCAAACCAACAACAGAACACAAACCAAGCTTGAACTCATCATCAGTGATACTGAAATTCAAAGTAACGAAGCAAAACAAAATGCCTCTTTTGGCCCTGTAAGCAGAGATTAAGTGGTATGCTTGACATCAAACAGAACTAATGAGTTGAGCAGTAACCTGCTGCTAACACAATGCTTAAATGATACTAATTGCTCTGATATCACTCTCAAACTCAGCCAGGTCACTGCTTTTTGTAGAGGATCAAATCACTGGTGGACCTCAACATATTTTTTTCAGAGCATAAGCCCAAAAGCCCCTTAGAGAAAGGTATGCAGAGCTGTGAGGGAGCAAAGAACTACAAACCTGCGGACTGTCAACTTCAAGTCTTTCTGCCTGTTTTCAGTACCATGAATTCAGCCTCAAAACATACCTCCTTCAAATAAATGTAATCACCACTTCGGCTCTGTTTTGGGTAAGGAACACATTTGCATGTTCCTGCCAAGCTTACAAGTGGCAGTGTCATGGGTTTTATTCACTGACTAAAGTAAGCAGTTCAGATTCTGCTTCCTCAGGAGACTTTATATGAGCTCTTTATGATCTTCATTCAGTTGAAACACTAAGCTTGACCAGCTCTCAAACATTTTCAAACTTTGAGAACCCAGGCTTAGAGAAAACATTTTTATATAACAAGGAATAAAACCACCCCGCATTCTTGGGATCTTGGTTTGGAATATCTTTGATCTTCCACTTGACTTCTGAAGTGACCCTTTCACTTGGAATGCAGATGCTTCAGCCCTATGCTTCCTAACGCAGAAGAAGCAGGAATTTCATCTGCTATCACAACCACAAATATCAATAGCAAATTACATTTTTAATTGTACAAAATACATGCAACTCTTTTACCTGATGGGCTTCTACGAAATTTCCCCTCAAAACACAAGACACTAACAGTGATTCTGGTGGGGAAAGCATCATAGGAATGAGGGGGTTTTGCTGCTGTGGTCTCGCCCTGCTTTCCAAATCACTCAAGCCAGACACATTACTGGTGCTTCCCTCTGCAAGACAACAGAATTCATCAGTATAATATTATGGAAAAAAACATTTCACTAGATAACAGCCAAATATCAGATACTTAATATATTTAACACAAAGATATAGGAGCAGAGTTGCAAGGAAGTTTTAGCATAGAGGTCAACATAAATATCTTGTTATAAATTCTTGCAATATTTCACTACTTGATCAGAACTTTCAGTTTGGATCTCATCCAAATATAACACTGTTTAGCAGCTACATAATGTGCACGCAATGCTAGGGCACTGGTTCAATAGGGATGAAGGGAGAAGTCTTAACTATTGGACTTGTTAAATCAATTTAACATGCCTAAGAATGTTTTAGAATGGTCTGTTAGCTTCTGTGACTGTTGCATCTCACTGCATTGCCTACTGTTTCCTGAAAGCCAAAAATATCAAGAAAAATCTAATTTTCTTATTCCAGAAGACATATATTAATCTAATTAGAGAAAAAGTCAGCCCAAAAATGGGAGCTCTCAGAAGTGAAGAGTTCTAATCCTCTTCTACACAAGCAGTAATTCACATTAAATCATCAAGCAAATACATCATCATGCACACTGACAAGACAAACAAATACTACTTTTGTGGCTTAATACCTGAAGTACTGGTGCTTAGCTCACTACTTGTACTTTCTAATGATGGACTGGAAGTTCCCTCTTTCCCATCTAAAACAGAAACAAATAAAACCTGATATATTAAATGCACTCTTCCTAGACAAGGTAATTAAAACTTACTGCAAATAACAGGCCAGGCAACCACAAGAGATCTTCAAGAGTGTCTCACAATGAGCCATCACTGATGTCTATGACAAATGCAAAACCTCCTGATTTGAAGAAAATGTTAGGCAGGAAACTATGTTAGGGTGACCCATCAGTGACTCATGTGAGATACTTTAAAGCTTCTTATTTTGGAACATCCCACTCCAAAACCAGATGTACCTTTTAAAGGCTAAATAGAGAAAGGGTGAGGAATCCAACCTTCTCCTAAGGCTGTCAATCTAAACCACAGATTCCTGTAGATTCACATCCTAGATACTATTGTGATAGGGATGAAAATATACCAAACAGTCATTGGATATAACGGAGAAAGGAAAGAATTGTACTGTAGTTGCAAAGTTCAGACTATGTATGAAAGAACTTATTTTCTAACCTGAATTTAAAATTAATTATCTTTTAGTTGTGCAGGTGAACTTTAAGAAAACAACCTCAAACCAAGTGGAACTTGACTAAGACATTTCAAATCAGCTAGAAAACTAAAGAAAATAAATCTAGTTCTCTACTCCTAGTCTATTAAATGTAATTGCATTCAGCTATGAGCTCAGCAAAATTACACACATTTCAGAGATGTCTTCTCCAAGTCACTTTTTCAACCCACCTGTCTTGTACCTTTGAGATCTACTTCGTTTCTTAAAGCTGGAGCACCTGATTAAAGAGCAGTATCTCCTGGAAGTTGCAAGCTGATGTTCTGTGAAGCATTTAAGCAAAAACATTACCAAATAGCTGGACAGGCCATCAACAGTTACATGTCTGAATTAGAGTCTATCAGCACATTTACATAGGTAGAACTATGATAGCAATTTCCAAAGGAAACACAGTTAATCTCAGCTAAGAGCTCTTTTGCAATGAAGTTTAAACTATCACCTTGAAGTAATTTTGATGCAATTAATCTTTCACATCCACATCCAATGTTGCTTGGAATGTACTATACCTTCTTACACATCCCTGATGAGTACTAAGGGTTTTTTCCAACCTAAATGATTCCACGATTCTAACTGTACAGAAAAGTAGGTATAGCCCAAGTACATAAACAGCTAGAAACAGGGTAAAAAGAATAAGAATTAAAATAGTAAAAGAGAGTTTGATCTGTCATTAAGGTTTTGCTGAAATAACTGGGTTTTTCAATACACGGTAGTATGAACCCTGACTCAGTCAACAGTTCTGGAAGTGAGCAAGTAATGGGGGTGTCAGCCCTTGAAACAAAAAAATCCAAGAGATATGCAGTGTCAATAAAAGCCACCTTTCCCTGAAAGATGTTCACCAAATAATTGTCATCATTTGTCAGAAATCAGGACTCAAATGTACAGAATCCCACAGAAAGCTGCTGCCACAGAAATACTGAGGGCTGCCTACTCAAACAGAAGTCCCAGCACATCCCCTCCTTTACAGGGGAAATAGTTGAACACAAGTTTGGAAACTTGGAACATTTAAGGTCCATACTGCCCAGTCTTTCCTGGGACACAGACTTTGCATGGTCAGAGATACACAATAAGCCACACTATGACACAAGCAGAAATCTGATAGTAGTAGGGCTGACAACATGGAATAAGGTGGGAAATAGGCTCCTGAGGGTGTTGTTCTAGCTACTCCTGAGGAGTGGTCTGCATCCCAGAATAATCCAACTTCCTCTTCCTAACATGTCTCTAGAGTAGGCTAAATCAACACTTCATGAATGAAATGAGTCTATCTGGCTTGCACTGTATCACACACACCACCATGTCCCTTCGTATCATTGCACTGTCAATACAACTTGTAACAAAAGAACAAGAGAAAGACAAACTGAAGCAGTGTGTCCACAAAGGGGAGACAGAAAACTCAAAACTCTCTGATTAGAATAGAGATTACTCCTACTGGGGAATGGTGAAAGAACGAGGTAATCTCCAACTAGATCACTCTCCTAGTATCTGCCAAAATGTGCTCAGGGAATTTCATCCAGACTACTGCCTGGGCAGCTGTAACAATGTCCTGGTTTCAGCTGGGACACAGTTAATTTTCTTCCTAGTCACTAGTAGAGTGAGAAGCTGCGTGGTACTTAGTTGCCATCTGGGGTAAATCAGGACACAGAACAGTGTGGATGTATCAGGAAGTGCTAAATACGAAGCTTACCTGCACTTCTGTTACTCATCACCACCTTGTATCGCCAGTGAGCTTCAGAAAGATATTTGGAAAACTGTAACACGTGACTTCCAAAGGCATCTCTGTTTGCAGAAAGATTCAAGCACTCTACAAGCTCCAGCTCTTCATGAGGTACATTACTAGAGTCCCATGGGAGAGAACTCTGAATTTCTTCCAGATGGTTGAGAAGCAATGTGAGGAACGCATCCATGGCTACATCATCCGCTAAAAATCCAGTTACACCACTGGTGAAGTGTTTCAGATCCAGGTAGTTCAGCCTAGAGGTTTCACAGCTTTGTCCAGCTAACATCAAGTCATGAAGATCTTGGGGGTCCATGTGAACTGTCTGAGCAGCCAGCAGACGCCTCTCTGACTTCTTTTCAGCCTCTATTAGGCGCTGTGGACTTTCTGAGGTAGAAGAATGTCGACTAGCACTGCCTTCTACACTCACAGTAGTACTCTTTTTGTCAAGATCCTCATCTTCTGCATAGTCCTCAGGTAAAAGAGCCTCAGTGTGCAGGTCACTGTAGGAAACAAAAAGCAAGGAGAAGATGTTCTCCAAAACCTCCAGGCGCAGAGGAGCAGGAACGCTCCTTAAGAACTGCTGACACTTCGCAAGGTACTGAGGAAATACTGAAGAGCAATCTGTAAAATCAAAGACAAAAATAAGGAACATTTACAACATTTTTCAGGAGTTCCTTCCTCCAACCTCTGCCCTTTAAGAAAATCCTAGAAGAGAGAACTCTCCCCATGGCTCAGAGCCAATCATTGCTCCACAGGTCAATGGCCAGCATTTTACATTATAAAATGTAGTGTGCTTCCTCCCTATTGGTAATGCCAATTACCAACTTGTGCAGTGATGTACAAACTCAGATTACACCAATTTTAGGGATTAAATCTGGTTTAGCTCTGGGAAATCATAAGCTTTTACAAAAGCATCCCTGCCACTACCATCCTGTATCTGATATCACCTTCTTTTTGCACAGTATTTGTAATACAATTACCTTAAATGTTTTGGAACAAGGCAAGGAGCTTATTCATATCTATTATCATTAAAGGTAACAACACCTCAAAGAAATGCCATCATACTTGTTTGCAAAGCATTCATAGCCCAATGAATAAAAACACCATATGTATGCAGGATGCAATACTATCCCAATAATAATTCAGAGTTCAGCAAATGGAAAAGCACAAGCTACTGAACCTGAGAAAAAAGGCAAATCACCTGCTGGTTCTCCAGAAGTTTCATCCTCAGGGATATCACCAAGATGGCTGCGTACACAATCTTTGCACTTGGAATGCTTATGTGAATTCACACAGAGAGCATAAACAGCATACTTCATGGCACAAAATGCTCGAAAGAGTGCCAGATTGCGCTGCTGACTCAGGGTGCTAGGGAATGTTGCCACTGCAGAGGGAAATAAAGGTGGTGAGGGGGTAGGAGGTAGACAAGCAAACAAGTTAGTTTTCTCCTGCAGTTCCCACACAGCAATATTTATCCTTTAGACTTTAGAAGTCTTTCTTCCCCTATGGCACCTCCGTCCCAGCTTTGCTCTCTCTCACTGCTACCTCACAACATTTGATACAAAACAAAACACAACAGGTATGCACAGAAAAGCCAGGTCTGGATCCCTTTCTGAAAGGGAAATTTTCTGTGAATTTGGGTTACAGGAGCTGGAGATTGCACAGAATGATCAAATTCTGCTCATGATGAGTCTCATTAGAGGTACGCATTAAGCTACACTGATGTATTCACAATACAAGGACAGATCCTGTCTCTTTCCAGCATCTTAGAATTTTGTGTTCTATCGCATAGTAGATAAGTAGGGAAGATAGTGTAGACTGGCTCACTGACCACAGTGAGCACAGAGTGCCACCTCTACGGACTTCTACTAATAAATAGTCGTGGTTGATTCCATGCACAACGGCTGGCCATTGATTAAACAAAAAGTACAGCCCCCCAGTTTCCCTCACACACTTACGACAAAGGCAACTTCGAGAAGTACTATAGCCCCTCCTTTCCCCTTTTGCTTTTTTTTTCTTTTGAGGAAAGAAGGTGTCACATGCCAGAGACATGATCCCTTCTCAGTGTAACAGAACATCAGAGCTGCAAATTACATACACGTCGTGTGATCATCACCTTCACCCAGGAAGGCAATATAGAGCCATATATTCCATTATATTGAGTTTAGATGAATTATCCAACTACTGTATAAAGGTTAAAAACCCCCAACAAACAAGCAAACTAAGCCAAACCAACAAAACCCCAATGTTAAATTAGGTTTCTTGAATCCACTATCCTATATTCTTATACAAGGGGAAGATTGTCCCTTTGCCTACTGTCATGCAAGGGAAGCACTAGCCAAGTTTTTTTAAAACCAAGCACTGGTTTGATGTACTGATAATGTCCCCACACAAACTCTGGTACTGAATAGTATTACCTAGAAAGTCTTTCAGCATTGTCCTCCACAAGGCGTGGGCATGATTTCAAAGAAAAGCACGAGCCTGAACTGTTCTAAAAACTACAGAGCAGCCAAGACAAAAGCCCTGAGAGCACAAACAATTTGAAACCAATTATTCCCTCTCACTGCAATTCTAAACAAAGATAGTGGTGGAAACTATTGTGTAGACAGCACAGAACTGAGGAAACATCCAAGTATGAATCTTTTGCAGAACCCACATGGCCACAGAAATGCCATAATTCACCAGCAGCTCTACACTAATATATAGCACCCAAAAACCTCTCAATACCAGTGTCTTAAGAGGACTTCAGGTACGTGAAGCCAGAGATCAAATAAAAACAGTCCTCTTAAAAAGATAAATAGCTAGCTGGAGACATTACAAGATACACATAGGTAATCAAATGCAAGTTTAATACACTTTTGCCTCCCATGTGGAAAGACTTGGATGCAGTGAGTCTGTGCCAGTACTCACATCTAAACCAAGCCTTTTCCCTGTACCAATAATGAAGAGATATCCTTCAACTACAAGCGCTCTTTTTTCCTACGCCAGAAATACTAATACCTTATTCTTGAATTCTATCCATCATGAAGAAATTTCTGCCCATCATTTCTTTTGTCAGTGTGGGTGATCAAAGCTAATGTTACACACTGATCTGAAGGATGCCTGAACATAACTGTCTAAAATACCACTACTTCAGTTTCACTACTGCAGCTGACAAATATGTCAGAGAGAAGGGGAAGAAAGGGAAGTAGGTGGGGTGAATGTAGAAAAAGATCTGTTAACACTACCAAGTCAGACAAATCAAAATGTTACGACTCCTCTCCTCCCCTTAAGATCCAAAATAATTATTTTAAAGGAGATTCTATTAATCTGTGTTTATAGAATTATCTGAATTTTACAATAATCACCAGACTGAAAAGAAAGGGAGGACTTGTCTTCCATTAAGTAGTTCCGTAAATTAAAGTGATCTGAAAATAGAAAAGAAACCACAGCTAGAGTTCTTTTGCTATAGTCATGCAGCTCCCAGAAGATATGATGGGACTGCCTCTTCCTGTTTTTGAAAGATTTTGACAGAATATAAGCAGAAAAGAATTAAAATGTAAGAACTAATTAAAAAAAACCCCAACATCAGGAACAACAAAACAATTAATTTCAGAAAGCAGGACAGTGAAACCAGAGATCTATATAGAGTATCAATCATTATGTCTTTTAAACCTCTTCAAGACAACTGTCATGATAATTTTAACAACAAAACTTGTAAAACAGGACTGGAAGCCAACATTTTAACAATATGATACTGGAGGGAGAAAAAACTGCTTTCCACTAAGCAACCTGGAAAATCTGTGCAAGATCCATCACTGAGAGCTTTCCTCACAACTCAGGTTGAAATTACCCATGTACAAATTCCCATCCATAGAACGAATAAGGCACAAAAAGTTGCAGCTTCTTAGGTTCTAACACATACAGGAAGACTGAGTTTCTGTATCGTTATTAAGAGGCTCTATCAGAAAACAGCATTAAAATAGCAGCTGTACCTGGACATCAGCTGCAATCAAAAGAGCGTACAAAGGAGTCACTTCTAAGTGAACTAACGTGTTTAGTAAACTCAGGTATTCTAGGCACCAAATTGGAACACAAGAAGATAAGAGAAGTGAGGCAACAAGGATGTAAACACAGCCTGTAGGTAAGCCTTACTGATTTTAATATTAAAGTAGATTGGGTGAAACTTAATATTACTATTAGGATTAATATTAGTTATAGTATAAGATATTATCAATTTCATTTGGCTTCACCCTTTGATTTTAAAATGAGGGCACAGATAGCTAAGGGTATTATACAGTATGTAAGTTACAATGAGTAGCACATATTATAAGCATGTGCAAAATCTTGTTACCACTTTGAAAAATCTCTTTCAGAGATCTGCCCTTGTGAGATTAAAGAGATCTCACAATTCCTTCTTGGGAGACAACTTACTTCACAAAAGGATTCTAAAGTGACTTCCACATGCTCTCTAGTATTCTTCTACAAAACAGCTGATAAGCGGTATCGTCCTTATTTACAGAAGTAGTACAAAAGAACAGATTCTTCCTGGCGTAAACACTGAGCAGCACATACTTGATGGATCATGTGTTTTCTGTGTTCTCATGACCCTACACATTTACCCTGCATCTGTTGGTCTCTAGCAGGAACTTTTTGAAGAAGCTCAATAACATCATCTTCCTTCAGTGCCAGAAGATTAGTGAGATGATGAAGAGAGTACACTGCAGTGTGACAATCTAGACTGTGCAAGTGTTGCAAAAGAACCTTCCTTGGGATAGTAATACTGCAAGAGAGAACAAACAAAAAAGTGGCATAAACAGATTTAGGTCTCTCAGACGTTTAAAAACATATCTCCCACTCTAATTCTGATTCAACCAAACTACTGCAATTAAAAAGAAAAACAAATAGCATTGCCCATGAAGCAATTTCAAGAGCTTGTGATATAGAGTCACGAGGAGATGATCAACCAAGATTCACAGAAAAGAACATATTTTCTATTTGCATACATAAATTGACTAATAAGCAGATTTGGCAAGACAGTTTGGAAAAAGTCCTACCTGTTTTGCTGTATGCACCATTCAAGAACTTCCACCTGGGCCCACAGCCCATCACAGAAGTCTTTCAGTACCAAATCATTGCACAGATCCTACATGAAAAGACAAATAAAAGAATCCCTTTACAACAAATCCCCTTTACAGCAGAACCAACCTGTACGGCATACGGGATGTTCATAAGACTTCTTTATCCAGATGGTAACTTTCAAGTACAGAAAACTGCCAGTTTTATTACAAAGCCAGCAAGGAAGGGCTATTCTGAAGAAGCATCAAAATCAGCCAGCCTCCATGTGACACACATACAGACCACAGAAAGGAGGCTACACCCCTTTTCAAGGTTAGCTTTCAAAATGCAAAATTAACGCTTCTTAGTAACAGTGTAAGACACTAACCTCCAGAACTAATCATGTACTAAAACAGGTAATATGCTGGGTAGCAGACAGTTATTCTCCTTTACCATGTGCTTTTCTACTACAGATACCTGCCCGTTAAATCAGATCCAAGACTTTCACTTTACAGAGGCTATTGAATAGATCTTCAGCCTATTACCAATAAATGGTAACTCCCTTAAGGCAATCCCAGCCTAGATCTGCCCCAATGACCCAAGGCTCCCTCTCTCCTGACCTCTGTTCTCCATGCCACTTGCCTGCAGGCAGACATCATCGGAGTTAGAATTCTCTCTCTTCTTCAAAGATGAAAACTCCCCCCAAACAAGGCCAATCTTGCAGTCACAGCTCTTGTCATTATCATTTAATTTTGAGAATGGGTATGGGAAATTCAGCTACCCTGCTGCTGAGCTCAGGTTAATTGTGACCAGTTAGTCATTCACTATCCAGGGATGACTCACTGGATGAAATGTCCCCCAGCTCTTTTCAAAACCAACCAACAACCATTGTTAACAGCAAAGGCTGAAAAGCTTATGCAAGATAAACTTTCAGAATCTCCTGGGCAGTCATAATCGCTTCACAGCTGAGGAGTAAGAAGAAAGGCAAGTGTCCAATAATGTTACCTACACTCAGCTGTAACACCTTAGCTTTTTTAATTCCATTTGGACAAAGATTAATATTCTCACTGGAAACTCCCTCGTTTTAATTATTTTTGTATTTGCAAGCAAATTGCATTATCTGGACTCAGACTTCAATACTGCTACTTGCTTTCTGCTGATTTACCCGAGTTTTGTGAAGAGTCCACAGCAATGTTTTTGCTGACTCCACGCTTTGACAATGTGTCCATCCCAGCAATACCAAGAGGCGACTAAGGGAGTTGAATTCTCTCCTCAATAAGCTGTTCAGGCCTGAGTAGTCTTCTCTCTTCAGCAAAGTTAATGCAGTCACCTACAAAACAAAATGAAGTAGAATTTATCTTTCCAAAATGCAGAGACCCATAAGGCCTGGCAGGTTATGTAAGCCAGTAGCCATTTCGGTATTATTTCACTTCACTAAAATAGTGAAGTTCCACATCTGGAATGACCCCAAATTTGTATTTTCCAAGCCATCAGGTTACTCTTCAGTAAAACTGTCATGAGGAAAAAAACATCATTTCAAATGCTTACTACAGAGCCAACTCACACTCCCTCACTACGTTATCTTTACATTCTTTATATTGATCATGTCTCTGTCAAGGGCATTATGTAATAAACTTGAATGAGCATGTTGCTTAGAAGTGGAAATACATTCAGCCTTAAAAACTTGCACCTTAACAGCGACCGCCTACCTGTATTCTGTTTCTTCTATCTATGAAAATACATTCAAATAATTTGTTTCATACCCGAGTATTTTTCACCAGGTTTTCAAGCTCTTTAAAACATAAATTTCATTATGCAAACTAGTCTCACTGCCCCAAGTTTACCAGAATCAGAAAAGCAAAGCAACGAGTTCAAGGTCATGGGGTAAATCAAGTGGCATATCCAATAAATTACAAGCAGAACACAAGCACTTCTCAAAGCCTGAAGATCTAATATTCAGCCTGCACATAAATAAGCTTTTCTAAAAATCTTACTGAATGTTTTGAGTTCATCACGCAGCAGGGGAGTTATCACCAGTTAACCTTGTTCCTGTAAGTTATGACCCCTAGTAAACACTATTTGAATACAAAATGTTTCTGTGCACCACCAAGACAGGTTCAATACAAGGACTGACTTTAGCCTCCACTGAGTTTCCCACTTAATGATTTTATGGCCATACCAGAATCTGTTCCAGAAAGTGCTTGCTGCTGCTCAAGCAGTAGAAATAGGCTGTCTTCCAAGAAGTCTCTTCCGGATCTGAGAACAAACTCATCACGGCTCGCTCTGTGTCCAGCTGCTCAGATGAACCTAAAAACCACCACAACAACATTTCCTTCTAGTACAGAGGGAGGCCTTTGAAAGAAGCGTAACTGCTGTTAAATTAAACTGAGAAACACTCAACATTTCCTCCAATGTTAACCAACTGTTACATGTTAACAGTTAAGACTCTCAGATATTATTACTGAGCCAAGCAGAGAAATTTCATAGAAACTAAACAAGTCAGGTAGGAAAACAGGAAACTGTATAAACAGTGATTAACATAGCAAGAGCCTGTTCAGCGTACAGGTGGTTTGCATTAGTTCAGGTCATACTGCTTTTCTTTCTCTAGTTGTATGCTTCTTATTTGTTTGTATGAATTGCCACTTGTGTTCTGACACACTGTGCTGCTATGCAGGGCCTTAGCAAAGACTTGTCCAGCAGAGAAATTTCTCAGATCTGTGCAAAGTGAGAACTGATCTACTCCCAGTGAGCGTGAAGGTATCCATACCTCCATTTCTCTTCCCTTATGTGGAAGCACTAATGGTAGTTATTATCAGAAATGCTAGTCAGCCACACCACACCAGCCTGAACTTCCCTTCAGCAATGCCCAGGTGAAGGGAGGAAAAAGGACACAACCCCCCTGATTTACACCTCATTGTAGAGGGTAGGCATTCTAGCTTTTCCCTCCTTGCGTGCTCACCTGCCACTTTCCTGACAAGAGCATGGGCACCACCTGCCATTCAGCTTCAACTGAGATCCTCAAGTAAATATACCAGACAGAGGGAGCTAGGCAGAAGCTGTGAAGTTACAGCTGATACGAAAACAGCAGTTGGGCTCTGGCAAGTGAGCAGGTAATCAAACTGCATCTTCTTTACAGCTGGGCTATTAGGCCACTCCATATCTCCTTACACTTCTAGAAGTTTTGTTTTCCAGTATTAAGGGGTTTGAACTTTTGGGGATTACTGAGGCAATCAAACTGTTATTGGCCTGCGATAGAACATCCTCCAACACAGATGACCTCAAGCTGGAGGTGAACCAATAAAACCTTTATATACATATAGAGAGTCAATTTTTTGGTTACGAGCAACATCTTCAGCAGAGAAATGCTGAGCAAATTAAAATAAAGCACAACAAAGGGTGGTAAAGGAAGTCCTCACAAAAGAAGGCTTAAGCAAGAACACTGCCTGACTTGTTGACAACTTGCCTGTTTAATGTCTCAAAGGCTTTGTTAAGCAGAAATTAAAACAAAGCAAGAAGACAAACAAACCTTTTTGCATTGACTTTGACACCAAAAATTTTTCTCTTGTTCTTTCTATGAGAACACTGCTATATAGGCTTAACAGGCCATGGCTCTGTTTCCTCAGCATACAGCTTAGTAGCTTCTCCTCCCTCAGCGGGCTTCCCTCAACCCAGCATACATCCAAGAGCTCCACGAATAGGTGTCGTACTTCATCTGCCTGTTGCTCCACATCAAAAGTCACTATACTAAGAGCAGCATAAATTGTATCTACTAGTTCTCTTTGATCCAGTTCTGCTGACATTTCAGAACTGCACTGAAGCCTCTGCAGAGATTTCAAGGAGTCATGAAGAAACTCAACAAAGATGTTTTGTAGAGAGCAATATTGCTGGAGCGAGGAGCTGTGTGTGCCTCCTTCCTCCTGAAAGAACTCCAGCAGGGCTTTAGCCCTCTGGGGAGCCTGCAGCAAAAGCTTCCGGAGAGCTGAAACAACATCCAAACTGAATCTGTGAGAAGAGCCATCTCTTCTTTTCCCGTCTGTGATGTGCTTGGTCTGGGTGCACCCAAATGCTTCAAACAGTTCCTGGTAGGGAAACAATAAAAGAGTAGGCCTTTCAGACTTCATGAAAAATATTAACTAAATTATTTAAAAAATAGAAGAAACTTGAAAGCGAGAAGATAAATCAATTTGGAAACATCATATAACTAAGGAAATCCACCTTATCCAATATCTCTCCTAGAAGAATGGATATGCCTGAATATGTAACAAAATATAAAGAATCCTATAATATACAACTACATTATATAGGCCATGTGCTCATAAGCAAGTCACCTTGGATCACAGGCAGCTCCTATGGGATGGCTGAAGCACCACCATATTCTACCTCTTAGCAATGTATCGATGTGACTGTATCTTCATAAGTCAGTCCAGTCTTTTTTTTGTCTTTTTAATTCTACTTTTCCAGATTCATACCATCTATCTACTTACTGCATCATCTTCAACAATGCTAATTTTTCAAACTTGGTTAAAGCAAATTCAGAAGCAATCTCAGAGACTTCTTTCTTAAGCAAAAATCATTCTTCTTGCTAACAGAAGCAAATCTACAATTCCAGAACTAGGAAGGGGAAAACGAACAACCAAAAAAGCCCCAATTAGCTCTCCAAGCAAGGGGTAGGAAGGTGAGGGACAATCCAGTTGAACAGCACCTAAACAGCAGTTGTGGCACTTCTAGAACTATGTAAGTGCTGATTTTGGCTGGAACAGACAACTTCGGGAATATGGAGGGGAGATGTGATTGGTGTACACAAAAATTACCACATTAGCAGTAGAAGACAAGTCCACAACATCCTTTTCTTTATTTGCTGGATCAAAACATAGCTCTACCTACTAACATGCCTCTGACAGTAATTGTGACAAAGGTAAGAGATTGCTGAATCTCTTATTTCTGTGCAACACTGCAGACAATGGTGGCATCTTTCGTGACCTTAGAGGTTGGATAGTAATGTACACAGACTTCAGTAGTCATTAATAGACTTCAAGCAGATTTATTTTAATCAATTGTCAAGTTCACCTTCCTTGCTTTCAGCCTGTAATTGTTAATTCTGTATCCTTAAGAGAAATATTGAACACCTTTCCCTTATTCATATCTAAAAGCTGCAAATAGTGTCTGGATATAGTAAGTTTTCATTTTCAACTTAAAAAAGGCAAACCAAAAAAAAAAGATTCTTTTGAGAGTTAGAACTTGTAAGACTAGAAGCAACATCTGAGGACGTTCCACATACCATTTCACATCTAATTCTGTTGTAACCGATGCCAAATTAGGACAGTTCTGCAGTTAGTAACTCTCTTGATTTTCTGCTCTATACTTGCTTTTGATATTAATCCATCTTTGCGTATTTCCATGTATTTCTCAAATAAATCAGTCTGCGTGTATTAATGAATTATGGAAAAATGGGACCCTGACCTCAGAGTACCCATCATACCAATTATCAAATGATGTCAGCAGTAACACTACAGCACCCAAAAACTTCCAGGAAGGGGGAAAAGGAGTGCATAAAAGGTGAAAATTAAGATCTCAGAAGAAAGAAGAAGAAAATAGACATACTTGTAAAATGTGCTTGCTGACTACAGTTTATTTTGGCTCACAGTGGGTTTTAACTTTATGATTACTAAAGGTGTCTATAGATATAAGCCTGTGGCAAGTAGCTGCAGTAAGGACTGAAGTATGTTAGAAAGATCATACAAAAAAGCTTGTTCCTTGCCTGCCTACAGCCTCCTCTCTAGCCAGAGAAAGCACTTGCAGGCACATTGGATTAACTTCAGAAAGGGATCTGAATTACAGCCTCTTTCAGCTGCCTAGAAGATTAATAACACACTAGCACCTCAGGCAGTTAAGTTAGCAGGAAGCATTAACTTTGATTCCCAAACCTGATAAAGTTGGACATTCTGCATAACTAACAACAAGAAGTAGGGAATACTAAGTAGCTCACCTTTAGGACTTCCTCAGAAACATCTTTCTGTAGTTCTTCCAAGAACAATAAAAATTCAGTTTCCCTCTGAAGAACAACTGGAACAGTTTTCTGAATTAACGTAAGAGAAAGGAAAGATGTTAGTCAATAAAACTTTTTATTTACATTACCATACAAACCCAATCTATTTTCATTAACATTTTGAACTATCTCTCTGCAGATACCTAATTCTTAGTTAAAAGCTATTCCACAATTAGGTTCTGCTCCCACACCAGTGGATTCCATTTACCTATACATTTGCAAACAGAGACGAGTGTCACTTTGTTAGGAATTGCAATGCCATCACTTTGAGGATCTTTTCTCAGAAGGTAAAGAAAAAATGCAAGTCTAAAGAGTGACAAGGACAAATGAATTAAAAAAAAAAAAGTATGATCACACATCCCAGCGTACCAATTAAAAAAAAAGGAAGATAGACTAGTTCCTCCTTTACTCACGAAACATACTGCACCTGTCTGAAAACAGCAATACAAACGGCACATCCCTCACCACCCAAAGCTTAAAAAGAACTGTCTGATGCCTGAGCTATTTAATCTTTAGTGTAAGAAAGGTGTTGTGCAAATGCAAAAGCTGATACACTCATGCTTTCCACTTATAGAAATGCTCAATACTAAAAGCCAGCTTCTGTTATTTAAACAAAAAAAGAAAAATTCCATTTTTTCTCTCCAGTGTGGAGAAGGTTAACTGTTGTTTCTTGACAAGTTTGTTAAAAGGAAAAGCAATGTGCCTCTCCAGCTACCTTGAGAACTTGATTTTGTGAAATATGGGAAAGCCTACAGTTTAGATAAGCAACTAGGAAGGCATTTTGCCCATGGAAGTCAACTATAATTTGCAGTTGGAAGTCAGCTAGATATTTCTGTACCTGATTCCTGGCAAGCCATTTTTCCAGCACAAGAAGCCAAAGCCATGCAGTTCTCCACGGGCTAGAATTCTGTTCCCATCTACAAAAGCAGTAAGGACATACACTGGATTATACAAGGTAATTCCCATCTCTAAGGTCCAGAAAACAGTCAGAGGTCATTTTGACTTTTATATTTATGCAGAGAAACCAGAATACTGGTACTACTTACACATCAACTAAATGATATCTGCTGTGGAACTAACTGCTTTTAGATCTGAAAGATACCAAACACTACTGCCATAGTTCTGTGCTTCAAAACAATGACATTTATTTCTGGTCTAAAGTTCAGTCTGTGTAGCCCTCTTTGAGCACTTCAGCAGATTTCTTTTAAATCCAACCACTTGCCAAACACTGATACTTCCTGTTCTGTCTAGTTCTACCAGAAAAAAAACAACTCAGTTTCAGGTCAAAGCAGCACAAGTGCAGCTCTATGCCCAGATTAAAAGTGAAGTAATGTACTAATTAAACTAAGAATACTTCTAATTTCCATCAGCTTTTCATGTGCTCCAGTACTTATACACACATTCCAAAACCTACACATATTAGGGAACATATTCAGTATTGTCAGAGGGACTAGGAAAAGGAAAAAGCTCAAGACAGTTTACGGGCCTTTAAAAATCTCAGCACTGCTAATGAAAGCCTTTAGATGGGATAGCCCAACTTATCAAAGATAAAAAGATCCAAAATGCTTATGTCTCACATGGCCATTAGCAAATTCATCTAAGCATGTGCACACCTTCCTCCAGACTCATTTAACTGCTGTCAGACCTAACTGTTTTTTAGAACTTTACCAAAATGTTACACAAATGTTAATGAACATCTGCTTGGAGAGAGGGAATACCAATGTTCCCTGAAGTGCTAGAAAGTCATCCTTCATATGCACCTACCTGAAAAGCAGAGATCAAAACTAACTAGGACTGAGTAAAAGCAATGCCTAAAAGCAATGCCATTTAAAAATAGAGCGTGAGAGAAATAAAAAAATCAGTAGCATAATTTGATTTTTTTTAGAGTTTAAGTTTTTAGAAATTGGAAGGTCTTTCAAGAGCTGGAAACGAGAACAATTTAAATAACACAGGGCTGATCTTGCTGGTTTCTTTTCTAAATTAACTGAAGCTGTCAAATGAATGCAATTTCAGATGTTCCTTCTTCTTCTTATCCTTCGGTAAAATCTAACAAAATAGGTTCTGACATGCTTCCAAATAATTTTAAGCTTGTAACAGTCAGCATGTCAACTGTATACACAAACACAGCTCATTATCCCAGTGGGCTGGACAGCTTGCTAAGTGTTTGGGCAATGGTAAGATGTCAATGTTCACATGACAGCACACTAGCCACATCCAAGACACCTCAGCACTGCAGCAAGTGCTACTTCCCAGATTCTACCTGTCTCCCACAGTCATCACTAAACTAATTGTTCCTCCTCGCTTCATGCTTGAGCCTACTGAGCCTACTGAACCAAAACAGTACCTTACTTACCTTACTCCCATGGGACAAGCTACCAGAGCCTGAAGAATTGCTTCCACCTTCTCGGGGCCATCCCCGTGCCACTGGCTCAGCTGCAGCACACAGGCCTGCGCAAGCTCCCAGTCCCCATGCCGTACACACTCGCAGAAGAACCCAAAGAGCTGCTCCAGAGACACTGCTTCTTCATTTCCAAAAGAGTGCATCTTCCCAGGACGGGCTGGTGACCTGGGGCAGGGTGACACACGCGAGGGTGGGTGGGTGAGGGCACGCTGGGGCACTAGCCCGATTTCTCCTTCGCACTGACAGCGCGCCCGGGGCAGGGTCGGGCGGAGAGCCAAGGCCAGGCCTCGGGGGGATTCCTGCCACACGGGAGTGGTGAGGCGCCAACAAGCACCGCGGGCTGACAACGCGGCTGCCGCTCGGCCATGACCGCCCGGTCCGGGGGAGCCCAGCGGCCCGCGGGATGCTCCCGCCGCTCCGCACCACCGCCAGAGCCCGGCAGGCTGGGACTGCCTTGGGGGGTGGCGGCGGCCACTCGCCCCGGGCCGCGCGCTCTACCGCGCACCCGCCCGCGGCCTCGCCCTCCTTCGCAAGTTCCTGTCCGGCACGGCGGGCCCCGCGCCCCATCCTGGCGCGGTCCGCATTACCTGTCGGGCAAGACGCGGCCACCCCGGCGGCGCTGGGCTCTACTGCACCGCCCCGGCAATACCGCCCCGCGCCGCCGCCATCTTGGGCGCCGCCTCAGCTGACCGCGTCGCCGGGCGGGCACGCGGGCAGGCGTCCGCCCATTGGCCGAGCTGGGGCAGAATGTAAATAAACCGCCATGTTCCTTGGGGGCGCCTGACGCCCCGCGGGAGCCCGGGCAGCGCAAGCCCCGCCCTCCCCGTGTCGTCATCGGGCCTCTCGTGGTTCTGATTGGCTCGCGCCGGAAGCTGCGCCCCCCGGCGCGCAGTGGGACCGCCCCTCTGCGGCGGCGTGCCGTGCGGGGGGGGGGGACTGCTGGGTGGGGGCTGTGTATAGGGGTATGGGGTACATAGAGAGGTACCATTTACCCTATGTGTATACTTCACTCTGTATAGGTCTGTATAAGGATATAAGTTATATGTATTTACTTACATATACATATATATAAGTATATATAACTTACACCCCATGTATATTTTATTATATATTTCCTATATATATTTACTTACATATACATACACATATACATATATAAATAATAGTATATATGTATATATAAGTAAATATATATAGGGAATAAACATATATCCATATATAAGTTATATATATTCTGTCCTCTCCTTTGCGAGAGGACAGAAATGTTATGAGTAAATAAATGACATGTTACTTATATGTATTACACATACAAATACAATATGCTATGCACATACACACATAATTTTAAATACATAAACACGTAGGTATAGTTACATGTACAGCTGCGGACAAGGCACTCCTGTGTGGGGCAGCACGGCCCTGCCCACCCTTGCTGTCCCCCAGCCTTCCCACTGTCACCAGCTGTGTTATTTGTGAGCTTCTGCACTGGGACAAGGCACAGAGGACCATGACTCAGCTGCTTGGCTGGGTGGTGTCCAG
Organism: Strigops habroptila; assembly: GCF_004027225.2. NCBI lineage: Eukaryota > Metazoa > Chordata > Aves > Psittaciformes > Psittacidae > Strigops > Strigops habroptila. The sequence goes on along the minus strand of NC_046358.1, from coordinate 46,624,002 downwards.
CCAGTGTTTGGCAGAGATAAGCTCCTCCAAGCATCCTCCCTTTATTCTGGGCTTTTTGTTTGCTTTTGTCCTGATGCACAAAACAAAACTTCTCCAGGGACTGCTGCGGCCGGGGCAAGTGTAAGAGGCAGAGCGGTGATGACAGAGGAGAGGTATCCCAAAGTAAGTGACCGAGTGAGTCCACAGGGCTCCTGAATGGAAAATATGGGAAGGGGGCTATGTCTGTGTGCACCTGCTCAGAGATCCACCAATACAGTGTGTAAGATGCTGCAGGAGTTGGTACCATTAACTCCTACAGCATCCTGAGTATTTTTCACCTGTACTGTCAACTCAGTGTAGGCAGAGAAAGGGCATGTGGGTAGTCATGCCTCTGAACTTACTCAGCGGTGCTGGACAAGCTGTAAGTGTTGAAACCATGGGGTCGTCATTTGATCTATTCAGTTCTGAGTCCCTGTGCCTTTAATCATAGACTCATAGAGTGGTTTGGGTTGGAAGGGACTTAAAGGTCATCTAGTTCCAACCTCATCACCACGGGCAGGTTAATGATGGTGCTTATTACAGTGCAACTCTGTGCAAACAATTCCTCAACGTGCACTTTCAATTTGGGGTATTATTTTATATCTTGTCTTGTGTAGGCAAGAAAGGAGCTTTAGTAGGACACAGGACCTGTATGAGGATGGAGTTCATTTAGCCTGGGATCTTTTATGCTTATTACCCACTCTCTAATTGCTTTATCCAGTTTAAGTATCTCCTTACAGTCAGATTCCTTACTTGAGGAGCTGCACCCTCACCTAAGACATCTCAGGTAGTTGATGTTTTTCTTTTGCTATAAAGTTCAAAACATACCTGCCCACTTCTGCAAGGCTAAACGTACATTATTAACAATCAGCAGTAGTGCTGTCATTTTGGAAGGTACTTTTAAATTATTTTCTTCTAATATTGGCCTTGTTAAGAATTAGATGTTTATTAATATATCTGTGAAGCTTTAAAGGCAGCTAGATATTAATATCAAGGTGGAAAAATAAATTGTTTAAGGTCATCTTAGCAGAAAACATGACTAATATATTGAAATTAAGAAATGGAATGTAGGCAAAACATTTTAAATCTTGAATTTGTGTTTCCGGTAAGCAAACTTGCATTCAGTAATGTAAAAATCTAACATTGTTTGTATTTTTCAAAATTTAAAAATGGGTATGAAATACCCACAGCAACTTACACTTGAATGGAAGGCCATTTGCTGTGAACAGACTTCTATGGGTTTCCATGCTGATGTAGTGCTTCTCATTGCCAAAATACTAAACTCTGCATATATTGTGCAGGTCTTCTAGCAAAAAATGTCTGAATTTTTACCTTGGAACACTGGAATGATAAAGCGCTTTTTATCTACAATAGGGTCTGCTGTGCATCGCCTTGAAATATTATCAGTGTTAAGCAAATTGCTAATAACGCTTAGTGTTTTATAGCAGCTTCTTTCTAAGTGAATCTGCATAGGGAGTGATTATACGCTACAGTGTACTACTCTGGCATTTACATTTTAAAGCCATTTCTGAACCTGAAGTCTCAGATCGTCCCTAACACTCGTTTCCAAGCTCTCTTTTTCATTTTTCCATGTCAACCATCACCTATGTTAGTTTCTCCACCAACCATCAAGGCTGTTCAAGAAGCACTTGGAAAGTAAATACAGCTCTAATCTTTGGGTGGAGTTTGCAACTACAGGTCTCTGTGAACGGGACAAAAGTAGTCCACCAAGAAGCCATTTTCTGGCTTTGATAAAGGGATGGGGACAGGCGTGACTGGGATCAGCTGTGAGGACAAGGTTGCGTTTCTGTCAACACGCAGCAGCTCGACGGCAGCATCTGTGGTGGCTTCATGCTCTTGCAGTGGAGAACAGAGGCTACCTGGCCTGGTGTAAAGCCTGCTGGTGTTAAGTTAGCTTACTGAAATCTGTTAACGAATTTGTGCTGGCAGAGTAAGTTCACAGAGAATCTGCTCTCTGCGTCATGCTGCCACAAAGCCTTTGATGTGCTACATGGAGCACTGCAACCAGATCTATTGTATCATTAGAGCATAGCAGCCGTCACTGGCTCATCCCAGGCGTGTCAGCTATCTGGGTCCCGGCACCCTGAGATGTGTGGGTCACCGCAGCACTTGCAGTACCTGTTCCGGTCTTGAGGAGTGGCGCCAGTCACCTGAAGTCAGTGGTGGCTGTTCCCAGAGCCTGAGGCATGCCATCACTCGTCTTACTGACAGCAGTTTTGGCCAGAAACTGCCCAACCAGGGCTGGCAGTCATGTCCTGGCAGCCAATGCCTCATTACTAGTCATTTGTTCACTTATGGCAGCCTTCTTGCTTGCCTCAGATACCAGAACTGACAGAATTTATACTGAAAATACCCAGAAGTACTTTAGGCCAGAAATATTTTTAAATTCTTCTGTACACATAAAAATAAAATCAAGTTATATGAGGTGACCAAGCAGCTGTTAAACCTGGTTTACCCACAGCATCACCTACTGCAGCACATTTTCACTGTTCCCTGCAGGTGGAGCATTATGTTGGTGAAATTAAAGGTGGCCTGAGACCAGCCATGAAACTCACAGTCATAGGAATGGTACACTCCAACCCCAAGAGGTAGGTAAGGGGGCTGGAGGGATGTTCACCCTGTCACACATGCTCCTACCTGTCTTCTGAATTTAAAAGATTTCTTGAGGGTCTGTGCTCTTTGGAGGAAGAAAATCAAACAGATTCATAATTTATGGCTTTAATTTTCCTGCTCTTAGACTAAGATTAAAAGAGCAAGAAAGAATTCACTGTTCAGCCTTTCTGGCTGCCCTGTCAGGATTTTCTGTTTCTTGCTCTTATGTACTGCGAACCAGAGGGGGCACACAAGCGGCATTTCTCCTCCAGGAAGAGGTGCAATCATGAACCTGCATCTTGGTCATCTGCTGGGGGCTGGAATCATCAGCATTTAAAAACTCGTGGTTTTGCCACAGGAGGTGCAGGTTCGTTGCTGCGTTTGATCTGGATGACAGCAACTATGCTTATCATTACACTTTCTTGCAGCTACAGTGATCAACTCCAGTGCTTCCACTGGTAAAGACTTTGCTGTAACCTCTTTCAAGACACAAATTAGAATTGGCTCATGCACAACTGTTGGTTTGATTTCAGTCATAAGAGAGGGAAAGCAACATCAGAAGTCACTAGCATCCTACTGGAAACTGGAGGAGAAACAAAGACCAGCCTGTTCTCATACCTTTCTGCAGCTTCTAAGCCTGTAAAAGTCCTGTGTTTCAGCATGACAAGAAATCAAGGGCTGTCTCTAGTCTTTACAGTCATCTGCTGTGTTTACCATGTCATTTTATCCTTCTGAAGGACCCTGTTATTTAATTGGTATTTTTTTCAGCTTTTCAGTGACTCTGCTCTGTGATCCAGTGGATGCAAATAAAGACGTTGGGCTGTTATTTAAAGTTAACTTTAGTGACAAATCCATCACCCGCAATGCAAGAATTGCTGGAAAGTGGGGAAGAGAAGAGAAGACTATTCCCTACTTCCCATTTACAGCAGGCGACACGTTTAAGGTAATTTTTGGGGTACTATGAATAGAGTTGAGAAAAGGAGGGGAGAAAGGCTGAAGGCTACATATATGACCACAAATAGCTAACTATTGACATTGGTGGGTTAACTGGTCTAGTATGGCACAGAGAGCAACACTTCAAGCCCTTCTCTAGTCTTAGAGAGAGAACTCACTATAAGGAGCTTTACAGAATCATCTCAGCAGAGGGTAGGTTATTTATTAGGGGCATTTTAGAAGAATGGGTAGACTTTGTGCTTCACTATCCCCATCACATGGGGTTCTAAGTCCATGATGGTGAAATCAGCTCTGATGCTGATCTCTAACACTCTCCTCCTGTCCTTTCCCATTGCAGATGGAGCTCTTATGTGAACACCAGCAAATACGAGTCTTGCTTGATGGACGGCAGCTCTGTGACTTCACTCACCGCATTCAGCCCCTGAACTTGGTGAAAGCTTTGCAGATCTCAGGGGACATCAAACTTACCAAAGTGGCTTGAAAAAAAAATGAGACCACAATATCACCAGGGGACAGAGGCAAATGTACTTTCTTCTGTCTGAGAAATGTTTTATCTTTCCCCCCTGGTTGATTCTGTAGAGTGTTGAATGTGTTTGAAATATACACTTTTTTTTCTCATACACAATCAGCAATTGCAGAGCTGTGGCTGGTCCTGATTTACTCTCCTGGTAAATCAGAGAGCCTTTGCTGTCAAACTCTTTTGGCCTCTCAAACGGCAAGATTTATGGTGCTATGCAGTATCTCACATCCCCTAACCCCCCTGGCATGTCAGCTGGTGGAACTCAGTCCTCTAAAGTGGGGTGGCTGTTACTCTTGTGACTAGAACCGGGCAGTGTGCAGGTGGTGGGTCTTCGAGAAGAGAAGCAGGAGATTTTCATATAAGCAAATAATGGGGCCTGGTGGGCCCCAGCAGTGTTCACGTTATCAGGAGGAATTGGTTTTCCTGTAAGCTCTGCTCAGTCAGCACAAAGCCATCTGTGCTTCCCAGTACAGAGCAATAAATGCCTTACCAGCATCCCTGCCCCTTGCAGGTAGCATGAATTGAAAGGTTTCAACAGCTGTGGATTTCACAGTCTTCTCCGAACCAGCCCTAGGAAATGGTACCTGGAATTGTACCTCAAACTGCATTGCCCATTCTTGTATTTAATTAAAACTCCATCTTTGCTGGCAAACTTCTTTACCAGCTCTGTTGAATATCTGAATGCATGTGAGTGTTGTGCTGTTATTTCATTGCCGTATATTTAGAAAAAAAGTCCTAAATAAATGGCTATTTTAATACATATAGAAGCATGTATTATAGCTGCTGTCTTTGGCTCTGTTATGATTGGTTGGTTATAACACATATGAAAGTTTTTAAATGAAGATTTTTTTGGTTTTAGTACATAGAGGACAAAAAATATGCAACAAGGTGGTTCTGTGTATAGAGGGCTATCAAATTCCTCTGTGACTTCAGTGAAGATGTATAGCATGTTGTCTTCAGAGGGATTTTGGAGTCTCTGCAGAGTCTGGCTGTCAGATACAGGTACTCAGATAACATGAGGAATTTTATGAAAGTAGTGTATCAGCAGGCTGGTTGGGTGTTTTAATTATCTTATACATTCCATTATACCCTCTGGTGTTGTGGAGAATGTCTCAGTTTCTATATAAATCTAAATTTACAGTGTATGAAACCATCATTTTCATATACTTAAACTGCCTTCTGAGAAAAATAATGTTTAAAGAGCACAGGAGATTCGAATGTACTGAACTTTTAAAAAAAAATTTAATGATATCAAAGTCAAGATTAGTAGACAAATAATGGAAGATTTAATGGCTTAAAATAGAAAAAGCAATAGTCATAACTGCTATTAGAGCTCTCAGTCCCAATGGTGTTCCACATAAATGGATTTACTGTCAGAATCAGGAGGAACAGTCTCATTTCTATGGCTGAGTGGTTTTATCCAATATATTCAGCACAGGCGTTTTTCTGGAATAACTGCCACTGATCTGATTTGATACTCAGGATCCTGTACTGCTGTGGGCCATTACCAGCAAAAGAATAATTTTTATACTGGAGAGGAATATCTTTTGGTCTTTTCCAACCTAACAGAGAACCAAATGGTAGAGCAGACAGATGGACAGACAGACACTTGGTTTGTTTTGCATTAGTGATTATCCTGGCAGCTGGATTGTGGCTTAGCACAAGACTCTTGTATATAGCAAGAAAGGTAGCCTTTCATGACCTTTCATGACTTTGATTCAGTCAGTCTTAACTAATTAAGTTTATAAGCCCCTTTATAAAGGGGAAAGGAACAAGGCATTTCAGCTTTAGGATAAAGCACAACCTGAATCTGTCAAATATAGACTGAATACTTGTACAAAATTAGTTATTTTCTTCCATCTTGGAATATTGTATCTCATTGTTTCTTTGTAAAGCCCTGTTTGCCTGTATCCACCTGTTGTCTTTTGTTAGATGGTTAAGTTCTTGGTGGGGAATTATTCTGGATCCACATGACTCCTAGGCACCTAGGATGCTGGTCTCTTGGGAATTGCTGAGTGCTGTGGAGGTACAAATAACAAAAATAGACTATCTAAGAACAAAACAACAGTCCTGGACAATGAGAGCAGGAAACTTGGTCACAAATGTGGCTCATCATTTGGCATGGAGTCCACCTTACTCATGTCAGTGGTTTGATTGCCTCAATCCACTGTGCTCGCTCTGCCTTGGAGCTGGCCTGGATATAATAACGAATGTCATTTTTGGTGATGATTTTGAAGAGATTGCCTTGCACATTGCCCTTCACTCCTGCAGAGAAAAAAGTATGGCAGATCAGAAAGCTGCACAGAGAAATGCCTTGTGGCAGATGCGAACCTTCATAAGGAAGACTTTTAATTTAGTGAATTAGAATGTAGACCTTTCCATTTCATTATGGATAGCTCTTGTGTCTTTGATTTCCCTTCTGCAAAACGAATATAGAGTATAGACACCCCTTACAGAGACTGTTATGAACTACTGTGCACTATGCATCATATATAAAATAGCCACTGTTTAGATGGAGAATCTTACTTGAGTTATACAATGGGATGTCTACTGGTCAGGATGAACTCCTGACCAGTTTGTGCAGTAGATTAGATTTGCTTATGCCCCTCTCCAGGTTCCTCTTAGCAACAGGCTCTATTGTTCATGCCCCCTCTCCCCCTGCACCTTATCTTTTCATACCCTGTCTTTTGTCTTTAGAAAGATGTTCCCTAACTAAGATCCACATATTGTGCTTACTGTCATAAAATAAATTGCTTTAACAGCAGAAACACTTATCTGTGAGAGTGAAGTTCTGGACAAATGCCTAAGCTAAGCATATTTGCTAGCAGAACTGGTTTTTGTATCGCCGTCTTTAGGTTTCCCTTACATTTGGGTTCTAGCAGATCGAAAAGGAAAAGGTAATAGCATAAGTAGAGAGAACACACAGAAAAGGGATGGCATCAGGGGATGACTCAAGACTGAGTTAAACAACATCCAAAAAGAAACTGTTTCCTCTTTGTCTGTTAACTCAGGAATATTAATCAGCGTTTTAGGACTGTCTCAAAGGTCATCTGACTGAGAAAAGCCCTTAAGAAGGGAACACCCAAGATAAGTGGAAAAAACCCCAAAAAAATCCCTCCTGGTGTGGACAACCCAGCAGTATGGGGATTTTTTATGATGTGCCTATCCCCTTGCTTGCAAAGGGAGAGGAGAGGCCAGCCCGCTTGTGCGTACAGACAGCTATACACAAACCCACACCTAAAGACTGCTTTGCTATGGCATAAATATGTATGTATGAAGGTTTAGAGGCTCATGCTTACCTGCTGGGACTCCATTATCCTCCAGAGCTGACACAAGACAGCCACGAAGAGAAAATCCACCTACTGGCCTGTTTTCTTCCTGCAAAGAAAAAGGAAATGAGGCTTACTGGGAAAATATCGTTATTAGAATGATTTCCAAGAGCACATCAATTAATTTTGTGGAGGTGGAGATGTAATACCAGTCTTTCCAGATACAAAACATCCATGTCACAAGATAAGTCAATTAGGGCATGTAATTAAAGGCATTACTATGTTGTTTCAGTCTTAGATGTTTGACATATCTGGGAATGGTGGAGATCAATTAAAAGCACGACGGTAGGATAATAATCACATTTCAAACTTACGCATAGTCTTATCAAGAACAATCCATATTAAAATATATTATATATTTCTGCAAGCTTTTAGCTTGCTGCTTTTCACTGAGAACTTATGGGAAAAATTTGACTGTTTTCACTAGTAGGCTGGTGCCCTTGTCTGATCTTCATATTCTGCAGTTTGAATTTATGGCATTACAAGGGTGAGTTGCAGGGCAAAAAAAACCTCACAAAGAAACAGGTAATGGAAAATGAACCAGCTCCATAAGCTCTTTTCACTGTTACGGTGTTTGTGTTTTCTTTAAAAAGACACATAAAGCATTTCTATACATGTTCTTTTAGCAACCCGTTGACCTTTGGGATACTCTATGTACCTGGGGTGGATGCCCTTCTGGCATATGCCTTTCTAGGTTGCTCGCATTGGTTATTATATCCATTAAGATAAATTCTACTATTCCATGAGCAAGTTTAAAACTGAGTAGCCGTAATGCCTATAGATACTTTGGCATTAAGGAGACCCTCGCCAGTGTTGGAACAAAGCCATGAAAAATCCTAGTAGCAGTATGACCCTCAAGTGGTGGGATGTCAGCCCAGAAAGATCACAGCCCAGGAAGAATCCCTGCAGGAGCATGGTCCCAGACTGTGTGGGTACAGCAGAAGACAAATCCCAAGACGACTTGGCTAAGGAAAAAGAATCTTACTGGGGAAAGACAGAAGGGAAGATACAGGGATAGAAAATCCTACAAGGATAATGTCCCAGGGTAAGGGGAGAAAGGTCTTATTCCCCGGGAAATGGATAGAGGAACCCAAAAGGAGATTTGAGTAAGAGAAACATCTACAGCATAATTGTACTTTCATTATAATGTTCAGGTCCGTAAGAGGATTTCTGGAGGTAGTAAATCCCCACTCACCTACCTTAGTGGGGTCATAGTAGTGCAAAAAAGCAGGATCAGCTCTCAAAACAAATCTCCTCACCTTCCAGTTTTTCCTCTTGTGCCCCTGCAAAACAGAAGAATTAAAGTTACCACCAGTAAATATCTCCTGAAATGGCCATTTCCCTGCAGGCTGTAGGGGACACCTAAATAGGTACTGAAAATAAGAGGTTTTGGAGCCAATAGAGAAAAATATTTTCTGACATCTTAATAACTCCCAGGATTTCTGCTTAACATCCTTCTCCATACATTGAGAATTCCTTCCTCTCTCCCTTCCTTGTGCTAAGAACCAAGAAAACAGAGTGACAGGACCAGGTGATTATATCCCTGATTCCTTCTCTTAATTTCTTAATTGGACGGAGAAGAGATTCAGAGCAGCCCTGCAGAGAAGGACTTGGGGGTGTTGGTTGATGAGAAGCTGAACATGAGCCGGCTTCAGTGTGCGCTCGCAGGCCAGAAACCAACTGTATCCTGGGCTGCATCAAAAGAAGTGTGACCAGCAGGTAAAGGAGGTGATCCTGCCCCTCTACTCTGCTCTCATGAGACCCCACTTGGAGTACCGTGTGCAGTTCTGGTGTCCTTAACATAAAAAGGAAATGGAGCTGATGGAGCAAGTCCAGAGGAGGGCCACGAGGATGATAAGAGGGCTGGAGCACCTCCCATATGAAGACAGGCTGGGAAAGTTGGGGCTGTTCAGCCTGGAGAAGAGAAGGCTGTGTGGAGACCTCCTAGCAGCCTTCCAGTATCTGAAGGGGGCCTACAAGGATGCTGGAGAGGGACCCTTCATTAGGGACTGTAGTGATAGACAAGGGGTAATGGCTTGAAACTTAAACAGGGGAAGTTTAGATTAGATATAAGGAAGAAGTTCTTTACAGCGAGGGTGGTGAGGCACTGGAATACATTGCCCAAGGAAGTTGTGAATGCTCCATCCCTGGTGGTGTTCAAGGCCAGGTTGGACAGAGCCTTGGGCGACATGGTTTAGTGCGAGGTGTCCCTGCCCATGGCAGGGGGGTTGGAACTAGATGATCTTAAGGTCCTTTCCAACCCTTACTATTCTATGATTCTATGAAATACATCAAGTTTTCCAACACTAAAATCACAGCTCATGGTACAAAGCTCTAGAGTAGAAATTTGGCCATGCAGTGCATGGTAGGGTTCTCTCTGCAGGTGGCTGCGTTATGCTTTGAAACAGCGTGACTGATCCTTCTCTTGTTCGTAGCAAGAGTTGAAAACCAAGTCTTGCAGACTAAAGTTGGATTCTGTAAAGAGGTCTTTCTTGTGCCCAAAGAAAACAGGTCTCACCATTACCAGAGCATCCATGTGTACGTGAGTGACTATGAGAGGTAAATGTCCACTTCATGTAAAAGTCAATCTACTCAGATTTGAAATTTGTCTGTAGCCAGCAGAATTCCATAGCTGCTCACATGACCCGGATGGGACAGGTTAGACCAGAGGAACAGAGGATCTGCTTGGAAGTGCATGCAATGCCTCCGGTGGGGTTTGGACTTTGGGTGGGACTTTTGCTTTTGATACTAATTTATACGTTTCACTATAGACTCAATATATATGGAATATCCAATTAATCCTGCTTGAGCAGCAGGTTCCATAGCTCATTTCTTTATAACTAGACATTTTTCTCCACATGATCTGTGATAGTATTACTGATAGGCAAATTAGCTCTGCTGGCCACAACTCTCCAGCCATGCTCATAAAAATCAGGTTTATTCTCTAGGAAGCCCTTAAGAGCTGTCATTTTTCTTGTTTCCCAGTGAAGGTTCAAAGACGGTGTTTACCTGTTTCACTAAGAACCCTTGCTTCACAATTGGGCCGCTTAATTCAGAGATGTTAAATTGTAGCTCTTCCTTGGAACTGATATTTTTCTTACTGCTCTCAGCCTGCAAAATAGGGAAAAGATGGTTCCACTTCTCTGTTGAATCTAAACACACTTTTAAGTACAAAGTTCTGCATTTTATTTTCTTTGAGCTGCTTTTAGCTTATATTTCCTCAGTAAATTCTACTCTGTAGCCCTGCTGCTCAGCTTTGTGTAGATCCAAGATTTACAAGCAACAAATTACAGCAGTGAAGCCTGCACATGCACTGTGGCCTTGAGTGTTAGCATAACTACAGCATCTCTTAAATGCAGACACAGCACTGCACTCGAGGGACACACCCCTTTTAATGCCCAATTATGTAATTTGTAGATCCCTCCATATCCATGTAGCTATTTGTCTCCAGCAAAAGTGCAAGTGTTGGCACCCCTAAAGGCCTAGAGCTGCTCCTTCTGTGTTTGCTTTCATAGCCTGCATATTTGCCTGTGTTTGCACAGTGTGTGTGTCCTCTTTACCACTGCCCAAATCAAGCGTGTGACAAGAGGCAGGAGAGGTGCTTCTGTGGGCAGCTGCATCACTTACGAACATGTACAGTGCAGTAGAGTCATCGAGGAACTGCTCAGAGAGGTCGCTGAAGCGTGTGGCCTCAGTGCTGCGGGTTCCCACAGGCTTGATGAAGTTCTCCTCCATCAGCATGGATGCCAAGGTGATGGCCTCGAATCGTGACACAGCAAAGCTATTGGAGATGAGCCAGTCCACCAGGGCAGAACCTGCAGGGAGAAAGGCAGTTCTCATACCAAGACAGTGTACTCTTCCAAGATGAGACACATGGTCTACTGCTACACAGGTCTTCATTTGCTGAAACATTTTGGCACTATCACAAAGACTGTCAATGAAGTGCAAGGTTGACCAAAAGTGTGAGGTCCTGTGTGTGCTTCCTTATATCCAAAGAGCAAGCAAGAGAGAAAGGTGTTGGAAAGCTTGGTTGCACCACTACTTTCCACTGGACCACAACTGATTACACTATGCAGGCATTACAGTAGCTCCCTTGCCTCTGCAATGTAGTGTGTTAGATGTGAGGAAGCTCTTTGCCTGCAGTAGGCGTACCTGTGAAAGTCTCTTTGTATCTGTTGCCTTGTTGCAAGTTGCGGGTTAGCTTAATTCCAGTACTGCTCTCACACATTCTCTTCACTATATGACTGCAAAAGAGCACAGGACAAAGTTAGTAGAATAAAAAAACCAGGCAGAAATTGCCACATACTTTTGTCAGTGCCTGGGATGTCCTCCCGATTACCAACACAAAGATGGGAAACAGCCTAGGTATACACCCAGAAGTTTTGTCCTAAGTACAGTATAGGAAAACTTTGTTTACCCAGTAGCAGCACTAAACAAGATGCCTCGTGAAGTACCTTCTAATTTAAAGTATTTCAAACTGAGCTATAGTCAGTTTCCATTTACCTTTTCAACACAAATAAAATTTCTGTCATCTTTCTATTTCTTAACCAGTTCTCTGTTTCCGCTTGTTTAACATGATGCACCCTAAAAATCCTAGGGTAGCTGGATTCCAGCTACCAGCTTTGAAAGCTCACCAGCATGGCATGAACAATGCCATCACTCAGTCTTTTCCCTGGTATTACATCTTCTGAGGTAATATATCTCCCCGGTGAGAACCTTTGCAGCTGACTAGGAAGGTCTTCAAGCCAGCAGTGAGATGTCTGTGCAGAAACCAAATAGTCCCAAAAATAATGGTTGGGGAAAGTGCGTTTCCATGCTCTGGCAAGAGTATGTGCAAACCTAGGGCAGAGCAACCAGTTTAGAGGCTCTTGGCCACATGGGAGTGAATCTGTGCAGAGAGGAGCTTCCCTTGACCCGCTCCATACATCATCTCAGGTGCTTTGCAAACTACAGCAATAGCAGAAGAATAAACCATATACACTTACTGGAGGCTGATATTCTCTAGCAGTTTGAAAGAGTTCTTCATTCTGTGAAGCTCTTGTACCTGTACTGGGTGACCAGCATGAATAGCCCCAGTGATGTCCAAAGCCCACGAGTCTCGCTCCTCCCTGGAGCAACATTCAAGGAAATAGTCTGTATTGGTTTTTGTCTTTAGCTTGATGAGTAGCTGTGGAGAGGGAAGTGCAAAGCAATATCATTTAGCTATTGTCCTCCATGTACATTAAGCGACACAAGTAAGTCTCATATGCCATCCCACCTGAGCAGAACAGAGCAACTCTTGGCCAGAAGGATGGTGGGCACAACTCTGGGTTGTTTTACTTTTTGCTTTCCCCCTCCTCAGATCCCTGTGTTTTCAGTTCCAAGCACAGTTTGTGTGCATGGAGCTTGTGGTACTTAAAAGAGACCAGACCACCCAGATGCTGGATTACACAGGAATGTGCTGTTGACTGTGAAGCTTTTCACATCAAGCTCTCTAGTTTCTCAACAACTACAAACTCTCACTAGGCTCTTTCTGCTATGAGAAGTACTGAAATAGCCATCAAGTTCCAGAGTCATTTCCCTTCTGGCCCCACTCAGAGGAAGTCTGCATTGCTGCTACCCACAGGTGAGCAGAGAAGCGCAGGAAGCACTTTCCCTTCCAGAGCCCTCTTGCTGGAAACTCCACAGCAGCAATGTCCTGTTGGTGAAGGAAAAAGGAGTCTGACCTGGCTGCCCAGGAGCACCCCATGGACACAGCCAGGGTTTAAGGCAACCGCCATTGATGATAAATTTCACTTTTTCCCATCCTCAGATTTTATTGAGCTGTCCATGTCCTCTCTCCACACGCTGTTGGGCTGATGCATTTGCATTTATTCTTACCACTGTGTGTGTGTGCAGTGGGTTTGTTTTTTTGTTAATGTCTGTGACTCAGGTTTGGGCACAGAGAACGGCAAAGACAGAATGGGGGAACTCATTGCTTGTCCTGGCTACATTACTAATGGCAGCTTGCTTTTTGCTGGGCCTAATTCTAGAAACACCCCAGTAATATGGTTGCAATGATCAAAGAAGTCAGAAGGAGTGGAAAAGTCTAGGGAAAATTTAGAAAGTGAATGCCACTGAGAAGGGATACATTTTTCCATTCCTACCGGTCTGTTTTCATATTCCAGGCACGGACAGGTAATAGTGCAGCCATCCAAAAGGATCCTGCCCTTTGGAGAAGGTTCCTTCTTGCCTCCTTCAATTTTGTAATACAGCAGCTTATCCTGAAGCAGAACAAACCACCTCACTTTCCAGTTACGAACAATGTGTCCCTAGAGGGGAAGAATCACATAGCTAACGTTAACACAAGCATTGAGAAATTAACATATTTTCTTTCTTGAGGTAGGTGAAAATACCATAAAATAATAGGAAATGGCATGAAAAGAAACACAAGAAGTCATCATAAGTCCTGTCCTTCCTGAAATACACATTTCAAGTAACTAAGCAGCACAGCTCCATCACTATAAAAATCATGGAGCAATAGAAAGGTGCTTTGCTCTTTCTCTAGCAAGGACATCCTCTTTTCCAGCAGGAGTTGTTTCTTGCAGAAGCTCACATGAATTATCCCAAAGAGCTGTCATTTACGAGCATGCCTGTCCGCTGACAGCACCAGGCAGGAACAGGGCTAGCTAAACCTGGTAAATGTGTGAGGGCTTTTGGAGACAAACTGCTCCTCTCCACGGACCCGGGTGGTGTTTGATGTGTTTTGTTTTCTGTCATTGTGATGTGGCTGTAGGTGCCAAGTGGTTTTGAGACCACCTTTCTGAGTGAATTGGCTTTTCCTTACATCTCCTCTTACTGCTAATGAGTGGTTTATTTCTATCTTACCTGCCTCCAGTGTCCTGGGCTAAAACATTCTCTGTGTTACTGTTTCCTGGAAAGGAAACGTGCTTTTCAATGACAAAAGACTGAATGAAGGCTGCTGTCGAATGCCTCTTGGGTTTTGTCAGAAAAAAGACAAAATCCCTTCTTTCCCCTCTGCAAACAGCCCCTGGCTCTTTTTAGTCTGGCTGTACAGGAGAGCAAACCCAGCGAGGGCTGACACCAACAGGCTCAGTCCTGTCTAGAAGTGTCAGGTCCAGCTTCCTGAGGTGAGGAGCTGACTTGTGTTTCTACAGGCTGTGAAGCATTGCAGCCAGCAGGCGAAACACTGGGTAGATGAAGCTCTGAGACCTGGGAGAGGGTGGGCATAGCTAGAAGAAAGGAAACATGCAAAGTCCAGTTGTGGCAGGAGTCAAAGCTCATTAATTCTCTATGAGTGAAGGGGAAACCCAGCAATTTCCAAGAAAAGGTGGGGTAATGAGTCTCTAAAATCCAGGGCATTTTAGGTCTAATGCCTTTTAGTCTATACTAAGTACAATTTATCTAACTTGGGTTTGTTCTCTCCTTTCCTTTGCATTCTTCAGTGGTGTGGGTTTTTTTCTTTCCACCTGTTGTAAGTCCCTTGGCCATTTTCCCTGAGAATATGTTCTTTGCTATAGCTCTTTTATTTCCTTTTTGGAGATTTCCTCTTTTTCAGGAGGTTGCCTTACCGTTTTTCCTCTATCTTTACCTGACTTCCACACATTTACTTTATAATACATTACATAATTCAGACATTTATAATGCATTTAGATAATCTCCTTGCTTCTGCTCTCTTCTTAAGAAAGCTCTGTTTTCATTTACCTGAGCCCACCCCTTCCTCATTTTTCTTTTTTTTCTCAGGATCTCTTGTTCCCTTCTCCCCCAGTTTCCTTTAGTCATCTTCTCTGTGGTCTCCTTCCTATCAAACTGTCTATCTGGGTGATGTTGTACAGGCTGCAGGCAGTTACAGCTCAGTGTGCTGCCGATAACCTATTCCTCTCGCACACTTGGTGCCCTGGCTTCCCATCTTGAATTTAGTAGTCATTTAAGAACCACAAAATACAACCATAGCCCAGAGAAGAGACCAGGAGCTGGGACTGCTCTGCCCTCACTGCACAAGGGACGATGAGGAATAGCTCAGGCTGTGCAGCCCTTCTCTGCATAGAGCATGGCTTCACATGGCTGGTGGCTGGCCAGCCCTGCCAGGAGGGCTCCTGACCAGGATTACCTTCATGTCAGCACCAGAAGCACTGCCACGTACAGTAGAAAAGCATTTCCTGAGGCGTGGCAAAGCTTTGAACAAATACATTTTTGGTGTGCAATCAAGGACCATATTAGTCATTGAAACAGGTTCCTGGTACTAAAAGCAACTTGTGCTGCTTGTTAAATTGCCTTCTTGTGTCCTAGCTATAACTGACTTGGTCCTGCAGGAAGAAGTGTTGGAAAGGCTGAAATGTGTGACACCATCTTTCAGCTCTTTTCTCTACGCTTTGGCTAGAATTTTCTCACAGTGCAGTTTGAGGGGTGTGGAAAAAAGAAGTTAGTTCAAACATACTTCTACGTTTGCATTGCTCTGATCCCCTTCAGATAGAATAGCCTGTTCTCCATCCCCTCACATGAAATGGGAAATGCAGCTCAGCTGGGTCACTAAAGAAGGCACAAACACCTTCCCACTCTCCATCCTCCCATGGCCACTTCCACTGCCGCCATGTAGCCATTTGCTGGTAGGTTTTTATGTGCTTCTTGCAGAGGCACAGACACAATTGCTTTCTAATACCTGAGTAATGCTGATGGCTAATTCACTTTCCCCTGAGTAAATACAGGGCCAATAGAGGGAAACTCAAGCGAGGATAGTGAGCACCTGCAGGTCGTGCAGCTCCCCTGGCACGCATCTGCACAAACCTGAAGGAGCTCCTTTCCCAGGAGCAGGCAGGAGCCCCTCATATCCAGCACCCAGTGGGCTGCCTTGCCATGAGCCCTGGCTCAATCCAGTTCCTGCTCAGGGGCTGCTTCCACGTTGGAGCAGAACTGCACGGAAGGGGACGGATACACTCACCCGTTTGACGAGGAAGCCCTCCTTCAACACTCCAGCTGCCTCCTGCATTGTGGCCAGCAGGGAAGAGAGCTGAGCCCCTGCCGAGAAGCGCCCAAGCCCTGGCAGCCTGTCCCTCTGCATGTGATTTGTGTAAGAAAGCTCATTTTTCTTTGCTACCCTCCTCCTCCAATGTGACGCAGTCTCCCTTCCCTGTTTTTTTCTCCCTCTCTTCCTACCTATGAGACATCGGTTAAACAGTGAGCTGGCTCTGATACATTACCTGCCCTCTGGGAAGTGAAACAAAGCAAAGTCTAAAAAGGATCTCAAAAGAATTTCACAGACTTTAGTACAGCAAAACCCACCGCTGAGTGAGTTGGCCAATGTAAGTAGCCACATGATGACAAATCAGGTATTGCATGGGAGGGAGAAGCAGAATTATAAAATCACATGCCTCAAAACTTCAGACTAATCAAGTCTACCACTTGAATTTTCTCATCTAATAAATGTATCCTCATAGGGGTCCTACAGAACACCTTAAGTGTAACACATAGAATATTGTGATTACAAGGAGACTTTTACAAACCTTAAGATAATTTCTTTTGCTAGAAATTTATTTTACTAAAGAAGTTCTAAAGCACCACTCTGCTTTCAGCGACCTCTGGGCACAAACTCTAAGATTCCCAAGTTAACACCCTAAATCCCTACCTAAGCAACTATTCAGGCTTTTAGTAAAGCAGTCTGATCAATGAACACCATGCAGTTACCTCTTGCAACTCCTGGGCACCTCTGAAACAGAGTGCCTTTTGTTTGTCTGAATAGGGGCTTAGATATTTATTGCATTTTTGAAGACTTTGCCCATGATAAACCTGTTTGACAGATATAGCAGATCTTGTCCTGATGAAAGTATTGGTATTTCAATAAATCTACACCAACTGTGCAGGAGTAATAGTCTTCACTGTGCTGTTAGCATTCCCTGACTTGTATCAAAATCAAGGTGATGTATGTGGGCAGAGCTAGTGGCTGTGATAAGAAACATGATGTAGATGGTAACAAACAAACAAAAGCACTCGTTGCTATGTAAAAAGAGTGTTCAGAGTTCAGTAAGGTAAAGTGACTCAAGTATCCCTCAGTCTTTGCACACCAGATCTAATTACTGCTTTCACATACTGAGAAAAGGAACAAACTAATAATTTCTTTATTTTTGTATTTTTTTATCACTTTTAGTGAGGAAGAACAAAGCACTGAAGAATTCAAACCTGACAATGTACTGGAGACGACCCAGAGAACAGTCCTGCAGAGATCATGAGACAGACAACACGTGGCTGAACACTACTTGAAGTTAGAGAAACCGATTGCTGTATAAAGAGAAAGCATGCTGGCTGACACTTCAAAAGCAGCTGGCCCTTGCGGAAGTTACCTGCGTAGCTCCTACTGTATTCCCTTCGCCACTCTGGAGGAAGCAGGCAGCCACGGGGCAACCTGCTGCATAAGTCATATCCCGGTTATGTTTGTTCTTCAGTCCACCTAGTGTAAGTACACCTAGAGGAGTATTTTTTGCTGTAGGTGTGTAGTATTTTCAAATATACAAATTTTCCATTTATATGCTTTATATACTATTGTGGCCTTAAAATAATGCAGAAAAGAACTGAGTGTATTTCTTTCAATTTAAAAAATAATCTCTGTCCAGGTGCAAATACATAAATATACATATAAATAAAAAGCTGTACTCAGAAGCAGAGTATTGGGAAAAAACCCAATGCAGTCACCAGGAAAAAAGAAAATAAATTTCATCGCACAATGTTCTGTACATCAGGATTTAACTTGAGAATAAAAAGAAGAAAACTTGAGTCTAGGTACACAAGGGACGTTACTGCTGCATGCACGGGACATGCACTCTTTATATCACCAGCTCCAGGAATACAGTGTTCCCCCGTTCGGTGTTTGAGGTTTGACTTCACATTGTTCAAGCTTGTAACTGCAGGCAATTTATAACAAGGTGGGTGAGATAATTTCATGCTAGTGAGGACAGGCAGAAGCTTGCAGGGTGCTCTTGCTCAGACAGTGAGCTCAGCATTGCACCACAACCAGTCCTCGCCCAAGATTTGAGTGAGCTTTTTCTCCAGCATGCAGACCACCCGCAACCCTGTGGACGGATCTTGGGAAAATTACCATTAGCAACAAAGAATTTTATTGTCAAACTGCTGGTGAATGGTGAAGCAAATGCTGCTGTAGCTGCTCATTAAGTAAAAGGTTTCGTATCAACTACTTCTTACAATCTAGAGCCTTCACTTTTTTCAATACTTCTAAGTACTTCTTCAATTCTTTGGGTATTTATCATACACACACTCCCTTCCCTTGTCTCATTCTGTAGTTAATCATGGCTAACAAACTGCCCCTTTTCTGCTCCCTGAGGCTGAGTAAATACAGATCTTCCAGGGTCATACAGTGAAAAATGAGTCAGTAGATCAGGGCTGCTGTTTCCACACACGTGCTGGGAAGGCAAGTTCTAGCACTGCAGTCTCCTGGCGGAAAAGGACATGCTTCCATCTGTATAAACCTAGGGAGCTCTATATCAAGCCTTCTGTGGGACTGGAAACTCCGTAAAGGGAGAACTATCTGGTTCCTCAGATCTGTTTTAGAATGTTTCCTACACATCAGTGCAGTATTTTAATAAAAGAATACAGCTGAGTGCTTGACATATTCTTCCATTCAAAGTGTCCCCAAAATACTTTATATGTTTTAGAATCTGCATTGGGATGGCCTGGAAGAGACAGCTGCAGGCTTCAGGGCGCAGGACAGTATTCACGGTTAGAGACAAGGGCAGGAGTAGGCAGCTCTGAGTACACTATTTCAGCTGGGTGACGTGACAGACATTGCTGGTACCTCCAAGTCAGTCCCTCAAGAAGCCACAAACAGCTGATGAAGAGAACCTGCCCACAGGACAAACCCATCCCATGCTCTGCAAAGCCCGTCGTGTATCATTGTGTCACATGGGCGATTACATATACTCAACTTGTTCAAAGCAGTTTCTTAAGATACTAGGATTTTGCCCTCTGGTGTAGGATTAGGGATGAAAAAAGATGAAAAGAAACCACATCAAAATAAGGAATGATGAAATATTTCTAGATAAAAATGAAAGATGACAAGTGTTCAAAAGAATTCTGACGTAACAGCAGGACATGTAGAAAGGTGGCACTGTTTGAAAACAGTTGTTTAATTGTCTAGACTGGAACAAAAAGCTATCAGAAATTAAATACTGAAGTGTAGATTCCACTATGAAGAACAACATGCCAGCTCCACTGCATCTAAAACAACACCTGAGGGCCAGAACTGGAGAGAAAACAGCAAGGAATTGTCACTGGATTAAAAGCCTGTCAAATCACAAGTCCCAAGAAAGCAGGGCACCCCTTCTTTAGTAGCCCTCATCAGGAACAGGATACAGGGATGTGTGTTACCAGACTGTGTGCCTGACTTGAGCCGGTACCCCTGGTTGGTTGGGGTTTTTTTGTATTAATGAGCCCTTATCAGATGTTATAAGTAAAACTGTTTCCAAGCTGCCAATCTTACGAAATTAATTTGGGATATGAAAATCATGCTGAGATCCTTACAAATAATACATCAGGCCAAGCCCTGTCCACAAATACACCTTTACTTTTCCCTTCAGGTGGCTAGTGCTAGTGGAGATTTTGGCCTTGCGATTACAATTGAGTAAACAGCACAGAGTTGCTAACGAACAGCAAGAATATAACTACCTTGCTTCAGCAAAGGTGTTCATGCAAAATCCACAACCCTTATTTTAAGCAACTGGTAAGCAAACGCTGTTCCATGCGTACCAAATTCACTAGCTGAGATAGAAGGTACCATCGAAGGAACTTCTAAAGATCCTTAAGTCACGGGCTACAGCAACGGATGCAGCACAGCTGAGGCCAGCATGGGCTTCACAGGTTCAGTGCTCCCTTACACCCCTCTCGAAAGCAGCCATCTCAGACCCTCTCCTTCCACCTACTGCAACTCTTGAGAAATATCCACCAAGTTGTCTTGAATCTTCTAAGCCTCTTGGTTAAAATGTGCTCAGGCAACAGGAGAGCCTGATTTTATGTGCCAGGGTAACAAGTGACTGACATGCATTTATCTTTAGCTGCTTTGTTACCATCCTCACCATCTCGGTCATTTTTTCAGGCACGCAAAATTGACAGAGAACTGTGTTCACCAGCACGCTAAGGGTCCAATTAGAAAAGCTTCTGAAACCACTGAACAAGTTCAGCAAACTTTGCCCTAAGTTACTGACAGAAACAATGTTCACCTAGTAACACACCAAAACAGTAACACAGGTGTAACACATCATCTGTGGAGATTATACTAATCTTAACACCTTGATAATACGCCAAGAAAGGCTCTTTTTTCAGTGCTTTCCTTTACAGCATTACTTTGGCATACAGATCACATGGTGACTAAGTTTTTAAACACTTTGTTTTTCAGTCTGAGTACCCACATGTTGTGTTTAATGGAATTCAAAACACTTTTAGTGAATGGGCAGAGTTGGAAGAGCTGTTCGAACAGGAAACTGACATTATCACAACTTTAAGCCATGACAAGGCCATCATATGCAGCTTCTGAAAAGGCAACAATTTGAGGAAATAACCAGAAAATTATATTATTTCTTCATTTTGTTGTGACACATCTAGGTATTTTCTTACATTCTGTAAAGAAATTACTTAACTTTCTTGGCTTTGCATTACTATCAGAGTTCACATGTAGCCAACCCCAATAATCAAGCATGGATTGCAATGCCTGTACCCTTTATGAACGCCTTTTGTGGCAACACCATATAGCAATGATATTGTTTGTACTGTGGCAGCATTAAGAATTCCTAGCTCAGGCTCAAAGCCTCATTTTCCATGCATTTTTCCTTTAGCAGCACAAAATATTAAGAAAAAATGGGATGGGTGATATGTGACATGACAATTAAAAAAAAAAAAAAGGATATTTTAAAATGTAGCAATTGGAAAGGTTACTTTTTGGTTTACAAAAACCACCTCCTCCCGCCCACCAGTTCTCACAGACAAGGAAACAGGATTTTTTTATACTCCAACACGGAAAGCACACCTTATTTCTCTTCTTCAGAGAAGATAAACAGGTTGTTTCTAGAGTGAATAGCTCAGCCCAGTGTAAAGCAGACTTAGGGTGGGCAGAAATTCAGGTCATGCAGCAGTGAGCTTACAAGACAGTACAGCTTGTTTTGAAGTATAAGCAAGTTCATTAAAGCTCCTGCTATATTCACCTATAGGAGAAAAGTACAACTTTATGTAATTTTTCAGTTATCAGCTATGTTTATTGGAATGATAACAAGTTATTTTTAAAGTTTTCAAGTTCTCAGTCCTTAACTGCAGATGATAAAGAAAGGAAACGCTCTTTTAAACAAGTCTGCATCAACAAACTTGCAAGAAAAACATTTTGTTCCACTCCTTCTTGGCTTGATTTAAAGCAAACAAAAGAAAGCCCTTTCACTGTTAAAGGGGAATCACCTGCTGGTCATACCCTTCCAGGTTTTACATTCATACCACTCTAGGCCATGTGACAAAGGAGGGGAAAAAAAATTCTTGGAGTTACATAGCCCAAATTTATTGAATATTTGCTCAAATACATTCTGTATAGAACTGTTCAGCTCACTTGGTTTTGGTGCTCCCAGGAAAGATCATTAACAAATGCACTGAGCTGTAGTCACCAATTAGGAACTGTGATGTATGAAAATGTTCAGCATGGGGTGACAACCTCCTTCTGGCCAGATCTGTGTCTTCAATTTGACTAGGCACCTTCCGTTCAAAGGATTCAATTTCTGTAAGGTGCTGTATCACATATTAGCTAGAAGAGCCTTTTACATTTTGGTCTTTTTAAAACAGAAAACACTTCAAGTATTCGCATTTGAAGTTTTCAATACTGGAAACATTTAGTCCAGAGTGTTTGCAATAGGGTCTCTAATTTGTCATATGGTCTCTCTTCTAAATACTCCAGAACATTTAGTCTTCAGTTTTGGCTTCCATTTCCTCAGCATCATCATCCCCATCCACTTCAGCATTTTCCCTCTCCAGTCTTTCCAACTGCCTTGCAAGCTCAGTCTCATCTGTGTCAGTAACCACCTTGGGCTGAAAAAACCAAAAACAAACCAGAACACATGGTAAACTCTCATAAAGAAAATATAATGTATATTTGTAGACTCTGATTCTACATAAAGAGCAAGAGACCAAATATATCCTAAAGTCACACAATAAACCCCAAGAAAATTAGAAATTTTTTTGCCATTTGTTTAAAGAACACAAAGTTCAGGGTTTTTTTAATACCTTTTTGCTAAAATTTCTCCTAGCAGTACTGGTCTTGTTCTACTTTAAAAACGCTAAAAAATTACACTTTAGAATGTAATGTGTTCTTACCTCCATCTGCACATTAAAGACTCCTCTCTTCTCCTCAATTTTTTCTTTAATTACAGCCATGGCTTGATTCAGAACAGAGAGTCCTTCAGTTCTCTCCAGTGTTGTAGTAGTCATCACATAACGAGGAGGGGCTATCAGATTAATCTATCACATTGTATGGATTTGGGGGAGAGGAATTAAAAAGCAAACTCAGTAATAAAACCAAAGAAAAAAACATGGAAAGCAAAGCAAGGAACACTCTTCTGAATGTACAGTTGACAGAAGAAAAAGCATTTCCCATTAGAAAAACCCCTTCTAGAAGCATAAACAACATGGAGTGAAATAGCAGACAAGGAAGTGTTGTACAGCCTGTCTGATTTCCAGTACCAGTATTGGGTATTTCTACATAGTGTGTTTATTTAGACAAATATTGTTAAGTGGAGAGAATATTCACTTTGCAGATCAGTAAAACAGCTATTCACCATTTTTGAATTACAAGTGTTAAAACCAGCACTTAAAAAAACCCCAAAAAACTGAATGAGTGAACTTTTCATTTTGTTACAAGAAACCAATATAAGAAATAATTTTCAAAGAAGGAAATTCTTTCAAGTTTTTTTTTTAAACACTTATTCAATAATACACTCAATATCCTGAAATTGTTGGGACAGAAAAGCTAGGCCTGGGTACAGCAGCCATTCTACAGTAGTCAACAGTCAAACATATGAGAGCAAACATTCCTTTTCTTACACAATCTTGTACCTGAAAATACAATCTATTGCTCCCTACCTAAGGCTGTATAAAGGAACAGTAGGTATGCACAGTGCAAATACTAGAATAAATTGAATAAACTGAACTAATGCCTTGGCAGGGGGGTTGGACTAGATGATCTCCAGAGGTCCCTTCCAACCCTAATGACTCTGTGATTCTGTGAACAGAATAAATACAGCTTCTTGAACTCGGCAAGTCACAGCACAGCCACAGGAACAACTGTCAGCACATAGCTGATAGGAAGTACATTACAGACCTGCTAGAAAAGAATCAGACAGCAAGACATGGCTTCCCAGCCTCGGCTATGTGATTGTGACAATGGCAATTGCATGCTACTGGTACCTGAAGTCATCAGAAAACGGCTTTTGATTTCACTGTTAAAACACTTACTTTAATGGGCATATTCTCTGTGGAACAGTTCAATCCTGCTCTCAAAGCTTCTTTTACTGCATCTATGCCTTCATAACCATAACAGGCCACCTCAATATCTAGGATAGAGGAATACAAATAATAAAACTTAATAAATGAATAAAACTAATAATCAAAAAGTTACCAAAAGCTATAGAGTCTTTAAAGCTTTTTAACATAAGCTTGGATAAAGATTTTAGCATCCAGTGTTTATTCACGATGAGAGCCTCAGTAGCTGCCAAAGCTGAGGAAGGTATTTCACTTTCTCGACTTGCAAGTTGAGGTGAAAACACTTCGTAAATTCTTTAGACATACTACATTTTACATTGTGCTTGGAAAAGCCAAGATATGGAATTCTATGCCCACCTTCACTTACCTCTCACCCAATAAATTCATCAGGAATAATTACGTATTTCACATAGAGAGATGAAGATATAAAAGCAATAAATACCAGGGAAAATTAAAGATCTATCAGGAAAAATGAAACTTGAAAAAGAGCACATCCACAAATTCACAGAATTCTGTCAGCAATTACAACAGATGCATGGAGTCATCACTTGAGGAGCACTGGATTTTTTCTAAGGTAAGTTATATTAATACATAGTTAAAACATTAGTTAGTAATTAATTAATTAGTAATGTTAGTTACCTTTTTGTAGATACATTTTGTAGAACATTTTGTAGATGTTTGGAAATTAAAGCACAGACTAATGCTGGCCATATCTGTAATACCCTGAGTGGTTTAGAGGCAAAGATTTCTTTACATATGTAACAATGGTGCAAGACCAAGCTACACTGAGAAGACTCTGTAGACTATTTTCACATGTTCATGGACCAGTGGCTAAGACATATGTTGTAGCCATGCTGACAGAGATCAATCATCCTGTTAGGAATCAACAAATTTAAGACTTTGAATAATGAAAAAGAGTGTTGTGGATGCAGTAATAGCTATAAAACATCTAAATTCACTGTATGCCAGTGCAGTATGATAGACTGTATTATATATCAGGACAACTACTTTGTCTACCAAAGAATCTGCAGTTCAGGGGAAAAAATAAAAGCCAAACCACCTTGCACTTTGGGACAGAACACAAATAGGCATTTTGCAAGCAATCCTTGATTAAGGTGCCTTAATTCTGAGCAGTTCCACTCAAATATCAGCATTACAAACCACTAAGTGGTTTGACTTAAGGGTCAAGATGTGTTCAATTAACATCTGGAAAGAACTCACCAGCTCGGATTTTGACTGCTTGCGGTGTCAGACGTCTGTTAATATTGTCAATCAATACACGTCTCTCTTCCTCTGTCAGATCTAGGCTATCCAGGATTGCAGGGTCTCTGAGCCAAGCAAAGCAACGTTACAGAAGTCATACTGAAGTGGAATGCAACATAACATTAACTTCTGATACTATTTCAATATTGGAAGCATTTAACAACAAAGCAGGTAAGTAGTTTACTCAATCTGTTCCTGGAAGAAAAGACCTGAAAAATTTTTTTCTTTTTTTTTAATCAAGAGGAATGACTTCTGTCTATCTCTATTTATATATGATACACAGAATGAGACAAATACCTAGTTGCCTTGTATTTATGTTCCCTCCAATGTGAAGATAAACCTCTATTACATGAAAAAGAATCCGTTATGAATCTGAGGTTTTTGAATTGTTTCAGTATTTCATTCAAATGCAAGATTTTTGCATTTGCAAAATAACCTACTGGATCACAGACACTTATTTATCTGCTGCCTACGTTCTTGGCTAAAGAAAGGATAAAGGTTTTCTAAATCACAAGCTAGTAGTTTAAAATCCAGAGATCACAAGGGACAAATGCCTCTGCTGTTTACCAATATAAATTAGCAGCTCTTGTTTGAAGAAGTGGTGTCAATTCTCTACTGCTGTATTATTTTTAACCAAAATATATCTGAAACATAACCACAGAGCTCCTCACAAAAACTCTTCTTCTTGTTCAGAGACAAGAGCTGCAGTTCTCTAAAAAACCATACCAGACCACCTATACTTCTACTAGCAGGCAAACATGAGCTAAAATAGCCCAAAAACCAGAGGCAATATTGGAGATTGGTCTCTGCTGCTAATAAAACATCATCTTTCATGGTTTTATATACCGAACACAGACAGCAGAAGGGCCAAAAATAAGCACTCAGAACCCAGAAATATGACAGGTTTTACACATCAAAATACGAACCTGCATAGCAGAAGTGATTTATTGAACATGCAAATTCTGCTTTGTCATTTACAATCTATCCTGTTAAATCTTTGAGTTACTTTTGTGAGCATTATATATACAGCTTATGTATAGGAGCACGAGAACAAATAAAAGTTACAGTCCACTGTCAGAAATCTTAAGGCATTACTGGTGGAAACATGTTTGTGCTCCAATCTGACCTGCAGATGAGCAACAAATGGCATGTGTGTTCAGGAATTTTTCCAAGTAGGAGAGAATCTTAAACAGCCAATGTAACTACAGTTTTTCTTCTTCTATTATGCAGGTGTTTAACTAAGTATTTAACAGTTACAGAATGATCAGGAATTCCTTCTGCAGCAATTTTGCAGATTTGCCCGTTACCAGGAAATTTGCTATCATTAGAAAATAATTATTATTCTGTAAAACAGAACACATTCAGTCTAAATGAAGGTACAAGTTGCCTCTTTCCCAAAAACACAAAGATGGGTTTAAGCTTGTCAAAATGCTACCAAGCACCCTGCTTCTTAAAGTTCATACAAAATGTAAAATTTTACTACTGCCATCTAGTGTTCAACTCACGTTCATCACTCAGGTTTATGTGCCATAAAAGAGTAAAAAAGACAGAAAAATGTATTTTTGGATCGCCAATTTCACAATGGAATCATAGAATATCAGGTTGGAAGGGACCTCAAGGATCATCTGGTCCAACCTTTCTAGGGAAGCATGACCTAGACTAGATGTCTCAGTATGCTGGGAATCTTTAGAGGGAAACCAAATAGGTTAATTCTGAAAGCAAACTAAAATATCAGACTCCATAAAAAAACCAAACAAGCCATGTATCTCAGTGTGTATTCCATTAGCATCAAAATTTCTATCGCTTTCTGTTCATAATTCCATTTCTAAGTTCATGATCCCATTCCCATTCTTTAAGTTCGGAAGTATAGAGAAGTAACAAGCCAGCTTGCTGCATTTGAAAAAGAAAAACTCTTCCTGTGCAGTGGAAGAGTGACAGTCAGCTGTGAGTAGAAATATCTTCAGACACAGCAAGATATTTTTGTTAGTATCTGCTTGGGACTAAGAATAGCCAAATTCTGACAGACAACCAAGATCAGTGCTGCTGCTTCTTCTAGAAATGCCACAGGCTCACTTGCAGCAATCAAAATCGCTCCAGTATTTGTAGTCAGATTTCTTTTATACTTAAAACATATTATTCACCAATGCCTCAGTATTTCTCCACATCACATTCAATTACTGCTTTGAAAAACTTGACATACAAAGTGGCAGACTCAAAGACCAATAAAACCAAGTCAACTTTGAGCCTTCTTTTTCAAGAGCACTGGGAACTTAAAGAAAGCAGTAAGACAGAGAAACCTACAGTAAGTAACTGGAAGACTGATGTCACAATTTACTAGGTCACTTGACTACTATGTTTTACATACCGACTCCAGAAAAAAACAAACAAACAAGAAACCAAACCACAAACGACAACACAAAACCAAACCCCCAAAAGCAAAAGAACATTATGATGAATCTATTTCAATAAATATTTCTCTGCAATTTGAAATAAGCCCCTGGAAGTAGAAAAGATGTCCTTACGAGACTGCGTGCTTGAATGCGTCATAAGCACCATATCCTGGTCTTTTGTACTTGTCATCAAATACCCAGGCAGTTCTCTGGAACAGGCTCTCAAGCTGCTCATCCTTAGTGTACTCCAAGACTTCAGCAACATGGCGAAGGATGCTATAAACCTGGAACACAAAAGGAGTGTTAAAAAACCCAAAACAAATACCAAAACCAGAAAAAATTTAGAATAAGAAGTAATATTTAAATGATAAAGACTTCTATTTGGAAGTGTAAGACAGTAGTAAGGGTGGTAGTCAACACTTTAAACTACCTGAATGACTTTTCACTAAAAGATGTCCAGTGTGCTAAACCAGCATACACTTTGGATTTCTGATCATTTCAATACATCCCTTTACATCACAAATTTTCAACTGACGTCTTACTTGATCTATTCATTAATGAAGCAGCAGTTTATCAGAGCACTCATGGAGAGATGAACTCGTTAAACACATTTGCATGGGTAAATGAAAATCAGAGTATGCCCAACACATGAGAACAATACTTTATTTTCATCTTATCTTACATCTGTGCATTTTGGTTGCTCAGGAAAGAAGCTGGAAATACACAGTGCCTGAATATAGCAAAGCAACTTACAGTCTTTGATTTTGTGAATTTGTCTTCACATTTGATTGCCTCCTCTGGAGAAACTCTTCTTTTTGACAAGTCGATATAACCTATTGGGGAAAACCATTTTAAAAGTGTCAGGCATTGTGCAAACTAAGTTTAACTGCTTCAAGAAAAATGCATAAAGGACAAACACTCTCGCTCAGGATTTGCCCCTTGCCTACACTATCTCTTTATGTTGCTACAGAAAGTAACAAAATGAAGCCTTAATTTGATCAAATTATGATCCAAATTAGGATATTAAGTTCTTTTGAACCATCTCTTAACAAATTTGAAAAGGCCTCCACCTACTTCTCACAAACCACAGACTCACTCAAAGATTCACTAAAAGACTACTATATGAATTCTAGATATGTTTTTGTGTTAATATAAGAACTAGATGAACTTGTAAGAGGAAGTATTCTTTCACTAGAATTGCTGGGAAACTTCCTTCACTTCAGACCTATCTGAAATAAGGTTCTCGTCTTTCCTTCCTCTTTGCTTTTTCTTATCCTGTCATTCATCACTTAATCTCAGAATTAACTGCAGTTTCAGAAGTATTCTAGAAAAGCCTATCACTTGAGAAACATCATACCAACAGTCAGGTTTCTAGATGTGCTCAGTGTTTATTTTTATTATTTCTTTATACCTGGTTACAGATTTTAAAGACTGCATGGAACAGTATTATCAAAATCTGACAAGTTCTATATAGAAAATATATTAAAAAAACCCTTTAGAGTAAAAGATTCAAACATTCAGAAGACAGAAACACAAAGTTGCCTGCGCAATCTCAACTTGTAACCTACACAATTCATGTGGTACAATTACATACACATCATCTGTGCATTTATAAACAAGATTAAAGACTTGTGAATGAACAGGATGGACTGTGAGCATTAAATGCTCATGATTTAGATTTTCATCTCTACATCAGACGAGATGTAGATCTTAACTGAGTCTCTTCAGTTAAGATTAAGAAAATCTACATAGATGTAACAAATTCCACTTCACTACAAATTTTTACTGATACGATTGACCTTCATTAACCCAATTTCCAATGGATACAGAGAAATGGAAGAATGATCAGATGGCACAACGATGATCCATTTTGCTCAAGCATCTTAAAAACCAGAATCCCTCACAAAACCAAAGAACACCTAAGCTGCCTAGTTTATCTGCATTTCTCTCTATGAATACAAATTTGATACTGCCCACAATACCCCCAAATACCTTTTTCTTTGTCAACTCTTATGACCACAACGCATTCATTCCGCCCGATGCGGATGAGTTTGTTTATGGAACGAATACGTCTTCTGGAAAGCTCACTGAGAAGGATCATGCCCTCAATGTTGTTGTACTCCAGCAGGCTGACGTAGGCTCCCATTTCAGCAATGGACCGAACATTGACCATCACTACATCTTCCACCTCTGGAAATTTATGCTGGTAGAATCTACAGCTTAGTCCTGGCATTCTGGAATTTGAGAAGAAACAAAGATTTTATTTTACAGTACGTCACTGCCTTCTCCTACAAACACAGTAAAAAAATCAGCAAGGACTGGTAAGGACAGAGAGGAACACTGGCACAAAAATTGCATATTAGAATAAGGCTTGTGCAATTCAAACTTAGGTTTTAACAGAAATTAATCATAGAATGGTTTGGGTTAGAAAGGCCCGTAAGATGATCTAGTTCCAACCCTCCTGCCATGGGCAGGGACGCCTCACACTAGACCATGTCACCCAAGGCCCTGCCCAACCTGGCCTTGAACCACCAGGGATGGAGCATTTACCACTTCTTTGGGCAACCTGTTCCAGTGCCTCACCACCCTCACAGTAAAGAGCTTCTCCCTTATATCTAACTTGAACTTCCCCTGTTTAAGGTTAAACCCATTACCCCTTGTCTATCACTACAGTCCCTAAGGAAGAGTCCCTCTCTGGCAGTCTTGTAGGCCCCCTTCAGATACTGGGAGGCTGCTAGGAGGTCTCCACGCAGCTTCTCTTCTCCAGGCTGAACAGCCCCAACTTTCTCAGCCCGTCTTCATACGGGAGGTGCTCCAATCCCCTTATCATCCTCGTGGCCCTCCTCTGGACTTGCTCCAACACCTCCATGTCCTTCTTATGTTGAGGACACCAGACCTGTACACAATACTCCAAGTGAGGTCTCACAAGAGCAGAGTAGAGGGGCAGGATCACCTCCTTTGACCTGCTGGTAACGCTCCTTTTGATGCAGCCCAGGATACGGTTGGTTTCTGGGCTGCGAGCGCACACTGAAGCCGGCTCATGTTCACTTTCTCATCAACCAACACCCCCAAGTCCTTCTCCGCAGGGCTGCTCTGAATCTTTACTGTGCCCAACCTGCAGCTGTGCCTGCGATTGCCCCAAACCAGGTGCAGGACCTTGCACTTGGCTTTGTTGAACTTCATAAACAATAAATTAACTAGTATTTTAGTATTACTGTGACAATTTGCTAAGACGCTAATTTTTCTGCATTAAAAGTAGAGCTTTCTATCCAGACTTTATAATCCACTTCAACTGTTGTACTACCTACACATAGCACGCTGTAGCACAGAGACTTCAAGTGGTGAAAAGGTGGCACTGCACACCTTGCATTCATTAAATTCATGTGGCTGTGCAAAATTTTGAATCAGATTTCAGCAAGAGGAGGACATGGGAGAGAAGAAGCCCGCAGTGCTCACAAAGGTATTTATTTGCCACGGGTGCCCCATCCCTGGAAGCGCTCAAGGCCAGGCTGGACGGGGCTTTGAGCAAACTGGTGTAGTGGAGGGTGTCCCTGCCCATGGTAGGGGTTTGGAACTAGATAATCTTAAGGTCTCTTCCAACCCAAACCATTTTAGGATGCTTTAATAAGAGATCATGCAACAGGCCGAGAAAATAAAGAGGTAGAGTGAAGCTTCTGCAGTATTGAGAAGGAGCAGACTCTACGTTCCAGATGACCTTCTAAACCCAACACAAGGTTTTTGCAACAGTCGTGCACGACCTGCTCCAGAGGCCACCTGTCAGCAAAGAAAGCAAAGGCAATTATCAGAACAGAAGACAGACCTGGCCTGAAACGTCTGAAGCACTAAAAAAGAAAAAAGTACCCCCCAGCATATTGCTAGTCAGAAGGAAAAAAAACCACACCTGAAAAACAAAACTGGATTAATTCATATACATTTAAAAAGTACAAAATTGATGCTTCATAATCATGCAGTGATAAGAAATGCTTAAATGGCTTCATTTTCCTGACAATGGATCCACATACTTGTCACTGCTAACCAGGTTAGTTTGATTCCTTTTGTATATGCCTAAAGTTTCCTACTGAAGTAGGAGCCCCAGATGCCAAGTTAAATGTGCCACACCTTCAGAAGGCTTCTACTATGCACCATCTTGAAGTTTTATTCTTGCTCTTTACAGCAGAGCTAATGCTTTCTAGCTACATGAGAACTGAAAAAGAGAGTAAGATGGTAACGCTAAGTGCTATGTACACAATTCGAAAGGTTGTGTCCACCCTTATTTCTATTCTTAACTTTGAGAAAAGGGAAATACAGGCTGGTAAAGGATTATAAAAAGAGTCCTCTAAAGGTCTCATGTAACTTGAAGCTGAACAAAGAACTCCCAAGGTTAAAAATAAAAGCTTTACAGCTTGTTTTTCTAGTCCACTTCATGCAGTTCAGCTCAATCCTATATGTCTACTATGAGATACATAATAAAGATAGATTGCAAAGCAACAAACCCCAACGACAGCAAGCAAGAATGGACAACCACCGTTCTGCACACACAGCATTTTACTCCTCTCTCCCCAGACACAGCTTTTTGTTTCGTCCTTCTGTGGAAGACTCTCGGGAGCAACACAGTGCCCACAGCGCCGTGCTGGAAATCCTCCTTCCAAGACCTCAGAAACGCCTCAGCAAAGGCTTAGGTCCCCGCGGCTGCACGGGTCTCTGCGGAAACCGACGAACACGGAGGAACTTCTGACCAGCGACTCACTCCCCCGGCCGCTGGGGCGCCACTGACGCAGGCAATGCCCAGCCACGGCACCAGGGCGGTGCGGCGGTCCCCAGGGCGGCGCGGCGGTCCCCAGGGCGGCCCACAGCCGCTGCCGGGCCGGGAACGGCCCATCTCTACCACAGCGAAAGAGCCGGCTACCCCCCCGGGGAGGGCGGCCCCGCCGGCCGGAGAGCTCGCAGCTGCGGCGCCGGGCCCTCCTGCCTCCCCCGGGCCCAAGCGCTCGGGCCCAGCCCCGAGCCGCGCCGAGTCCCCCCGACGCCGCGGTCCCCGCCAGGAGGAGGCGAGGCTAACCGAGGCCAGGCCCCGCAGCGGGAGCGCCGCCAGTACCTGGCAACGGCCGAGGGGTCCCGCTGTGCGCTCGCGGCCCGGGCTCTCGCGCTGGTCGCACTCCTGCCTCACCGTGCTCCCGGCCACCGCCACCGCGCCCTACTGCGCAAGCGCCAACCCGCCCTACTCCCGCGCCTCCGCGCGCGATAGGCCAGCACGGCTTCCCTCAGCGACCATAGAGTCTCCACGGCGAGGCAGAAGGCCGCCCTGTGCTAGAGCTCCCCCGCCTGGACCGGCCGCTGAAAGCAAGGCGGGCGGGCCGCCGGAGCCCTCCCGGTGGCGCAAGCGGACCCGGGAGCCAACTGCGCCTCTTCCTGCCCGTCCCCGGGGGACACGTGACCGGCCGGCGGCGCTAGGGCGGGGTGTGTGTGTGTGGGGGGGAGAGTTGCGCCGGCATCCGGGTGCTCCGCCCGCCGGGGCACCGCCTCGCGCGGCGGCGCGTCACGTGACGGCGGTGGCAGCGGTGACATCGGGAGCGGGCCCCGCCGTCCCCGCCGTCCCGCGCCGCCACCATGTCGGGCAAGGACCGCATCGAGATCTTCCCCTCCAGGATGTGAGTGTCCGCCGGGAGCGAGGGGCGACGGGTCCCGCTACGGCGGCCTCGGGCGCAGCCGCGGGAACGGGTCAGCGCCGCGGTGGGACTGCTCGGGGCGGCCCTGGGGGGCTCCTTGTCCCAGCTGGGCCCCGGCGCTGGGAACGGCCGCGCTGGGTGCGGGTCTGTCCCCGCCGCCCCCGAGGGGGTCTCCCTCCCTACCTCCCTCTGGGTGTTGTGCAAAGGCGGCGGGTGGGTCTGCTCGGTCCGGGCTCGGTCAGCCGTCAGAGCGCCATGGCGGGGTCCGGTGGTAGAACGCAAGCAGCTCCCAGTGCGGGGGGTGGTTGGCGGCTGTTTGAGATCATGCAGTTACGAAAACCTTTATTTTTAAAAGAAGAATTTGTAGAATATATGTATTAGAAAAAAATGGCAGAAATCGAACCGTAGCTTTTTAATAGACAGTACTGTTGTACAAAAGGTTGGCCATAAAGTGTTAAAAGAGAAGAAGGAAGTAAAATGCGTGATGTGCAGTGGGCAGAGAAGTAATTTTCCAGATCCTGCCAGCAAACTATTTGTCATGAAATCAAATGTCTCCTGACAAGGCTTAGGCGGCCACCAAAGTTGGAATGAACACAAACAAGTGAAACTGATCTGCTAATAAAATTAGTGTTTTAATGCTATTCAGTTTCTTTTCAGAACCCTCCAGGACAGAAAGACTTTGCTTTAAGGTGACAAGCTGTTTCAAATCTTCTTGCATAAAACTGGGTTGATGCCTGCATGTAGTCTTTATAAAAAGGTGCCTTGCAGGACAGAAATCATTGAATGTCGAATAATAATTATTCCCCCATGTATGTGCTCAGGACATATGAAATAAGAGTTTATATGGAAAGATTAACACATCACATGGTAAAGGGTCTGTTTGGAAACTTAGTTCAGAAATAAATCACATACATATACTCATCTGGTCTCACTCCTGCTCTTTTGGTAGTGCTTTTTCCATTCAGTTTACATGTCCAAGGAGGAAGCA
This sequence comes from Strigops habroptila, assembly GCF_004027225.2. Classification (NCBI taxonomy): domain Eukaryota; kingdom Metazoa; phylum Chordata; class Aves; order Psittaciformes; family Psittacidae; genus Strigops; species Strigops habroptila. The sequence continues at coordinate 46,589,773 of NC_046358.1, read as the reverse complement.
GATCACTTTTAAAAGGTTTTGTGGGGTGATATCTCATTGTGGCAAGAACGTGGTGATGTACAAAGGCTTAATATTTACAAGCTCTGTTTTAAATGAGGTAGTAGAGCAAAAGCGTGGCTGATGTTTTGATAGGAATGAAAGTTAGGATGATAAAGTAAGGACAGCCTGCATCTGCAACAGTTACTTTGTTAACTGACAGAACAGAATTTCACAAGGTTTTTGTTGTGTGGGGTTTTTTTGTGTGTGGTTTTGTTTTGTTTTGTTTTTAATCTTAATGAAGTGGCTTGCAGGTATGGGCCTCTTCTGGGCTGGATGTCAGCAGTTACACAAGCTGCTCAGTCTCCTTGATGGTAAACAGGACTTTGGTCAATGCACTCTCAGAGGCTGTGAAATCTTGCTTGAACTAGAAAGTCATCCAGTCTCTGGCAGGTAGTGAACAGAGCAAACAAGTTAGTTCAAGGTGGTGACAGAGACCTGCCTGTTGTGGAGGCAAAGCTGCCTTTGTACTCTTTGAGTTTGTGGTGGTTTTTTTAATCATAAACATTTAGAAAGTATTTGTGCTTTTCAGTTACAAGTATTTGGTAGATACGAATAGAGCTATTCTCATCACATGCTAGTAAATGTGGAAAGTAATGGATTCCACTGTGTAGGTAGAATCTTAATTATACTTACTTTTTCAAGGTCAGGGAGGAAGCGTATACAGGGCTTTTCTTCACACAGAGGTGACTTCAGTATTGTCCTTTGTGCGTAGCAGCTGTATGCACAAAGGGGTAGCTTAAGTTAGCACAGCTTGTGCTTCTTGTCGTACAGCTCCTGCTGTTCTAGTTAACTTAAAGCAAAAAGATTCTTCAAATTAAAATACACTCCACAGCAGAGAGGAAAGCAAGGTTTGGATCCTTCTTCAGATCCTAATTCTGTACAGGAAACCTGTAAGTGTGCTACTGGAAGTAAAGGATATACAACGCTACAGCTAGCTTACTAATGTCACTTTTCAACTGATGCTACTTCTGATGGTCTTAAATAGCTTGGACATCTCCTGTGCGGCACGTGAAGCTATGGAATCATTGTGCTTTCTGACTTTCTTTAAACCAGAATGTATGGCTGCTGTATCGTGTTGCACTGTAAAATCAGAACACAGCATCAACAGCTGTGATCACATGAAGAATTTGCTGTGTTGTCTGATTTTGAGAAGATGACATAGCAGTAAAAGAGCTTGAAAGCCACACCACTGTCATACTGACAGTGAGTAGTTGGATTTCTGGTACTTGTAAGTCATCAAAAATGAAAACTCTTTTCCTATTATGGAAGTGCTGAAAAATGACTCGTCAATTTTCCATGATCTTTGATGGAATCTAATTTTCATTGCTGATGGAGATAAATATAATAAATTCCCTTGATTTTAGACGGGAATATAAAATTCTATCCTGAAGTGGCTATCCTGTTTTTACTGCATTGATATTTCTTGGTTGCTTCATAATTTCACCTATATCCGTGTGAGCAAACTTTGCAGAAGTTTTTTTCTAATCCCTTCAGATGATGCATGACATTTTTTTTTATTTCTCTGTTTAACAGGGCTCAGACCATCATGAAGGCCCGTTTAAAAGGAGCCCAGACGGGTCGTAATCTCTTGAAGAAAAAATCTGATGCTTTGACACTTCGATTTAGGCAGATCCTTAAGAAAATTATTGAGGTAGGTAAATGAGAATTTTCCTCTGTTTGACTCACTTTATATGGAACCTGTCTGTTCTGTCACTTGTGCATTCCTCTTTTGCTAACAGAAATTTCTTACTCAAATTTCTTATTCTTCTTTATGCTGTTAATTATTTATCCTGGTAAAGGAGCAATGATGTGCCTTGTGTTTGCTGCCTTTTTAAACAGACTAAGATGCTGATGGGTGAGGTGATGAGAGAAGCTGCCTTTTCACTTGCTGAGGCAAAGTTTACAGCAGGCGATTTCAGGTGAGGATTGCTGATCTTGTAGATGTCCAGTCCACGGGAAAGAGTGATCAACAAGTTGTTGTTTTCTCTTGGAAAAAAGTAAAATTCTTAAATGCACTTTAAAAAGAAACAGGGTAGGACAGGATGAACTGAATTGCATTAGGTAAAGGTGAGAGATGTCACTGCAGGAGAGAGATAATTTACACGATGAAAATGTGTATTCCATTTGGAAGCTAAACAAAGTGGAAAGAATAACAATTTATTTACAAATCTTTGATTTGAGAAGGTGTTGCTTTTGCAGCTTGAAATCTAAAATGTAGGGAAACAAGGATTTATAGCAGAGTATTGAACTATTTATTATTTTGATCTTTCTTGTGAATTTGAGGGCTGGATGTAATGTGTGTTATTTTCTCCCTGTAAGTCATAAAGTAATTTTACTCATTGTTCTAACCTCCTGTCTCACTGCCTTCTTGTCTCACTAGGCCTAGTGAGGGCTGTATGTGAGAGGGGAAACGAATATTTTTCTTCCAGTAGGGTGTTTTTAAATTGTATTTTAATAAATCACAGTTCTAACTACAGTATTTGTGTAATTCATTCAAGTGTGTGACGATCTTGTGGAATAAAGTTGGGGAAGTGTTAATGACTCAGCTGATGGTACTACCGGTTAATGGGGAAGAATTAAGTGATCAGACACAGCTGTAATCTGTGTGCTACTGGAGAAAAGTCTTTTTGCCCTTTCATTTGGATATGGTGCTGTTTCCTGTCCTAACCAGTCACAGTGTTTAGCTGTAAACAATAGTCAGATTCCACCCTGTAAGCAAACTGTACTTTAGTAGAAGATTTGGCTACAGTGACCTGTTCTTAGAAGATCTTAAGATACTCTAGAATACTTCAAGATGCATTGTTGTACAAGCTTAAGTTTGTTAATATGCTAGAGTTAGTGGATAAACAAACTCCTAAATGTTCTGAAAAAACAAGTACATACAAACTCAAAAGAGCAAAATGTTGTGGCCTTGGTCTGCATTAAAGCCTTGAAATTCCTTCACTTTTATTGGGGAAGAAGTCTCACAGGTCAATTAGACTCAATGTTATTAAAATATTTTAAGTAATTTGCCAGAGAACTGGCTAATTTTTAGCTATGTTTTGTATACTTCTCTAAGACATTTCTAAAGTTACATTTGAACAAACTTTGTGTTTTTTACATTTACAAACATTGCTGGAAACCTTATTTCTTTCAAAGCTTCCGTGTTAGCTTCAAAGTCTGTGCAATGAATTGCATAGAGAACTTTGCTGAGGACAATTTCCACATGTTTACAGCTATTTGATAACTACTTCACCTTGGATGTAATGATGACTTAATGAACCACGTTCCTGATTAAGATGTGTGTTTTCTTCCTTACAGTACCACTGTGATCCAAAACGTGAACAAAGCTCAAGTCAAGATCAGAGCTAAAAAAGACAATGTAGCAGGTGACTTTTCCAGACAATGAGTATTTCAACTCTTAAGGGAACTGTGGGAGGAGACTCTGAAATATGCAGGAATGTATCCAAACACTGTCTCCTCTTCTTTCTTTCTTATGCTCATCTAACAATAGGAACACCTGTAAAATGCTGCTTTTTCTTTCACATACAGCATGTAATTTTTGTATTTATTTACCTCTCATAAAATTAAATGAGCGTGTAAGCTGCAGTCCAATTTCCAGATCTTCAGACAAAGCATGATTTCCATAGAGCTTTAAAGAAAAATAGATCAGGAGATTAAGAATCTAAGAATCAAGAATTAAGTAAGTTTCAGGAAATTAAATATCAATAATTGTCTAAGAAGAAAACAAGAAAGCTAAATCAGGATTGAATGCTTGAAATATTCTGTAAGCATAGGGAATACATTTCTAAACAGAAACATAATAAAACTGAACACTGAATAAATCAGAATACTTCTCTGAATTTTTCATATGTCTAGATCTCTGTGGTCTCAGTACAATTCAGAAGTTCCATCTTAAGATGTCAGAACCAGCATGCCTTCATCGTTCCAAGCTATATAGGAAGATTTTGGAAACAAAGCTTCTGAGCTTACATAATGCATTAGAAGCAAATCGGGTATAAGTGAGTTGTGCTTAATAAATCTATAACCCTTTATGTCTCTTACACACATTCTTGTTCACTTTTGTCAGGTGTAACCCTGCCAGTTTTTGAGCACTACCAGGAAGGAGGAGACAGTAAGTACAGAACAAGTGTTTTCTATCTTACATGTACTTACAGCTATTGTATGGTAATACAAAAATACTTGTCGTGTCTTGCTGATAAGTCAGTTTACATCATAGGCATAGGTGTACTTACTTCCTCTATGATACTTTGCCATGTTCCTGTGACATGGAGGGATTATTAAAGGACTGTAGTGGATGTTGATTTCCTAAATTAGTGAGTTTTTCAGGTGAGGAGAAGGCTTGTCTTGAACTATCAGGTTTTGAGACTGGTAGGTCTTACTGTAGACATGCACAACAATGATCTGTAGTAACATAAACCACTATAAAGACAATTTGTTAATGGACAAGGGCTTTAGCTTGTAACACTTGCTGAGCTGTCTGTATCACTGTAGCTCATAAAATACTAATTTTTATCTAGTAAGAAAACATCACAGTAGCAATAGCAACAAATATTATTTGATATTTTGATATTTGATTTTTTTTTTTCCTCAGGCTATGAATTGACTGGCTTGGCCAGAGGTGGAGAACAGCTGGCTAAGCTGAAGAGGAACTATGCCAAAGCAGTGGAGCTGCTTGTGGAACTGGCCTCTTTACAGGTTGTTGGGAGGAAAAAACAGAAGGGGATTATTGGTTTCTTCCTGTTCCAAAATGGAAGTAGTCTCAGTACTATGAACTGTACTATACTCCTTTAGTCTTAATGCCATACAAAGAAACTTTTGGGGAGTTGGTATTTGTAACTGCTCATGTGCAGTATTCAGTGTGCTACTGACATAAGTAGAAAAAAAACTCTGCTTCTATCAAGAATTGAGTCTGTGTGTAAAGCTTCATTACAGACTTGGCTTTCAAGTGCTATTTGGGTTTGTGTATAGAATTGATGGAAATGTGGAATTTGTCTTGTCTTCCATCAGACATCCTTTATTACTTTGGATGAAGCCATTAAAATAACAAACAGACGTGTGAATGCAATTGAACACGGTGAGTATTTTTCCTTTTGGGATGTGTAATATTTTTCTGTCTCCATGCAAGATGAGGAACAGGGTCATGGAAGTATCTCTTGTTTTGACTGCTTTCTTCTTCGTAGAATTTCTAACCAGTTCAAGAACTCTTCAGAAAGCATAAGAGTTAAAGCATATTGCAAATAAGAACAAAAATCAAAAGCCTGGTAGAATGGACTGGAATACATTTCGATAAATGAATATGCAAACATGGGAAAGTAATCAGGAAGTTGTGTGGAGAACCTATAAAGCAAAGATTTCACAAACATTGTGGAGTCTCTGCTAGTGACTTACTTGGTCAAGTCTGTTGTATAGAAACAAAAGAAGGGATGCTTTTATGTGTTCAGATGTTCTAACAGCGTAATAGCTTTTAAAACTGTAAGGATGGTGTCCAGTGGAGAGCTGGTAACTTTTTTTGTTGGTTTTGGATGGGAGCGCAGAGCAGGCATTGAAAGCAAGCTTGTGAACCTCTTTAGATCTGTATTAGAGGAAATAGAACAGTCCTAATGTCAATATTCTAGTATTTTTCTTTCATCCAAATTTCTTAATTCTTCATGTTCTTGTTTGTAAATTTGTTTCTCGCCATGTTTTAAAAACAGCCTACGTACAGTATTGATGTGATTCCTTTTGCTGCAGTATTCAGGGTGCTTTGATTATTTCAAGTTCCTGAGTTGTTGACAGGTCATATTTAATCATCTTCGCATGTATGCAATAACTTAGTACATGAATCTGAACTGTCCTTTTCAGTCCTGTTTTTCATGGACTTGTTCCCTTGATCATGCAGGCCTTATCTGCAGCTCATCACTCTCCAAATTTAACTGTAGAAGAGGTTTCCTCTGCAGCCTTCAAGATAACTTTGATAATGCTGGTAACAGCTTTCTCCTTTCAAAAAGTGATTCTGACACACAGCTTGCCCAGTTGGGTGTTAAAGCTTTGTTTAATGTCTTACCTCTTCCCTCATAATGGTGTTACATTTGAGTATTTGTTTTCACAATGGCTTTTTCAAACCAAGAATATAACTCTGTGAGTAAAAGCACTACATGGAGCAGAAGTTTCTGAAAGAATGTGATGGAAGAACATAGTTTTAATTCAAATTTTGCCCATCTCTTGCAGGATTTTTTTTTTTTTTTTTACCACTTCCATGGGGAATAAGGACCTCACAAGCAATCAGGGCTCAGTGCTTACTGATTCCATTATATCTTTCAGAAGAACATGCTATGGGAGATTCCGTGATGTTCAAAGTCCTAGTTTAGTCCTGGGCTTCCTGAAAAAAACAATTTTGTGTACTTGTCCATAATGAAATAGCATGCTTTTCCGTTAAAGACATGTAAATTTCCCCTAGCCAAAGGAATTATAGATTGACTTCCAACAACCATCTGTGCACTGCATTAGGTAACTTCCTGGCTAATATAACAGCAGTCCAACGACTTCCTTGTTTATATTTTTTAGTGATTATTCCCAAGATTGAGCGTACTCTTTCTTATATCATCACAGAGCTGGATGAACGAGAACGAGAGGAATTCTACAGGTAAATATCCAAACCAAGACAAGACTGGCCTCTTTCTCAAATAGACCATTCCTCAGAAGGGACTTACGAGAACTATTAACCTGGCAGCAAACACTTTTAAACATGACCTGGTTCTTCCTGCACACTGAGTTTCCAGAGCTGGGACCTTGGAGATCTGCAATTACTTGTCTGAAATTTACAGATGAATCCCTAGCACTAGATTGTACACAGCTGTCATTGCAGTTTTTACGAAGGGAATGCTGATACGGTACACTGAACTGAGGTGTTCTGCATTAACGACACCTCTGCCATAGAGCTCAGTGTTCTGGGCTGCCTGAAGCAAAAATGTCAAACCTGGAATGAATGAAAGGAGAATAAACTTCATTAAAGACAAGCAGAGCAGTATAATGCAGTGTTTAAAGTCAAGAATATAATTTATAGTTTGAATGAAATTCTTCGATGGCAGCAGCTAGTGATAAAAGCCTTCTGCCATTTGTTACAGGACTTTGGGTTCTCAGGGAATACCTCCAGGCAGCGTTATCATATGCAAGTGGTATGGCATCTTTGCTGCTAGCCTGTTTCATGAAAACATGTTTGTTTCACAGACAAAGCACATTTCTCTTCACAGGTTGAAGAAGATCCAGGAAAAGAAAAAAGAATTGAAAGAAAAATCTGAGAAAGAACAGGCGCTGCGAAGGGCTGATGGTGGGGAGCATGAACCAGCCAATCTCTTAGCAGAAGAGAAGGATGAAGACCTCCTCTTTGAGTAACCCAGCACAGTTGGATATGGAGCAGGCGACCCAGAATAAAGAATGTCCAGTTGCAATGTAATTCAGGACATGTTGCCTCGATGATGCTTATGTGGCTTCTCAGTTGGTGTATAAATCTTGAGTTGAATGGATTGTGGATTTCCCCTGGGAGATCAGAAATCTGAGAACTTAACTGCAGCATAGGAGGAAAAGGAGAGATGAGGTGCTTTACTATCAGGAAAGCTGCCTATTGTGTGTTCAACCTGTTTCTTCACTTAGTAGGAATTACTATCCATAGCTGTGTTTTTTGCAGTATGGCTCTGGATTTGTCTAATCAAGATTCCTCTTTAATTATTACTCCCCTTCCTAGTGCATGCAAAGGAAAATATTATTTAAGGAGGGAGATGCATGTAATGTTCTTTCCTGCAGAACTATTAATGTTCATGTTGGTTAAAGCAGGTATTGACATACTTAAGTCAAATGTCCGTAAAGACAACTCCAGTTTTCTGGAGTTGTCCTGTTGACAAAATCGAGAGTCCTCTCTAACTGACTTCTGTTGCACGATTGTTACCATTGGCCTAAAACCATCTTGGTTTTAATTAGAGGTTCTGCCAACTTGTGTACTGTCTGTGCTAGAAACAAGTAAAAATTTTAAATGTTAAATATCTGGTGTCTGGCTCAAGCTGCTGGAAGATGGTGGTCTTAAAAGTTTGTCATATTGATTTCAAAATAAAACCTTCACTTCATCCCCTACCTCCAGTTTAGAACTTGCACTGGGCACATCTTTCAGCATGTGCCCACATTCACTTCTCCTTGGTTATTAACCTAAAGCAATAAAGGTTAAGTGGCTCCTTCCTACCACAAACACATAGAAACTCGTCTCAACTATGCAGCTACATGTTGCTCCAGATCTTCATTGCAGCCAGTAGTTTGCAAGCAGAGTAAGGTTGAAGCTGAGGCAGTCCATCCTTGCTGTGTTTCTTCATGTCCTCAGCTACTCAGTTTGAAGGACTGTTTTCCCAAAGACATTGTTTTACAGTCAGCAAACCGAACACATGCTATTGCTGTAATACTGGTACATTGTCTCTAGTACTAGTAGTCTCTTCAAAGTAAGCACCTTGTTTTAAACCTGATCCAGCACTTAACTGCAGGTGTGGGGTAAGTGCAAGGAAATTCTACTAAACACCTTCAAAAAGTAATTTTATAATTGCATGAAGCATAAGGCCATTTCTTTTCTCTTTCAAAGCTGAAGGCAGCACAGCTGAATAGCAAGTCCATACTCTGTAGGTGTAGCTTGAAAGAGAAAAACTAGATTCGAGGACATTTGTTACCTCTACCCCCAGATGCATGGTGTCAGAAGGAACAGAGAACATCCTTTAGGGCACTGACAGGTCACAGCATCTTCCCACATTCAGCAAAATGGCAAGAAAGATGACACCCAACATGCACTACAAGTAGTAAAATTGTACAGTGATTTATTTTAAATCTAGGAATATTTTACATTTTTACATTAGTGTGCAGTTCATGATGTCTCAAAATACAGAGTGCAGATACATGTATAAAAGTACAATGTGGGGCTAGCCACAGGTCTCAGTAAAGTTACCTTAATTAGTTAAGGCATTAAAACCACCCACCCAATTTTTAAAAGTCTCATAAAATTAAAGTCAAAAATTCGGTTTTGCAATTCAGCTACTATTTCTTTTAACTAAATCTGGACTGGTAAAAATGCAGATACCCTCATTTCAGTCTGATATAGCTCACTACAAAGCCTGTGATAAGGCTGAAGAGTTTCACCAGCAAAGCTTGCATATTCTCTTTTACTCTCAAGGAAATTAACACACAGTCATCATTAAAGAAGGCAGAATAATTTCTTACAGAAGGTAGTTCCTGGTCCAAGCTGGCCGCAGATGGACAGTCAGGTACATTTCTCAGTGCTGCTCAAGCCTTTCCTTTCAGGAGACAAAGCTAACGCTACTTATAAAATATCATAGCACCTCTCCACATGGATGTCAGCAAGTACTGTGTGCCTTGGGAATTGAGAGAGTAGAGCTTCAACATTCTTTAAGTCTACATTCAAGAGCTTATTTGTATAAAACCAGCTTCTGTGTAATTTCAGAAAAACTGGGTAGACAAACATTAGTCAAATACATTAATGGCATGATTTAATGTGACTGACACTGCCTGTGAACACTGAATACGTAAGGGGGTTCAGCAACCATCTGATTGTGACTGCAGTAATTTGGACAGAGCCTACGTAGCTGAGCTAGGTTACCCTTAACATTTTACTGATTTCCACCTTGTCCAGCTATGAAACTGCCAATACCAAAAAAGCCTAATACATCTACAACCATCTTTCTTAAAAAAGGGTAAAATTGATACAGTATTTTGTCATCTATGAAACACTGACTATCCAATATACCTGAACATCGTAGTTGTCAAACTATGGATTAAACCGAGAACATGCCTGCAATGTGAGGCAAAAGCCATTACTTTGAATATCCAGTCCTTGGGCCAACAGCTAGCACATCATTATTTCTAACACTGAATTGAACTAAAGATATTAAAGTTTCCAACCCCTTCTCTTTCTGAAGGGTCATTACTTATCCCCACTAATTGCTTAATTGCTTTTCAGCCCTAAATACTAATTAAACCAGCAATAATTTTCCTTTCTAACAAGACAGGAATGCACTCTATACTTCAATTTTTCAACACAAAAATGTACTGAATGTTAGTTCAGTAAGTAGGATAGTAAAGTGACAATTTCTTTATATCTGCTGTATGCTTTGAGCTCTCTGTTTAATTGTGGGTCTGAATTTGTTCCACTTTTGAGGAAAGAATATACACAAGACAGAATGGAAAAAATCAACTACTTTTTCATCCTTCAACATTAGACAGGAGTGAACTACACATTGACATAACTCCAGTGTTTTACCTGTAGGAACAAAGAAGCACTATGGCTAAAATTAAGAGATATTCACAGTCAAGGTTCTTTGTGCTACCCAAAACCAAAACAGCTGAGATACTATTCTGTTAGCTTCAGCGATGGAACAGCCCTACTGCAGATGCACAGACTTAGTAGCTAAACCTTCACAGCTCAGAATCAATTGAAGATGCAAAGATGTTCTTATCTGCTTTGCGGAACACACTAGGATACAGGCAGACCTCACCTTTTGTTCCCTTGTTTCAACTTTTTTTGTTTTAACCATTAATAATATTCCCCTTTCTTGTGACTTCTCAGTCAGTTACCAGTGTTTTACTCATACTTTCACTGCAGTACTGAGCAAACGCAGGACAATATGTTGGCTAGTGAATTATAACAGTCATTTATAACACAGTAGCTACATTCAGCTATTTTAATTCCAGTTAGTCATCCATTAGACCAACAGCCACAAAATGAACCGCTTTTAGAGATTAAAAACCCCAACTATCTTCCAATGTTCAGCATATCAGTTTATTTTAGTCAGTATTCTGTTATAAAACATGAGAACTTAAGTTGACTTTTAAGCAGCATGTCTTATAACTATATATATTTCACAAAAATATAACCTTTGCCTTTCTAAATATCTCTATTTGTTCAAAACAGTGGCTCCAATCACTCAATATGTTTTAAAGATAATTCCATAAAAATATCACATCTAAAAGAACAACATAATATTAATTTTTGGACCTAAAATTAATGTGCAGTCAAATCTGATTTACAAAGTCTGACTAAAAAGACACAAGGATTGAAGTATTTACATTATACACATTTGCCAATTACAGTGCTATGAGAAAATGGAATGTTTGATAACTAAAATACTAACTAAAGCCTCACAGGGCAGCTCCAGAGCAGAGCGGCATCTTTATTCTGTGTATTTTTTGAACAGGAGAGATTTCGCATTAATAGTAACGTTTTTCATGTGTAGATTACTCCTCTGCCCAATGATCTGTAGAATTATGCTCCTGAACTACCATCATGTCCCACAAAGTCATTAAGTTAAGTGTTAAATAACATTCATATTTATAACTATGTGACAGCATGGACTGTATATACACACACACACACACACAAACACACTTAAAATCTTTGATTTCATAACAGTGATTCTAGGTAAAAAAGGTAGATTTATGTATAAAAGTAGTTGCTAGAAAATATCTATCTAAAGCTTTAGAATTTAGTACTGTCAAGGTCTCCATTTCTAGACCACAGAGAAAGAAAACTTGGACGATCTTTAGATCAGCTAAACCAGCTCACAAGCTGATTAGCGTATTTTTTTCAGTAATACGCAATTTCACTGGCAAAGGATGCAGCCACTGAGGTCTAGAGCTCACACACGTGTACACTAGAACTGGGCAGCCCTACACATGATCTCCTTGGAAAGATTACTAGACTGAAGTCCATCTGTCCCTTGGAATTGCTCTCATCGTAGCCAGGTAGAGGGCACCCACTGGGGTTCTGTGTCAAGTTTGTTTATTAACCGAAGTAACTCTTGATATGCCTTATCAAGATCAGAATTCACAATTGCTGTATCAAAGTAGTGCCCATTGTTCTGTTCCATCTCCCTTGTCTTCTCTATGATTTCTCTCAGCTCTTCTGGCTGCAATCAAAAATGGAGAATTAGCACATGTGAGTAAGCCTCTCCCGAACAGCAAGAGAGTAGGGAAAGGTAACAACTGAGAAAACACTTTTACACAAATTTTCATGGTATTGCTATCAGCTATTGCAAAGTTTACAACAACATTGAACCATGATACATATGTGCACCCAGGCAATACATCACCCTTGCACCAAACAAGGAGAGCAGAACAACACAGCCATAGAACGCGATTCCTGACCAACAGCCGTATCAGGAATCCCTTAGAGTTAGGCTGGAAAGACTGTTCTTCCTCAGTACGAACTGCATTATATTCAACTAGTACTTTGGTGGCAAAGTGCTCCCACCAACCACTATAGGGTAGATTTCAGTTAAAAAGCTCAAGATCAACATATTTCATTATCATAGCAATAAGCACTTTGTATCTCAAAAGCTGATAAGGACCTTTTCTGAGCTTCAGACATTGTGGTTTAACCTGCGCGTTTCAATTCCATTCCACAGAACTAACTCCTCAACTAAACTATCTGAACTGGTTAAGTTGAGATGGCTCTGGCTGAAACATGAAAAGTGATTCCACAGAATCAAGCATTAAAATAACTTAATCTGAAGAGTTTTGGAGTACATTTTCAAGTAAATGCTTTTCCAAGTGCATGTAAGTTCTTAAAATAAAAAAAGTAATCATGTGCTCCCTAGAATACTCTCAGGTTTACTTGAAGACAAAGTTGGGGTTTCCACAGTTTTGAAATAGAGGGTTCTATTTTTGTACCCAAATGCAGGGACCCCAGCTGAGACACTGTGCCCCAGGATTACTGAATTAGCAACAGATTCCCTTGCCTCATACCTGTCATTTCATTAGGCAAAAGCATCACTGAGCCCTTCCCTTAGTATGGTCTCTCTACTAACCCAGAGCACACACATTTCACCTACACTGCTTCCCCATACATCTCCCAATTCCAAAGAAAGAGTGTAAGAATTTATCAAAACCATCTGTAAACAAAAAACCAACATGGTTTCAGAAACATAGACACATTACCTTTGGGTTTTTCCCTTCTTTGGCCAATAAAGCACGTAATCTCTCTTGTGAAGGTGGTGCAACAAATATAATATATGGCTTCAAGTCAGAATTACGTAGTGTCTTCAGTGACTGCAGAAATAGAATTTATTAAATATTTAACAGTTCTATCCATGAAAAGGTCATTTAATGATGCATTATTCACATGCTATAATAGATAATATACTCTTCAAACACAATGACAATTGAACAATATATTAACAGCAGTACAATTAACCATAACAGTATTATCATCACCACTCAAAGAGTTCAGTCACCATTTCCTGCAAAATTGATATTCCAACATTTTTCAGCTTCATGGAACCCAAACATTTACTTTTGTTCATGAATATTCTTCGTATCTAAACTGAAGGAAGATATCTTTTGGTATCCAAAGGAAAAAGTCACCTACATTGAAATAAGTCTCCTTACAATGCTAAGGAATGGTACCAGCTTTGAACAGAGAGAAGAGTCTTTAAATACTACAGTTTAATATTTTCTGTTTTGAAAATTAAAATACAAGGTATCAAATACACTACTACTGTATGCTTAGCATTTTGTTTTGCAGGTTGCATTGATATTAAGGGACAGGAAATAAAGAACCCAACTGCAGTTTGATTTTTTCAAAAGGTTCTTTGCATATGTTTCAGGACAAACAACTTGTCTCTGAGATAGATTTTTATAACCACATAATTAGATCCATTTTCAAAAGGTGTTCTGAATTACATGCTTCGCAATACCTATGAGCTATGCTGGTGACGTATCACACAGTCCCAACTGGTGATGGCTAATTACAGCTTCAATACTAGCAGACTTTACTGGTGTGTCTGAGTTTTAGGTCGTCTTGTTGCAGCATCTGCAACAGTAGCAGACCTTATACATATTGTACGTATTCGAAAATGGGCAGTGTTCCAGGACTTTGCCTCTTCCCACGTTTGACTAAATTTCCAAGTTGAGGTCTGTATGCATAGTTTCTCTCTTCTTTCTCCATAATCAACAGGTCATAGCTAAAGATCTTTTCAATATTGCTGATGTGATATACTTTAATCCTGTGTGTTATGGAACTGCATAAACATTCCCCAAATGCAGTTTCCAAGTATAATCCCAAATAACTTCCTCTCCATCTTCAAAAACGTCAGAGCTCACAGAATAACTGGAAGACTGAGACACAAATCCTATTTTAAATAATCTTTCAATTCAGATAGTTCTCACCAGCTTTCAGTACCTGGACACCAAGGTCCCTATTACTGTTAGCTAATCATCTTTAGAGAAGATGATGTGTACATTTTCAAACAAGGAACAAGAAGGTTGTATTCATAACACACTAGAGTCAACTGAACACCACTGAAAGAAAATTTGGAATAAATGTGAAAATGGACCTTGAGAAGACACTGATTTTATATAAACCAAATACAGCTCTCTAGATTCTCACAGTAGCTTCTACAATTAAAACACAACAGGCAAAAGCTTTGCCTTACCTGCGTATGAAGGTTTAAAAGGCATATCTTGCCAGAGTTGATTACTTGCCGTACAGAGTCTATGCTAGTACCATAGAGGTTCTTTTCAAACTCTCCGTATTCAATGAACTTCCCTGCAGCTATGTCACTCTCAAATGCCTGTCGAGAAACAAAATGGTAATCCCTGCCAGCTGCTTCAGTCTCTCGCCTGCTCCGAGTAGTATCTACAAACAATAGTGACAAAAAAGAAACCAGTGATACACCTGTAGAGTTGAAGAGGAGAAATAAGTGTTTCTCTTAGGAGACATATTGCTAAAAAAAAAAAAAATTAAAAAAAAAAAAAAAAAAAATCCAAGACATGCAAGTATTATTTTCTACAATAAATATCCCTGGACAGATTAAGTTGCCAAAGGCTGAACCTACATTTACAGGTCTTGTTTACATTATCTAGAGGAAAAAAAATAGACAACTAGGAAAGGAATAGTGCAGTTGCATTCTAAATATGAAAACAGATCTAAGTTGTTTATAACAAATTACATTGCTAAGCTGTTTGTAAACCTAATTTAGGGTACATTAGACATTAAAAATATAAAACTCACTGAAACGTAAGTCATTTGGGAAGGCACTAAAACCACCTAAATTTAAATTTATGCAGGAGACGTAGGTTAAAAGTTCTTTGACCAATGCAGCAGTTTCTTTTTTAAACAACTGTAATTCACTCAAATTTTATACAAATTGAAATATATACGTATCTTATAATGCCTCTATAACACTGTGCTGGGACACCGGATACGCACTGACTTACCAAAGCAACTTTTTGCCACACAAGATATAACTTTATTACTTGTCCCTTATCCAAGAGCTGCTCAAACCCTGAGACCCCAATTACTATTTTCAACACAGGAGGATGTGCCTGCACACAATGTTTAGAATAAGCAACCACATCTGCCTGTCAAACTTACGGGGAACTGCAGAGGCAAAGCGATCCACTTCGTTATTCATAAGTCGCTGCCGCAATTCATTCTGGCCACAGTTCTGCGGGCCAATCAGAACAATAGGCCGCTTCCTATTTGCTGGTTGATGATACAGTGACATTTCCTCATAGGTCAAAATTTCCTCGTTGTCATAATCTTGAGAGAGGAACAATAAAATAGTCACAACATACTTTACTGCTAATTGCATGTATTGCCTGTCATGTAGTACCAAGTTTCAGGCAGCTCCTGACACTCTGCCCAGCATCTGTGACTCCCCAGAGCAACAGAACTCCAAAGATCATCACCTGCCCAGTAAGATGAGGCTTTCCTCCCCACCCCCCCCCCTTTCTTGAGAAAGAAAATGTTTCCACTTACTACTGACATAAGTTGTAGCATAAACTTGGGAAACAACTTTCTTGCCAAGGATAAGTTTCCAGTACAAGAATAACACTTTATGCCCAATAACAACAAAAATCATCATCCCAATCCCAATGTACTGTTGTAATATAGTATAAGTAGCCTGCAAACTCTCTGTGGAAGAAGTTTCCATTTCCTAAACTTAATTATGCAGAGTGAGATGATATTACAAAACCATAATAAAATGGTTCATCATTGTAAAATTATGAGTGCTTCCATGCCTAAAAAACTGGTTTTTTTTTTTTTTCATCTAGTCTTTATTAAAGACTAAACGACCATACAAATCCTGCCACCTCTTACATCTTCCACTAAATGCTACTACAAACCTGCACAGAACATAATCAGGCAGTATTTCTGACATATCCTGAATTTCAGCATCCTTTTCACAAGATAGTTGCTTCTAAGGGCAGACACTGCGCAAAAGATGTTACTTACCATCATTTTTATTTGCATTGTATAAAACCTTTTTCCGTTTCTTTTTGTTTTTCTTCGCGCACCAGAGTTTTCCTAACCAAAATAAAAATCATCACAATCCAATACCTGTACAGTAAAAAGCTTCCTATCCCACCCACTATCTGGATCTTTAAAGTGAGGTTTTGAAAAGGCATTACATTCTTTGGTTCATTACAGCAGTTTGGTGTGTATTAAGCAAATGTTACATGCCAAGGACTTCAAATGAGTCATGGCAGATAAAATTCTTTAAGAAAAAAGGGGCTTTCCAAATTCCCCTGTATCATCCTAATTACATCACACATAGTTATGAAAAATACATGTGCTTTATACAACAAAGTGCTAAATTCAGACCCGTATTTACATGAAGAATTTCAAAGAATCATCCTACTTGTATTACAAAAAATGGAAGAATTTTCTGCAATTCCACAATGACAAGGTTCCAGATACCACTAATTAGCACCTCCAGATTTTTTCCTTAGAAAGCATATATCCAACCTGATTTTTCCGGCTCCTTGTCTTCTTCTATGGTTTGCTTCATAGCTTCTCTTTGTTGCTGAAAACTTTTTCCTTAACACATTAAAAAAAAAAAAAAAAAAAAAAAAAAGTAGAAAACCAGTTAACATTTAGAAACCATTTCCCTACTTTTTTGTAATGACTTACTCATTTTTTCCTAAGCTTCTACATAAGAGAAATTTAAAAAGAAATTAGAATTTAACAAGAAATTAGAATTTTAAAAGAAACTAAAATTGCTGCGAAGCTTGTTTATTGCTATGAAAATATATTAAGACAGACTTGCAGAGCAATAGTACCATTCCGGACAGTTTTACCTGGAAAATTGAAACTACTGGAAAGACTACATTTCACACTATGATGACATGGTTTTCTAATTATTTTTGTATGTTAAATGTGTTCTATTTATACTAAGTCTTTGAACTTCAGCTTGAAAAAGATTAGCCTATATTTAAATCTGTGTTCCTCTCAGCTTACTTGCCATAAAGTAACAGTGTGATATTACATAGAATTTGAAAAGTCTTCTGCTCACTGTGTTTAACAGATCAGCAGATCTTTAATGGACTATAACGCTATACATATTTCCATGAAAAAACAATATACTGACTTCAGGGTCTGAAAACTCCATTATTCAAAGGCCCCCAAGAGTTAGAAAGGAACCATGCAACTGCATGTAACTGAAACTCTTTGCTAAGTGAAAACATGCAGAAAAGATACTACAAAAAACCATACATTTTTCAATTAGTCTACTTGATATATCAAGAAACCTAACAGCTGCTCTCATCTCCAGAGAACAAGGCAGGCTAAAATCACACGTTTCTGCCGCAGCCAGCAGGGGGAACTCTGAACCCACAGAGTCCCCAGGGTGGAGGAGTACAAGAAGAAGAAAGTAGCTCTGAAAGGTGAACTGCAAAGGAAGTGTTAGCTTTACTCTGCATTTAACATCTATACATAGAGATGCCTTAAAAGGTCAACCTAAGTAAGTGAATTACATAACCAACATGTTGTAGGCTCTGTTGCAAAAGGTTCAGAGCCACAGATATTTAAGGGTATACAAGTCTTTGAAAACTATAATGTTGTTCCTGTGGCTATGGGAACAACTGGCTGTCAAACTGTTTCTAGAGATCTATTTACCAGGGATAAGGCCTGCCAATGGCTGGTTATCTTCATCACCATCTCTGTAAGCCTGCCACCAGTTTGGATCTTCTTGGCTGATCACATGGAGTATATCTCCTTTCTGAAAAGATAGTCCTAGCTCTCGGCAAGGGACGTACGGGTCATCAGAGGGATCATAGTCAAAATGTGCTTTCACATGTATCTGTGAGACACCAAATGTAAAAAAAAAAGAAGAAAAAAAACCACCCCGTGACTTCTGAAGAATTAGACCCCATCTTCCTGTGCTTGCAGTAGAGCTCTGACATACAAAACCTCCAAGATTCTATAAAATGGAAACTTCATCTGGGGCACAGGAGACAGTGGAATGGAATCATTACCTGGGTTAGCAATGGAAAAGACACAATTGTGCTAGGTTGGAGTTGAAGGCCTGAATTTAACTCTTGTTATTTTTAAGTCTATACAATTTCCTCATCATTTTAGGAGGCAAAACCCCCGAGTTACTGATTTAAGTTCTTTGCATTCAAAAAGTATGAGAGATATTTTGATTTGTTTAAATACCTAATAAATACACAGACTGAAACCCATTTGCTGGGCTTTAGGTGAAGTTTCACTTGGAAAATATTTTACTTTGTCACCAACTGTTACTGGTTTTGTTTGGCTGTGATAAAAATTGGTATGCTTTTTCTTCAAACTGTTAATGCTGTTTCAAGAAAAGTATGTTAGCTAAAAAGATAATGAACAAAGTTTACAGTATACAGACTTTTCCTCCTAAAGCATTTTTGCAAGTCCCATCAATCCTTTTTTATATACATGAAAATAGACAAATTGGGAATTTTGAAATAGAATTTCAGAAGCACAGACAGTTCTACTTTTACAATTTCTTACTATTTTAGAAACTGAGTTAATATCATATTAAGAGTTTTAGCTTACCATCAATCATTTTCAACACTTAATTCAGGTGTTAGTCTGGTATCAATTAAACCAATTTAAACGATTAATTTTGGTTTCGTTCCATAACGTAAATGACTTACAGCAGAACTTTCTACACATTACTGGTAAAACAAGGTATCATCAAGCTCAAAAACTTACGTAGAGCTACTTACAACTGTCTCCTTTGCAGGAGGTGGCTTGCTCTGCTGACTGGGAATCAATACAAAGGTCAGAGTACCATGCATGTCAGCCTGAGACAGAAAAAAAATACAAAAAACCCAAACAAAACTCTTCATATACAGCATCAAAACATGGCTTCAGGTTAAGAATTAATAACGTATTTTAGCAAATGCTTCAACAATTCCCATAAAAGGCAGTTCCTAACAGCATACCATCTACCCCTTAACTGGTTTAAGAGACAAAAAGTACAGATTCAGATGCAGTGAATCAATGACAGGGTAGAAAGCCAAATGCTGATATTCAGATTTTCAAAGCCTAGCATTCTTGATAATACATAAATTATTTCTATTTGAAATGGAGCAGCTGCAATTCTGTCAAGCAGCGACTTAGGAGAAACAGAGAATAATATTCTCTTGTTTTGTTCAAAAATACCAACAACTGAGATCTATGTTGGGAAGAAAAAAAATTTTAAAAGATTATTATTTTTCTAAAATGGCTGAAATGGAACAGTGTTTTCAAATCTAAAAATTTCTACTATGATTTTATGCTGTTAACAAACGACTATTTAAAAATTTAACATACTCAAATCCTGCATCTGTAAAATGCGTAAAATACTCTGCACTTACTAGTTCCTCATTAATTTCTTGCCTGTTGTTTTGACTAGCTGCTTTTGAACTGATGTATAATTTTGCCATAAATGCTAAAAGTATAATAAAACCAAAAATGTCTATGTTGGTAAACTGCTAAATGAAAGGGGTTTTATCATGAGGGAAAGAAGTCTAGTCATGTAAAGATCCTGTGTGATACAATTCATGGTGGGTTAAGTCTGGCCACCAACTAAGCATCCGCCAGCTCCTTACTCAATCCCCCTTCCCCAGCGGGATGGGGGAGAGAACTGGAAGACTGAAGGCAAGAACAACCTCATGGGTCAAGGTAAACACAGTTTAATAAGTGAAGGCAAAAAACCCCAACCCAACAAGTGATGCAATGGCAATCACTCACCACCCAGTTTTTATTGCTCAGCGCCATATTACATGGCAGGATATATCACTGTGGTTGTTCCAGGCCAGCTGTCCCAGCTGTGTGTCCCCTCCCAACCTCTTGCTCATCCCCAGCCTACTTGCATACAGGGGATAGCATGAGAATCAGAGAAGGCCTTGACACTGTGCAAGCACTGCTCAGAAATAGCTAAGAACATTGGTGAGTTATCAACACTGTTTCAGTCCAAAGCCAGCCTAAACCACAGCACATATAAACTGCTATGAAGAAAATCACCTCCATCCCATCCCATCCACTACCACAGTCACACAGCCACACAGCCACACGTTTATTGATTACAGACTCAACCAGAGACAAAGAGGAAAAATCATGGCTTTTCAGAGCTAAACAAAGTTTTTCTTATAAATCATTAAAAGCAAGTCTCCACATGACAGCTTGACTTTTCCACCCTTGTAGGTTTCATTTTTGCATGTAACTGCCATCATTCTTACTAATATCATACTATGTATCAGAAAGAAAACTTGAAATGGCCCTTTACATATAAACACTATTTATCAGAACTAAAATACTTTCAAACTAATGCTAAATATGAGTACAAATGACAAGCAGAGCCAGCAGGCTTCAGTCATATGAAAGCAGTATTTTTTGCAGGGAAAACAAGCACCGTCCAACTCACCAACAAGTCAAAAACTTCATTAACATCTTTTCCACGAATCTCAATGCCATTAATCTCCAGAACTTCATCTCCTTCATGTAACAGCCCACTCTTCTCTGCGGCACCTCCTTTCACTATTCGACTAATGATAACAGAATCCATTTCATTGCGAACAGTAGCGCCCTGTGTAGTAACAACACATTCCAGATTTATTACATATATGAAACTCAAAGCCATCTATTGTATATATTCCAAGCCAGGGGAGAACAGAAACTATGTTGAAAGAGAATTCAAGTAACAGCTCAGATGCATACACCCAATGCTCCAATTTAAAGAAACACACCACTTTATTTCTTCAAGCTGCACCAAAGATTGAAGAGTTGAATTATGCCACAGCGTAAGATTCATGATTTTTAGAAAATGTATTCCTAAGTAAACACTTATTTGAAAAATGCAAACTAGAAGACGAGTTGCTTAAAAAACTCAAACAACCACAGCAAAAAACCCAGCCATGGTTGGCACAAACGTATAAGCTCCCCTGCAGCAAAGTTTGAGACACTGACTTCCGTCAAGGAGTCCTTTCCAAACCCAAGCTGACAGAAATTGGACAGATTTTAAATGGTAGCGTGGCTCCTATTGTATGAAGACACACACAAGTTTACCATCTGTTGACTATTTCTCATTTTGGAGGGAGGGGGAGTGTTTACAAGTTAAACATCACCTCCAAATTCAAATTCGAAGCTTTCATAGCAATCTGCAAAGGACAAAAAAGCTTATTACCTCCTTTACATATAACAGAGTGAGTAGCAGTACTTACCAAAGGAATATCCCGAGCTTTCTCAATGCGAACTATTTTAACCGTCTCCCCTCCATACACACCAACATTCTCGTAAATTTTTTCATCTGTCACAGGGTCTGGTTGCATTTCTTGTTCTGCAACCTTATCATGAGCCAGTAAAAGTGCCTAGTGTTAAACAAATCAGCTCAGTTAGAGAAAATTTCACACTTTATACAAAATTAAAAATTCAAACTTAATACAAAATAGTAGAGTTTGATGAAGTTCTGCAATCTGAATAGTCTTTGCAGGTTACAGAACATTGCAAACTGAGCCAAACAAAAAATAATCTATCACAGCTATGTAGCACCTAATGCTTTCCAAAACTTTCCTTTCAGATCGGAAAAGAATTAAAAAAAAAAAAAAAAAAAAAAAAGAAAAAATTGCACACACAACTATGGACTTACAGCTTCTCCTTCCTAAAAAAGCAGACATTGGTTTAGTCTGTGTGTGAATTAGGACACAGACATAAGAAGTTACTGCAGTGAAAACTACTCATGGATTTACATGATCACCACAGGACAAAACTCCCTTTATGCACCCTATGCTAAGCATGAAACAGTTGTCAAAAACCCCCAGAGATAAGCAAGGCAGCTCATGTGTTGCTCTGACCTTACTGATCCACTGCTACATCATTTATGTGCAAATTACCCTGTAATACATGAGAATGTAGCAAGGGCTGAATACATTCATGCACTATGCTTGATTAGAAGTTTCCATTACTTGCTGGGAACTGGAAGCTTCTCCTCCTAGTATTGAGATCTGCACAGAGTTGAAGAACAAAAATCCATCCTTGCCCAGTCAGCCCAAGACATTTACAAAACCAAAAAAGTTATACTCAAAACCACATCAAGAAATACTTCCATTAGATTAGAAGTTTCATTTTGTTTTACCTGCACATGAGGGGCATTCAGCAAAGCATTAAGCTCCTGCCCATCCTTATGGTGACTGGGTTTCAACACACTCTGTACCTAAAAAGAAATCAAGTAATAAAGCTCTTAATCTCCCCAATGATTTATCAATCCTTCCTCCCCTACTCAAGCACAAACCCTCCTAGCTGCAATTATTCTTTTCAGTGAAAGTAAAGTATATCCATGTAGTAGTTACACTGGCTGACTAAACTTAATCTGGTACACATTAGGGAAACACGTGATGAGACCACGGGACAACTGCAGCACATCTTGCCTCAGTAATTATCTACCAAATCTAACCTGGTATCCAGCGCATCACGCATATTTGTCAATACCAGAAACTGGCAATGAGCTCAGCAAACACAAAGATGCACACACAAAAAAATAAACTCTAATAAGGAACACGATAGTGAAATCTCTCATGATGAAGTCTATTAAGTGAATATGCTGGGTCTTTTAAAATGGACTAATTTCTCATTAATGTGACTATCCTTCCTTTTCCTTAAAAGCAGGTGGCTTATTTTTATCCAAACTATTTCCACCAACTGGAAGACCAAAGATTCCAAGATGGATTTTGCAATGCATCCTGGAGTCCCTGCCTCAAAGTGTACGAGTCAAAACTTGAAAAGATCCCAGAAAACCAGGTTTCTTTGGCTCGTTCCAAAATAATACCCATTAACATAAGGGCAGTTTTTGCTCAAGCAGCCTCAGTTGCCAGAAAAGGTTTGCCTTCTCATTCAGTTACCAAACATCCCTTGCAAGTAGACTGATATGCTTATAGAGAAACCCAGAAGCAGGGAAGTCCCTCTTAGCTGAAGGTGAGCCCAAGGAAGATACTTCCCCATAGTCATTATCCTCTGGTCTAATCTGACAACCGCACACAAGTCCAAAGGCACAGAGACATCAAGAGTAAATTATACACACCAGAGCAGCAGCTTGCAGTGGTATGGAAAAGATTTTTTCCAAGAGCTTTTTACTCTTAAGGATGAGGTAATGTGACATCAAAGAATCTAGAAATCACATGTTCCAAAGTGAAAATAATTAAGCTTTTTGTGTGTTCTAATAATACCAAAAGGTCTGAAGAGCCTCTATCTTAGAAGCAATTATCTACAGAAATGCTAACAACTCTTGGATGCTACCAGATGACAGTAATGAAAGTCATAAAGATAATTTTACATCCTAGCAGAAGCCATCAAGTTAACTGTTCCCACGGAGCAAGACCCTTATGCTGCCAAGCAAACAGTGTCACATGGAATAAATTCCTGTGCTTGGCAATAAACCTGGCACAATCTCCAAAAGCCTTCCTTCTGACATCCCTAGAACATTCCTCCTGGTCAACAAATCTAGTACAACTTATAATAGTCAAACGAGAAGCCAGATTTATTTATTTCTTTAAAACTGATTTCTCAACCATAGAGAACAGAAAGAATTCAGCTTCATAGAGGCCTGACTTCCAGTCATACCTCTGAATTAGCCAGGAAGCCATTATCCCTGGCGTAGCCTGAATTTTGCATATAGCAGACAGAGCACTGTAAAGGATACATTTCACTAACAAATATTCGTCTGTGTTGAAAGAAGAGATTCTTCTGTGCAAAAGACTTTCTCATAGAGGTTTATTTGCAGTCTCTAACTTCACGTGACTGTCAATTCCTTTCTAGAAGAAGCTACAAGAAGATTTTAACACCTTATTTACCCCATCCGAATGACCTTTTTATGAGAAAACCTATTTAGAAAGCAACTTAGAAGTCCTGCAAGCAAGACACCTTTTGAATGCAAGGTCAGATACTGGGGATTTAATAGAGGAAAAGAAAGCAACCAGGCCCAACCAGTCATTCTGTGTGGAGTGAATATCATTTAATCAAGTTGAATTTCTGCTTTGAATAATTTGATTATTCAAAACTTTAATAGTATCCTTCCTCCCCTAAGAAACATGTGCATTTATTATTTGTTTATTTAATGAAGCTTCTAGGAAAGCATCAGGTTGCTATATACACCACTTACTACACCAGTATTGCTGCATGTCAGATTCCTTTGTAACTTGTGTTAATGAATTCCACAGTTTTATCAGATGAAGAAATTTGAATATAGGCTGTCATTCCAGAAGTGACACACTACAGATAGCACAGCAATCCATACTAAATATGTAGCGACAATAGTATTTTCTTAACTCTTCAGCCTAGGTCTTCTTGTTAATTTTGTTAACTTTAGTTCAAGCAACTCCCCAAAAGCTATCAATTTGGTTTCACTACACATACCACAATTTGGAGGCACATACTGAAATGATACTAAATACTCAGAATTTAACCACACCTACAAAATCCTTTGTTGTTTACTCTCAGGTGAGCAGGTCTGTCAGAGAGAATATACATGCACATTCTAGTGCACTTATACCAGAAGTGACAAGCTTCTAGTGCATCCTCTCAAAGTACTGATGTAGTTTAATTGCATTCACTTGTTGAAGTGAACAGTAGCAAGTCTGAAACCTTCAGAAACATAGCCTATATAATTTCAGCCTATTACGTATATTTAACAGCAAGAACATCTTTAAATAGGTGCTGTTACAGGCCAAAAATTACAAACTGTCTTGAATGATGCATCCAGTCACAGAATCATAGAATGGTTTGGACTGCAAAAGACCTTAAGATCATCTAGTTCCAACCTTTCTGCTATGGGCAGGGATGCCTCACACTAGACTAGGTTGCTCAAGGCCCCATCCAACCTGGCCTTTAACACTGCCAGGGATGGAGCTTTCACAACTTCTCTGGGCAACCTGTTCCAGTGCCTCACCACGATCGCGGTAAAGAACTTCTTCCTTGTATTTAACCTAAATCTCCCCTGTTTGAGTCTTACAAGGTCAGGATTCAGATCATGGTCCCATAATCCTTGCCCCCATCTTGGTCCATTTTAAATGGACTTAAAAATCAATTTAATTACACTTGATGTTTCCTGGCTATTTTTATTTAAGACTTGGAGTACACCACATTACATGAAGATTAGCTTTCTAAAATAAATTCCTTAAGCTCAGGTGCTTCATTCCACCTTTTAAAGTCAATTAAAGTTTCTTTTTAAAAGAAAGAAAAATCTTGAGCTGTTGGTGCCTGGTTATCAGAGTCCGTGGGAAAAGTTAACTGTACCAGCACACTACTAGTTTTAAGAATTTTCTAAAGGAGACTAGCAAATAAAAATGCACCATTCTACTCTCATGACTGTTAATGGTTAAAAAATCCAAAATCAAAAAAGTTTTCGTAACACACTATATGTTGTTTTATAAAAGCAATTAATTAAAGAGTAAATGACAACAGATTTTTTAAATTAACTTCAGTGTAAACGATAATTCTCCCCAAACACACTTTCAAAACTGTAGTTTAATTAAATATTAATATATACCTTATTTTTTTAAAAAGAGGCTGTTCCATGTTGCAATATGAAATTATGTTGCAAACTGTCTTTTCCTGCTAGAGCTACAGAAGCATGAGCTCTAGAACAGGTTCTCTTCCACACCATAAAGCCTCAAATAAAACATGTCTGCAGCTTTAAATTAGGACATGCACTCCAAAACAGTTTGAGTTATACACTGTCACTGATGACCTGCGCACTAAAATATGCACACTAGATTACTTGCCATTTAAAATTAATGTTATGCATGTATCTGCTATTTTTCTTTCTTGTAATGCCTTGTGGCTTTTATCATCAAGATGTTACCAGTATCTTAAGCCCAGGCATTTACAAGTCTTTCCTACCACACCCTGAAGTAAATAAACAAACTGTTTTCTGGGGGACCTTCCCATGCCTGTGTTTAAGGATGGAAAAGCGAGACATAACCAAAAATCACAGAACAAGAAAAACCTGGGCATGCAAGACAAACTTTTTGACAGGGTGAAAAAAAACCCAACCAAACCTAACTTTTCCTAAAGCAGAAATTATTTCTTCCCATACTGCTACCATAACAAATACAGTAGCCTTTCCAAAAGGACTAAAGGATCTCAAGAAACCAAGCATAAGCCCAAGCATCTTGTATTCAGGATGTACCAGGAAGAACAGAGTGATGTGAATGGAGGCTTCAAAGTGTGCTTCTTCAACACTTCTGTCAGTCAGAAATATTTGTCCTGAATTTCTGTCTCAATTGTTTCAGGATGCTATTTAACATATTGCAAAATACAAGTCACTTAAATAGACCCAAAGCTGAATCACTGAGAAACTAGATTACATCTGAAAATGGGAACAGACATATGCAATATATTGACTTTTCAGGAATTTCAAAGCTGGAAAAGACAAGGATGAGAGATGAAGAATCAAAACAAGTGTGGTGATATGTTTGCCTTTCACATAGTAGTCTCTCTCCTCGGTGATAATAAAATTAATCTTAGATTAAAGAAATATTTTCTTTATGCTTAACCTTCTTCATGAATTGCTAAGAGACATGAAAATGGCTTTACAGCACTCTGATTTTAGTATTTACCAAATCACCTGGAAAAGAAAGAGAGGAATGTGTTGGTAAGGTGAGGGGTAGGGAAGATGGGGAGAAATATGAAGGTTTGAAAACAGACGAAAAGTTTTCCTAGGCATATTTTCTTGGAAACTTCTATGAAGCAGCAAATAAAAGGATTTCATATCCATGAAGGAGAAAAACCAGCTTTCTTCAGAAATAAGTCTATAGCTTCCTATATTATAAATGAAGATGCAAAAACTCTGGCTTGTATCTGAATGAAATCCCAAGCTAGGCTTGTGTAAAGTGGGTGTTTGGGGAAGTAGTTTACAATCAGAAGTTAGATGAAAAGGTTCCTTCAGGCTCACAGACATCAAAACAGCCTACTGAGGATCCTATAGCAGCCTACAGCCTGATAAAAAGCCAGAGGAAAGCCTGTATGCAAAATACTCCCACCTTGTTTTGGCACAGTCTTGATGACAAACCTAAACAGGAAAATCCTGAGCTGCAATTTAGTCAGCACACTGCACCTTTAGATAATATTTAAGTTATGTCCCTCAAGAATCAGTAATTTCTTCTGCAAAAGAAGTTCAAGCTTGCTACAATGCTGTTCTCCTTGACTTACAAGGTTAAGGTCTAGAAAAAGAAAGGAGAGTGGAAAGAGCTGTTGAAAAAAAACCTGCTTCAGGCAGAAAGAAGCCACAAAAATAAAAATGAAAAAAAAAAAAAAAAAAAAAAAAAAAAATAAAGAAAAAAAATAAAAAAAAAAGAAAAAAAAAAGAAAAAAAAGGGGGGGGGGAGGGGGGAGAAAAACCATACTTGCTGCCATACTGAAATTGGAGTGATGTACCTTTGCGTAACTGGAGAATAGCTATGTGCTGGTGCAGGTACTCCAACTGGTGTACCAGAGCCCGTTTTTGAATGGCTAAGTTTGGTTCATGGGGTGCTAAATGCAGGAGCATCTACCCAGCCTCTGAATCTGGCTTTGCTGAACACTGCAGTGCTATGCTTGCACTGACACTGGCATTCAAGCTATAGTGAGTTTAAACTTTAAACGTATTAACAAATGTATATCCATATAAGGTGTAGCTACACTTCAATACATACGTGCACCAGGCCACAGAAAATGAAGATAAAGTTATTGAGCAACCCCTCAGAGTGTCTTGGCTGCATCCAGCCACATGCAAAAACTCATTCTGTTCACAGCAACGCTGTATCTTATGAGTTTTCTGTAAATTACTATTAATGCTTATAAAGCAGGTATACCAGTATTGCCCATCTATACTGAAGTGAGTAAGCACCAAAGAAAGTAGTTAACCTGGCTGAAACTGTAAAAGATTAAAGTTAAAAATCTTGCTCAAGTAAATTTCTAAAACTATACTTTAATAATTTCTAAAAGACGAATCATCTTATGAGAGAGCTGTCATCTGTCGGATAAAATTTAAGCGTAATCTGACCAGCACAGCAGTAATTAAAACATTGAGAGGAAGTATTAAGGGATCTGTTGCTCACTTTAAAGCAGTATGCTTGTTTCAAGTATGGTTGTGTTTTCAGAGATGCCTCCCAATGTAAGAACCATGGCTCAGCTCAGATGAAAGTCAGTAATAGAGAGCTGCAATTCAATTCCTGAATACTTGGAATAAAGAATACTAAAGGTAAAGGAGTTAGATTTTCATAACCACTCCCTTTTCCTATGTTTAAACATAGTATCTTTTCTGTCGCATATCTTATCAATGCTAAAAAGGGAGTTTGTATCCCCAAAATATTGTTCTGGTTACTGTTTGGAAATCTGGAAAAACTGGATACAGCAATCAGTGACTATTATAAACCCTTTCATATTCACCATTCAGTAAGTCAGACAAGCTTGACAGGTACATACTTCAACAACAGCTATGATTATAGGTTTCAGATATATCACAGAGATGCATACTGTACATACCTCTTGTGCTAGTTCTTGTGCGTTGGAGATGAGAGGATATGGAGGGCTGGCTTTGTTCATGTGTACTGTAACAGCATTGTGTATCTTAATTGCATTCTGAAAATCAGTATTTTGAACAAGCTGTAAAATGAGAGAGAGATCCTCTTGGCTCTGAGGGTCTACCAAAACATGCTGGATATGCTTAAGAGAAGTTAACAGTTCTTCCACTTCTAGGTAGGAAATAACAAAATACAAATAAGATATGAGTTAACAAGATTCATAGTTAAGCAATGTTTATATAAAGATTTTTACAAAAAGGTTTTTTGCTGTTCATTTTTTTAAATCAGCAACAACATATGCAAGTTCACTCTGACTTTTATTAGCAGAACATACCTGAATGAAAAAAAATAAAGACCACAAAGTTGGTAAAAGGAGAAATGAAAAAGCTGATACTGTTTAAACTTAAATTCCTATTGCAAGAAAAATTCTTCTCTGAAAGAAATCACCAATACATAACAAATCCAATAATTTCAGCTCCTGTATAGCTAAATGTGAAAGAGGGACAATTTTGCCATATGAAAATAACTCCTTTGCTAAACTAATCTTGATGCACTGAACACTCAGTTATTTTCATAGAATCATAGAATATACGGGTTGGAAGGGATCATCAGAGGTCATCTAGTCCAAAGTGTTATTTTGATACATCATTTCATGTATATCTGCCATGGTAGCTATCTCAACTAAATATTGCTTAGTTATAGAATGAGTGTTTGATACGTAAACTACACTCAATTTTGGAACATAAACTTATGCTCAGTCTTGGAACATTAAAATAAAAAGTTAAGGATGAAAAAAAAATGCCAATTGTCAGAGTTCTGAAAGTCATCTGCACCAGAAGAAAGTCCGTACCTTTTACCTACAAGATCAGGAGTTCTATTTAGACCATAAAATATTTTAATGGATTTTAACCAGTTTTAACCAGTTTCTACATGTTTGCAGAACACTACACATGTGCTAAGTTCTGAAGCTTCAAGAACTAATCTGATACTTTATGGGTGCTTTTTAAAAACTGTCAAATTAACATGTTTTTGAACCAATCAGAATTTCTGCAAAGTATGTCACTTTCCAATATCAAGTACTGAGAAACTACCTAAAACAAGGAATTTTAATCATACCTACAATGTGAATAAACCCAGGTAAGAAATCCTCAAGCAGATCAAAAAACCAGCAGATGTTTTGAGCCTGAAATAATGTATGCATTCTCACACATCATCTGACAAAATCTCTTCAGCCACAAGAGGCTGGTCAGCTATCGTCTGTTTTAATAAATTTGAGTAAGCTAGAATTTTGAATCCTGATAGTTTCAAAAAATGAACAACAAAGAAAATCCCAAATTTTAAAACTGTGACTTGATACTGAGGTCAATCTCCCTTACTGGTATCAAAATATCAGCTTTGAGAACTTCTAAGATTTAGGAACCTTCATTTATTCATTATGAGCTAACTAAATGACATTAAAATAGAAAAGCTATCAAGATATCATCTAAGTTGCACTTTTTACATGAAAATTCACAGTAGATTACTAATCACCGATTACTAACCTGGCTATATTCTGTGAGAAATTTCCTTTACCTAGTTTTAACCTCAAATTCACCAGTATTCTGAACACAATGCTAGACTCAAACTTGAGCACAAGATTAAAACAGTTGATAAATGGGCACATGAAAACTATAATTCCTAATAAATTACACATTTCAATCTAGTTTAATGGTTTTCATTTTGGACAAAGCATACCTACATATATGTTTTCAATTCTGAGTTTGCAAGTCAGTCTTCTGTATAATAAAAGGAAACAAACTATACAGAGCTACTACTCTCATACTGTACTGTCTGCAGGACAATAAACAAATCAAACCCAACCCTTCCAGAACCATTCCACACATGCCAAAAACATCCTACCCACCAAAGGTCAAAAGCTTCTTCCTGCAACCACCAAGGAAACAAAGTGCAGTGGTACAAAAGCTGCATGGAAAGCTCAGATACCGGCTGTGCAGGATATTCCACAGGTGAAATCCAGTACAGCTCACAACGCTGATTAAGGCAGCCAATGTCTCACTAGAGAACTGTATACACAATATACTGCCTACCACACAGAGGGAAATGCCATTTGTGGAGAAGGCTAAAGAACACTCTACAAGCAAGAATATTTGCTAAATAGGACATTGTCAGCTGGCAAAATTCTGATCTAGTGGAGTATGCATGTTACCAAAGCACCTCAGCAACTGATTCTCCCAAGTCAGAGGAAATGTGCTATTTTCAAGCATTTAATAATAAACTAAAAAAAAAAAAAAAAAAAAAAAAAAAAAAAGTGGAAACCAGTCAGATGTTATTGTAAAGTTCCTACTGATACCTGTCCAGTTAAACACACCAAACTAAAATTCAGCTATTCGTTACTGTTACCAGATTCAAAAAACAGTGAGGCATTAGGGCAGAACCTCACCTCTTCTAACTCTTCCTATGCATAAACAATTTTATTCCATTATTTTTGAATTGTCTATCCCCGCTTATATATCAGAGGATTCAAATATATATACCCATATGCACACACACAATTTTAAAACACCTTCTATAAGATAAATACATATAAACATCTTATTCTGCATAAAAAGATGTCCTACTCCTAGATGCCTCTGCATATTCTTGTTTCGGCACTTCATTATTTCCTTCTGTGTCGTCCTTTCTTACAAACTACCACAGTACTCTCCTCCCTGTATAATTCCTTTCTATACTGAATCTTTCTTTGTGCTGGATGCAAAAGCCCTATACCAAATTACATGCCTCCCCATGGAACAAAAAAATACCTCCCCATCACAATTCTAAAAGAGAAATAATGCTTGAAAGGAGTGAAATGAAACATTCCCCAAAAGCTAGCAATCCATTGCCTAGTCACTTGTTTAACCAAAATAACCCACATACACATCTGGCTAGCTCTCTCTAGGTTCCTGCTTCTGAATTCTAACTCACAGATTAGATTTTGTTGCAAGTTTTTTGTTTTTGTAGTCTTCAAAAATAAATAAAAGCCAAGCAACAAAGACTCCATCTCTAGACATTTCCTACTGCAAGGGTTGTCTTGAGGAAAAAAGATCAGTAAAAGACTAACATCTGCATTTACTCACAGAAAAAAGTCAGGGTTCTTTGGCAGAACAAGTCCATTTTTTAAATCGCAGATCAATTAGCAATCAAGTACTTTTTTAAAAAGTCTTCTTTTACAAACAGTGTTGCAGCCTTTTTTCCATTAGGCTATGAAATGGCTGGAATGTGACCGAGCACTGTGCGATACGCACATTAATCAAAAGACTGCAGGGCAAAAGTATGCAACTGCAGGGGAGGACCCATGGCCACAGCCTAACATGTTAGATTAGAAAAAGAAGAAAATAAAATCGCTGTTGTTTATCACCTTAAACAAAAAGTTATGAACAGCAAACTTGATATAATTGGCTTTATTATACGTCAGCACCAAGATCTTAATTCCCAAGTTTTTTCACAGATCCCTAGAGTACTATATGTGCTAGTATTAGCACACTGATACTCCACATATTACTTGAATCACAGGGCTAAATATTGTTTTATGCAAAACTATTTCTGAAATTTTATTTATAGCATATTTATAAATAAGTCTTGCCCAAGGTATTAAAAAAAACAAAACAAAAAAACAAATAGGCACATTTTCCTCTAAAACCCCCATTTTACTGTAGCCACGAAGGGTTTAAAGGGTCAGTTACTCATTTAACTAAATTAGCTGGATGGATTGTAGCAAACAAAAACTTTTCTGCATTTTATAGAAGTATACTGCTATGAAAAAGCCATATACTTACATGTACATGTTCTAGGTGCACATCAAGTTATTTCCATTGAGACAGCTGTCTAAATCCTATACTGCTTTAATAACAAACATGCCCTTTAAAACTGTTTTGATTGTGTCCTGTTTTATAAATACAATCCAATCTGCGTAATCTAGTCTGCCTTTTTTTTTTTAAGATGAAAAGACTAAAGACTTGGCAAAGATCTGCCACATTAGACATTGGAACTTATGAAACATTTTCAAAACTAAGAATACAGACAATTAGGTCAATAGTCTTATTTTAAATGTATATCTTTAGAAGAGGCTGTATTGATTAATTAACACACACAAAAACCCAAACCACAAAAAAGCAAAACTAAAATCAGTATTTTAAAGATGACTGAATAAGGGTAATTTAACATCTCTATAATTCACTAGCACTTGCCAAGGTGTATTGCGGTTCTCCTAATAAAGGTTAGAGATTTGTGAAAGTGAATAAGTAATCTCATCTGGAGTGGAAGATGAGATTAGAAAGAGTCAAGAATAGCATAGGTGAGGAATTCAGTATAACCAAACCGACAAACTGTGAAAAATTACACACTAGCAGTTCGGTTTTGGACAAAGCCAGGGGCTAGCAAGTTTCTTGGAGACCAAAAAGTTGTATATGTAAATTTACAAAAAATCTGGCCTCTCCAGTTCAGGTATCCGATAAAAAAGCAGAAGTATTAATGATAATGGACTTAAATCCTCTCTATGAAACCATATTATTTTTAAGTGTGCATGTGTGTATATATGCTCATAAGGCAACATCCCTGGCCCTGATACTAATAAGGGACAGCTTTCAGAATTAAAAAAAAATTCTGCTGAAATTCAGAACTGGTGTCAGATGTTAGTATGATTAATCCAGAAACTGGAAAAACGACGTGCTTAAAAGTAGAGGAAAATTTTGGAAGAAGAAAAGTTACTGCAGAAGAACTTTGTTAAATTTAAAATTATGACTCAGTTTTTGACAGCACTGATGACTGAACAGAAATTCTTTACGGATTACGTAAATTAAGAGATTCACAGCATTTCATTTATGACATATTTTTTAAGTTTGCAACTCAACATCACAGTTGAGTATAACCAAAGCACCACTCTTAACAGAAGTTCTTAATTATTATAAATCCTCTTCCTGAATCTTCTGTCTACCTAATCCAAATTGTTACTATAATTCTGTCTGGTAAGGAAATAGCAGTAGTATGTTTGTATGCCTGTCAATATTATGTCATGACTTCTCTGATTGAAATAGATGCCTATGACACCTTAATTCAGCTCCCTGATGCATATATAGGTATACCATGATTTAGTCTAATTACATCTCCTAAAGCTCTTTGCCTTTCGCTTCTACTGTCTGACATCAATCTTTGCACCTTCTGTTTTGTGTTCCCTCTAAGAAGAGAATTTCACAATCTAACAATTTCACAGTATCTAGCAATGACAGCTATGAAGCAAACAACTTCAGACTCTCTCTTTAAAAATTACTAACATTACATTTTCATCAACGTCCAAGTGTTAAGGTAAGCAGATTTTTACTATCAATGCCAATACTTTAAGAGTATAAATTATATTAGGTGAAAAATTGGTAATGCAAGACAGTCAGAAGAAATCCCCATAGTGTTTCTCTGAAATATTAAAAACTCTCGCGTTTTGATTTTAAATGACAGTAAGTGTTTATTCATTGCTTATTCTGGTCGGTGCTTCATCAAACATAATAAAACTGGGTATTACTTGCATGGTTTTCCTCAGCCTAAAGACAATGAAGACATCCACTGAATTAATTAGTTATCTACAGGGTATTTAACTGGATCCCGAATGAATCGGTTTTGAACAGCTACTTGCTGAGGCACATAGCCTGATGCTTGACCAAATACATAAATAAACCCCCAAACCAACCCAAATCCAAAGAACCAGAAGACATTAAATCTGCATAGGAAGAATTAGCTATACTGGGTTTTCAGTGGCCTAAAAGAACATTACTATCGTATCAACTAATTATTTCCCTATTAGCCCTTTCGCTGCATTTTACCTACCTAGTGTCCTCACAGTATAATGAGGACTCTCCAAAACAATTCCTTCTTCTGTGTCAAATATTGGATTATCTATTCCAGTTTTAGGAGGAATTTGTGCTAGTTTCTTTAGCCTCATGGAAGCAGTAAGGTCCAGTTCTTGTTTCTTTCCCTCTTCTTCCCGTCTGCGCCTTATGTCCTCCTGTTGCTGACGAATTCGCTCGAGTTGAGCGCTCCGCCGCACGGGCATCATCCTGGAGCCCAAATCCCCAGGGCAATCAACCCCCATTTCTCTGTGCTTCTGAGGTTCCTCAGGAGATGCAAGATCCACATTTTTTACTTCACTGTCAGAATCTTCTGTGATGTGTCCATTCATATGAGAAGTTGTCATGATTGTTTTTAATTATTCGTATTCTCTTCAAACAGAAATGCTATTAGGCCAGTTTTCGTTACGATGCTGCATAAAATCCATTATAACTTCAAAAATATTTCCATTCCATCACAAGACAGTTGAAGAAACATCTAGGAGGACTCTAATGAAAGATATTAAAAGGAAGTTAGTGAATATCTGCATTAATAAGAGAACACCTAAGACAATTCTCCAGGTCCCCAGGCATCACAACAATGTAACTTTTCCTCCACATTTACGTAGTGCCTCTTCCCTACTAAGAACTACAGAACCCTCACGCATTTTAGTAAACTTGATGTGCCAATGTTAGAAAAGGAGTACTGTCAAACTAACCTTAAAGCCTCTTATATTCCCCGATCAAAGCAGTGAAGATTCTGCACTTAATACACATAATTACAAATTAGCAGTTTTCTGAAAGTTCCCACTCAGTTTTAATTTATCCTTTAATTCTTAAGAAGTCCAACACGAACCATGCTTATGATCCTACAAGCACTAAATACAAGTAACTTCTTATAAACAACAAGCTCACAAGAAGTTTAATAAGTTAAACACAAGGTATTTGCATTTATTATTCATAAATTGAGGCATTTTGTATGCAGACATCACTTCCCAGGTTCAGAGACAACAAATCTGGCATAGAGTTCTTCCAAGGATATTATATAAAGCAGTCTGGAGCTGCATTTACTCAATTCCAAGTAGGGATAAAGTCCTAGGATAAGGGTTGGACAGTTCTGATTAGCAGCTACTCTTAATACTTCCTATAGGTATGTACTAAAGCAGAAAGGATTAAATACAAGAGTAGAAATACTTGTGTGGGTGTACAGAAGTGTAGATTTGACAGAGAACAATAATTTCCACAGTCAAGTAGTAACATTCCACTACACTCCTTACACCTTATCTGTTTTCGCATTCTTGATGATTCAAGCTAAAGAACTTAAGTGTCCTGATAAATATAACAACTCAGCTCTTACTTGTAATATATATAACAATGTGTTTTATACCACATTGCCTTTCTATATCAAAGTCAGTGATACATTATTCTCAGTAAGTCCAATTAAAAGGTCATAAAATCAAGAAATAGTTGTGCACAGTATTACCAACACTTAATTTTTCAAGTTCCTTTTTATAATCTACTGAAAGGAAATACTACAAAATATCTTAAAGTTTTATTATACACTGGAAGCACCAAAACAAAAAAAAAAACCTCACAACCAACTTTCTTAAACCAAATGTTTGTGTTTGGAGGAGGGAAGGAAAGATGCTT
This sequence comes from Strigops habroptila, assembly GCF_004027225.2. Classification (NCBI taxonomy): domain Eukaryota; kingdom Metazoa; phylum Chordata; class Aves; order Psittaciformes; family Psittacidae; genus Strigops; species Strigops habroptila. The sequence continues at coordinate 46,553,414 of NC_046358.1, read as the reverse complement.
ACGTTGTAATTAAGCTGAAAATTAAATATCAATAGTACTGTTTTGGAGGAGCAGCAACAGAGACTCCTACACAAGTTTCTGCCAGCTTGCAATTCTAAAAAAGTACAGCTTTTCATTTTCATAAGGAGTAGTATATAGCTACATACAGCAACAATTTCCTTTATTTCCTGTCCAGCCGCTACTGCCAGTTATTACCAAGATCTTCAAAGCAGGAAATATTAAAGCATTTCAATGGTAGTAAGAATTCTCTTCTGCCTTTAAAAGATACTTAATTGCACTGCACTTGTATGTAAAAGTTGTTTCAATGCTCAACATTCCCAAATTGAGGAAAAAAAAAAAAAAATCAGGCAACAAAAAAAAAAAAAAAAAAAGCCCATCAAAAGCTGCACAGTAGTGGGGCTACCACTGCAAGTACCACGTAATTATTTGGCACCTGTAAAACTTTCAGCCAGCGCCCAACTTAAAAAGAACAGCTTTTCAAAGAATAAAATCACATAAAGTTAGCATTCAGACTGGGTTATATAAAGCACCGGTTCAAAAAATGGTCTCAAATTCAGAGAAAGACAGATAACAATTTAGCAAAATGATCCTCAGAAAGCTACATTTCCCCTTTTGTAAAGGCAGCTTCACTCTACAGAAATACCAACCTCAAAGAAGGAAGTCTCACTGTGTACAACAAAACTGCAAAGACCACTAATTTAACTGAGGGTGGAAGGTAAATCAAATTCTCTCATCTGCATTGTACTGGCCACAGCTTGCCTGAAGACTGAGCCTTCTGAAACTTACATTCATCTTTTTTCAACTCTGACAAGCTGAAAGAAAATTCACATTCCTCGGTGCATAAGGTACAACTAACAGGTACCGAAACAATTTGAGGGGATGAATAATATCCATTTACTCAGCACTAAAGAAGTCAAAAGCACTACCTGAGGATACGCAAGTAAAACCAACTTTAAAGATACCATCGTTAACTCTCAATCATGTGTAACCTAAATACTGTCTCGCTCACTAACGAAGAATCCACACATCAAAAAATGAAGCTGATGGCCAGTATTTACTAACTGATCAAAAATATTTAAGGTGGGATTAGCTACATTTCCTCTATCAAATTTAAAAGCACTAGCTACCTAAGAGAACGAGTCAGAAAAACGGCACAAGAAAAACTCACGTATCTGTATATATCTGTATATAAACTCATGCATATGTATAGAGAAGGGTTTAAATTTCTTTAGCAATAAGCACTATAGACCAGAGAAAGAAAAATATGGTCCGAGGTAAACACTAGTAATAGGCAACCATTAGTAACACTACTTACATTTTCACTTTAAGCTCCATGCAAGACGCAAAGAGCATAAGATTTCTTGGAACAGAGTAACCAAGACATTTAAGTAGCCTATAACAGTAGCTGCTCACTTTCAGTATTTAAGATCTGAGTTAAGTCAGTTAAGAAACAAACAAAAGTTACAGAAAATATAGAGTTCTCCCGCAGTCACACTTTTACAGCAATATTCAGAAAACTGTCATCAAAATTTAAAAGAGTTTTAGGAGAATTTTCAATAGAAAATATTTTGATATCCTAGAAAGTTAGATTTCTCTGAAGCAAGCAATAAACAGTAAAGGCAAAGTATTCACACTCAGATAATACAACAGATTATACAAAATACCACTTATCAGGCAGCCTAAAATTTGACATTACCAAAATTTCAAACCAACTCCACAAAAATCTGCTCCTCTCCCCCCACAACCCCATCCCTGATATAACTAGTTGGTAATCCATAAAAGCATAGGCATGCTGCAAGTCTGGAATGCTGCAACAACTTCCTTTGATTAAAGAACTTCTGATAACAGTTGACCCCTTCCAAACCTAAGCCCACTGTTCTTTCTGCTGTCTCAAGTCTGCTTCAGACATCACAAATCTTCATCTCCACCAGTCTTGGAAAAATGCTACTGTCCAATGCAACAAATGAAATAAGTATGTAAGAGCTGATCAGATTTTCCTTAAGTCCATCTACAGTAGTCCTAAGGAATTTAAAATGTAAAATATGATACTGACAAAATGTTAACTCAGTCCTCAAATTAAGGTATGATGTAGCTGAGGTTAAAAGTAAGATTGAGCTTGAGGCCGGCACCAGGAACAGAAACATTTATTATGGCATCAAAAGTCTTACGATGAATAATTTCACAAGCCATTTTCTTGGCTTTTGTTTCTGAAGGTTTCTTTTGCAATTTTGAAAGTCCCAAGATAACAATAAGGGAAGGTTGTTATACCAAGTCTTTTCTCTGCAAGTCGCGGAGCCCAAGAGGAGCTTATTTTGTTACCTTAAATCTTGTAGTAAGTAGGAAAATTTACAGACATACTCAATAATGCTGATTTTTACTACCTTGTATGTAAAATATACAGAACAATATCTGGAATTCATAGAATTCTTTTCCACTTTAGAACTTGGTATTAGCAGGTTTTATATTCTTTAGATATGGACAAGTTTCTATGCTACACAAAGTTTGGTCGCTCAAAGTTTAATAGGGTTAAATTGTGGCTTTGACTGTCTTTCTTTGAACTGCCAATACCTAACAGGGGAACCTTAGCATTTCCTCATGACATGTGGTAATCTTTCCAAATAAAGCAGATCCATGACTGTCTTCTGTCCAACTTCATATCACAAGTCTTACCAACAGGATCCCGGAGAGCACATGTGAAAGGCTGTTTTTCACAGATTATTTGTACTATTCAAATTTTTGCCCTACAGAGGAAGGTTGGTATAAACTCTTAACATAAGTACAGGTATTGAAGAAAAGCATTTCAGTCGCTCCAATCACCACCAGACATCACACAAGAATTTCACTGTGAAGTAATTATGAACAGTAAACAAATCATATTTCTGGTGCAAGTTCAAACCAGCAAAATGAAAGAAAAACACACAACTACTGTCTTGCTTACTATACTTACTATTCTCAAAAATACTATATTTTACAAGCCACACATCATTCATCATATTGACCCCTAATAACGTCAGGCTTCTATCACTCTTTAACCACCCTGAATACACTAAACAAAGCACAGACCCCCAAAGCTCTGTCAAAGAATAAATATACATAAACACGATCATCTTGGGGTGCGAGAGAAATGCTAGTACAACATACATACTGACAGGGACAGAAACAGAAGTGCTGTAAGGTGGTTTAAGTTTTCACTTGCTTCCTGGGGACTGTGGCTGGTGTGCATAGCAATCCTAACTGCTTTAACAACTAAATTCTCTACAGTAAAATTAAATTTGTTTTGCTTCAGCAACTTCCAAGAGCAAAACGACATTTTCTGGAGACTGAGGTTTTGTGTTACATTTTGGTGGTGTTTAAAATTCTTTCAGTGCTGGAAGTATGATTAGTCTTGATAGTTTCCTTTTTAAAATTCATTAAAGCTGCAAATTCTGAATGACTGCAAAGGAGTTCAGTGCTCACCTCCAACTGAATTTCCTTAGTTTTAGCATAGTTGAGAGCATAAAAGCCCAACCTACATCTTTAACATCAGGTGCAGTGCAAAGGGTTCATCATCAGCTGAAAGCCATATAGTATGACAGACATGGTATATCAAAATATTCATTAAAACAGCTGGAAGAAGAATTCTAGGTTGCTGAATTAAAAATTAGATTAAATTCACATACAAGATGGTTCCCGATATCTGAATTACTAACACAATATGAGCATATGATAGAGAACACTACTATGTATTCTTAATGGCCCACATAATGGCGGGTCTTCTGGTGATTTTACTCAGTGCTTCAGATTTCTAAGGAAGCAAGACCCACGTCATAAAAATTGCAAAATAAAACACTTTAGTAATTCCCCAAATGGAAGCTCAGTGTAGGAAAAAAATTTTGTCAGCTTTCCCTGCATCATCTCTCAAGCATCATTTGTTTCTTCAACAGCATTACAGTGAACCTGCAAGACTGAGAGACTTGGAAGCCCACTGCAGAAAGGAAAACACAACACAAACCATGTTGCACAGCATAAATTCACCACTACTTGATGAGAGTTAAAGATTGGAATTTATGGTAGAAAATACTTCACAAGTATCTCCTATGGAACTTAAGAGTACCTGAAATGCCTGGTACAGACTGAAGCAGCCTGATGTTTTTCAAAAGCAAGTTACAAAACCTATGACTACTTGATACTATTTTTCTTTATATGAAAAATTCCATAATAGAGAAGAGAATTCTATTTACACTAGCTTTGCAACACATTCAAGACTGTCACTTCTGGTATGGTTGGTTTGTTTTTTTTAGTCTACAATATTTCACATGATTTCTTCTAACTAGATGTTCTAGCACAGTCTTGGTAGTGGAAGATAACTCTTCCTCTAATATCCAGCTGACTCTTACTTCTAGTAATTTCAAACCAGAGTTCATTATAAAACCTGTCAAGCACAGTAACTCAGTTCATGTGTATTTCAAAGGGCTTTCGGACATGCCAAGAGGTTTTAACATTCCATGCTCACTTAAACGTGCAAGATATGTGGATAAACAGCAAAAAGGGCTAGACCCTCAAACAGAAAGTAATTTTCATTGTTAGTGCTTTCTAAGTTACATCTATACCAGAGCAATAACCATGTTAACTTGCGACATTAAAGCACACAGAAACTGATGAAACAAATTCAGATGCTAAGGTTAGATTCCAGCTTTATAAATTGTATAAACAAACTGCTTGATGGGCAAACCTGGGAAACTGTCAGCACTTTTTTGAATCTCATCAGTATTACATTTAAGAACATTTAATTTATAACACATTTAACTTTATGAGGCTTGCTTATCTATTGATGCAGTGGCAACAATCAAAAAAATCACAGCTCAAGAGCTGGCCAGTCTACACTATCAACTTCCAAAGATACACCACTGCTACGAACAAAGTGTTTTCCATGAAAAATGTGGACCAATAATAGAGTACATCATGTCAGTCAACAGCCACATCACTCGGACTTCTCCATCAACTTCACCTTCGCAGTAAAAAAATATGCAAGATACCTTGGCACTTTCTATGCACATATTATATGAAATTACACCACAGAGATATATCATAATTTCACTGTATATTTGCACATGACAAACAAGAGAGAGGATTTTAACCTGTTTCACTGCAGAAGCATAAATTGCTTTCTAAGGTACATCCAAAGGCTGTTTTATATAAATATTCAGTGTAATATAACACATTATTCCTGTTTCAGTTACTGCTGTAACTTTTAGTCACATCAGACTACAAGATATATTTCTAAAAGAGGTCATGTTAAACTACCCAGTGAGACAGACAACGGAGTTTGGATACACAATTCTTGCTGCCTCAAAATTAGAAGCAGAAATGCAAGACTTCTATTTGTTATCACTAATCCAAGCTTCACTGCCAAATGTCCAAACTTGCAGCCAGTCCTCATCTGGCCCAGGGAGGTGATGTTTATGCCCCTCCAGCTTTTCTGGTGCCAGGGCTCCCCTGGGCAGCAGCTGCAGCCCCCATTTGCAGGGTTAGCCCTGCATTCCCCTGCTGGCCCCAGAGCACTGGAGGTTCCCATGGCCACAGCTCTGCCAGCTCCACAGGACTTACATCACGCGCCAGCCATGCAGCGCTGCTCCTTGGCTTGCTCTGCTGCTTCTCCCCAGGTTTTGAGACTGTGGCAGCCCGTCTTCCAGCCCTGTTAGAAATCGAGACAATTACTCAAATCCAGAGGATCAAAACAACCTTTTGCAAGTTTTATCAAGCTTGATCAGTAGATGGCTAAAATCTCTCAACACACAGCAGCAGTGAGGCCAACAAAATCTCTGACATACAGCACTTCCACTGTTGCATTTACAGTAATCATTAGAAAAAACACAGCCTAGATGATTTAGGTGAGTGAAATCAGTTCAAAAGATATGTTGGATACACCACAATAGATTACTTCTGATAATATATTTTAGCTCTTTTAGGTCTAAAGAAATTAATGCCACTTAGAATAAGCATGATCGAAGCTTTAAGGAACTAAACAGGCTGATTTTTAGACAGAGGAACACTTAAATCTTACCTAAATTCTTACCAATCTCTGTGAAAAACACATGCTGCATGCTCTACTAGCAGCAATATTCCTTGATTAGTATCTCAATAATGAGCTCCTTTAATCAGTTAAAAGTGATAGCATGGGTCAAGCAGAACCACTGCACAAGAAGTTTTCTTTAGTCCTAACAAATCTGACTTCCCACTGCAGTATATAAATGCTTTTTTCTCAGTAACAAATAGTTAAAATACTACCAAAGTTAATCAAGATTGAAAAAAATTGTTGAAAACACTAAGCATAAAAACCTTTCTTACATGCCACAACTCCCTTAGTTTAAAATACACGCTACCACTTACACATCTGCATTGCTTAATTCCTGCTTTTTAGACCAAATGAAAAATAAACACAAGGTGGAATAAAGTTTCAGCTGAGGTGACTACAGATGTACTGCAGAGAAGGAATGACAACAGAAACAAATCAGAACAGGCTTTCAAGAAGCTTACTGCTGAAAATCATATCTAGATAGAAAAAGCGAAGATTTTTGCCAAGGTCCTTTAAGCATATTTTTAAATTCAATAATACAGTATTTAACTTCTGCTTATATTTTGCCATTTGTATCATCAGTAAAGCTCTGATGTAGTTTAACACCTTTTAAACACTTTGAGCAACTCCTCGTGCAGACAAGACCTGAATTCTACTTTCGGTGAGGAGCACAGCAGAGGGCAGTGCTCTCTACATCAACTCATGAAAACATGGAGAAAAAAAAAAACAAACCCCCACGCTCAGTTTCAAAAAGCAGCTCATAGAAAGAACCGACGCTACAGCTCATTAACTGGTCCGACACCCGCATTACCCCAAACCAGCACACAGATTTATTACCCTAACATCCCACTATGGCTCACATTGATAGGCTACAAGTATGCATACATTTGCATATCCAGCTCTGATCAAGTCTTTAGCACCAACAATCCCTGTCACAAGAAACACTTTATACTTAGATATGAGTGGATAACGGGGATGTCTACGAGGTGCAATGAAAAGATTAGAGTGAAAAAAGGAAAAAAGAATTATCTTAATTTAGCAGTTTTTCCAAATGCTTAGAAAACTTCCAGCATAACAAATGAAGAGTAAAGAAATTCCAAGAATTCCAAGGATTGTTAACAGATCTCACAGGGCAGCCAGAAGCATGATAACAAGACAGTCATTTCTTATCACCTATTCACAAACAGTTAAGACTTCAGATTTCATTGTCTTAAAAGTAAACATGTCTGTCCTTGTTTTAAACAGTGGTCATATTCACTATGAAATTAAAAATATGCTGCTATATTAGTTATAAGATTCCCCCACCCCCTCCAAATTCTATCCTTTTTGGCTTGGGCTCTTGCATTCTGGTCTCATGTTAATCCCTGTACTTTTTAGCCTGTTATTTTTTGTGTCATCGCTTGCTACTGCTTCACTAGGTAAAACATATTATTAATAGTAAACATTCATGATTATTAATATGTAAATGCCACTTTCACTTCAGAAAGGTGACTGAAGCAAAACTATATCAATAATCCCATATTAAACTGAAGATATGATGTTCTAAAATTTACATCTCATCTGATGTTTAAATTCACACAAAATAGCATCAGCTTAGTCCTCCACAACAAGCTGTTAAACTGTATTTACAACATTCTGGGGAAAGAGAAATTTCTTCCTTACTTACATTTTAATATTTCAATTATTCCAAACCTGCTGAAACATGTTTAGAAATATCTTCTAAAGAAAAGGGGAGGAAGAGAGATACTCCTCACAGACTTTCATCCAAAAACGATGAAACGTTAGTTATCTATTTCCACAGTCTTCAGAGAGGCTAGATATAGAGACTAAGACTGAGCTATAGGCTTTGCAAGTTCAAAAAGCAAAGTCTCACAACATCATGTAACGAAGATATATGTGCCAGCCTTTTTCTGTGGCCTTCCTCCTTGAGCTCTCTTTTCAACTCTTTTTTGCAATATTATCTGAATGGGTGACAAAGTGATTTTTATTATTATTGTCCGTAACGATGTAACCTGATTAGCTCCATCACTATATTACTTGTAGGTATGGGGGGGGGGGAGGGGGAGAAGAGGGCAAGGATCTTCTGACATTTTTTTCAGACGACAAAATGAGTTGAGACTTCCGAAGATTGAAATTCTGAAAAATAGAACATAAACCACAAAAGTGCCCGATTGTTGATCTCTGTGCTTCACAGAACTCAGTCACTTATGCAACACAAACTCAGAACAACCACATTTAATTTGAGCTCTTCTCTAGTTATTTGGGGGGTGGGGGGGCAGGGTGAGATGGAGGGGGGAATAACAAACCCAAACTATTTTAGATACTCATGTCTCTGGCATCACAAGTTTCTCATTCCTAAACTCATCTGAGATTGTGGTGACTGCTCTGTACCAGTCATGCAGTGTACGTCAGTTTTTTCTAAGACACCCATTTCAAGATTACTACTACAGTGAGATGTCCTGTTAAAAAAAGATGACAGAAACCTTGACAGTACCGAAGAAAGAAATCATCCTCAACCAGGACAAATGCAATGGACAGCTGTGGCAATATATCCTCAAAGAAATAACTGGTGACAGTTGGAGTTTGCAGAGAAGAATTACGCTAAAGTGAATTTATGTCCATGAAATCTGCTCGAATGTTTCTCACTCCTGAGGAATAGAAGACAAGTAGCAATGTCAGAACTCAATTCTGCAGACTGAAAGAACTGATCAGATTTTGCAAAGTGTTCTAGTTTCTTTACAGTGTGTCAGCCACATTACTTAATATTTGCAGAACATTTCAGTAATTTCTTAAGGGAAATCACATAATTCGTATGCTTGTGCACAGCTAATTCCCCAACCACTAGCACAGAACAAAGCTGACTAGGCTTTCAAGCGTGCCCTACTTTTGGATCCTTCCAGAGATGCCATAGTTCATAAATGTATGACACGAACCAGAAAAGGATACTGTCAGTATGATTCCTTGGACTGTTAAACTGGACTAGTTTGCTGCTGGCAAAGACTGCAGTCTCATAACTCTTTCTCTTGGCTGCTCCCTTACCCTCTCCACTTCTGGGTTGTACAGGCAATACCTCCTCTGATAGCTTTTAAGCTTGTCAAATACATCTGTGATTAGGTCACCTTAATTCAGCAAGACTACAGAATGTCACAAAATATTTTTGGTTGTTTGGTTTTGGTCAAAGTGGCATGCTAAGCCAGCTCACAATCATTCTGAAAGTTGAGAGCATTGGCACAAGGGGCAGGAACAAGTGGCTGAGACCTGGGAGGTAAAGAGGTGAGAATCGAGACAAGCAGTAACTTGCCCCCAGCAGCAGAGAGTCAACTCCAATGGAAATTCACCTCATGAAACCATATACTGTGAATTCATCCACTTTCTCTCACTCCTCAAAAAAAAAAAAAAAAATCTCAGCAACAGCTACTGATTTTGAAAGAGCTTTACAAAACCACACCACAAAAAAGCAACCACACACCTACAACCACTTGCACCTCTTCCTGATGATGTAAATAGGACAGTTAAAAAACCCTTTTTTTCCTTAAAAGGCATAACTAAGACACTGTGGGTGTAAAGGACCACAAAATGTGTATTTACCTTATTTCCTCCCAAATAAAAACAGTAAATCAAACACCCATGTCTTGAGAGCATTAAATCAGGTTCTACTGAAACATCTGAACATCTCTGCACATTCATTACTTGAAGATACTCAAGCAGTCATCTCAACCTATTCTCTCTGTGCAAACAGTATATACACAGTAGATGAGAATTCATGGGGTTTTTTGGGTGGTGTGGTGTTCAGGTTTTTGTTTTTTGGTTTGTTTTTTTTTTTTTGGTGGTGGTTGTTTTTCTTTTTTTACATCATGGACAGCAGTAACAGATAAATCTTAATTTCCTGAGTACTTACAGCAGAAGGCATAAAATCGTACATTTACTTATCAAATACTAATGGAAATAAAAGTACTACTATCTCAGCCATACATATACCTATACAATGGAATTCACATATGGGTAACCACTTGGAAATGGTCAAAAATGACAAATCACCCTTACCTTATAGCTTCACAAAATTTATCACAATGATCTGTTAAACTTGTGGGAACAATGCCAACCATGACCGAAAAACTGATGGCGATTCCTTGATCATATTGTAAATCAAGACTGCTGAGCAAACTTATACCATCTATTAACTTAAAACACAGGTTATGAGGAAAACCTGTAGAAAAATACTTCATGTAAAGTATTACCAAAATTCCACTATAGGATGTGAAAATTCGATTGCTTTGTAAGTAACCTACATTACTAGACTTCATAATAAAAATGCATAAGAAAGCTTCACAAAGGTTATAAAGACATAACATTAGAGACCTTGTGTGCTTTATAAAAACAGTCTCTCTTGCCTATTAAATATAACTGGACTCTTGGGCCTACTATTTGCAATCAGTTACACAAACTAAGATAAAATCCTGACAGGAACATACTCACTTCTTTCTGCAAATTGAACTCAAGAACATAAGAACTGTGGTTGCAGAGCTCTTTCACAGTTCAACTCTTTTGCCAAATCAAAGAAAGTATATTCAGTTTGGAAACCTTGTTAAACCAAGTGTTCTTTTTAGTAAGAAAACCTTAGCAAATTCTGATAAAATCGCAGGAATATAAGACTCCCTTCTATGTGAAGAAAGGTAAACCTTTTTCATATGTAGTGATATAATAACCCTGTCCAGAAAATTGTATCATCACTTGAACTGTTGAACTAAGATATTAAACATCACTATTACAAGTCAGGGAAAAAAAACACTGGTAAGCTAAGTGATGCAAGTCCCTCCACAGAACTCTCAAATCATACTATGGAACAAGATTTAATGCCTAGAAAGGTGGAATTTAGCAGAAACCTCCCTTTGCCTAAGATCATGGAGCAAATCTTTTAGTAAAATGAACTTCTAACACAGCATTTGAAGTATTTCCCCTCAATTCTTAAACTAATCAAGCTGCAGATGACTCTTCAAATAGTAGGGTTAAAAACTTTGTTTAAAACCAACCTTTTCCTTCTTTGGTAGCATCTTTAAATTGTTCTTCCCTCCCCTAAATTCAGAGTTGAAAGCTGAAGACTGAATTTTTGCTTTATAAAAAAAAAAAAAAAAAAAAAAATTTCTCAATCATCATTAATATTCTGTGCCAGTGAAATGGATAAACAGTGAAATGTATGTTAACCTCTACTTTATACTTTGCTTGTATTAACTAGTATATAGTTACTCTTTCAATAAACAACCACCAAAAAAACCCCATGCAAAACACCCCAAACACTAACTCCAACACAAATTTTGCCCCATCGTTTGAACTTTCTAAAGTGTCTGACAACTAAAATTAGTTCCATAAACTCATATTACTTACTACTACTCATTGCAATATAGAAAATTGTAACAGCAAGAGAAAATGGAAATCACAATCCAGGAACAGCCAGTCTTCCTAGTACAAGTTCAAAATTTACTAATTTGTCCCACTTTACCTTTTGTAACACCCAAAACAAGTTTCTCAACAGAAAAGTAGAAAAGAGATAAAATATTTGGACATGACTTCTACCTGAGTGTGCATAAAAATTAAGTTAAATCAAATTCTAATCAATGCAAGATAATGAAACTTCTCTAAAACAAAGCTTTCCTCCTGGGGCTGATGTCAGACCTCAGCAATGCAGATATTTTGTAATGGGGAAACAGGAAGAGGGGCAGAACACCTTCAACTGATGAATGCATGATATTTTTGCATTTTACCACTTAGTGAAGTACATCAAATAGGTATTACACAAAAGGGCACTAAATATTAAAAATACATTCAAAAAAGTTATTGAGCAATACTTAGAAGAGTCAATCACACCTCCAATCCCTTAAAAAATACCTAAAGTTTTACATACCAATGATGCAAATATGTTCATATGCATTACACCAACATAGCTGATAAATCTCTTTAACGAAAACATCACAACACTTTTTTGCCCAAATATTCAGAGCTCAGTCATCAGGTACTTCTGAGTCAGAAAGTGAGAAACTGTCCCAAAATAATTCTGAAGACATTAACTATAAACAGGGTCATTTCTAGACACTTTAGGTAGCAGTGTCTTCACTAATCATTCTTTAGTTTCGCTCCAAAAGAACCACAGTATTGACTCCTTTGGAACAAACTTACTAGAAATTTGAGCTTCATAAGAACACACTGATGCCATCCAACTGAATACAAACTGCTATTAAATTGAAAACCCTAGAGCCAAATTTCCCATAATTAAGCTTACCTAAGAATGTAAGCTGCATATTTGGCAGTTCTGCTTTGGGTTAAAAAATAAAGCCTTCAGTAAATTAGTCTTTAACAGGTTTTACTTTACTAATCTTTTAAATAAAAAAAGAATGATAATACTCTGGGCACAAGGTACTCTTTCTTAAATTCACATTTACATAACTAAAAATACGAACCTCTGAATGGAAGTATTACTTTGTAAATCCTTCAGCAAAATAAGGAGCCTGGATGCTGCCTCCTTATGCAGAAACCACACAGGCATTTTCTTCTAGAGCTAAGTAAACTAACACCAGTCTTACCTACAAAACTGTATTGGTAACACTCCATGATACTGAAGCATTCCAGAAAATAGCGTTATAATTATGAAGTTACCCCAAACTAAACTGATAACTGAACTGTGCCACAAATACTGTCATTAACCAGCAATGACACCTCAGGACAGCTTGAAATATTCTCAGCGCTTCTGTCCTCAAACTGCCAGCGTTGCCCTACTGCAAAACCAGGTGTCAAGACTTCAGTTGCTGCTCCACAGACCACCACCACAAGGTGTGCACAGTATGAGTGCTAGTGAAGATGGATCTCTCTTTTCCCTGAGGAAAGCCACAGAAGAGAATGAGAAAGTAGAGGACAAAAAGAGGGAGGAATAAAAGGGGAGAGTCTAGAACTAAATGATATGGAGAGAAGCTCATCATTTGAGAAACTGGAGTAATTTTTCATTCAAACAAAAATCAAAAGAATAGCAAAGTCGAATTACTCTAAATTCCCTACTTGTATAAAAAGCAGAATCCAGTGTTAAAGGGCATGACTAAAATGACAGAACAGACAACAAGACCACTAACTGGATATGGGGCGTGGTGCCAATATCAGCACTTATATACACTGCTCGGGAAGCTGCCACTGTCTCTACATGAAGTTTTTCATATCAAAGAGGTCAGTCGAATGGTAACAGTAGAGTGAAAACTGTGGTCCACTGGAAGAGAGAAACTCTGTTTCCTCTGTGTAACAGGGGGTGGAAGGAAAGAAAGTGTATTTTCTCTGATTCACATATAGGAAATGTAATGAAAATTAAACTGAAAATATTATGTACATAGAAAATAAACCAATCTAGGCTGGGGCATCTACCTTGTAAGCAACAGGACATGGTAGCAAATTTTGCAGACAAAACTTTGACTATCACTGTGAGGCACCAAAGCCATAACAGCAGCAGAACACATTCTGCAGACTTCACTGCAGTCACACCCAAACAGTCAGGTTTATACAAGGGGTTTCAGTTGCTAAACTTCATCCAGACCATAGCCACACACATCTCTAAGAACCTCACAAGCAGCAAGAACTCCAGCTTGTAACTCCAGCAAGAACTCCATGTTTTGTCACTGTAAAGCTTGAAAATACTTGGCCCTTCTTTTGCCTGGCAATTTGAGAATACTTGACCAGCTGAAATGGAAAACTAGTTTTCCTAAACATAGTTTCTCAAGATTTCACAGCAGCAAATTCTCACAATGCATTGGAGCAGCACAGCTAAAAAACTTCAGGATGAAACAATCCACACCACCCATGCCTCAACACACACATATATCCGTGTTTTGGAACAATCGTGAGTTACAGCCTCTACTTCTTGCTACTAGCTTTCCCACTTGAGCTTAGGGTAAGATTCTGCAAGATGGAGACATCCTTTACCTTATATCAAACCCCTTTCCTCACTTATTTTAGAGTGGCTTTGGCATGAGTAAAGCTCTGCACCAGCCACCTTAGCAGAATAAAACGGAATTAAAACCCAGGAGAAAGATACCTCCCATTCTCAGTAGCAAAAAGGTCTAATGTGAGATCATCTGCGCATAAAACAGTAGCCTCTTTTCATCACCAAAACAATTACAATTTTTGATCAGTTACAGACTTTTAAAAGCGAAACTGTTACCACTCTTACTGGGTATAGAAGAGGCAGTTTATACCTAAAAAAATCAGACAAAATGTGCACAAGAAAATTCCACATGCTCATGTATTTAAGTGAAAGAACAAGAAAGATCCAAACCCACTCCAGAACACTGCTGTGTGATCAGCAACAAATGATTCAGGAACAGAGAAGTACCCGAAGGTAACAGAGAAAGAGAGGCATACTTGCCCTGCATATCAGATACAATCCAAGATGGCAGTGAATGCTATCAGCTTTCTCAATTTCAGAACTTTAAAAATATGGATTAGGATTTTTGGGTCCACTTACAAATGGGAGCTTCTGGGCTCTGGCAAAAAACAGAATTATAGGATCAATTAGAATACAATCCAATAATGTCACCCAGTGCAAACAAAACTGCTATTTAAGCAGTATTTTCTTGATGTCTACCTGAATCACTGCAGGGTCTAAAGATCAGCAGCATCAGTTAGAGACACAACAAAGTCTACACATGAAAAAGGGAAATACACAAAAGGACATACAGATAAGGAACAGCCTACAAAAGTTAAATAATGCATTTTTAATTAGAAGAACAACAGGGCTACTCAACAAAAATTAGAGCAAAAAATGGTTTGCTTACAAAAAATAAACAGCTTATAAAAGTCATTAAGATTTTATTGAGGACAGTGCACAAAAGGATCCAAACAGCTCCATAAACTGAGAAAGACATCCAAATACAAGGATATAATTTTAGTCAATCCATCGCATAGCTATAGCAGCTAAATAGTATCATTAGGACAGTGCTGCTGGCTCCCTCCATTCCCCAGCTCAAGGGGAGGGGTGTCAGGATCTCAAATTGTCTCCACAATTTTTTTCAACCAGTAATTTTTCACGACAGGACTGAGTGAGCATAATCATGGAGCCTGACATGACCGTAGGTCAATTATAAACAGTCTCCTAGCATAATTTTCAAAGTACTTCTCAGGATAATGCCTGAAACAAAATACATTTCAAATCTGTAATAAAAATACTTTAGTCAATATTTCCAGTGAGCTGTAAGAGACTGGGAAACTTTGCACAACAACAAAGCCCACGGCTATGAGTTTAGAGGACTAAAATGAAATGACACGCAAGTCCCAGGGTCCAGCACAACTGGCAGTGGCCTGAAATTAATAAACCATGCTGAATTTAATTTCAGTGCTATGCTAACCAGACTACCCAAGTTCTTGACAACTTATTAAGCTCAGGCACACACATTTTAATCACAAATAAAGAGAATGGGGCTCTAAGACAATAGATTGCTCCCTCCCTGATACTCCAGTGCATCCCATCCCACAGTATAGCTCTACAGGGTCCTGGCCAGGTGGTAGGCTACTGTCTGGGCATCAACTTTACATTCCTTTACTCACTAGAACATGCAACTGTTGTTCCTACAGATACCACATAGGCTTGTTATGAAGCCATTTAATATAGTCCCTCAGGCAAACTTTAGTAGACTGAATATACTATTAATACAGAATTTTAACTGAGAATTGACATATCACACACTACACCAGTAATATCAGTTCTGGTAATACTTTAATTTTGTCATAATAAGAAAGTTCAAAAAGTAAAGCAGATACTGCAGTCCCATATTTTCCATTCATCAGATGTACAAAAGCAAGTCTTTGTGGCTTAAGAGTTCCTCTAAGACTAGAGATCAAGAGAGGGTAGCAGAGATATGAAGCAGTATTAGATTTCTACAAAGCCCAACAGGTTAGCCCAACTTCTACCCAGCAGGTACACTGTGAACAGCACTCATGCCTTACTTGAAAGCAGCTCCTCTGATGACTGTACAGAGGTGTTTCATTAGCAGCTCCACACATTACTTTCTTTTCCACCACCCCTCTGAGCACTCATTACATGCACTCTTTGTGATGCTAGGAAAAAACCCCAAGGTTCCAAGATTATGCTTTCTGATTCTGCAGAGTGAGAATATAGGTTCTTGCCCTAAGGAAGCATTTAACACTGAGACTTTTATCGGGGGGCGAGGGGGGGGGGAGGGCAGGAGGAAGGGGAAGGGGGGAGGAGAGAGAGAGAAATACCACCAAAAAAACCCAAAACAAAAAACCAACCACCAAAAAAACCCCAGAGACTTTTCCTGAACAAGCCAGGACCACTACAGTGACTTTACAATTTTGTTTGGAACCTGAGCATATAAAACAAGAGTCACTTTTCCAAATAATGTCAGAAAAATACTGAGCTCCTGAACAAGAGCTGCAATACTGTTCACATGTCGATTACTCGGAGCAATCAAGTGGCAATTCTGGTCATTGGGTTTAATCTTAAGTGCCAAATCAACCAACTACGTTAGTGAGGCAAATCAAAGCAGGTATATCTGATTTTCTGGGAGTCTTGATGGGAGTTTCTAAATTTTTATCATTACTTTTTACCATCAGCTACTTGGGAAACAAACAAATTTTGGGATGTAGATTACCTATTGTACATTATTTCTGTTTTGTCACTGCAGACTGAATTATTACAATGCAATTTAGGTCAGGTTATACCTTAAATCCATTTTAAAATAATCAATGCAGTAGCCATTAGTGATTGTCAGTGGAAACAACAGATTAATCACACAGGAACCCCAATACTTCCAATAATGCATTCAATTTTCCATGTCAAGTCTACAATCTTTGCTTTAAAGCTGCAGAAATTTACAACTTCTGAAACCAAAGCAACCATTTTATCCTTCTGACATATCTGTTTACCAGAGACACTCTGTTAAGTAAAACGGTTTTATCCTACTGAATTTAAAGAAAGCATCTGGGAGGAGTTGTAATTCTCTCCAGTCCCCAGAGACTGCAAATCACCTTGGCAATGCAGGCTGAGAATTTTGTTTCAGCACTATCAAGGCTGCATTGCCTGCAATAAAATTTATTTTTGCAAAGCAGAAATACTACAGCAAAAAAAGGAAGGTTTATGTATGCCACAGATAGTCAGACCTCATTCAACACTCTGGAAGTTTTGGAACTTGAACCAAAGCTTCACATGCCCTTTTCCAATTGACCAATCAGTTGGAAGATATTTGTACATCTGGGATGTATCTTCAACCTGAACTCAGCTGACATTTTACATTAGAAAACTATTTACTCAGATTTATCTAGAGAAGAACATCCAACAGAATCAGCATTCATAATCTTTTTGTTCTTGATGAATTCTACATTTATTAAGAGATCAACCTAATTCCAGATATTTAGTCAACATTCACAGATTAAAAAAAATATGCTGAGTTCCAGGGGTGGGAAAAAAATAATAATAAAAAAAAATCACCTAACAAATTCTGTATTAAAATCAGAATCTATTATTTCAGGTCAATGAGATTTATGAGTATCTTCATGCTCCACAAACTCAAATCATTCTATGTACCTACATTCTATGAAGACCAGTTCTGGAATTCTGAATACAAACAAGGGGTATTTATTAGAGAACTTTCAATTTTAACAAGCTAAAACCATAAACATACTTCTCGTGCTTTCTTATTCCTCTAAACTTTAAGCACCCACTCTAACAGCTCCCATGCACAATACTTCAGTCTTACTTTGAGTAATAGGTCTTACCATTTTTTAACAATGTTTGTATTTTACTTTTGATTCTGCACAACCGGTGGTTATGTGTATTAAACTGATGCAGTGCATTTCTGGATGGCTCTATACTGCAAGTCTGGAAACCAAAGCTACTGCAAATTTTATCTGCTAAATAAAATTTTTCAGAAATATACCTGTAAGATTTTACTAATACAATGATATATGAATCCTTGATAGCTGCAGTGGTGTAATGCTCAGCAATAATATGCTTGATTGTTTATGGGCTTCTCAAAGTACAACTCAGAAGTTAGACATGGAATTTGTCGCAAAGAGATCATAAAATAAGGCAAATTATTATTTCTCCTCATGTTACTCTTCTCAAATATGGCTGCATAGGAAGCTGAGTTGAAAAGACAGCAAGCTTAAACTAAAGATGTTGATAGACAAGCTCTAGCAAATCTTGTTCTAGCAGATTAAGTTACTATCCTCAGCTGTAGACCATTCTCCCATCAGAAGTCACTGATCCCAAAAGCAGAGCTGGCAGAAGGGAACATGTGCTGACACCTCAGTCACTTCAACACTAAGACTAGCACCTTAATTTGGGTCAGATATTACACTATTAACTGTAATGACAGAGGAGTAAGCATCTCTTCTAATTCTGCAAATGAACTAGAGCAGAGGAGCTAAGCAGGGAAAGGTGAAAAACAGACATCACCAAATCTGGCAAGATCTCCCAGAGCTGTAATGACAATGTAGATTTCTTCTAAAGCAGCCAAATCAGACGTTCCACTTGTCACAAATTCACCCAAAAATAAAAAAACCACACTCTCACCAAAAAGTTTCAGAAGCACAATATGAGCTGTTAAACAATCAGAAAATAAGTCACCCTAGCTACCTTAAAGGCTGAATACTCAATTTCAAATCAGCTTTTAGAAATCAAGAACTGAAGTTTTGCATGGAATTTTAATCATCACATGAAGTCCCAACTACAGAAGTTACAAGGAGCACTAATGCACGTAATACCAAGAGAACAGCGTTAAATATCTTCTGAGATTTGACAAGAGTGCACACTTAAGAGGGAACACAAACTAGCCTACATTTACTACCCAGCCACTTAGGTATGCAGCTGAATTCATTAAATATTTGTGTAAAAAAGACTTCAAAAATATTGACAGGAGGAAAACTTGTATGAAGTTCTCACCAACGGAAGTCAGAAACTGGCTTAGGGGACGAAGTATATATAAATTCAAATCTGTAACTCAAGCTGTTGAATTAAGAACCCCATATATGCAAGTATTTAATACTTTACAACTACAAAGGTAGTATTTCAGATTT
Organism: Strigops habroptila; assembly: GCF_004027225.2. NCBI lineage: Eukaryota > Metazoa > Chordata > Aves > Psittaciformes > Psittacidae > Strigops > Strigops habroptila. Next base: position 46,534,294 of record NC_046358.1, on the reverse strand, counting down.
TGTACAACCTATTAAGTAAAGTTCTTGAAATATGTACCGTGCAGTTATCACCCTAATACTTTTCTTTAGGATTAAACACATAAAATACTTCATATAAGGTTTATAAATTATGAACCACCACTGATCAGCCATGGAAATCACACTGAAGGGTTCAAAAAGCACTTGTACATAATAAGCAGGCCTAACTGGTCACTTCTGCAGATTGTCTCCTCCCACCCACCTTTATCTGGTATTTTTAGCTTCTAAGATTCCTTCGCTTCTCCAAACATCATACAAATTTTAAGGTCAGCATCATGCAGATGCATTTATAACAAAGGGCCCTACCCAGCTTTGCACATTGTCCACTGATAAAAACTGAGCCATTAACACAGAATCCCAAATGAGACCAAATATGACATTTTTGTAGACAGGAGTTCAGTTATTGCATTATTATATTGCTGATCTAGTTTGATAATCTCTTGAGAGTTTCCAGCTCTTCAGTTCCCCCCTTTTTTAAAAACAAACCAACCTCCAAAACCCCCCAGCTTCTTACATGCTTGTAGCCCAGTGCAACGCAGTATCTCCTCAGATAAGCTACCACATTTTTACACAACAAATTTCAGGAAGGTGTATAAAACGCGGTTTCTGCCTGTTTAGGATAACATAGAAATGCCCTAAGGAGTCAGACCAATGATCCATCAAGCCCAGAACTCTTCCATCTGGCAGCGGCAACCAGAAATGCTGTTAAGGGATAACTTGTGCACCCAGAAGTTTGATCGTTGAAGGACATCAGATGGTACATCCCTACTCAATTATGAACCATTAAATATATCTGTCAATGGATCTGCTGCCCGCAAATCTGCATAACCACTTTTTTGAAGATGACAATACTGGTTGCCTCCACAAACTCCCATGGCAATAAAAGCCAGTAGTTCACCACCCAGAATGAGAAGAAACAGCTTCTTCTATCTGCTTCAAACCTATCATTTTAATCAACTGCATCTTGCATTTCTAAGATCTGCTGCCTCCATGGTTCCCCCCTCAAAAATTCCATCATATCCCCTTCCAACTGAAGGGTTCCAGTCTTGCCAGTTTCTTCTTATAAGGCTCCATCCCTTGACTTTTTTTGTGTCCCCTCTCTTCTTTTTTTTTTTTTTCTTCCTGCTGTATACTTCCTTTAAATGCTGAGACCTGAACTGTACACAAAAATGAAGACAGCAGGGGTTTGCACAGCTTCAATATGATGTCTTCTGTCATCTTAATGCCTTTTCTGATACATCCAGCATTTTGTTGGCTTTCTGGCTGTCACTCACACCACATAAAGCACAGCAAACAGACACTAAGGTTAAAGATAAGTTTCTCAACAGTTCTACAGAAACCGAGAGTCTGGTCCAATTTTATTACACTTCACAGCCCCACCACACACTTGGTAAAAATTATTTCCTGAGCTCCTGGCACTGAACTACTCTGCTTTGCACAGTACTAGATAACAGTCATCATTATGTCCCATTAAAACCAATATTCCTGTTTAACTTCACTCTTATTACAGGAAAACTTCCCAACGAAATAGGAGAGGTATTTTTGAGTATACCAAAGCTGTCAAGAGAACACAAGCACCAGAAGATCTGAAGAACCAGGACAGTACTGCAAAATTAAAGAAATGCTAAGTATAGGCACTGTTTCACAGGCCAATCCAACCTTAAGACACAAGGCAATAACATAATGGGAAGAGAAAGCAAAAGATTGTAAGACAACAGAATAGGAATGGCGTGATCCAGCACACAGAACCTTTGTTTCCTTGCCAGTATTGTCCATCTTTCCTATCTAGAGAGATTGGAGACTAAGACAGACCTTCATGCTTGAAGGTCTGCAGAAGGAAAGCATGCAAGAAAATGAGCAACAGAAAAGTTGCCAAAAAAAAAAAGCAGTGGCAAAAATGTAAGTAGTCCATACTAAACCAGGAAAGATCTAAGGAAAACCAATACATCATGACTACTCGAAACTGATCATATGACTACTTCCTAACAGCAGTAAGCTTTCTAGTCTAAACAAGACACTGATAACAAAAGAGAGAAATGTTTAACCTAAAAATTACTTCATAAGCAATAAGTCACAATAACTTAACTGCTGCTTCAAAAGGTCACGTAATTAGATGCAGAGTTCTCTTTTTCAATCAAGAACAAACAGCTCTTCCCTGCACCTCATTCTGACCTCTCCTTACTTGAAAATTGGCAAAAGCTTAAAGAATGACATATAAAATATATCAAAATGACTGGTCTTTAACAGCTTTTAGCCTCTTCTGTTATCTTTAAAACATCCTCAGGATTTTTCTTTGGGGAGAAAGGACAAGTGACATTTACTTTTTGGATTCCTGGCTTTCCTTGGGATGCACTTTAAGTCCTTCACATTTTTCTTGATGAGCCAATGAAGAGAGAGAAATTTAAGTAGGCTAAAAAGTAGAAAAGTGTCTACCCAACTGCCGAATCCTCAGGTTGCCACCTTCCTCCTCTTTCCACTGAAGCCAAGTAACTTGCCTCTTCAGAGTTGATGAGCTAGCCCCCATCACACCAACTTGAAGCAAGATGCTTCGTCAGGAAGCAGTTGGTAACAAAGTCTCAAGAAGATCATAACACACACTAGATAAATATTCTATGAACAGGCAACAATTAAACTGATAATTCAATAGAAGTAGTCTGCAAATCTAACAAGAACTTAGGCTCCAACTGATTTTTAGTGCTGTTTATACTCTCAAAAAAATAAAGATGTGAAACAGACTATGCCACTGGTCAAAATCAAAAGCAATACTGCTGGGCTCATAAGTCACTTAGTCAGTCAGCCCAACCAGACAATGCTGAGCTAATCAGCTTTTATCTCACTTTAAGACACTGTGCTAATTCCTCCCTGTAAGTAATTAGGTTACTAATTTAAAACACACATCTTGATTATTGGGAAAAAATTAAATGGTAAGAGCTTGCATTATGTTTGTTTTAATTATCTTACAACAACAATCACCTTTAAAGACATATATCCAGTTCCATTTCAACTCACTTCTCTCCTGCATCCAAGAACTTCTAATACCATTCAAACAAAATGTAAATGCCACTGCATAGCGGCACTAAGCAATTCCATCACCACTTGATCCTACAGGAACTGATTCTGCGGAAAGCACGTGATGGCCACTAATGCTATATTCTCCCACTAACCCAGGACTTAGTTTATCCGCTGACATCGTATGCCCTTTCAGACATCAGGAAGAGATTTGCTCTCCGAAAACAAGGATATACATACCTAAGAAGTACAATCAATATAATACAAGCCAATACGATCCAAACCCTCACCTGTTTGAAATCTCAATGCTTAACCTGAAAGCATGAGTTTTACCTTCAGAGGCAAGAACATTTAGAAAACAGGTCATATCAGAGGAATTAGCAACATGTTCTCTTAGCCAACACATGTAAGTAACTTCTATGGTGCACAATGCAGTTTATCTGTATCACAGTTTTTCTACAAAAGCGACCTGAATTGTCTTAGCCTAGGTGCACTGCATTAATCCATGATTAATCAATCTCAAATTTCACTAGCAGTAATTGACAAATCAATGCCAATTTGATAAAATGAGACAAACAAGACCACAAGTTCTCAACCATGACACTGCAGGAACACTGCATGATCCAATATTAAGGTCAAGCCTTAGCTTTATGCGCAGTGGTACCACATTCTAAAGAAAAAGTTGTTACGATATTTGCTGTGCTGAAGAATTTAACTTAGTACCGCAACCACCACACAGAAGAACATGCTTCTCTCCCTAGATTTCTCCCCTGTCACACTAAAACCAGCTTCTAAATAAGTTATTAATACAGAAGTCATTACTGAAGCATATTACCTTCATTGACCTTAATCATGAAGATCATCCCAGCTAAAGGAACACTTAGGTTTACATTTGAATATTCATTTGAGAGCCAACTCTGCTCTCTCTGCCACCTAAACCAAGATCTAGGTTTGCCTCCAGGGAAATGGACAGGTGATAGGAAACATCAGAAGTGAAGTCATTTCTCTCAAGTCTTTTTACTAAGACATGATACGAGTTACATCTGATCTGCCTTCAGCCTTGAACACAGCGAACTTTCAGAGTTTCAGTACTCTTTCATATATACCTCATTAAACACAAGTCACTCTATGCCACCACAGTGCTAACAACAGCTTATACATATATCATTGGAAATCTTCTACCTATACTGTTGAAATGAGAAGTGACTCTTTTAGGTGCCAGTATACATTGTTCTCCTCTGATTTCACAGACTACCACTCAACACCACTGGTACCTAAATGAATACTTTTCCAGCCCCTCCTTCCTGACTTTAAAAATACACACCTATCCTTGGAAACAGACTTGGAATGCATACAGCCACCTCCCAGCACCATTACCAGGTCAAAGAGCAGCTGCTGAGGTTGCACTGGCACTTCCCGGTTATCAAAGGTTTTTAGTTTTGCCTAATTCAACTTTCTAGAGAGCTTGAAAATACAACAGCTTCTCACCATGGAAATACGAGAGTTCACACCAACCACTCAGATAATGGTTGATGCACATACACAGGTATGTGCTTTAGATGCTAACATACCCTTGTGTTTCTTTACAAAAGGAGTACTTGACCATCCTAACACTTACCAGAAATCTAAACTACTCCCCACCCCCAACCAAAAAAGAAAACCAAAACCCAAACACATTTGAGAGTCTTCTGAATTACCTGTAATGGCCAAATAACCAAGTATGACCTTCCAGCAGATTCCCCACAAGATGAACACAAGACAAGAATGAAACTTATGGTTTGGTTTCTGTCTTATTTTTCTTAAGAACTATCTTTTTTACAGAATTTCTATCTATTATATCATCTATTGTTGAGTTAGAACTTTGCATGAAATAAGAAGTTTATTTTCTATGCTGATATAGTATACATAGCCAATTCAGATACGAAGGTTTATGACGAACAACCATGAGCTTCACTGTCACATGTATCAACTGTTAAGCCTCTTCTCTAATTCCAGGAAAGACATTTAAAAAATGAGATACACTAGAGCCAAACCCAAGTATTAAGAATGTTAACAAAATCATATAAACTATTTCTTACTCATTATTTTTCTCTATGAGACAATTACGGCCAACCAGAACAAAGACCTGATGCAACAGGCAAATCACTTAAGGAAACACAAGGTACTGAGGTGATCTTTACATAAAAGGTAATAATCATAGGAATGCTGAAACAATTACATTTTTATATCTAATTATTTGGCATCTTACAAGAAAGCAGAATTAGATCCACAAGCAATCTAAACACCATGCCACCTACTAGACTCCACAACTCGCAGATAAGCAACCAAGCTTCACTCCACAATGAAAAGGGCACATTACTGGTGCAGTTCAAACAGCTAATACTCAACATGAGTAGGAATTGGCCAAGTCAGCCAAGAATAAACACAAAGAGAAAGATCAGAGATTTAAGTCTACAGAATTTCACATCATACTAGGGGAAGGGGAAAAAAAAAAGTCCCTTTTATCTACTCTTTTAACACTTTTCCTGTAACAAGGAGACCTGGGTGCATTATCATGAATTTCTACTTGATCATGCTTCTTGCCAGCCAGCCCCTGGGCTACATACCCCACTCACTTCATTCCCAAGTGAATACTGCTCCTCAAGAACAAAACTTGCTGGTGTCTGGAAGCACCTCACACCTAAATACCTAGTGGCCTGGCAGTTCAGGCATTCCCTTTGGGAATGGACAGATAGGGGGGGTTCAAGTTCCTCCAAACAGTAGAAGGATTTGAACCCAAATCTCAACATTCTGGGCAGGTACTCAAACCACTTACCCATCTGTAAAGAAATGTAACACCACATCCTTTTTTTCTGGAAAACAAAACAAAATAAAAAAAAGCATGCAAGATTTCTGTGTTTCCTGCTTCACAGAATAGAAGCATTCCTTGTACAATTGTGCATTACTAATGGTACCTCTGCTTGCTTTCTAATTTTCTTATTAAACTGATGCAAGCTTTAAGAGTTATGGCATTTTTTCTTCCCACACAGCTATGTATTGGTATGTAATTAGACAGCCTTGCAGCATAAACCAAGTCTTTACCAATAGACATACATAATTTATCAGCTCTAGTTAAAAAAAAAAAAAAACAACAAAAAAAACCCAGAAACAAACAAAAAACCAACCAAACAAAAACCCCTCAAACAAACAAACAAAACCAACACACAAACCACAAAACACCAAAGCTTTCTTTAAAATAGCCTGGTATATAAACTACTTAGTTATAATTTCCTCCTCTTGCTTAGAGTTCTGCTTCACACTTTAGTATGAACTACACTTAAAACATTTTGTTATATAACTATACTGGGAAGGAGGAAGGAGGATGTGTCCATAACATACATTTTTTGTCAGAATAGTTGTACTGAAGAAAGCTCCAGAGTAGATAACTATAGTAGAAAAAATCATTTTGCCAACATGCCTGATTTTAAACCACAGTATAAATTGTTTCCACTGACTGAGTTTTCTATCACAGACACTGCAGCAAACCTTTTCAAACATACAAATGCCTCTTTGACCATTAATAAAAGCAAAACAATAGAGTAGTATTTAATTAATATTTACAAGAAGTCTTGAGGTTTTCTGATGACCAAAGCAGTAATTAACGTTCCAAATACCGTAATGTCAAGCCTTCCTGCAACACTACCTGTCACACTGCGAAAATACTTAAAAAAAAAAAAAAAAGCTAGTTGCTAGAACATCTAAGGATTTTAAACATGACATATGAATACAAATCCAAATCCTGTCACCTAGGAAGTAGCAGACTGTTTGAAATAGCCTTCAGCATTCTAAAAGCCCAACACTGTAAAAGGAAGGCACTTAATCAAAAGTGCAAACTGGAAAAAATAAAATTGGTGGCTGAAACAGGTATTTACAGCTGTTAGCATCTGATGCTAAGATCCAGTCTTTGAGGAGACAGAATTTGCATGTAAAAATGCCACAGGATTTTTAAGAGCCTGCAACTTCAAACTATTGCAAGAGATTTTAATTAAAACCCACAAACGGAAGTGTTATGAAAATATAATTATTTACATGGGAAAATATGTGGATGCATATGAACTTCAGACTACATTAAGTTCTCTGCATCCACAACCCTCGGTATGAATGCTACCCCGTACATTGCATTTTTACTGCTTCTACATCCAATATTGCTGTGGTAATGAAACATGTCTGATACCCCTCAACAAGTAACTCCTGTAGATTCCTAAGGCAGCTGAATCAGTCTAGTAAAGAAACATTTGATTTACATTTCTAAGTAAGTTCAGATATTTTGACAGGAAATCTAATAAAAACTAAGTAAAACTATTATCTTTCCCATCACCTTATTCTACATAGCAAAAACTACCACCCACTGCTATTCCATACATTGCAAGGCAACATGACACACACTGGAAAGAAGTAAAATCTGAAAGAACTACTTTGAAAAGTGTTAAGCGATCATGTATTAACATTTAACTCTGTATTAATTTAATGGTTAAATTAATTAAGCATTCTAGCATGCTGGTTTGCAACATTCTACAATATCTTTGATGCCTTACTAAACCATCTACAATACTAACCATCGGTTAAGCATTTAATATGTGAAATACTGAATTTGTTTGGACCACAGCATGTTGGAAAACAGTTCACGTGTACAAGCCAGCCATACTCTAAAGTGACATCTAGATTTGCAATAACAGCTCTAAGATGATGATAAGAAAAAAAGATGTACTACATGTGAAAACTCACAGGACAGAATAAAACCAAGACTGTAGGCTTGGATGCCTAATTAAAGACAATACAGAATTATCCTGGATTTGACAAATTCAGAGAAAACACCTCAATCCTGCAAAAAGACAGAGAGGTCCCTTTAAGGATAGGAATCTGTACACTGAGGCAGCAGAAACTTAGGAAAAGACCACCACCAGGCCCAAGAAGTTTGACTGTAGTCACTGATACATCATCGCTTGCTTAAAATACAAGTATTTTGTCCTAGTAAGTGAACTATGGAACTAGTTTATGCCCAAATAATTCCATTATAGAGGCTTTAAGAATTACCCTTTAAAAGAAAAAACCCTCACAGCAGTAGTTGATATTTACCCCTTAAATGTATCTCGTTCTTTTTTAGGGATCTGTCTCAGTGAGACGTTTAAGAACATTATTACTTTAGACAGATTTTTTTTTAATATAAATTTTTTCCTAAAAGGCCAAGTACAAGTTAATTTAATTTTCTTGTGCAGTCCACCTCACCAGGCTCAAAGTCACGGTGCTCTTTGTTGCTTGCCTGCAGAGCCTCTACCACAACACGGTCACAGCGCCGGTCCCTCAGCCAGGGAAGCAGCACCACCGCCAAATACCGCCAGCACAGGCTTTCTGAAAGCGAAGCCGTGCCAAGCCAGGGCATACGTTAACCACTGCAGCCTATAAAATACATTGAAGTGGCTCCTATCCAACCTACTCTAACTTAACCCTGCAAAGCTTCATAAATCAACACGAAGCAATGTCTTTACAGCGGCACCCTTTCCAAACACAGAACTACCAAAAGGTCCGAAGTCCTGAGGGAGGAAGCCTCAAGTTTCTCTCCTCATTAAGCCACAAACACACACCCCTACAACCACGTAGGGACAGCACACAGCCAAGCACGGCAGTTTCCTTACAACTCCGGGCCTAGGCTCGCCGCGCCCGCCCGGGGGGCGCCCCGCGGGAGGGCGGCCGCGGGACTGGCTCTCAAGAGGCCCCCCAGGCGCCCTCACCCGCCCCCCACGCTCCCCCAGCGGCACCGGCCCCGGGCGCCCCGCGGCGCACGCACCTGTAGCCGCAGCAGCCAGGGCCGCCCCCCCCGGCCGAGGCACAGCCCGGGCCACCGCCCCGCGCGGCGCGGGGACGACGCGGTACCCCGAAAGCCGCCGAGCTCTGGCCCGGCTACGGCCCGGCCGGACCCCCAGGCCTTTGCGGGCGCCGGGGCAGTGGGGTAGGCTTCCCGGTAAGCCGAAACTGGCGGCTCCGCGGGGGGACCTGTTGCTCGCACGCCGGACGCGGGAACGCGGACTGCGCTCACCGTCCTTCCCTCACCGTCCTTCCCTCTCCGTCGCCAGCACGCTCCGGCCCAGCCGCCGGCTGAAAGTCAGGGTCGCCCACACCCCGCAGCACCTCTCCGCCGACACACCGCGGAGCCGCCCGTCCACAGCCCGCGCGGACCTGCGCAGAAGCCGCCAAGCCCGGCCCGCCCCTGCCCCCCGTCCCCGCTCCAGCGCCGGCCGTCAGGCCCCGCCCCGCACGGCCCGGCGCAGGCGCGGAGCCGCCCCACAGCTGCCGCCGGGGCCGCACCGGCCGCTTCTGGGCGGGGGCGGGACTAGGCGCGCTGAGCTCGCCCCCTGCCGGCCGGGGTCGGTGCTGCCTCACCGGCCGCAGCCGTGGTCGCGGTTGGGGGGCTGGGGCTTACCTCAGCGCTGGCTGAGGGGCGGGGGAGGACGCAGAAGACATGACACTGCTTCAGTGTCTCGGTCCTACTGCAGTGATGCCCCATCTTTCTACCACAGTGCTCTCTGCAACCGGGAGAGGCAGCACCACGGGGGCCCCTGTGCCCTGGACTGAGGTGGTTTGCCTGCGGGCTCCTCCTTTCTTCTCTCCTGCCTCATCTACTGCCTCCAGCTGCCTCCTCCTGCTCCCTGTGCTGCTGCCTGCTGCACCTAGCGTGTGTCCTGGTTGCACCATGCCACTGCAACCCCTTTCTCCTCCACCCTCCTTGTCAATCCCTGCATTCTCCTTCTACTTCTGCTGAAGCCACAACCCACGACTGAGTGCCTCTGCCAGGCTTCGGTCAGTTGTGGGGAGAAAAATGTTTATACTCTTATCTGAGAGTCCAGTCCACCTTTGGGAGACCTGAGGGAGGCTGAGGCAAGAAGGCACCCAGAACACAGTGTATGGAAAAATAAAGGAAACGGGACATTACAAGTAGTTTTACCGGGGTTTTCTTACCCATGGCTGTTTTACAGGAGCAAGGAAGCGTATCTGCAGTGCTGCAGTTTAGTTTGAGCTGAAAAAGGCATTCCCACCTCTGGTTTTTCAGGCTAGCCTGCCTAGATCATTGCCTGAGGCATCAGAAGAAATGTTCCACATAACAAGGCTAGAAAAAAAAGGCTTTCTGAAATCACTAAAAAGTCCTAAAGATACTCCTGCTTTAGTCCATCTCTCCTTGCTTCAGTTTAACCATTTATATATTTATCTGTCATTTAACTTTGTATCATTCTCCATAGTGAAATCCAGATAAACTTTGAACTTCCTTTAATTTTACCCTATACCATGGTTTTTTGGATCCTTTCTAGAGATAGACACAGTCCAAAAAACAACCACCAGATTCCAGGCTTTTCTTTCCTTGCCATGTGAAAAGGCCAGCTGACCTGATACGTCCTGCCCAAATACCTGCAGAGGAGACTGAAAGTGTACCTTTTCACATTGTGACTCAGACTCCTTGGAAGGTCTTTTTGTTTGCTGCATTCAGGGCAGCAATGCTTTGTATCTGCGTTTAACCATTTTTTTCTGTTCTGACCAACAACAAGGGTCTTTGTATCAAGTCAGCAAAACTGCAGCGCTGCAGGGAATACAAATGTTGTTAGACTGCAGAATTATTTACTTGGAAAATAAAAAGGAGGGAAAACATGACAGTGGTAATTCATGTCTGAGCGGTACCAAGCACAATTTTTTTCCCCTTAATATGAAAATGGTGAAAGTTCACACAAACCATTTTTTACAAACTGCTTAGGCAAAGAAGCTGAGAATCAGAAAGGACTTTTTCAAAATATGATACTTGTCTAGAAGATGTAATGACTGCAAAAAAGTAGCTAGTTGGTAGTTCATCAGTTGACTGTTGACTGTTGTCATCCTTATCCAAATGGATCACTAGTTTACTGGTTTTTCTACATCCAAGGTTGGGATGATCTAACAAAAACTCTGATTACAGTTTCCCTTGGCTGACGGCATTTCTCCTTCCTCTCACAGAAAATCTCATTGCCTCCAGTGTGTATGTCGACCAGTAGCCAGTTTTTAAACCAGGATAAGGGAATTGTGTTTAATTGTTGTGCAACGTGTCGTAGAGCAGAGAAGGATTCACATCAGTTTCTGTTTCCATCCTTTACTCTTTTCTATCTGTAGCTGAAGTTTTAATCTTTTGCCAGAAGGGGTTTACCAGAGCAGGTTAAGACTGAGCTTGGGATATCCTTGCATATATCTGCTTAAAGATCTATTTGTTTCTTTGGTAACCAATCTCCTCCCTCTGGCTTTCACAAACCCTAATATTAGCCATGCCCAGCTGGCAAATCCATTCATAAGATACTCGAATGAGGTGTGCTTGGCTAATTGTATCCACAGATTAAAATATTCTATTAGGCCAAGAAACTGTCATACCTGAAAATATTTCACAATACCGCACAGGATCAGCAGCGTTATTTGTGAAGACCCAGACAACCTTTCATTTTTAAATTGTTGTGTTAGCAATTTAAATGGACAGATCTGATGGTTCATTTTGCCTGGTAGGTGCTATTTGGTGGCATGCTGAGGGTACAAAAATGGCTGTGAGAAAATAATTTTGGCTTGAATTTAACAAAATATGAGAATAAAAAAAGAGGAAAAAGGCAAGTGGGAGATGAAGGAAGATGATTGGGAAAATCAAAACTTTTTAGTCTTCCTTTGTTTTGTCTTAGCTAATTAATCTTTTATGTATTATCCACTAAGAGGTTTTAAAGGAAATGAGAAAATTGTTTACCAAAGTACTACAAACCTTACTGTTCCATCTCTTGTTCTAAGTTTTCAATTAGCATCTTTAAGCAGAAAGGAGCAGAAAAAAAATATCCAAGTGATACCTTTTGTGAGCTTAGATCTTAGAACATTTTCATTTTAAACATGATTTTTCTATGATTTTACTATCTGGGATTATGGGAACATTAAAGCATGCTTGCAGCTACAGAACCAATGTATTTAGGCAACTTTTTTATTGAAGAACCTTCTTTTTAAGATTGATGCATTCATTCCACAGACAAATATTTTTTAACAAAAAAAATGTTCATCTTTGATGACTTGAATTTGAATTAGTGTCAATGTTTGCCAGAGAGGTGCAGATATAACTGTTGATCAATCTAAATCTGGCTGATGGTAATCAATTGAAAATAAAACAAAAATCTGTCTCAAACTGAGGCATCAGCATAACATAGGACAAAATGTTCTCTTTGAAACGATTGCCCTCTGCAGGGGGAATGAAAAATCACAGAAGGGTAAAAATTCCCTTTTATGTCACTGTTTAACTGAATTTATGCTTTACAGCCCATGAGTGGCTCTATAGACTGACACAAAAAGGAATGCTCTGCCAGAAAAGCCACAGTGGCCACAGTGCTTATGTCAGTGAAGGCTGGAGAAGTAATCCCCATCTGTTTGTCCCATCACTCTCCTCCCCTTTATCTCTAAACTCTTTATCTCTAAACTCACTGAACACCCATTCTACAACAGATGTACTTTCTCTTCCAGCTTCATCTTGGATCCCTTCCAAGCTGGTGTCATCCCCCTTTATTTGCCAGAACATTTTTTTTGCGCAATCCCTAAAGAATTCTTGCCTGCCTGATGTCAGACTCCGTTATTTCATTCTCTTTCTTGACCTGTCTGCTGGGTTTGGGTTTTGGGGGGTATTTTCTTGTTTTGTTTGGTTTGGGGTTTTTGGTTTTTTTGGTGTGTGTGTAGTTTATGTTACTTTATTTCATTTTACATTATCTTGATTACCCTTTCCTTCTTGATCTTTTATTCGTGCCAGGTTTTTAGAAATTGTGTTCTTTTTATCTCTGCTTTCATGTCTGGCATCTATTTAGATAGACTCTTTTCCTCCTGTCTCTGAGAACTTCACAGGGATTTTTCCCTTGGCCTTTAGATATTGATAGCTTATATCTTGGATAATCACATTTAAATGTCACCTTTAACTGCATATGAATGAAAGGAAGCTCCTTCCCGCTCACACTTTGCCTGTATATTCTCCCTGTGTTGCAGAGGAAATGACAATATCTCTCACAATGGTCTTTCCAGTTTGATTTATAGCAATCTGATATCTCCTGACTACAAATCTGGTGATTGTTTTAACCCTAAGTAGGACACATGCACCAGCAGAATGAAAGAATATAACAGCAGCACTAGTCCACCTATATGCCTACTGTGTTCAGTATCTAGTGTTCCAAAGAAAAGTGCAATATACAAAAGTCCAGAACCTAAATCAACTATTAAGCAAGGGAAAAAACCAAATATCTCTTGGCCTCCACAACACAGAAACAGAAAACCTGAATTTTGAAATTAATACAGCAGTCCAATATAATTTCAGCCTTCCTTAGCTAGGACAAGAAATACCACTGATTCAAATATGGTCATGTTTTTCTCTTTGAAAGCACTAGAACTATTTCTTACTTCCTATCCAATAACTACATTTTGCACTCATGTTCCTCTGAGTGACTGAAACGTCTTCCTCACTGTCTTCTAGTATCCTCTGCCACTCCTTAATCCTTCAGATCCGAAATTGCACAACTCCAAGTAAGGTCACAGTATTTACAAATAGGGTAGTAAACCCAACAGAAGTTCAGCTGTAGAAAAAGATTAATCTCCATAAGAGAGGTCTCAAGCCTGGAAGTACTACACATCTCTCAGTGAGGGGTCTTAAGCCCAGAAATAGGAATCATTCCCAGAAGATGGGTGACCCAAATTAAACCTGGAAGTGAGGTTGTTAATGTAACAGGTTGGGGCACTATTTTTAATCCAGAAAAATAATGGACAATAAAAATTATCTTTCTTGCCACTGTTTTCCCTTCCGCTTTTAAGTTATACTCAGATTAGTGATTACCTTATCTGTCTCTTTATATGTTTGCTGCTGCTTGTTCTTCCTTCGGTAGTTTCTCCTTGGTTTTGAATGTTACTCTCTTTATGATTGTATACCCGTGTATCTTTTTGATATTGTTGCAGTCATCTGTGTGCCTTCCTGTGCACAACTCTCCATCTTTTGTTTGATCTTGAAGATCTGAAGGACATATTTAAGTCTTTCTGGAAAAGAAATCCTGCTTCGCTATTTATAAAAATTATTAATTTGTATCATGATGAACTCTCTTCTTCCCTGATTTGCCATTTGCAGGCTGGATGTATCCTAAAGCCCAAAGTCAAGACAAGATTATGTTTGGATTTTACTGATAACCTGCTTTGCTGGCAACTTGCATGTACTTTTTTTACCGGGTTTACCTGACAGTTTGATTACTTTGTTTTAATCTGTGAATACAGGGCAAAAGCCAGTTTTTATTGCTACTCTGTTTACTCTGTGGAGCTTCTTATTCTCATAAACATACATAAAGAAAAAAAAATAAACCCCTGTAACTCACAGATCTGTGAGAAAATAGGGGAAGAACCAACAAAAAAGACAACAAAAGTTTCAGCAGTTGATACCACCTAAGGGAAATACTTAAGAAGTAAATCCTATGACATTTGTGGATTTATATTCTCCCCAAGTGCGATTGTCTTTCATGAAAGGCAGCTTAGTAGTGGTGATTGTGTTAATGACAAAACCCTCCTACCTCATAATGCTGCAGTGTAAAGCTTAAGCTTTATATATTTATCGATCAAATGTATGACACCACAGTATACTGCGCATATTTTATAAACGTGAAATGTAATAAATCTTTTTCTTGAAAGCAAACTAGATGTACAGTAAGACAGCTGTAAGATACAGTAAACCATAAATATCATAACTGTCCTTCTTGTTCCCTTTTTCTAAATCTTCACTGAAATAATCTTGCATATTGTGCTTTATTTATCAGTCTTGTTTGGTGTAGGTTTTCAATTTGTGCATCCCTGTTGTACTTTAATTAGTGATACAAAGAGATTTATGGCCGTGCTGTACTGTATCTTTAACAACATGGATGTCTGAATATGACATAAGGCAGAATCACTTTCAAAATTATTCTTCTTAAAATTGTTGTTTGAATATTGCCCTAGTTTTTGAGCTTACTTTCAGCGGATTATAAACAATATTTGGGGCAGTTAACTGCCAGCCCGCATGTCTGTTGTTCCACAGCACTTAAAGCAATGTTTAAAATCTGTTTTATTCAAATCCATAACTGCATAAGTTTTATTGGAAATATTCTGAAAGTAAGCGACTTTTTCTTTTCTTTGAGAAACATGCTCAGAAAATCCTTCATACATTATTTCATCATATGCATAAATCTGGAGTGTCGTGGCACAGAAAAAAATCAGGTATGGCATCCAGTTCTTTTGCAGAAGTCCATGCTGATCCCAGCATAATATCTTCCCTACAGACGTGTCACTTGGAGTACTCTGTACAGTTCTGGTGTCCTCAACATAAGATGGACATGGAGCTGTTGGAGCGAGTCCAGAGGAGGGCCACGAGGATGATAAGAGGGCTGGAGCACCTCCTGTATGAAGACAGGCTGAGAGAGTTGGGGCTGTTCAGCCTGGAGAAGAGAAGGCTGCGTGGAGACCTCATAGCAGCCTTCCAGTATCTGAAGGGGGCCTACAAGGATGCTGAAGAGGGACTCTTCATTAGGGACTGTAGTGATAGACAAGGAGTAATGGCTTGAAACTTAAACAGGGGAAGTTTAGATTAGACATAAGGAAGAAGTTCTTTACAGTGAGGGTGATGAGGCACTGGAATACATTGCCCAAGGAACTTGTGAATGCTCCATCCCTGGCAGTGTTCAAGGCCAGGTTGGACAGAGCCTTGGACCACATGGTTTAGTGCAAGGTGTCCCTGCCCATGGCAGGGGGGTTGGAACTAGATGATCTTAAGGTCCTTTCCAACCCTTACGATTCTATGATTCTATATGATTCTATGTCAATAGATTTCCATTACCACGTTTTGAGCAATGAAGGGATAGCTGCTTGATTTGTGAAAATGAATTATGGAAGATAGCACCAAAATACACTTGTCCTATGTTGCCATAATGAAAACTGCTATACTTACCTTTCCTAGGAAAGTGATAGCAGCTACATAATAATCTTTAAGGAAGAAAGCAGTTGTTTTGATACTAACAGAATAATAATTTCCACATAGCTATGTGGAGCTATGCAGGTGGTCTTCATTTGTCCTTAGATAAACTGCAATGACAGTTCTATACCATTCTCATGAATCTGCACCTTAACAGAAAGTTGCAAAACCTTCTCTATTGCATGAATACCACTCTATTTTGCAATATTTCCTAAAAAGTGTAGTCAAACACATTATGCTTTGTCACTCTACACACTCCACTCTGCTTGCAGGATCTTCAATGACTGTCATTCTCCCAGCAGTAATTTTTCTTTCAGAGGAGCTGATAGACTGTACTGGCTCACTGAGCCAACACTGCATACCAGTCTACTGAATCAGCTCAGTATAAGACCATAAGTATGTAACCCAGCAAGCATCCATGCTGAGTTATTTTTCTTTGCTCTAGGCACAGCAATTAGGAGGTATTTTTTGCCGCATTTGCAATGCAGGCAACTCAGCCTTCTTCCCAGTGTTGTAATCTGGGAAACACAATACTCTGAAGTCACTCATTCTTCGCAGCGTTGGCTGAGAGTATTTTAGGTTGGATTCCAGTGAACTGAGGCTAAATAATATTTCCATTTACACGGTGCAGCTGCCCTTTGTCATACCCTGTCTCTTCAAGGGCTGTCAGTGTGGCCACAGGTTAGGGTACTATGTATGTAAGAGTGACTTTTTAGCAGCACAATATATGCTCAGGCTGATTCTGATTTCTACAGGTAAAGGGCTATATCTACCTGTTCAGTAAGTGAAGAGAAACACAATGTTCAAGAGTTGTAATTATTCTAGTGTCACATTGCCACATTAATGACTTCAGAGCAGCTGTCCTGAGTTTAGTGGGCACCTTTGTCCCATTTACCACAGCATAAAGTCTTTGTGGAAGTATTTTGTTCTTTCCTCACCTGCCTCATCAGCTTGTCTTCTGTTATGACAAATGTGTGTAACTGAGGCAAATATATTTACTTAACAACAGTTCAGGTCTGAGAATTCAAAAGAATGAGTTTCATTAATGTTGTTTCTCGTCTCAAAATCACTCTTCTCAAAATGTGCTTGAACATCCAATCCCTTTGTTTTGATGGATTTTAACTTTTCCCTTAGGACTAGGTTATGTCTGATGCCTTATGCATTGGCAAGTTGTTTGGATACGAACTAAATTTCTCTTTATTAGTTTGTAGTGCAGGTAGTGTGCAGTGCTTCTCCAAACATGGTATTTAGCTTATAAGGGAGGTATTCCTAATTAAATATTTAATTTATTGCATTCCATTCTACATTACTTAGTATGGGCAGTGTATCTTGATATGAAATCAGTCATAGCTCTGACCTAGCAAAATGACAATTTCCAGTTAATGCAAACAGCTTTTGAATGCAGTATACTCTACTTAGGAATATTCAAAATCTGTACCATTGATTTCCCAGTGTTACAATTTTCATTTCATTTTCACCTCTAGTGTGCAAGTTTAGCATGAAGTCACTGATGGTAAGCATCTTCAGCCAGTCTATGTGTAGATGATAGTGAAGAAACTGTTACTGATCCTTATTTTTACAGTATTATTTGTTTGTTCTTGTAGTGGACAACAGCACTTCATAAATGGTGTATCGTTCAAGTACTTACTGTCCCTTCAGCAGAAAATGTGCTGTACAATCATTTTCTCAGTGAAAACCTAAAAGTTTCTTCCTTGTCAGTAATTGCTACTTTGCTCTTCTGTTAAACAGAATCTAGAAACTTTTTTTACCATGGAAAATAACGTTGCAATTTCCAGTTGTATTGAATGGTATTTCACTCTTGTTCATGTTTTGGGTGATATCTAGAATTTGAATTTGCCAGCCCTTCCTAGACTGGAATCTGATTATACATGGGCTGTTCTCAAAGAGTATTGAGTTGTTTTATATTCTCAAGGAACGATAGATTGGTAGCTGTGAATTATGTAATCTCTCTGTGCTCATTTGGAGGAAAGCACACAGAAAGCATCCATCTCCCATGCTTAGCTATGCTTGTGCAGAATTTATGCTTCAAAACTTCAGAAAATACTGCACATGCTGTAAACTACCCAGGAATGTCCCAGCGGCAGGTAGCATGAGCAGCAGCAGCAGCAATTTAGTTTGCTTAATGCAAAATGCTTCATAGTGCAGCAAGTATGTTCTCAGTATTCCAATAGGATAGCAATGTTTATAGTGTCTAGATAAGAACAACAATACTAACAACAATACCAAAATTCTTATAAAATGGTTCTCAATAGTACACTGCATGATGATTTTCAAAAGAGGTCTGGCTATCCTCATTCTACAAATGAAGAAGCTAAGGAACAAAAAGTAAAAGTGATTTGCCAACATTGATTTAGGAGTTCACTGGCAGAAATAAAACCTGTGTTAATACAATTTTGTGCCCATTACCTGATATTACTCTCTGTCATTTGTACCCCTGAAATGTTCTGAAAGTTGCTTGCATGAGAAACTCTCTTGCCCCTATATAAAAGTGTAAGTCACAGTCAGGCATTATAAAGTTAATTCAAGCACCTATTTTTTTGCCTTCTGCTGCAAATCTTCTCCCTGAAAAAATGGTCCCAGTCACTGAAAAATGTAGATTGCACTGCCAAGGATCAAAATTTATTTGTTGTTGCTAGTTGTGAACTAATACAGGGAAATGCAGACCTTGTATTTCAGTAATAATTAATTGTAATAGTAAGAGGTTATGAATGGAATTGAAGTCTGCAAGGGAATTTTTTCTTCTGTGTGTACATCTTGTCCTTGTTCCAACTGCATCTGATGTCCAGGATGCTTTGCTTTATTTTCTTTCATTTCTTCTTAGTGAAAAATGGCCCAGGTATTACTTGAAGCAGCCTACTTGATTTATTGTCACTCTTTAAATTTTCTGAAAAGAAACATGACGAGCATGAGGAAGACAGCACACAAAAGTAGAGAATGAAAAAGAAGCACAAGGAATCAAAAGAGCAAAGGACAGAGAAGATAAACATTCATCAAGAATCACAAAGACAGAACTAAGAACCACAAAGACAGAACTGATTTGCCAGAGGGAATTGATTTGCCTTTGTGGGGAGTTTATTAGAATTTGTGCTCTGTATTCCAAACTGGCCTTTCCCAGTCTCTCCCATGCTATTCTTCCTCAGTCACTCCTACAAGCTGTCTCATCTACTCACCCTCACAGCAGAAATCATCTTTAGTCCTTGCAGAACATCTGAGAAGTGTAAAAAAAACCTGTGCATAGCTGGTGTCTGTTGACATGATATTGTCATGCTTCTCAGCTGCCTGGCGGTTATGTGAAGATCGTTTCTATTCTGGAGACTGACCAGTAGTTGAGAAGAAGACAAGAGAGACTGCAGGTCTAAGGAAGCTCATGAAGAGCACACGCTACCTTTGCTTCAATATGGCAAATTCGGGAATTGATAGTAGGATGCAGACTGGGAGAAGCATGATCAGAAAAGGAAGGAAAAGAGCAAAAGAGCAGACACACAGTAACACAGGAGGAGGAATAAGTCTTTGGAGGAAGGTACCATTTAAAAAGAAGAAGTGTAGAGTAGCATTGAAAGAACATAGAAAGTGAGAAAAAGAATAATCTAGGGCTAGAGAAAATGAACAGGAAAGCTGATCAGAGGGAAAGCTGAAAAGTAAGTGACTGGGAAAAAGGAACAGTTAGGCACAGAGAAAGAAGCAAAGACGGTAACAGAAAGAAAACAATGGGAAATACAGTCAGATATTTTTTCTTCCCTATAGAAAACACACTGCAAATATATGACTACAAAATTAATATAAAAAAGTAATTGTTTATATAGAGTACAAAATGGGCACTAAACTCTAGGGTGGAAGTGATGGAAATAAATAGGCAGGTCCCCTTCACTCAATGCAACAAATCTGAATGCCGGATTTGTCAAGACGGGTTTGGTTTTTTTTTTTCCTAAAGGAAATTATGATTGTGTGTACGTAATAGGAAAATATATCAAGCATTTCTGTTCTGATCGCTATTTCTCCATTATTACAATTTTCACAATAAAATCACAAGAAACACAATACTGTAGCACTAAGCCCAAGTAAAATATAATTTAGGTGTTTGGCACTGTTTGTATGTCACAGACAATTTAAAAATGCAGGAAATGAATTTGAAATGAAGAGCACAATAATCTAGGACTTTGCACAAATTTGTTATTGCCAACTATGTCATTATTTGTCTCCCTTTCATGCAGAGTGCTGAAATAAATTATTAAGCATGTACTAATTTATATCTCCTCATAACCCATTGCTCCCTTTCAGTATCCCCATTTCAAAAGGAACGGCTTTTAAGAGAAAAAGAGAGTGAAAAAGAACATAACAATGAGAAGTTAAAAATTATTAATGTACCAAAGGGTATGTAGAGAGAGATGCAACAAGATTTTCAGCCAGATAAATGTGTTTTAGTGGACAGAGACATGTGCACACAGAGAAAAAGAGAGTACATCATAAACCAAAATACTTTTCCTTCCAGGTCATAGAGATCACTTTAAGATCACCAACTGGCAGTTAGGACGGTGAACTGCATGCAGCCCACCAGCCAGCTACAAAGAGAAGCACACAGGAGCATCACGTTCACAAAAAATGATGTTGATTGAACAAGAGCTTGTTCAAACTTTTGTGACTTAGTAAAATGGAGAAGTATGCAGAGGAAGACCATAACAGCTTTTGTTTAAGAGACTGATTCATTCACATGCATAATGATCATGAGTATAAAGTGGCATTAATAAGCTAAGGGGCTCCAGTTTTTGTCATTCCTTGGCAGGCATAGATAGCAGTGTTTAATCACTGACTAGAAATGGAGACGTATAAAAAAGGGGAACTGTGAATGTTAAGAAAGACTGTCTTTAGGTGCCTGCTTGTTCTAGCTGGATATTCTGTAGAGATTTTGCAGAAATGCAGGATGTCAGAAAGGATGCTAATGCTAATCACAGTGTGACATTGTGGAGAGTGCTCCAAAACGTGTCCACATTCTGTTTGAAACATGAGTCCAGACCCAATGCTAGAGGACACTGCAGACACACTATCTGGAGGTAACTTCATGCTCAGACATGGGTTTTGGGGAAGCCTGACAGCACACCAGCAGAGGAGATGTGGGCCAACATTATAACTTTGAACTGTCCTAGGCCTGCATCTTTCTCACCCTTTCCACCATCCTGTATTTTATCTGATTTTGCAGTGAAGTTGCAATGGCTGCCATCAGGCAAAGGCCTTTCTGGAAGAAACCTGATGCTGAACCCTGGAAGGTGAGATGTGATCACAGCAGGAAAATAGCAAAGGGTACCTTCTAATAACATGAGAAGTGCTGATCTGTTGGCACATATTCCTATTTGTGGATATAGGAATATTTGTTCTAAGGAACTCTCAGCTCATGAAGTTTCAGCTTCTCTCATTTGTAATTGAATTAGGAATAGCAATGGGCAAGCAAGTCAATATTGGAAAAAACGTCATACCTGGAGTCTGTGTTTTCTTTTCCCTTTTTTTCTTTGTTGTGCTTGTCCTAAAAAAACACAAATAAAAAAACAAAAAAAAAGGTAGTTCAGGGAAAAAAAACAAAAACCAAACCAAAGAAAAACCCATTATGCCATTGCCAAGAAACTAATGAAAAAGTCTTAGCCTAGTAATATCATTATATACCAGGATCAATGATAAATAGGTGCTAAATGATATAGTAAGCCTTGTTTTGAAGCACAGGCACACTAATACATAGAGATACTTGAATGGTATAGACTGCACTTATATATAACAGCACTGAAGCACTGAGCATTCATGCACTTTTACTTGGTTCCTGTCTGCGTGGACCTGGTGTATGGGAGAGTGGGCAGGGGGAATGGCCTTTCAAAAGCCCCTGAACATCTGAGAAATCAAAGTCTAGATACTTGGAACCCCCACCCTGTATTCGTCAGGTTCCTAATCCATTAAAGCATTAGGAAAATCATAGTAATCCTGAAAAAGCGTTGCAATAATGTATTTTCTGAAGACAAAGATGCCACATTTCACTTTTCAAAGTCAGCACGAGAAATTAATTATATTAGATTCATTTTCCAAGCATACCTACCTAGTTTTCCTCTTTTCTGAGCTTTTGCTCTTCTTTATATCCCGAGAAAGATTCATATTCTTTGACTGCATGGTGATTTCCTGCCTTGCTGGTTTCAGGTTGTTGTAGAAGATTTCTCCTTTTATTCCACTCTCTTCTGTGTGATCCACTGTATCTGAGAGGGAAACTTGGTTGGAGATTTGTTTAATAACAACTTCTTCCTCTGCTGTGGGGTTCGGCACATCTTGTGGGTCATCCCTCTTAAAGGAAAAGGGAAAGATTAACAGAGGTGAGCAACTGACATAAAAAAGAGCTGCACACAGGGTTGATCAGCACAGCTGGAACTTTGTGGTAATTTGCTATAGTCCCCTATACACTGAATATTCTGCTATAAAGTGGTGTCAGACAGACCATACATAGGAAATGTGATATATTTATCTAGAAGAGAGACTACTGTTTTTCTGACATTATCAGTTTGTTGGTGATTATTGGCCTACAGCTTTGCCTAGAGGTGACTATACAGTCCATCAAGGGATAACAGGCCCAAAGCTTAACCTCTGAGATTTGTTTGTGGCTTCACCTCCAAGTTCTCTGCTTCTGATTCATGTCCAGGCCAACTTTATCTCCAGAGTATTCTCCTCTTTTTGATCATATTCAGAAGCTGAGAAAAGATCTTTGCTTTCTGTTCTGTCCAGATTTTGAGATTGGTCCTTACAAAAATCTTTCTAAGAAGTGTCCTGCTTTTAAGTAGCTGAGGCAGAGATACTTGTCTCTCACATGCAGACAGTTTTCTAGCTAAACAGAAAGAGAGCAGGGAGGATGTAATAATTCAAACTTAAAAACTAACAGTAGAAAAGCCAATAGTGAGTGATGGCCAACACCTCAAGGTATTGAAACACTGATGAACGTGTGACTGGAAAAAGAAGACATCTATTCTGCAAAGAAAAATTGAGATTCCAGGTCTGGGTCATGATTTTTGCATACTGAATCACTAGTAATATCTGTTGTACATGTAGGAACTGACATCCATATCAGGCCAGTTTATGTCCAGAAGTTGAAACAAGGGTCTAGTCTCTGACATTCGATAAGAGAGAAAGCAGAAAACCCAGAAGAAAGGTGGCTATGTAGGGATATTTGAAGCAGGAGAATATAAATTAAGAAATTTTATAAATCTTATACTTTCTTTCTTACAATCTATGCATTCTTGACGTAAGCGGTATGGTTATTAGATGTGGCTGTGCAGATTTTTCAGCCAAATCTGAGTCTATACTTTCTGCAAATCTAATCTGAATATGCTAGCTTTCCCCTAGATGGTTTTCAGTCATCTGTTTACCTCATCACTGATTTTTCTTAAAAGAATCATCTCTCACAGTTTTCTCCTCTCTCAAAAATTATATTTTTCTAGTTCCCTTGTAATTTTTCTGCTGCACATACACAAAGTTGTTCCTTATCTCT
The DNA here is from genome assembly GCF_004027225.2 of Strigops habroptila. Classification (NCBI taxonomy): domain Eukaryota; kingdom Metazoa; phylum Chordata; class Aves; order Psittaciformes; family Psittacidae; genus Strigops; species Strigops habroptila. Next base: position 46,510,712 of record NC_046358.1, on the reverse strand, counting down.
GTACATGCAGCATTGAGCACTGGCCATATGATTTTGTTTTTTCTTCTCCCTGTGGATGTGGCTGTGCTTGGCTGAGAGATGAGCTGGCTTGAATGGGAACTAAAGACTCACCAATACTGTGCTGACAAAATGTTTGCTTGGAACTTTGGGGAAATAACATTAAGTAACGTTGAGCAGCATCATTAACCACCTAATTGCTTCCTAAGTGTGACGCTAAGGTAACAGATCCCTTCTGTACTTTAGTGAAATTTCTGTATCTGATATTCTCTTTAGGACCTGAAGCATTTTTGCTGACCTTCACTGTTCTCCTTGTTTCTGTCTTAGCTACAGTGAGCAGCTGCCTGCTGCCTGCCTGCTGTAGCATTTGCCTCAAGAATTTTCTCTTTCTGTCCTTTGAATGGATCAAATGACTTTGCCCTCTTTACTTAATTAGTTGTCAGTCCCTGCAGGGGTCTCAGCTGTGCTGCATCTTTCCTTCTCTGCTTTTTTTCAGCAGGTCATAGTCAAACCACTGAAATTCAGTGGTTTGACTGAATTCAGTCAAAAAGAACTATTTAAGAACATAGCCGCAATTATGAGGGAAAGCTGAACACCGAACAATAAGTAGTATGCTATTTACTGATCTGCAAAAATTTAGGAGGGCTGTGGTGCACCTCGCATCCTCGCTCCCATTGCCCTGAAATTCTGCAGGGAGTTTACAAGCCAGCTATTTTGATAAACAGAACTGTAGCTCCTTCAAAGCACTCAAAAAATATGACTTGAGAGATAGTACAGAATATGAGCACAAGTGATACTTTCCGATTGGTCAGCTTGAAATTTTGATACCTATTTGCTGAAGACCCACCTTTTCTGATGGGTCGTTTGAGCTGGGAACTTTCTTGGGACACGTGTCAAAATCCTTGCATTTTACATCTACTTCAGTATTGCTGATATCTTCAGGGTGTTTCAGGAGAGAGATGAGCTGCAGCCACAGGTGGAATAGGTATTGTTGCTGGTCCGGTGGGGCACAGAGCTCTAGATAATAGGAACGGCCATTTACTAATTTCAACATGAGGTGATGATTAACTGTGCTGTGGACAGAGAGTTCCACAAACTTCAAGGGGAAGAGCCTATAAAAAAAGGGGGAAACTCATCATTAAACACAAGTGGAGAATTCTCTCAAAGAAGATACTGTGTCTGTCAGACCTACAGATAGAGTAAGACTGAAAGTGATAAACTGGAATAGGAACAATCTGCTGAGTGGATTTGGACATACTTTTTCTGTATGCCCCTAGCTAATTGTGGAAGAAATGCTGGGCAGTAGTGTGCAGAATGGAGGTAAAGGAAGTTGGCATCTCTACAATATCTTTATTCCACTACCTTATTCCTTTGCAATCCTGTACCCCTAGTCTTCCTACCAGCTTTCAGCTTCTGATATATTTAGAAAGTAGTAAGTATTTGTAATCATCAAGATATCTATACGCACATGGGTAGCATTGGCCTGAAATTATGACTGGAGTGGGGCCTAAAGATTTGTACTTAAGAGTTTCTCGTAGCTTTATGGTGTTAGTGCTGGAACAAAGAGCCAGTGCAAGTATGAGGCCTGTTAATAAACTGACCGTTAAAAGAAGGAACATGCTGTATCAAATTGGGAAATACATTCATATTTCTTATTTATTCTTCAAAGAAATATTTAACCCTTCTCAGTGCTAACTCACCTGGTAAGTGCTAGCTGTTCCATGGGGGATGGCATCTCTGAGAGTTTCCAGAAGTTTTTCATACTTTCCTGTGGGAACATGGACACCTCACATGCTACCAGCATTGCCTCAGGCATTAATGAAGTGGGATTGGCAGCACAGATGCCGATGGTCACGCAGCTGGGTCGGTTATGGACAGAAATTGGTTCCCCTCTTTGATTAACCTGAACAACAACAACAAAAAAAAAGCCCCATCAACACTGGCATTTGCTGTATGATCTCTCAGAGAATATGCTACCAACACATTTAACGGTGTTTTGGCTTGGGGGCCCTGGAGCTTATGTATTGGGTTGGTGAGGATAGAGGAGAATGTGGAAACAAAACACAAATGCATGTGAATGAAAACAAAGGAAAGAAGTTGAAAAATAATAGAAGAGGACTGGAAATCGCTGGTAGTCCAAATAATTTGGTATCTGATTGCTGTGGTCAGAAACCTCTTGAGTACCGTTATCTGTTAGTGTAAATATGATGGAAGAGGCACTCTGTTCTGATGACTCATTGTCTTTGTCAGCAATACTGCAATATTAATGAGACCTGGTTATGAACCAGGGTCCTGCTAGGCACTGTACAAACACAGGAAGGAAAATGATCCCAGGTAATTTATGTGTAAGACTTGAAATTACAGAAAGAAAAATTAGAAAATGCAAGGAGATAAGAACAAGTTGATAAATGTGATCAACTCACATTTGATGTACCATTGTCAGGATCTGGTTTTGATAGGCAGAGAAGAAGTGTGTCCTAAAAAGAAATCTGAGGGAGGATAGTGCATTAAATTAGTGGATATCCAGTAGAATCTCCTCCCATGTGTGAGAGACAGTATGTAAAAATGATCAAAGGCTTTTTTTTTTTCTTCTTCTTTCTGTTTTAATGTAAATGAGTCAGTGATGGAGCTGTTTTCTTGAGTTGATTGGTTAAGGGCAACTGCTTCCTTGATAGCAAATGAGGTCTGATAAATAAAGCAGAGATAAATCATAAAGTACCTTGAAAATGAGGACTCATAGCTAATTAACATTCTCTATGTGTATCAACAATGCAAGATTGAATTAATCAAGGCAAGACCAAAGGATGTTGCAATTATCAGAAAGTGAAGTAATGAAACCCTATGAAAAACAGAGCTCAGATACACCATGCAAATAGAATTCAGATATTTTAGACTCACTGTGAATGCAGTATTGTAGGAGTGTAGACTGTTGCCAGAGTCTTGCAGGGTTCTTTGGCCAGTGCTTAGGGCAAGTGACAGGCAGGGTAGTGATACTGCATGCAAGGATACTACAAGATGCAACTAGGGGGGGAGATTGCCTGGGAAAGGCTGCCTGCCATATAGGCTAGGTTGAACTGATGTTGATGGCTGAAAATATTAATGAGATAGCACAGAACCAGGAATTTGCTAGAACAGCCCTAGCTGCTGCTACAGGAAGGAGTGAACTGCTGACAAGGAAGAGTGAAAATATCACTCTGTCTTCCTTCTCTAATTTGCAGCATTGCTGTTCATAGGTTTCTGGACTGTTGCCTTAAAAATATGAGCAGAATGAGTCTCTAGGAGAGGAGAAACATATCCATGTGTGTGTGTAGTGGACAGAGACTAAGAATAGTGAGAACAAACGAATGAGGAATACCTGTTGAGCTGAGAGAGGGAAAAAAGGTAATAATTGCAAGCAATTTTATCTTAAGCATGCCAAATAATTTAATTTGAATGACTTTTTACCTGGACAAACTTGCTTTCTAAGATGGGAGCAGAGATAAAAGGAGCATATTCTCCTTGGCTAAGAAGTTTCTGAAGGTCACCCATAATGGATGCCTGACTTGAACTGATGGTCTTAAAATCAAACTTGCTATTCATTTTGCCTCTCTACAAAACAAAAATAAATTTGCAAGTTAAAGGGATAGAGATCAAAAGGCTTATCACACCCTCCCCCCCAATAATTGTGAAAACAAGCATAATCCTTTTTGATGGGCTTTACTATACTGCCAAAGAGCAGAACCTCACCCCCTCAAACTTACATTTTTAAGAACATGCAATCTCAAGTGCAAAAGGGAACTTAGGAAGGCTTTCTCACAGCTCTTGGCTCCTCTTTTACTATTTAAGGAAAAAGGGCCAGTGAATCTCTAAACACTAGTTTGCACATGCTATTCTATACTTCATTATGTTCTTGTTTATAAGTAATTTTATATATTTTTGTCACTGTTAAGATAACTTTCTGTATTTGCAAATAACAGTAGAAACCCTTGGGCTGTTCTCAGTGAGAGATAGTGACATCTATATTTGCATCTCTTGGGTCACAATTTTCTGCCAGGAGTCAAGAAGAGGGCAGGACTTAAGAGATGTTCTGAAGTAGAAATTTTCCAGCAGCTGACCAGGCTGACTTTAACACAAAAGCTGGAGAATAAGTAACATAATATTGATTGACACATTGAGGGGAAAAAAAATAATATTCAATGCTACTCATTAATTAAATTTTGTACATCTTCATTAAACAGCTGATTTCTATTAACCCAAATATATACAAAAGTCAAATTATTTGTTCATAACTGCTCAGTAAGTGGCAGAATGCCAAGAATAGAAATACCCTGCTACCAGGCTTTAAAGAAAATAGATGTAGTAGACTTCTGCTTCCTATTCTTTTTACTTATTTTACTTTTTACCTTATTTTACTTAGATCAATCCATTTCTTACACAGACGAGGATGTCTAAGAAAAGAGGGGGCACTAGTCCCTTCTGCAGAGCCTGCTGGAATTTTCCCAGCACTAGAAATCAATGATTGGCAGCAGCATCATGCGCAGGCTTGATGATATGGTTTCCCTGCTTGAGTTTCTTTAAGAAGTAATGACATGAAGAGAAGTAGTATGTGAATCTGTATATGTGAGGCAGCAAGTGTTATTATAACAGGCAGGCGGAGTGGTTTGGGAGAACTCAGCCCCATCACTGCTGACATCACAATACATCACCTGGTTGAGCTCTCATCAGTCCTGGCAGCAATTCCATTTCTTGGTTGCATCAGGGCATAGGGGTAGCAGGTAGCATAGGTTCACCTGTAACAGAAGAACATTAAGGGCATGATAACATCAGAGGTTTTTGCACAGGTATTGTCCATGCAGTGCAGGAACAGCAGCATGGTCTGCTCCATGAGGGATGATGAGCTGGGTGACCTCATCAGAGGCATTGCTTTGAACAGTCAAGGCATAGTCCTCCAATCCTGAAGAATTCAAAGTGAATGCGCTGAGCAGGATGGTGGTAATAGGGTCCACTAACAGACACAGACAAGGCAAGATGCAAAACCAGATCTGGAGTCCATCCTGAGACTCTGTTCCAGGAATCCAGTCAATAGTAGCAGGAGGCAAGACTGGAGACGAAATTGTAATAAATGTCTAAGAACGTCCACCCAGGAGTCAGAGCTGGCAAGAGATACACCTGTAGCCTCTCTCTAACAAGAGCTACATGCCCAAGCGAGAGCTGATGTGTAGCTCCCAGAACCATAGGTAAGGGATGTTGGGTGGACCCACCCACCAGATGAAGGTGGTCAGGGCAGTTATGGCCTATTGGTGCACTCAGGGCCCTGGCCTGAGTGTTAATGAGCCAATTTAAAATGGCATTTGTGGTCATATGTCTTGCTCAGGTTTGTAAATTTTATCTTCTCTGTATACATTCTTTTACTGGAGTAACCTTTTAGATATCCAGGTGATATCATAATCAACCTATGATATTAACTCCTCCTCTTCAGCTGACATGATACCACTGCTGCTTCCAACTCAGCCTGCTGTTTGGACAGGGTTCAGGCCATGGCTGAGCATCAGGCTGGTTGAATCAGAATCAATATTGCAAAATGAGGATTATGTTGCCTGATAGTTTGAAGAGTTGTGCAATCTCCCTTGCAGGTACACAGCCTCCTTTGGGAAGGTACACATCCTCCCTTGTTTAAGTAGGGCCCACCATAGAACAGCTTCTGGACTGTCCAATAATACTATGCACTGACATAGCAATCTCCAGTAGAAATGCTTTCTGGACTCTCCACTGTACAAGACAACTCTGATCCAGCATGGAAAACAATGGTGCTTTTCTTTCCCAGCTTGATATCAGCTGTGAAATATACATGGCCAGAAAAGGATAAATAGCATTACTTTAGCAAAACCACCACTATCATGCCCTTTTCAACATTGAATTCCCTTTCCCTCTCTAGCCAATGGGAATATAATCACAAACACCACCATGAGTGAGTGACTGAGATGGAGGAGACTGACTCCAATGAAGCCAAGTGGTCACAGCTCTTGTGTAAACCATGGAAGCTGCAAGTCTATCTACCTACCCCATACACACATACACTCAGCCCTTGCTTGTACTGTGCAGTAAGTGTAGTACGCGGATACCAGAGGAGCAACAGTCTGAGCTAAGACAAACTTAGGAAGCAGTAGAGCCCCAAGGACTGTGGGTTTTGTGGGGGATGGGGTAAATCCAGTAGCCTCATAGAAGTGAGGCTGCTGCAGCAACATGTCCCCAGGGTGCAACCAACAATAAGGCTGAGCATGTATTCCCTCCCAGGACGTACAACACAAACACACACACAACATGTATACAGCACTTGCACAAACATAGCATCAATGGCCATATCCTGTTCCCCTCTCTGGCTGATCAGGATGAAGGTCCATTAGTGGAAAATACAGACATGTAAATATGATATCTATCTCTTCAGCAGCTGGGCTCAGGCACTCTGTCCAGTATCTGGCCCCTGGGTCCCAGTCTCCCCAGATGCTGGCACCTGGACATAGGAACCCCTGAGGCTGTAACCCCACTCTTTTTGCTGATACAGACCCCTCACTTGGACACACATATGTAAAAACACATACACACATCACAGTCTCTGCAGTGGCCAGCTTCGGACACACAGTTCACCCTGTAGCTGGTCCTGGATCCTTGGTCATTCTTAGGTCTCTCCCCTCATGGAGACACCTATAGACACACAAAACACACACAAAATGAGTCTCATGTGGCCCACAGACCCCCTGGTGTCTCCAACAGATCTCTGGGACTCCCCTGTTCCCCCTCATAGCTAGCTCCTCCCATGGTCTTGCCTCTTCCTCACCCAGGAAAAGAGTTAGAAACAACATTTAATAAGACAGGACAGATTGTAGTGATCAGGCAGGGCACAGGGCCTGGCCAGACAAGCATACCTGTTTACACTTGACCAATCCTTTTAATCCCTTTATCCCTCTATTTTCCTACATCTGTTCTTCTCCAAGCCCCTTACACCCATTCCTTTCACCACTTTTGGTTTTTCTCTTAAACATCTCATAAATCTTGTGCAATCCCATAAATGCTTTTCCCCTGCATCCTGTAATGTGTCCTGCACTCCCAGAGAGTAACCTCCCGTTGTCTGAAAGGTGGTTGTGAGAGCCCTCCTCTTGCTTCATGTTGATGGGTTTCAGACCTGGGCAGGGGCTGAGATACTCCTGCGACAGCCCTGGCCAGGGCCCCAGCCACCCCTATGAATCCTTAACTTGTGTTCCTGCTTGACATTGTGCCATTGTAGTGATGGGCTGGTGGGCTGGTGGGCTGGTAGTCTGGTAGCTCCTGTGATGTGCCTGGGAGTAGCTGGCACAGGGTGTTATATGGATTCACCCAACTGCCATCCTCTCTGTGCTCCTTTGTGTGTGTGCTTTTTATCCCACCCATTAACATAGGACTATTATTTTTGTTATTTTTTCTTTTAATCTAACCCTAGCCACCACCTCTTAGAAAAACTCTAGTTAATGGGGAAGCCAGCAGCATGACTCCTTAGCAATGCAGGCTACCAAGAGCACATTAAATCCTGTCTTCTGCTCTGTTCCCTGGCTTTTCACAGCATGTTAGCCAAATTGATTGGATTTGGCCCACAGGGAGTAAATTATGGCAAGTCAGTCATGGATGTACAGTGCCGACTACCTTTTGTTTAAATGGGTTCAAGTACCATTGCATCTGCATGGGTACCTCTCCGCTCCTGAAAGACTGGCAGATAAGTAGCTCTCAGGCCATTTTCATTTTCGTTATCCAATATCTTTAGTGATGAACAGCTACCTAGCACTGGCACCAAAGTCCTGACAGACTGTGTTTGCAGAAAGGCGTAGCATGCCCCAAACAACCAGCTGTAATCAGCATTGGCTCCAGTTCACTCACCTACACATTCCTGTGAGCTAATTCCCTTGAATGCAGCACATGCACCTGCCCCGGGGCACTGCAAAGCCACATCCCAAGAGACTGACCGCCAGTCTTCACCATGAACATGCCTGTTCCAGCAACCTCATCCAAATACAAGAAATATTAAACCAAATTTTTTTCACTGCAGCTTCTCCCTGTATGCATGAGGGTGGTCTTGCCTTAGGTGGGATTTATTAGGTCAGCTGGCATAATGCAACAGCATGCTAAAACTAAAGCATAGCTGAAGAGGCTGTCAGCACCAGTGGGCAATCCAGCTGGCAATAAACCACAAGAAAAGATGAGGCATAAGACATAACAAGGTAAACTATCAATATTATAGCATAGCTGTCAAGCTACCCAAGGTCTTTTCATACAGTATAGAACAGATGCTCAGCTGAGGTAATTGATGCAGTCTCTATTAGCAAATTAAACTAAAGGTAGCTAATTTAAAGGAACAAGAACTGCGGATGGATTGCTCAAAATTGAGTGGAAGTGACTTAAAACAGCTGAGGAAATTCAACACAGATAAAAGTAAAATTATGCCTATGAGGAAAATATTTTCTGAAACTGTCATTATAATTATGTTCCTAGGTTGACTACTACCAATTAAGAATGAGACTTTAAGGTTACCTGTATTTTAATACCCTTAAAAACACATTGGTCAGAAGCACTGAAGAACAAAAATTAACTATTAGGAAGTAGAGAACAAAGAGAAGTCATTGTTATGTGGATACGTGAGATGATAGTGATGCCTTTTAATGTGTGTGCAGTTCTGGTCTCCTTGTCTCAAATAGAATATAGTAAAATTGAAGAGGGTGCAAAGAGGAACACAAGCATAATCCAATTTATGGACCATCGGAGACAGAACATGACCACAAAGGGCAGACTACATAGATTAAGGACTCTTAATCCAAATGATAGCCATCTATGAGTGGTACAGTGAGGATGACTTCTCTTTGTCTGCCTCAACGTGAAAACTAAGAGACATCAAACAAAACCAGGAGGTGGCAGATTCAGGGCAAAACAGAGGAGATGATACTGCTTCAGGCTGCGAAAATGTGGGACTTCTTGCCATGAACACCGTAGGTGCTGGGGGCCTATTTGGAAGGTGGATCGTTATCTACTTGCCATGCATTTATACTGTGCCTGAGATGTGAACTATTGGCCACTTCTTTACAAGGGAGAGATTTTTGTGAAAGAAATGTATCTAAAAGTGCAAAGGCCACACAATGCCGGGAAGTTTGCTGTCTCCTTCTCAGCAGTTTTGGAGTAGACCCCCAGAAGCTGCCTTCTCCTGCTGGTACCAGCCATCGCCAGCGTAGGAAGTTGCGTCTGCAAACATCTGAGTTGACTTCTCCTGGCCCATCTTCTGGTCTACATGTTGTTGCAGAATTGGGTCCTCCTTAGTGGTCCAATCAGCACAACATTTCAAAATGATGAAGTCATTGGTGACTTTGCCACAACAAACATCTGAGTTGGGAAATGCTCTTGTCAGACAGGTAATAATGTGTTGTTTTTGAAAAGCTTTACATCCTTGATGTGCTAACTCTCATTTGTCCTACTGATCTTTCTGATTCCTGTTTGGTAGTGGAATCCTTTCAAACCATCTTGGGCCACGGCAAAATCCACATGAGGAGAATGTCAGGTACTGACAAAATCCACTTTGCATGCTTCCTAGTCAGTCCAGTGGGACAGTTTTTTTGTGCCAGTGGCTGGTAACATGTCAGAATTGCAATCTGACTTCTGCTTTTCTCATGGAAGCAAATGCATCTGGATATGGCTCTCCATCTGGCAGTGTTTCATACCTCCAAAAGGATTATATCAGGGTTTTGAGATTTTACCTGCTGCTGTTTCTAAGGTGGTTTTTGCACAGACATAAACTTACCTTCTATCTTCTATTTTTCTTGAAGTTACTTTTACTTTTGAATCCCTAGTTATCAAGATCATGCCAATGCATTTGCTTTCTCTTGTATGTTGAGATTATCTGTGGAGTTACTGGTGTACAATCGGGTTTTGGTTTTGTTGTGAATTAACTCTGCAAAAATTGAGTTTGCTGCCTGTATTTTTAAACCCAAATTGGGTCCATGCAAATGCAGAAGTCCTTGCATAGGGTTAGAGGATGCTGGATGTCGCTGTACAATGCTAGGATGGAGCAAGTAATCCCTGGCAGACCAGTCCAACAACTAGAGAGCTACCATGCATCTGTGCATTGCCTTTTTGAAAGCTTTATATTCCAAGAGCTTTGTCAGCTTGCGTGCAACATGGCATGGACGCAAGTCTTAATCTAATGCTGAACATGAGTCACTAAGCCCTTTCAGAAAACTAGATCATGAGGATGTAACATTTGCAAAACAAACAGGCTTTTCCTCCCCATGAATCAGCCAAGAAGTGTCTGCATTTCAGTGCTGTGTTTAAAGCCAGCATGGCACTCACCTTTCCGAGTGGAGGCTGGGTTATACTTATTATCAAACAAAAGTCAAGTTTGAAAAAAAAAGACCAACCCAGAAAAAAGTGAATAAAAGGAAACAGAAGAAACAATGTGGATTTTTTCACTCTGAGTAAATAATAGCAATTATGTTACATATACAGCTCTTGACAGTATCATGCTTGAAGGAATGCAAATGGTGTGTTTTGTCTTCTGAAACCGGCTGGCTTTAGGAAAGTGAAGGCATTGCCAAACTGTTCAGGAGTTACAGTTATTAGAGATCGTGTTCTTCATTGTGAGGTTAAGGACCCTAATTGCAACTTACTGATCAAATACTACTATGGGAAACTATACCTTGTCTGTATTCTACAGGTTACTGCTTTAGCAATCATTGGCTGCTGCAGTTATTCTCCTCATTGCAAATACTTTGTCTTCATCAATAGCTGTGACTTTGACCACCTTGCCCCCTTCTCCCAGAAATGTCTCCGCTTTCTTTAACTACACACATAAATGCCCTTCTCTGTCTAACCTGAAGTGCTAAATTCCAGCTTTTTCATGGGAGTAGCACCAGCTGAGTTTAGCTTTAGGAAGGAGACTACCATAGATACAAATCATTTAAGCAAAAAGTTTATTACCTGGAATTTTTGGAAATTAATAAAATAACCTCACGAAAGAAATATTAGGCTGACATATATTCCTGAATTTATTTTGGATAAAAGTCTATTAGAAATGTTCAGAAAGTGTCAGCATAAATGACAGGCAATTTTAATGCTTTTTTCCTAATATTAGAAACTAGTTTCAATTTTCCAGCTAAGGCAAAATAAAATCATTGGCAAATTTTGTGCTTGAGCATTTCAACACCTACCCTTTTCCCTCTTATTAAGAAGAAGAATATAAGGATCATTACAGGTCAGTCCAATCTACTGCTTGATAGCCTGAATTGGGCTCTGATGCCTCATCTGATCCTCTCCCACTCTCCCACTTAGTTCCTCAGGGACGTACAAAGCTATATATCCAAATATACTAAATAAATGTACCCAAGAAGGAGCCTCTGCCTTTAAAACAACTATTGAACCTGATAGCTAGTGAATATGCACTTCTTGAGTTGTGTTTTCGGCATTAATCAGTGCTTATGGCTTTTTGCTTACTCTTACTTTGCTTGTCCTTTCTTTGTCAAATACTGGTACCTGGAAACATCTCATGTTATGATGTAAGAAAACAAAGCTGTGGTATGTTTCTTTTCAGTTTATGTATATTTTTCTTATCTAACACAAAACCTCATGAATAGTTCAGGTGATGGTGCTAGTTTTCAGAAGTTGAGTATTAGAACATTAATAGAGAGCCATAGGAAGTGCTGGATAGTATTAGTCTTTCTAAAATAACAAGTCCCACCATAAAGTCTCAACTCCCAGACATAGTTCCTGCCCTACAAGTGCTGGCAGAGGTGTCAGTCTGAAGAGCTTTCCTGAGTATGTCTTGAGGCAGGCCTTGAAGGCTGCTTAAGGTATCACACGAAGGTAATGAGGCTGGCATATGCCATCCCACCACTGACAAGACTTTGAAACAAGGCAACTGGAAGGAAAAGGTAGATCCAGGTACTACACCTGGCACTTGTGGTCAGTGCAGGTATGTGCAGACTGCCAGTGACCTGAATACCATCTTTACTGGGCATGAGGCAAGCAGCATGTCTTCTGGACTGAGACATATGAAAGAAGACAACCTTTAGCACTTGGTGCAGAGTGGCAAGCTGAGGAGGTCAAAGACAGAACCTGCAGGGTGATTTCAGTTCCGTATTGTCCTTAAGCAGTATCGATGCTGTAATATGTTTTAAGTGCAACCCTTCAGCTCAAGAATCAAAAAGACTAAAGATTCCCTGTTAATTAGTTATCTCTGGAGTCATACAGATGTGTAATAACTACCTACAGATCAAAGACATTTCATGTTTAGCACATTTTAACATCAAGATAGAATTAATGTTGTAATTAAAGTCTTAAAATTAGTATTTGGAAGAGGCCAGTCTATCCTTCTACTTATCTGATTGAATACCGCCAATTTTTGTATCATGTTTCACATCCAGGGGCACGATCAAGGTTTTGGTACCAGGTAGCCAGGATATAAAAGCTGCTGCAGGATTTTGTAGGTCACTGTAGTATTATCCCAGCTGGATGAATGAGACTCAGAAAGCTCACTGCATATGTTTCTAACCATGATCATCCCCATATATACACACAAGGAAAATGATGTAAAAAGAAGAAAACTACAAATGCTGGAACACCCACCTTATCTTCGGTCTTTGCTGGTGTTGCTTCTTGTTAACTAGGTTACTATTCTGACTGTGCTAAAGCCTTATCTAGAGAAGTAAAAATAGTGAAAATATTCCTTAAAATGTTTCCATTTGCAAGTTTCAACCCTTGAACCAAAGTAACCACATACTTGAAGACCCCTTTGTCCTTGATTTGTTTTCTGAAGCTTCCAACCTTCCCTGAAACCATAAATTGGGAATGTTAAAAAAGTAATTTGAATTTATCTATTTGTATCTCCTTTATATCCATTTATATTACAACAACCAAGGCAGATTCTTCAGATTTTAGGCTTGATAATTGAGACCTAGTTGTAAAATGATTCATTACACTTCTCCCAGAGTTACCTCTCCAATATATGCTACAGCTTTCAGTGTTAACGAAGGCTGGACTGGAAAGTGCAAAGTTTATTCTCCTGCATAAAACTTTGAACACTGGTCAGAGGCCATTACAAAAAACATAGGGTGGCTAAAGCAGTTTATACTATCTGTGATTAACCTCTAGATGTTTTATTTGTTACAATGGTAATGAAGTATTACGATGCTGAGATACCGCTTAAGATGCAGTTTAAATGCAGCCCAGTGTTACACACAGCATTGTGCCAACTCTTCTCAGGCGCATTCGTTTTGCGTAATGGTTTTAATGTAAACCAGACCCAAGGTATTTCTGGCTGGGTTTCCTCACATTTCTCTTTCGTCTTTGTCTAGTATTTCCAATTGCATATACAATCTCCCTCAGGTGGTTGTTACTGGTGTCCTTTACACATTTCCAATTTTCATTATATATGCTGCCAGTAATAACTTCTAACTATATAATAACCCTTTGGATTATAATAGGCAGTGTTCTACATTATTTCTCAGAGATGAGTTAACTCTTCTCTCTCTTCCTTCTTCTGTGATTTACAATATTGGTACAGTCAACACAGGCATCCATGAATTTAACTTGATACCATCCTGCTGCTACACAGAGATCACAAACGTGGACATGTACTCCAGAACAGAGAAATAAAATCAGAAAGTTGTATTATTATTTTTCTGAATGATCAGTCCCTCGAGTGTCTTCAAACATGGTGTATGCCCACCACCTGCCTTTCACCTTTTCAATGGCTTGTGCAGGGAGTATTCAGGCTGTTTCACAGCAAAGAGTTTGGTTTTAAAACTACCACAGGGATGGCCTCTGTGGTTATCACAGAACTACAGCTCTGCTCCACTGTGGCAGTCAGGGTTCAAACCCAGTTTTCTGTGTCCTCTCTGAGTAACTCTTCAAAAAAATACTACAGACAAATGTCTGGCTTCATGAGTGGCGTTGGTGGGATAGCATTTTACCCCTGAACTCCAAGAAGCAAGGTGTTGTAGGGCACTGCTAGGGTCTTAATCCCAGATGAAATGTGAAATTACCAAAATACATAATCTGGCGAGTGCTGAAAAGTGCCAGTATCTCATGGAAATAATAATAAAAAAGAATGATCTATCAAATTCCACACTGCAGCACAAGGGCTCTTTGCAACTGCTGTGCAATTCAGATGGAAAAAAAAAGTATTCTCCAGCTTTGACTAGCGCAGTTGTAATCCCCCCCAAAAGCTGCTTCCATTTTGTCCCTTGGGCGGTGACAGTGCTTACTCTGTATTTTCAGTTCACTCGTGATACTTACTGTACATGAGGGATGGACCCTAGGTTCCACATACTATTTCCCTTCCTGTCCTCTTCCCCACCCCAAATATCCTCTTAAACCACTATTTTCTTGGTTCAAACAACAAGGCTAAACAGGTGAAATTTTAAATAATGATTGAGGATTTTTTTTATTCATTTAAGTTTCAATATCATTACAGAAAATGTTATGGTACAGAGTTGTTTAACATTAGTTTTATTTCTTTGCTCATTTAATTTCCACACGAATGCTGGTAACACTAATATCTGTACAAGATCAGTCTTTGATTTTTTTTAGTTTTCAGTTCTGTACATTTTTAAATGTATTGGTTAAAAAGGCTGTCAGCACTTAAGGAAGCAATTTTGTTGTTTGTTGAAATAAAAGGTATCCAGTTACTGCCCAAGAGTACGGAGCTGGGTGGCTGCCGGGACAAGAGAGATCCCTGAATGCGCAGCGAGGTGAGGAAACCTCGGGGCTTCATTGGGTTCCCAATGCAGCTACTCCGCTTTTGGCACTGTGCACATCAACACGAGATACAAGATAAAGAACAAGCAGAAGCTCTCTGTGAAGCAGTTATGAAGCATACTAATAAGGGAAATCCAAGTGTTGTCTACGCTAGTATAAATAAGCAGACAGCCTTGTTTTAAGAGCATAAGTAGTTGTATCTTAAAGATGAGAAAAAACACAAGTTCTGCAGGCACCTACTGCTGTCTACTAAAAGCTACCGCTATTAGAACTAGCATTGAACACACAAAGCAATTGCAAGGAAAGGAAAAAGTTGCTTTGATATAATCAGAATAAATTTCTTTGTTAAGATTTGTTTTAAAGTTTTTTTTAAAAGGTATTTATTTAAATTCCATTTGAAATATAGTTCAAGATGTTGACTATACTGATCAACTTTTATCCAAATCAGAAAAACTAGCTGTGCCGTTGCATATTACAGGATACAGTCAATGATATGTGGACATGCATCAAAGCTTCACTCTTGCTGGTGGCATCATAGCCTTCCAATGACCATGACATCCACCACCTCCCCCTTGTGAAGCTCCACATACTGCTCTGTCTTTGGAGGTAGCATCAACAGTCCATTGGCACTGCGCATACTCATCAGACGACTGCTCATCTGATTCCCTATAGGAGAGTGAGAGAAGAATTTCAGTTAAGTTTTCCACTATTTTCAAATGCTGCAACACACCATGTGAGAAACAAGAGCTGTTCTTATGAAGATGTTCATGGTACTAACTTATTCATAAAGCTGGGATCTCACTGTTACAAGGTGGATGGAAACACAGAACTCTGCAGAGAATTAGTCAGCCTCTCTTCGCCTTGGCTCTCAAAACCTTCATTCCCGGTGCTGACTGCTTTCCTACCCAGCCTTCTGCATTAGCTATATCTTATATCTCACCACAATAAATTGCTTTTCTGTTGGAATTTCTAATCCTATAAAAATGTCTTCATTTTTCAATTTGTATACCTAATATGATTGTAGAAAGACTAAAATCAGCACACTCTAGAATGTTCTTAATATACTGTTATAGAGTAAATAGAATAAATTTATTCTCTCTGAATAGTCTCATTTAGCATTACTAGCTTAGCACTAGTAGCTGAAGTAGCTGAAGCCACAAGCACTGATCGAGAGAAAACTTTTGATAAGACTAATGGTGCTAACACAGAACTAGTTGAATCTGGCAGGTGTGAGCAGAATGAAGAAGATAAGGACCAAGGAAACAATTCCAAGAGAATGAGGTAACTTCAGAAGAAGGCCTGGTGACAAAACCACTAAGAAATCAAGAGATGACTAATCAGAATTAAGTGAGTGGACTTGGGGATTGGGTGCCGCGTGGTATGGGTATAATTGGAGGGCATGATCTGGGGTACGGGTCCCTCTGCAGAGGCACCCAGCTCGAGCTGTAACCTGAGAACTGGCAAGACAGGAACTGGAAACCTTCACTTTGACTTCACATTTTTGAGCGCAATCCTAGGGTTGGACCCTAGGTGGCCGGCTTGGTAAATCCATAACATAGACCACCTCAAAACAGTGGGTTTCTTTGGGACACTGAACTTCACAACGTGTCCTGAAGAAAAACAGTATCATATTGGTAGTACCGAAAAAAATGAAAATGCAATAAAAAGTTGTGTCCTTCAGTTTCTTGGGTTTTAAACCTCCAGACTGACAGAGAAATCATTCCAGACAATCTGTTTGTGTAAGGAAAGAAGTGGTGCACAATAAAACAAGAGTTAAACCAAATACAGTGTTATAGATGTAAGTAATACCTTGACTTATACCTGGAAATATGTCAAAGGCTGTGTGATCTTGGGAGTCAACAGTAAGAACTTTCTCTGAGTAAACAGAAAGATTCATTTGAGCTTATGTTTACCCTGTGGAGACTTGCATATAGTGCTTTGTATTGAACAATTTGGATGCAGCAAAAATACAATTAGTTGTTTAAGGACCTGAATCTCTTGAGTAACTGGCAGAGTCAGTCTTCCAGTGCTACACAGCTAATCAAGTATTCAAATATACTATTTACCTCAACTGCAGCTGAGTATCCAGCAGCATCCCTAGGTGGCAAACATGACTAAGAAAAGCCTTGGTCTGCTTTAAAAGAACATACAGTCTCTGCTCTCTCTTCTACTTTTCCAGTTCAGCTAGAATCACACTTTTATCTGTATTGTTCCAACCTAGGCTTCAACTTGTGTTTGTTTAGTACATGCACAAAAGCATGAGTAAGCAAATGTGTCTGTGAGTGCAAGTAGCATGAGTGGATCTTAATGAAATACGTGCACATAGCAAGCATACAGATGTGTTGTGTCTGTAAAAAGTCAGGTTATTCAGATAAAGGAGGTTTTAATGGTTAAGTTGGTAACTCTTATCATGACTGAATTTTATAATAATGTACATAGAATCGTAGAATCAACTAGGTTGGAAAAGACCTTTAAGATCAAGTCCAACCATACCCAAGGACTGCCAAGTCCACCACTAAATCACATTACTAAGGACCTCATCTACACGTTTTTTGAACATGTATGGATGTGCACAAGAATATCAGCAAATCAGCCTGAATAAGGAAGGTTATATGAAAAAATGTGTGCACACGCTTGGTTGTTTTTAGACATGTACGTAAGGAGGCAAGGACCTGTGTGAGTGTCTGCCAGTCTGTGTGATGGGACACTAACCTGTACTCTGTGCCCAAGGTAGAGGTTCTTGGTGATGCCAAGTCAGTATGCACCGATGATATTCTGGGCGGGGGTCCAATTTTACATCACATGATAACTGTAGAAGAAGCAAAGAAAGGATGAAAATGTCACACATTCAGATTGAACTGTCTAAGATAACGGAATCATCTGCTCAATTGTTTTTCCTTAAAAATGGACTTCTTAAAGACTTGCATTTCGAGGTCAGATGGTGTCTAGTGCAAGATCAAAAGCTGACAGAGGCAGAGACTGCAATATTTAAGGAAAATACAACTGTGATATTATAATATTGTTCCTTTACTGGGAGTTTAAAAATAGTATTTCTCTGTAAAAAAAGCTTTTTCATTTCTGGTTTCTGCATTACACTGCATAAAGATAAAAATTTTACTCGCATTCAAAATCCTGCTAGCTCTGACAAAAGAGAAATGGCCATTTTTGAAATGAAAAGACATACAAGGGATGGCTCACAATGGAATTTGATGGAACACATCGGAAAATTCACGCAAAAGTGAGCGTCACTACAAATTGCTCTCTGTTTTAGAATATTATAGGTGTAAGATAAAGAAAAATCTGGATGCCTGAGGAAGTGTGCAAGAGAGACACGGGATAAGCAGCAAGAGAAAACTGCATAGCCAAGAACACTAGGAAAACTATAAAAAGTAATGTATCCCTTGGTACTTTATTTGAATCAAAAATAGAAGAATAATACATTATAACAATATACCTTGCATCTATATTAAACAGAGTTACAATACCCATGATTTCTTCTAAAAGTGAAATGAATAGTTTAAGGGATTTATATTGCTTGGGGGGGGGTGTGGGGTGGGGAGTCTACTTGTATGAATAACTCAAGAACAGAAAGTTTGTATTTTCCATTGCTAGTACAGAACTATCCAACTCTTCAGGTCTTCCCAGATTACTCTGCATTTTTTACCACAGGTTAAAACCATTTTTTTTTTTTTTAAAAACTGGAAAAGTGTCCTTTCTGCCTGATTGGCAAACGACTGCCTCTGCATCTGTGTATCTTGCTCCATTAAATGGTCACCTAACTCTTAGAAATTTTGGGATTGAATATTTGGGACACAGAGATTGAGAATGGATCTGTTTTGTGTGAACTTCCTTCAACTTGCCAGAATTAGTCTAGGGGTCAGATTCCACAAACAAGACAGCCTTGCAGAGCCTGAAGAGCTGTGCTTCAACATCTTGAGAGAATTTTTAAATAGAGGACAAGCTTCTTACCCTGGCTTTGATGATGGTGGGCCGAGGATCCAGGATACCCTGCATTTTCCTCAGTGCGGGAACAACAAAGAGATTACAGGTGACAACGGCTGAGACAGGGTTGCCTGTAGGACAAAGAACAGTTGGTGGTGACTCCCTCTTGATTTACTCTGTGAAATGCTGGAAGTGATCTAATGTTTTTTAGAGCAATTGCACTTCTAAAGAACTCTAAAGAGCTTTTCGTGCTACGTACAGGAAACATTTCATTCAAGACCAGAGTGGCATGTGGGGCCTACTGCGTACACAAAGTCCTAGCTGATAGGGCTCTTGATTCATGATTAAGGTTTTCAAGACCTATGCAAAAATAACTTTTAATTCCCTAACAGAGTGGCAAAATGCTTTAGTACAAATTCTGAGGAGAATTCTACTGATTTATATGTTTTCTATTGGCTTACAAGAGACATGTATGACCAACATCTGTCAAACACCACTTGATTCACACATCTGGACTTTCCTAGGTGACAGTTCTAAAATAAATACTATGATCAGACAGATGCTCCATTGAGCTCTCCCTGGAAGAAAATGTACTGCAGCAACTAAAATAAGAGAGAGAAAGAGCACTAGAGATACATCTGAAACCCACCAGCTTATCAAGAGCAGGATTCCTTGTGTAGTCAGAAATCCATGCAAATCCAGAGCAAGAGGAATAAAATAAATTCTTCCTGATTTAGAAGATAGAGATTTGCAGACATTTCCCTAAGGAACTGTTTATTTTGAACGGTGATTTCCAAGGAAACGCAGCACCAGGTGGTGAAGCGATGCTGCCCTCTTTTGGTTCCACGGTACGATCACGATTGAAAAAAAGAATTCTGTCACATGTTCCTTGGCACTCCCTCGTTTTTATCTCTGTTTTCAGTATGTCAGAGTGGATGCACTGACTTACACGCACAGAATATTTACTGTGAAAGCAGAGGGAGCTGTGGGAAAAAACCATCCCTGCACAGTACCGCTTCCAAAACCCAAGGAAATTGTTGGATGGAAGAAAGCGTAAGGCCTGTACACTGGCAAATTCTGAGGACAAGAACAAGAAAGAACTCCTCAATATATCCCTGTAAGTCTGTCTCTTCTGGAAATTTCTAGGAAAACCTTACAGATACCTTCCTTAGGGATGCCAATACCAGACGCAGGTGCTGTGAAATGTCACTATTGTGTTTCATGTCTGTTAAATATGCATGACAACAAAAGTAATCCACAAAACATCTTACCTGGGAGTGCAAAGATTATTTTTCTTACGCCATCAATATCCAGAGTTGCAAAAGTTGTTGGCAGGCTATGGAAAAAGAAAGTTATTTAATAAGTGCACTAGACTTTGTTTGAACATTATTATGTTATTATTTAAAACATTTGGAAAAGAAAACAAACCAGGATCTCTCTCAGCAGTTCATTAGCACCTGCTGCTTATTCCATACTGGGGGTGTAATCCTCTCTTTGCGATGACAGAACAATTAGTTTTTCTTGGTATTCAGCTACGAAGTTTTAAATAGATGATTTTGTGGTGAGGAAACAGCCAAGAGCAGATGAACTAGTAATCAAAAATCTAAATCCTGTCTTCATGCTAGAAGCCAATTAACAAAGAAGCAATACTGAAATGCATCACAGAGCTGTATTCATTTTCCTATAAGGCTCTCCAAATTCTTTGTAACACTAGTAACTCTAATTTCCCTTACTCCAGTGCCTACAGCAGTAGTGACAATGGAGCAGTATTTCAGAGCAGCAAATGCTAGGTAGTCTGCAGATGAACACGTTTTGATAAGCAGGCAGAGCTGCAGTCAGGTTAAGACCTAGGCCTATCAGTAAAGAGCTCTCTCTGTCTTTCAGAGCTGCTCCCAAGTGATCTTTAGTGACTTGTTATCAGAGCTATTACGAATAGGACAGAAATGTGATGGCTCAAGAATGTGGCTGGCAAAGAAAAGGTACTCATCTGTGAAAAAATGTTTTCTATATACCTATGTTAATAGCATCATTTTAAACATTAGAAATAATACTTTGTTAGGAACAATAATTAGACGAGTTCCTTGGCTTCATTTTGAACTAACAGCAGACAATAGTGGCTGACCAGCAGCAACTCTGGAGATTTGCCACACTTTGATCATTACTACCTGGTTTTGTATCTGCTAGGACTAATCAATATCCTATTTTACCACGGCAAGTTGGTGTTTGAAGTTTCTATTTTGAAATGTCTCTAACGTAATGGGAACTACGTGCCAGGCCTCCAAATCTTATAACCAGTGCACAAACTGAGGTACAAAAAAATCTAATTGCTAATTCATATTTACTGAAAACTGAATTCTCATATAAGAGTTCAACACCATCATGGATAAAGTCTTCTGGCAGTGCTGCTAGACAAGACTCAACTTTACATTAGCTCAGCAACTTTCGGATCAAGTAGAGAATGGTAAATTCCAGGCATCATGCTGCAGTCATGTAGCGCATCAAAATACAGGCAAACAAAGCAAATTCTGACTTCACTCTTGGAACTTACTCAAACGAATTCTTCCCAATATAATAATCACAATTAATCTCTAAGGCCTTTTAAGACAGAATTAATAAAAACTAAGACACAATATTTGCTATTGCACTACAGCCAATGAAAATAAGAGTGCTTACATTCTCAGTAAGATTAGATGACCAAATGCTTTGGTAGCAGCAAGAAATAACTTTCTTATGGCATAAAATGAAAATGGATATTTGGGGAAAACAAATTTCTTACAGCTTTTCTGGCTAGTTATTAAAACTGTATTGCTACAAGTCTACAGAGGGATCACCAGAAGAAAGAACTACATTTGCTTTCAGGTAAGCCAGACCAGAATTTAATACTCTGAATTCTCTAAATCAGAACATGCATTCTTGACAGCAGCAGATCCCACTTTTGGGACTTCCCCATATTGGTTGTAGCAGTAAGACAGAAGCAGTGAGCAATTTCCATGCCTTCATCCAGCATGGGGGAAGCTTTCAGCTCACTTGTTCCCTTTACGTAAGGGAGCTGGTGGTAGTAGCAGCACAAGCACAAAAACCACATGGGCTGTATACAGAGACAGTAAAAGTTTGTCTGTTTTCACAGCAAACACCCACTTTCTGTTCTGCTCCCTGGCAACAGTTACGGGCTAGAGGGAATCATTCCTCAAAGCTGCACTTGGCCTTGTGTTACTGGACCACGCCAACAACCCAGCTGGTAAACAAAGTGCACTCCATTGTTAGTGAGGCAGAGCAGTAGACATCTTTCTTCTACTGTACTGTGAAAGGGAACACTCTATTTTCCATACAGATAGTTTTCATTTTCTCTACGGAGCACACTTCCAGACACATTAATTTGCTGTGCTACGGCAAAGGAAAGCAATGCTGAGACAGTTTTCTGAGGCAAACTAAGCATATAAAGGATTGTGTCTACTTTAAAATTACTCTGCTCAATATGCCAGTTAGATAAAACTTTGTAAATTAGCTGTCATTCCACCTCTCTCAAGAAATTGCTTGTTTGTAGGAATATGACTTATGCAAATGTTGAAGTGAAATGAGATGCTCGATAAGCAAACCAGCAGCTAAGTGTCCTTATGTTTCCCAGTTATTTCATAACAATGTTGACATTTGAGCTCTGTGATCACAGTGAAGACTGTGGCAACATTTACAGCATGCTGGTTTCTCCTCAGTCCCCAAGCTTGATTTGCAACAGTTATCAGAGAAATATCTTTTACTGATAAAAAGTAACGTCTCTGTTCCAGTTGATTTCACCCATAAAGATGATGAATAATCTGAACAGGACTGATTTTGCTTCTTTTCCCATATATATAGTATATTTGGAAAACTGAAATCTACTGAAGAACTTCTACAGGATATTTGGCCCACTATAGCCCCCATCTATGCTGCCTAAGTTGAAAGGTTTCTTACCCTGGTTTCATAAAAACTCTGCCAAAGTGAATCTGTGCGTGAAGATCAATATCCAGCACCTGTTTAAGATAGTCCTGTTCAAATTCAAAAGAGAAAATCAATTAAGTAACATCAAAGTGGCTTACATCATCTAAGCATTCAAAGCAATTAATTAATATCAAGTGAAGATGAAAGACTTTTCATATCCTGAAAGTGCTACAGTCCAGTGGGGAATTTCCAGTATTTGAAAAAAGTATTTTCAAAAAGAAGTGGTGAAGAACAGACTTAGTTTAGGTGCCATCCTGACTCCACGAGGACATAGTAATGCATTTACTTAAACGTCAGCAGCAGCATCAGAATCTTAGAGGACCCCACAAATACCTACTACTAAAACATTCTCTATGTCAAAGATGGAAAAAACCTGTATGGTTCAAAGTTAAGACTTAAAATCATCAAGTTATTTAACTTTTGCCATGGAAGCTATCTAGCAGTAGATTTAAAAATCTCCTAGTACTTCTGAAATCAATACTGTACTGTAGAAATCATAGTTTTCCAGGATACTGTAATTACTGCAATTTCTTGGGGACATGGTCTAATTCACAGTGGCTGGGGTTAACAGTCCTTAGAAAGGAAAAACTGTGGGTAGCTTGTGCGTTAAAGTTAAATGATTTTGCATAAATACAATTGATCCAGTTATTAAACCAAATTGAATTACTTGTTTAGTCTTTCTTGAAAATTGCTGTGTTTCAAGATGTAGTACCCTGTCTGTTGTGTTTAGTGAGATTGAAGACAAAGGACATAACAGACATCTATGGAGAAAGATTATTGTAGCAGTAAATGTGAAGCTCCCTTGCAGTTTTCCCATCTTTCTCTCTCTTATTTTTTTCTTTTGGGTGTGTGTTCAAATACTTAGAAAGCAGCAACTTTTTTCAGCCAGGCATGAATTCTAAATAATTTTTTACTTTCTATTTACTTTCTGGATGTTCACAGTTATTTCATTAAAACTGCTGAAAGCTCAGTATCAGAGGGGTAACCATCAGGGGAATATAGTCTATGACTTCATGCTGTTGCCTCAGATTCAGGCTTGGGAAAAATTAGCCAGAAGGCATGAACACCTGTAAGACCATCCACCAGTCCAGTCACCTCCAAGTGTTCCTGTCTCTGCACTATGTTGCCACGTTACCAATTTAACAATGAGCACTTGTCCTTGATTATTTTTCTAAGACTACTGAGGACAATGATGGGATTGAAAGTAATTGACACTGGTTTAACTAGTTATCCATTTTCATGATGTATCCAACAATATGATTTCTACTCAGAAAAGTGACAAAACCAGCACTCATGTTTGCCATCTCCTAATGACTGTCTTTAGTATCTGATATTATAAAAGGAGAGATGTTTCTTTTACCTGCCAAACTCACAGATTCAGCCTGGGATCAAAAAGTAATCTGAGTTTTCCTTGAGTCATGATTAATAAATGTCCTGAAGGTTCATCTACGCCCCACCAGCATCTGTGTATCCCTATTTTCTTTGATGGTTTTGGCACAGGGATTACCAACAGGAACTCAATCAACAATTCTGTTAATGATTCAAAAGGCAAATATATCAGCTCACTGTGTCTCGTATGTATTGCCTCTGTAGGACTATCAGGCGCAAAATGTGATAAAACTATTTTTGTAACAGATACAGCTTTGGCATATTCAGGAGACAGATCTGCTGAGCAAGAACGGGCTATTTATATACTCAGGTTGCTTTTCAAAGTGCTTTCAAAATAGCTTTATTCTATCTACTTTCACCTGCTCTAAGATTAAAAAGAAGTCTGTTGCCTTCATGTGCTATTAACCAAACACCTTCCTCATCATAACTATATAAATCATTCCTTAAATAAAAACACATTTGCAAATCAAGAACTAAAATCTTCCCTGTTGTACAGTAATAGGAACAAAGGGAATGAGGATAGCACTGAAGACTATTTTCTTAATTAGTTCACATTTAAGCATTCCAAAAAAAGTAAGATCCCTTTTAAAATAAACATTAATACAAACGTAGAAGCTCTGACGACAGACTCTGGCTTGAAATTCTTACATATATTGTAGGAAGTCATACTTAAATTTAGCATACCTTTTCCCCCATAGATACACCTCCTGATGTAATGATGACATCAGCACGGCTGATACCCTCATTCAGTGCATTCAGTAAATCATCTGGGCTACAGAAAAGAACAGGCAAGTGGATTAGTGGCATGGAACTAGTACGAGTTGTAGTGTAAGCAAGTGTCTGTGTGCACACATACAGATGTATACACACACACTATTTTAAGAAAGAGATACAACTCTTGGCTAATATAAGATCTTTTCCTTTTTAAGACTCCACCCTGCTCTACTCCATACAGTCTCATTAAGTGAACACCACACCGTTTGGCACCTTTCTGTCTAAAAGCTTTGCAACAGGAACATTGGGATACTTCAGGCTGGGATTGAAGAACACTAACACACGTGTATAAAAGTATGTAATTTGCACAGTAGGCAGCAATACAAACTATGATTTAGATGAACTGACAGGCCTATATAAAGGGACCTGACATATGAAAATTACTGCCCACCAAGCAGGCTGCAGTACTACCTGTCTAGCTTATTTCATGCGTGCAAAACTAGGGGTAAGGCTCCACTTCAAACTTTCATTAGTGAAAAGTGGGAATAAATCCTTTGCCTGTCTTCTCCATTAGAGGGCTCTGCAGCAAAGCCAGCTGTACATTCACTTCATCTTGAAAAAACACAATCCATCCTGTTCAAATGTCTATCTAACTTCCCGAGAAACTGTAAGGGGACATGTAGTGTTCCTCCACACAAAGAGTACAACTGCAAAGGTGAACGATAGAAGCTGAGTGTATTTCAGTTTTGGTGTCTTAACTAATTTCTTTTTAGATTCTTTTTTTTTTTGAGATCTAAACTAGTGGGGAAACTCAGTAATACAGCTTACATAAGACCAAAGGAACTCAAAAGAATTTTCAATATATTAAATACATACTGTAACATTTGTGAACTGACCAGAAGCTGACCAGTTGCTATGACTGTATGTAATGTTCCTTCAACAGTATGTTTTTATTTCAATGATTCTCAAAGTTTTTCATGGAAGGCTGTTCCTTCTTAGAATGCTAGTGACTGTATAAAGGACTTCACCTAGAATACAACACCTCAGTTAAATGCCACACTACAATTACAAAATACCATTATGGGTTATCAAGGCTTTGCAGGCTGCAGGTGGCATGTGGGCTGTCCTTTAGGAGCTTTGGCTACATTTCAATAAAAGAGAATCACTGCAGTTATTTTGGGGTTTGAGCTGGAAACAGGAAAATTAGAAATACTGGGCAAATCCTGGTTGACCTTTCAGAGACTAACAGAAATGGTGTATTTCAAAAGGTCTCAGAAAGAAAACTCCTTTCCTCTGAGCATCCTGTCTTTGCCCATGGTTTATTGAAATCAAAGCAGCAGTTAGCATTATGTGGTGCTGTGCACACTATGATTTATGTCACACGAGAAAGACTTTGCTCCCTCACTGAGCAGACATCGCAAGTGCATGCAACCCTGCACACCCCTCACCTCCTCACCAGAGAGCCCTCACATGTCCTCTAACCTGGTCATGCCTTACAGGCAGAAAGACTCAAGACCCTTTCTCCACCATGTCCAGTGACTGATGCAGCATCTTCTTTGGTATGACAGTGCGGTTATCCTGGAAAACTTTTCTATTTATGTTTGGTTACATCCACTGTTTAGGGTCATATTTCTTTGTAAGAGGTAGGCAACAAACTACAGCAGAAAGAAGGTCAGATTGCTGGTGCCACAGAGCAGGCTATAATCAATAGATAGAATTATACCCTACCATTTTTTAAAACGAAATGGTGGTTTCAGGTATTGTGGCATGCCTCCACAACTTTTGCTTAGTGTACTGGGTATCTTGGATACTCTAAATGGCCTATTATGAATGGCTGAATTCTGTTTTCTTTGGGAGAAATACAGAACATATGGATTCGAACAAAAACCATCTCCTTTGTTCTTCAGGAAACAGACATTTTTTCAGCTGCCCCTTCTGAAATCTCAGGATCATTTTATCCAAAATCCAGTGCAAGTCTTCACTAACTGGTGAAGGCAAGAGGAAAGAAGCAAGTCTGTTGTTGGCTACTGTCAGTATCTTCTTCAGAACCAACTGTTTCATATTCATTGTCTAATTAATAATCTGTATGTAACAAGATACTGCTTAAGATAATTATAGAGTTTTTAATAGCAAAAGTCTCTCAAGATCTAAGCATTCCTTAATCCTTGCCAACGAGGACTGGAGTGCAGACTGGAATGCAACAAGGAATACATGTTCTTTACACAGGTTGATAAGGTCTTCCTGAAGCTCGATGACAGTCAGACACACTACTATTACTAAACTAAGACTGCTTTCAGTGTATTTTTCTCATTAGGTTGTGATGCAGCTGAGGACCTTTCTGGAGCTTGCTTCAGGCTGTTTCATTTTATCTTGCTTTAATATTTGAGAGTTATCCCTAGGTAGCAAGACCACCTGTCTGAGAACATCCTAAGTCTGAATTATGAAGTGTGCTTGTTTTTGACTGTGGTTTGAGAATAATGTAAAGAACAGTGAAAAGCAGTCAACTCTATATTTAACTGTTGTTAAACAGAATGGAAGTTCTCCTACTTACATACCAAATATATGTATGTGTGTATATATATAAAATTACTTAACAAAGGAAAAAAACCAAACAAACCCAAAATAAGCCCAAACTCAAACCAGGTGAGAACTCAATTCACACCTTTGTTTATGAGGGTAGCATATCACTGGAGTAGTTCATCATACTTTTTTTTTTTTATTACATGTAATGTAAAACGTTGAAATTAGTGGAGCCGGTGCATTTTTTTTTAGCATTTCCAGTCGAGTGACCTCTATAATATGTCCCTTTCTTTACCATCTGGTTATGCAAGACATTTAAAAATTCTACCTCTAAAACTTTATTCAACCAATAGCACTCTCTATCATCTTCAGATAGTTGCAAAATGCACTGAATCCTTCCAAAATCAAAGATAGAAATTTTATTGTAATAAATGGAATTATTATGCTAGCTTGTTTTTTATTCTGAAGAAAGAAGACATTTACAGAATTCTCTCCCTTGCCTTTGCAGAAGGTTTCTCTCTTTCTAACTCATTGGGCACATTTCTTTTTGTCACTCAGGTCTGTCTAACTTTCTATGCTACTTGAGTCTGGCAGTTCCATGACTTGGCAATTAACACAAAACACTCCTTACAGGAGTCACCTGCTGTAATCTTCAATCAACACTTCAATCAACTGCAGCGAACATTTTCCTTGCCTTTAGTCGAATTAATACAGAGAGTTATCATTCAAATGTCTATTAAAACATATTTGATATAATCAGATATGAAGATGCTACTTCTCGTTTAATTTGTTGTATAGCAATGAGCAGCTTCTCCTTTGGATTGTCATGGAAAAAGAATAAAGTGAAGACAATTAACTTATGAAAGAATAGACAAAATAACTTTGGCATCTGAGCATAAGAGGAAAAGATTGTTCAAAAAAGCCTGTGACAAATCACCACGAAGCTGAGAAATAACACTCACTGAGCAGGTACAAATCAGGAACTATGTTCTGGCCACTGCCAGGGACAGGATACAGGATTAGCTAGACTAATGGTCTAATTTAGTATGATAAATGCTTTAAAATGTCTTGTGAAGGTGCCACTCTTGGATTTTTTTCCTTCCGGGACAGAACTGTAACATGTCCTCAAATATAATGGTGAATACCTGAATCAATGTAAAGTAGATTTTGATGGGAAGTCTCATTTCCAGATGGCAAAACTGTTCTGTTTCATTTGGTGATTTTCAAAGTCAGAGTGACACTGTGCACAAGAAGGGAGTGTGCTTTTCTAACCTGCTGAAATTGATGGCAAAAATTACATTCCCTGTATGTTGCACATCACAACCCAGCATCTTCTGTAAATACAACTAAGAAAAGTTGTTCTAGAACAATTACTCACAGTTTACGAAACTATTCATATAGGTAAGAAAGCACAAATCCAACCTTTTTATCAACAGTAGAAATCCCCATCTACAGCAGATTGTGTCTGTACAAATATTATATGTATTGTACATATATTTTTGAAACTGCAGACATAATACTTTGCATAAAGAAACCATGTACTTTTAAGTATACCTTTATATTACATGCTAATTTTGTCAATCTGATAAACAGAGTATCGACGTCACTGCCTCAATGTCCTGACCCTTTTTATACGGAACAGAACAGAATAAGCAGTACGATCTGAAAATTAGTTGGAGGGTGTCTGCTGTATAGTGGCAGCAGGATGTATAGAATCCAATAAGCAGATGCATAACATTGCAGTTGACATGCCACTTGATTTCATTTATTTGAAGAGAGGGCTTGCAGGCTGGCAGTATACCAGAATAGGAACGCTTTCTGGATTCATGCAGAATTCTGATTATCAAAGCTAGTTTGTGGAAAACTGTTACAGAGCACTTGATTACTAAGCTGTCTTTGAACTGAAAAGATATGCAGGAGCTTAAGAGCTTGAACAAGAAAATTATGCAAGCCTCATTAAAACAGACATCAGCCACGTAGGAGATTTTTTTCTTTATCTATCTCCCTCTAAAGAAATAGCTACAGTACAGCCAAGAATTCTCAATGTTTTAAGTGCCATTCTGAAGTACCCTAAATTACAGTGTAATTTTCTCTTTCAAATAGAAATCAACATCTGTTAATTCACTTCTGTTGATCCTATTGTGTGCTTCACTGTCATTAATTATAAATCTGTCAGCCTTTTCAGTGATACAACCCTTAACACCAGCAGTTTGATACATGCAATTAAACTGCTCAGTGTTATAATTTAATTTAGAAAACAAGTAACAACAAATGGTGATCTGCATCACCTACCACTTTGAAGTAAAATGAGTTATCCCTGTAAATTCGAACCGGAACATTCAGTTAGGACTGACTTACCAAGCCACTGTCAAAGTACAAAATCCACAGTTCACTACTAATTTCCAGGACCATTTCCACCAAGTTCTTTGCCACAGTAGTCTCATTCATTCAAATTAACCTCATTACCTGACAGTCATTTCCAGTCCTGGTTGTTCATTGCCGTATACAGCTATTACTGTTGGGTGGTTAATAGAAACACTTGTGATTATTGTACTCTGGCTTTTATAAATCTAGGTCTTCTGGAAACCCATACCTGCAAAATTTGTGCATGCAAACCACCACAGTTAGTCCCTTAAACCTGAGTGCTTTATGGATATATTGGACACAGATACATAAAGATGTGCATGCACTATAATGCACCAGAGGCATGCAGAAGTGTCTATCGTGAGTACAAAAGCAGAGCTCAGTAACCTTTCTTGCCTACTGTTTTACTTTATTTGGAAGCATCTCCAGTATTTCAGTTATATGCTGAAATAATGATCCCTTCAGACATGATTTTGCACAGATTCAGCAGAGCTACAGGTTCCTGGACGCACAGTGAAAACTGAAGTGCTAGCAGTGATCCTACATCACACACTAAAGACCAAAGGAGACCAGCTGCTCCTCTAAACTACAGCAGTTGACTGCAAACTTCAAAAGGCTACGTGCTGTCTGTAGGTACCCTGAACTTAGCACATTCTGGCTATGCCCACACAAAGTGGGAACAGTGGTTAGTGCTAATTTTGCATCTTATGAGGTCTTTTTTCTGCTAAACAGATTTCCTAGAAAAGGATATATAACTAAGGTACAAAGACCTGCTAGGAATTCCTCTTGTGTGCAAAGATCCCAATCAAGCTTCTAGTTCCACATCAGAAAAAAACAGAAGAAACACCTCCAAAACAACAAAGACTTTACCAAAGTAAAACTTTCATTAAAAAAACCCCAAACAACCAAAACCAAAGAGACTGTACTTATTGTACTCAGAGATCTCGACAAGCTCAATGACATTTCTGTTTGAGGAAACATGGGATATGGATTTGATCCTTTATGATAAACTCTCATTTTTCTTGTGCTCATCCAGTTGAAGTGAGAGATTTCAAAGTGAATGGAAGAATGCAGCTAGGCATAAAGACAAAGCCTGTCACACACTTCTCACCTCAAGGCCAACAGGAATATTTTGCATATCAGTAATTTGCAGGATGCAGAATAGTGAATAGATGCCATATTAGGTTTAGCCAGCTAAACCCTGTCTTCTGTAGAATGTAATATTGAATGTAATTTGATGAATGTATTTCAATGTATTTCAATGCATGTAATTTACTGAATAAATATTTGAATGTAATAGGAATTCTGTGTTTTGACTAGTCTGGTTTTCTAAGGCAGAAGAAGATCTGATTTTGATGATGTATGTAGGAACATATGGGCAATCTTCTGAAACTGTATTTGTTTCAAAATTCTCCAGTGTATTTCATCATGTTCTTATAATATTTCTTCCTTCTACCTTCTGTGGTATTTCCCTGGATCACTTTGAACAGATGCAGTATGTTTTCCCTAAGAATATAGGCCAGCTTGTGAGGAAAGCTGGAATAATTACAGCAGCTTTTGGCTTGTCCAACATGACTATGGAAGTTTTGTCTATCTGATAACAACATAAAATAATCTGTCTTTGCTACTTTTTGCTGGTCCTTTTATTGCTGCTGCTGCAAGTAAGAATGCTATTTTGCAGAGTATTCTTTTTTACGTTACATTTATGAACTCAAAGAGACTTTGATCAGAGGTCTTCAACTCCTGCTGAAGTTACCATGAGATCTGCCTAATGCCTTCAGCTTTTCCTCTGTCTCTGTATCTTGATGACAACATATTTTACTCCACTGTTTTCATGAACTATTTCAGAAGACTTCCACTCATATATATGCCAGAATGACAAAAGAGCATAAAGGTCAGAAAAAGAGATAGCCATGGTAGTTCCACAGGAAAAGGTCCCATGTTGTAGAAGCCATGTGCTTCTGCAGTATGGAACATTCCTACATGAAGGAATTATATTGTTGATGGTTGGGTCCTGAACTGCATTCTTGTCTGCTGCTTGTGTACATGCATCTGCAAGCATTTGCTTGTGAATTGTAATTACTATTTTTTTCATAAATGCTGAAAGAACAGGACCAAAGCTTTGATAATTCAGGTGCCGTGCCATTATATTAAGCCCTGAATGTAAGAAAAAGCCTGAGAACAGCTGGTTGCATTAACTAATACTTTATCCCTGAAAAGTTTACTGGCTTGGGACAATGAATCCTATCCCAGTACTTCCCAGAAGTCTATTAGTTTTTCCGAGAAGTTGGATGGTATTTCACTGATAAAGATCATTGCTTCTGTTTTATCTTCCTTCTTATGAAAGAGGTGAATCTACATGGATTCACTGAAAAGTCTTCACTTTTGGAGTGAAAAATATTCAACAGTTGTAGCTGGGTTGAAATTATATAACATATATATATAGAATTTATCTAATATATATAACTTATTACAAAACTTATATACAACTTTTAACTTATATAACTTACATAACTTATTATATAACTTATGTATAATTGTGTGGTGAAGATTACACCACATAATACAGTAATCAATGCCTCAGTAATCAGACACTGCTCATCAGTAAAGATTTCAGGCCACTGGTGAGTCTGAAGAGTAAACATGGTTCTGCAGTTAGTTCTTTCAGAACACTCATAAAATATGAGGATTGGCTTATACTGACATATCTGAAAGTAAAATATTATGACTAATGTAATTAGTGACAATTGCTTATATATTGCAAATAGTATTACAAAGTCTGACATGCAGGGGCATGGTATTGTTATAATGGAATTTCTTACATTTTCATTTTGCTTTAGATTCAATTTTAAGTAAAAGTAAATTCTAAATAAATTTAAAGTGAATTTAAAGTAAATTCATCCCTTGTGTAAAGTGGTGTAACTGCTATTGAACTACAGTATGGATGTCTCTATGACAGGTAGAAATGCAGTCCCTAAAGGCAATGCGTTTTCTCTGTAAAGCTCCACCTTTTACAGAATCACAACTTAGTCACTTGGAAAAATGTCTGTCTCCAGAAGAAAAATGAGTTGGAAGCCACAGGTCAGAGACAATATAAAAAGGCCTTTAAAATTCCCTGTCACCAGCTATGTCTTAAACCAAATAGTTATTTTTTTATAAAATGTCAAATAAAATATGACATTGATTTTTGTTTACTAAAACATAGTACAAATTATCCAAGAAGAGTAAACTACAGTTTATTAGAAACAAGTGAAGAGAAGGAACTGAAAGAGAAACTTATTCTGTCTGGGACCAGCAAGTCAATTTTTTGACAGCTGTTTGTTAGTTGACAGAAGGAACTAGACCTTCATTTGTCTCTAGGATACTGGACTAAATTCCTTCAAGCACAAAGATGGGAGAAGAAGCATTTTCTTACTGCTCATGCTTTGGGTAGCAAGGTTTTATTCTAACGGCTGGGGTTTTTTTTGTTGATGCTTGCCCCAGCACTGCTTAGAAGAGCCAAAAGGCTCATTTAATGTGTCCTCTGGATTTAGGCTATTAGCAATGACATGTGACTTCTATGAGGTATTCCAAGTTGATCACCTGCTGATAGCTTTCAGCTTCTAAGCAAATTCTGATAAAGCAGACAGTCTATACTATGTTCTTCACATTCATCTAAAATGTTTTAAAGATGGCAGGTTCTTATAAGCTAACTGCAGTTCATTTTTTGAGGATGTGTAGTGTACAGCTTAAGATTCTAATGGGTTGATCTCTTTAGTCAATTTAATGAGGAAAACCTAAATTTATGACAACCTGGCTTCAGCATAAACAATCAATTGCTAAACCATTTTAGAAGGCTACGGATATAGCAGATTGATCCAGTAATGTGTACAGAAACTTGTTTTTCTAGTATGCAAAATGAAGTTAAGCTGTAATTCAATCCTCCAACCTTTTGTTATAAAAACAGGCCCATTAACCTCAGTGAGGATCCTCACATGACTGAAGTTTTTGGGTACTAGCCCGCCATAGGTTTTTCATTACTTTTCAGCCTATATTTAATTTCTACAAGAATCAAACTATAGAAACTATTTTTTCTGTTTGTTAATGGAGAAAATGACAGGTGGTATACTCTCCCCCTGTTATCACTCCTGTCCCTTTGGCCTGTCTGTGATAGGAGGTAAGTTCTGTAAATTAATCTATGTTATTAAGCCATCCTCCTAAATAAGATCTAACATACAATTGTACATGTATTTTGGTAAAAAAGTGTACTGGATAGTTTAGAGATTTCATGAGCAATCCAGTTAGCCTGCTTTAGAGATGATCAGCATGTTAATGGAAAAACAAATATGCAGGTATGACTGAAGAGTCTTAACAGGGATTTCCCTAGAGCTGTACTCCGCTACTACCTTCAAGCAGGTTTCTTCCTAATTTGCTGTATTTTTAAAAGGGAAAAGACTTGATGGATAAAGATATTTGCTGCTATTGGTGAGTAATGTAAACACTCTTGATGTTAACAGAACTTCAAGTTTACTAATGTTGTGGAGCCATGTACGTCTACAGTGCACTGGTGCATAAGAACTTAACTGACAAGGCAATGTTATTTAATGGACAGAATAAAAATACCATTTCCTTCTGTATGGCAACCACTTGTAGAATCTGTGCTCCAAGCTCTGCACTGACAGACACCTAGTCAAGCCTGCCTGTGAGCATGCATGTGTCTCAATGTCCCAAGTGTTTCAAAACCAGTGCTCACCAATCTGGTAGGCCTGTCTCCGCAGTGTTCTGGAAGCTCTGTGTCCCTTCTTCTTTAAAAACATCTGGCTTCCTGAGGGTAAAGGAAGCAGAAGGGGTATAATAAAGAGCTAGGGAAGGAGAAAGGCTCCTGTAGTGAAAGGGATGCTCTGTGCCCAGCTGTGTCCCCCTTAGTGGCTCTGAATATTCAAAATCATCCTGGGAAATGCTTCCTCTCTGCAAGACCAGCCAACAGAAACGACAGGGAGTGCATGGGAACACCTTTCTGTTATAGTTTGGACAGGCTTCTCACAAGGATGAAGAGTGAAGTTGTGGATGAATTTAGGCTCAACTGGACATGCCAACAATGCATAGTTCATCTTTCCTTGCAGAGTCTACGGAGAAACTTCTTTACTCTTGACTTCCAGGCAAAACAAAATGAAGTGTTAAACGCTGACATTTTGGAAGGAGGACCACAGATAATAATGGGAAAATACTTGGAGATGGGCCCTATTGAAACATTTTTACTCACACTTTCTAGCTTCTTACTCAGGAAAGGGTCTCAAGGCATATTAAATGTCACCTTCTTGACTACAAGGGGAATGGGCTGTATTTATCCTAATTTTATATCTCCATAGTCAGTAAAGATGCCACTTCATTCATGAAAAGCTTCATACTGAGCTACCCTGCTCCAAGAGACAGGATTAGAAAAAAATGTCCAAAATTGAGACAGTTACTGCTATCAGGACCTTATTTAAAATGATGTTTTGCTATGAATTTCTGTTTTATGAAGACAGCGTTTCCTTTTACACACACTTCTTCCAAGTCAGTTTCACTGGGAAGAAATAATCATTAAATAGCATCCTTTGTAACAGAAATATGAAATAAGCTGAAATCTGTCTCGATACTCTTAAATGTAGGACAAATAAACGTAAAATGTAAAATATCTTCATTAGAAACACAGATTTATAAATGTCTCTTAAAAAAACCCTAAAATAAGATGTTCAGGATTGAAATAGACCAGGTCATGAATTGTCATTGTGCAACTCTTGAGCCCTTTCTTCTTTTCAGAAGGCTGGACTGTTTGTTAACAGTAACAAACTCAACCTCTCTCCACAGTCCCCAGCCCAGGCTCAGTTCATTCTGCACACAGCAGCTGCTGTCTATCATTTAGATTGGACCAGATGATACTTGATGATACTTCAACCTTGCATTCTGTGATTCGATTCTGTGATCATTTCAAAGATCACTTCTGGGCACACAGAGATCTTGTCTGACTGAGGAATGTAAGGAGAAGAATGGGCCAGTGTGTCTGCACTATTCTTATAGTAGGACACTGCTACATGAAATCTAAAATCCTCTTTATCATCTTGTAAATCCATGCCTGGTTTCTCCTCATATGTCATCACAGAACTGGTATGCCAGATCAGATGCATACTAATGTTGTTTGGAAGTCATGGAAAAATGTAACAACTATTCAGGTTATAAGTTTCAGTGCCTATTTCTTTCTCATAGTTTTCCCAAGATACCTATTT
Organism: Strigops habroptila; assembly: GCF_004027225.2. NCBI lineage: Eukaryota > Metazoa > Chordata > Aves > Psittaciformes > Psittacidae > Strigops > Strigops habroptila. Next base: position 46,474,824 of record NC_046358.1, on the reverse strand, counting down.
CCTCAAATGGCTTCAGTCCCTCATTTGTTCTTCTATTCACTGCCAGAGAACAAAGTCAGTCTTTGTTTCTCAAAATAGGGTCATTATGTCAGGAAGTGACATACAAAAGTCTTTCAGATTTCATAAGTGATCCCAGATTCTGGTTTACTCATCAGCATTACAGACAGGAGCCTCAAAAATCAACAACTTTTTCCAGTAAGGTTCTAAATTCTAAAAGTACTCTGACTCTCAGAATATTTTTCTCCCAGAAGACAGACTGCAGCTACAGATGTTTCTAAACAACACAGTGAATTACACAGAGATAAGGAAATTAAAAGCATCTTGTTGAGAATTCCAGAAAGTTTTAAATTAATTTGAGCATCACATATTAAAATACCCAAAGCTCTGACTGGCACTCTATCTTTAAAGACCACAGTTGCTGTGTTATTTCTGCTGCTACTGGTCTTCTGAGTTTGTGCTTCTACTACATATTGTCCATTAATAGAACATGAAAATTAATTTAATTCCCTGAAGTAAGAGTTCAGAGATTATTTGTGACCAGAAGAAATAATTTTGATAATTCTATCCGATTTGGTATTTAATATAATCTGAGACCCTCCCTGAACTTGCTTCAGTTCGCGCTGTAGATCACATTGAAATAAATATCCAATCTTGCTTTGAAATGAGTTTCTATCAAAGCATTTAATATCGTTTCCTATAAACTAATTACTTTCACTGTTTACAGCCTGAAATCCTCTAACTGATATCAAGCCATTGCTGCTGAAATAGAAATTTTATTCAAAGTTTATTCTCCATGTGGCTCAGTATTACTGGAATGTAATCAGGTCACTATGTAAGATCTTTGTAGACCTGAACAGTCTGAGTTCTGATACTGTTGTAACATATGGTCCAACTTTCAACCACTTAAAAGATTTAATGGTTCTTCTCTGAATTCTGTAGAATTATTGTGTTCTTCTTCCTGGGAATACAAAGGTAAGATCAAAACCAACCTTCTAATTCTACAGGGGACTTAGCTCTTTATACATCTGCTAGTACTTATATTCAGCAGATTTCTTGCTATGATTTCAAATCTTCTCCTAAATCTTTACTTTTTAGGATATAGTCCTCTATCCTGTAAATTTTACTTACATTATTTAGTCTATATATATATATATAAAAAATCATACTTGGCTGTATTAATGATATACTAATAAAGTTTTCTAAGTGATTCATATTGCTTACACAGTGACCCATCTTCAACATTCACCACTTCTTTGACATTTCTGTATTTACTGCCTTTATTAGTTTAAATTATTTTCTTCTAGGGTATTACTAGTAAAATTTCAATCTTTAAAAATTTCTCAGTGACTTGGGAACCCAAATTCCTATATATGATCTAGATATAAAGGATGTTGAAAGTAGCTTAGGTGAACGATATTTTGGCTTCTAGAGGCTGAAGTTCTCTTCTAAACAGAACTTACGACTCCAAGAATTTTTTTTAAATGTTAACACATGCCTCAAAAATAGAGTAGTTTTTATTTCCCTCCAATAAGTACAGTTACAGATTCCCTCTGTTTTCAAATACAGGAAGATTTTCACAGTTTTCTGTCCTCTTTATTATTTGCTTTTTAGTGTCATGTTCTACTAATGTGATTCTATAAACGCTAATTCAGGAAGAAGTTCATGGTTGTGTTGAGGACAATTAGGAGAATGACACATTGTTGTGCATTAGCTTTGCACCTGTCACCTCTACAGCATAAAATTTTATTACCTGTCACACTATGTAGTTTCCTACTGGTACAGAAAATCCCCTGGGCCTTGCACTGGTCCCTTTCACAAGTTGTATTTTCCACCTCTGTTTTGACTCAGACATTTCTTTGTGTTTTCTGAATATGTGCATTAGATGAGATGACAACTTATCTGAAGTTGGCCCTAATGATTATCAAGAGTTGTGACAGATATTAAACATTTCTGCTTGAAAAGAAGAATATTTTTCTAGACAGGGCACAATGAAAGAGAAGACCTCCATGTCTGACTCACCTTCAAACTGTTACCCAGTGTCACTGGATTCATTAGGCTATGATCACATTTTATAACACCATCATTCTTTGAGCAGATCTGGAACTGAAGTCACTTTAGCAAAAACTAATATTGTGACATTTGATTTATAGCCTTTTCTCTGACAAGCCTTTTCTTGCAGTAATTTGTTAAATAATACAACTACTACTAAAAGTTCTGTTCACAGCATATTTGATCGTACCCAAGTTGGAGATTAAACTGGTGTTTGGAGAGGCTCGGATTCTGTGGCTGCATTCTGCCTATAACTCACTCATATGATAATACATGTCAAGTTGATATTGCATGAGAAATGTTAGTTAGAGCAGTTTCTCTGCTCTTCTGCCTCCAGTCCAGATGTGCCATCTGAATTATAATACTAGTAATTACATGCAACCCACACAGGTACACAAGACTTAAATCTCTTTTTGAATGCAAAACACAAAATTCAAGCAGACTAAATCCTTGAATCAGATCGTAGTATCTCTTCCAAAATATGGAAAGACTATTTGAAAGCCTGTATTTTAGGGATATCATACAACAATGCTGTCACAATAGCAAGGGTGATTTTTAATAAGTTTACCTGTCACTTAGGAGCTCTATTTTGTCAAACAATATTGTCAAACAATATGTGATAAGAGACGTATATAAATGAGAGACTAATCAATTTTAATGTGGAAAAGCTCTCATATGCTGCTGATTTTATAACTATTCTGATAAATTTTAAAGCAACTGAGCAGATAAAGATGCGAATTTCCTAAATTTTTCTCCTACAGGGAGAGAGATATTCTTTCTCTCTCTCCATTGTGTAATCACAGGCTCATAAATGAAAATGCATCTGGAATCAGCTAATGTTATACTTGTCTCAGAGAAGAACGATAAAGGAACTAGAAAATAGAGAAAAGAATGCAGAGAAGGGGAAAATGCACTCATGTAAACAAAGGTAAAACTAAAGGAAATTGAATTCATTACATATGTGATCAAAATTCTTTAGGAAGTTTAATAGAAGAGCCTCTCATAGAAGGAAAACTGTCAAAATGGAAGATGGCTTTTTAAAACAGAGGTCCATGCTGTAGCAGATTTTGCTAGGGCTAAAGTTTAGAGCTTTAAATAAACAGTGGATACAAAGAACAACACAAATGAAATAATCAGACACGAAAATATCCTGATAATTAAGTTAATGGTTCTACAGATCAGATCAGAGATGTAACTCTTGTTTTATCAACGTTTTCCAAAGAACCAAATAATTTCATAGACTACAAGCAAAGGAAATTAAATTAGAAGCCTTTCTAACTTGGTCTTGTTATACGAGACAACATTCAAAAGTACATTGGAATACCAGTTTTAACTGCCCAATTGTTTTTGCAATTTTTTGACAATTCATTCAGCTATTCACACAAAGATGAAAGACACAATAGTAAGAACAACATCAGAAGGGTTCTTCCTTTTTTTGTTTTCGCATTTGTTTTTTGGAGTAGTTTTAGAATTGAAGTATCTTCCATTTCTACTCAGAGATGTGTGCTTTTCAAACAGCTCACTTTTTATGTGCTAAGAACACAAATAGAGAAAATCTTGGCTTCTAGCCAGACGTAGCTTCAGCTATATCACATTTTCCAGGTTTGTTCTTTTTTCCTATTGCTTGCTTCTAGGATTTTAATTGTAGATCTTATCTATGTGTTTTGAACTTGCTGTTTTCATTTTGAATATTGACTAATGTATACAATTTATGAGAATGGAAACAAACAATGACAATCTCAGAAACTGTTAAAATGCTGGAAAAACAAAGAAATTGATTTCAATTGAAAATACAAATATTGGCTAAAGCGAGACTTGAGTGGCCAGTTCAAAATGTAACTTCACATATGATTAGTAAGCTAAGGTATTTTTAAAGTGTTCCTAACTACTCTGCAGACACTCACAGACATTCCACGTGCTTCCCCATCCTTTCATGTTCTCTGTTGGAATGTGTTTACATCTATCACAATTCCAGGCTATGAAGCAGCTGCACAAGCTATTTTCTTATCTAAACACCTGTGATTGATTCATACGCTGAACTGAAATATAGGAATACTTACCTCTAAGTTTGTCTCTGCAAGTACTACTCTAAAACACTTTGAGTATTAGCTCTGTAAATATGACTGACAGAATTTCCATGCTTGTTAAGAAATTTGACTGGTTACAGCAATAATACTGCTCAACTGCACTCCCTATTTTCTGCTTTCTCAAACTCTTATGGTACACAGCGACACTCCCAGTAAAATGAAGTAAAAATTTACTCAATTTAAACTGTATAAGCAAAAAGAAACAGGAAAAAAAAAAAAGAATGTAACACCCAAGTGTGAAATATGGCAATGAAGAAATACCTTACAGTGATACCTTCAAAGAAAAAATTACAAATTGTTAATTTTCCCTTCTGAGAAGTATTGTTTGCCAGTTATTTTTACTACATCTATTTTTACTACAGGTATTGCAGGCACATAAAATCTTTCTCTTTTTCACTCTTTAGATACATACTATACATACAAAATAAACTGCACATATACATGAGCACAAACACACACACATAATCTATGGTTTAATTCTAGTGAACCATGTAACAGATACTGAAGGCTTGTTCACCTTTTCTATAAACATGCTAACTAAAATGTCAAAATTGTACCCTTTGTAAGATCTTTCTGGTAAGTCTCTTGCATTTGTTCAACATTCGCTTAGTAGCTTTATTACACAATGAAATAATATCATACTTATTATCAACCTAATTGACATAATCAGATTTTCCTTTTGACTGAAACAGAATTGCAGATGTATTTGTTGTAAAGGAGACTGTGGTTGTTTAGCCTGGAGTAAAGAAGGCTCAGGGGAGACCTTATCACTATCTATAGTTACCTTCAGGAGGTTGTAGTGAGGGAGGTGTTGGTCTCTTTTCCCAAGTAGCAAGTGATATGATGAGAGGAAATGGCTTCAAATTGTGTGAGGGGAGTTTAGTTTGGATATTAGGAAAAATTTCTGCACTGAAAGGGTTTGTCAAGCATTGGAACAGGCTGCCCAGGGAAGTAGTTGAGTTGCCATCCCTGGAAATATTTTAAAGGCTCATAAACGTGGCACTTGGGGACATGGTTTAGTGGTGGACTTGGTAGTGCTCAGTTAACCATTGAACTCGATGATCTTTAAGTTCTTATCGAACCTAAATGATTCTATGATCCTATGACTCTAAAATTATTTGCTATTTATTACTGAAAGCCTTCAAGATTATTTATCTTCACAGACACTCCATGCCTAGGAGGTCACAGAAAAAATTCCTGAAGGCAATGGAACACAGTCGTATTTTTGCACAATGATCTTCAACTCTGGTTGACTTTATAGCAAATTTGAGACTATAACTATTTGGTTAGGACAAGGCCATAAAGAATAAACAATCTTTACATTCTCATGAACAGTCTCATGAGCTTAGACTCTGTTCTCATAAAATCACCACCTGAAACTAGAAATATCCATGGGCAGGAAGTTTTTGATATTTACTGCTATTTGCAATAACAATGGAGTTTTGCCAGGCCAGAGTAGCAATAAGGATGCCTGGATGCAGTCAGTGAAAGTATTCAGGAGGGTTTGCTTTCCCTGAGAACACAAAAACCGCTGTAATTGCTGTGTGTCACATTCCCTACATGAACACTTCAAATACAACTGCATGTCCTGGAGCCACCATTCAGCTTTGTTCACTATTGTAAAACCACTCAGCGGTTGGCCCATTCATGTATTTTCTGTCAAGCCAGTGATGTTTTGTATTGAATCCTGCACAAGGGAAGACTGGTTTTGAAATGAGCTGTTCCCTAGCAGTAACCTTGTCTCCCTGCTTGGGAATTTTGTCATCAATCAATGTGAAAAGTGGATGCTGAAATTCACTATTTCCCTTTTTTTTTTTTTTTTTTCCTTTCTGATCTGGCCTGACTTTTAATTACCTACAAGGAATACCCCTTTCCTCAAAGAGGTAGAGGGGAACTTGAACAACTCCCCATCAAACCAAGTCTGTCAGTTGGTTTGATACCCAAAATGAGAAACAAGAAAGCCTGTTCAAAGCCTTTGGGGCACAATAAATTGAGGAAATACATTATGCTGAGAAACTCGAGGCATGGATGACAGGCACTGCACAGCCTTACAAAGGACAAAAGACTGAACACTTCAATCACTTATCGTAGAGCTCTCGACAGGAGATGTTACTTTGCTACCACTTGGAAACAAGGAGCAATCACTGTCAGATGAACGGAAAGACTGATCATAGGTACTACTCTGTGGCAATCAAAGTAGAGACCATTAAAGGAAAAAAAATATTACTCTTTTAAATTCTTTGATATATTTCCGGAAATGTTGAGCAACATCCAGCGGTGGGGCCTTCCCTAAAAGACAGTTATTCATCATCTGACAAAATTTTGTACTCTAAATTAATTTTGTCATGGAAAATAAACCCTGAGAAGAACTCCTTCTCCCTTTACTGGATCAGAAAAAAGTATAGTTGCTGTAGAAATGTCTCCTTTTGCATTTTTAAGTACGGTGCTTGTAATGATAGTGCAGCAATAAATACAATTTGCACAGTAATAGATGTTTCAACAAACAGAAAGCAGAACAAGATAAACACCATTCAATAAAAAAATTATCAAATGATCCCTCTTAATATTAGAATAGACATTTATTTCTCTAATGAAAGGGGTAAAACATCTTCTTCAAGATGTACTCTGTCACAACACTGTCACACTTGCAACAAGTGACATTTTCTCTGTCATTTCTTTTTTCCACGGATGCCATAAAGTGCACCACATAAATATGAACTGACAACTTTACTAACATGTGGTACTTACTTATCCCCCACAATTCCCAAGTTGATTGTTGGATAGCCATGTTCTTGGATTGTAGCTAGGAGAGTTGAACGGTTACTGTCCCGAATTTTTCCTGGCAAGAGGTCATCTTCAGGATTCAGTAGCTATAAAACCAGAAACACTTTCAGTCAGTCTCCTTGCAATACTTTGCACAAGTAAGAATTTTCTTCTTCATATGGGACAGAATATTAGACACCTATAACAAAATATATACGTAAAGTGATTTAGTGAATTTAATTTAGTAAGATATATGCTTGTTTAGTCCAATCCTCCATGTTGCTTAGTTTGTTTCTATTGGTCCAAGCCTGCAAAATCTTCTTTCTTCTTGCTAGTACCTGGCTTCTAATCTCAAACATTAGAAATCAAACTACAAACTTTAAGTTTCCATGTTATTGTTTCTATTTAAATGCTTCTAAAGGAACCTCATTGATATTGATAACCAGATTTACAGGTATTAAAAGCAATTTTGAAGTTCCTTGTTTACTTACCAATAAAAATGTTTTTTAAATACAACAATCTGTATTGGAATAATAGACAGAAGCTTAAATATTGGTTCTTATACCAATTACTGAATTGGATTAAAATCTTTCTCTCAATATAGTATCATAGCAATTGCCTTACATGCGTCCTGTATTGTGGAAATTAAACTACAAAACATACATATGTAAACATGTTCTACATATAATAGGAATTTTTTTGTAGGACACAGAAGGACAACACAATATTGTCAGGAGGTAAATAACAATAAAAATGCCTATGTGAAAATTACAGCAATAGTAATAGGTAGTAAGGTCAGAATAACCAAAAGTGGAGCATGGCTACATTTTGATGCTTTGGCTAGCAGTCCTATTTCTGTGAAGATTTCCATAGGATGTTTAAGAAACCTACCATGTAGGGTTGGAACTAGACGATCTTAAGGTCCTTTCCAACCCTAACTATTATATGATTCTACGATCTTTTTTAACACAAGATACAAAAGAGAGTGCCCACATCAGTAATTGACCCTTTAATGACATGCAAGAATCATCAGTCATAGAGAAGATACTATTCAGAAAATCATCACCTGCTATCCTTGTAGCTCTTTGCATTTGTTCTTCAATTAGCAATATGTTTCCTGCACGACACATCCTATTTATGTTATGAAATCTGGAAAGATTCTGATCCAGCAAGGCTGGCCTCTGTCACCCACAGTACCCAGTAGTCACAAAGTAACCTTCACTAGGGTTGTGGAAGTTGTAAGGACACTGCCAGATGACAAAATGCAACGTATTAAAAGTGTCCAAAGTCTTTCAAAATTCAACCTATTCAAGCTGTATGGGAATACAGCTATTGGGTTTATGTTTGTGTCTGAATTTCAAAATGTTTGACTCACAAGAGAGTCAAAATTATAGGTCAAACTTCATGCCATCTTTAAACTTCAAACTGACTTTAACTCAACCCACAAGTTCTTTTGCTTTTGTTCTTCCTGTTCTCTCTCTGTCCTGCTGCTGGAAAGAATGAGTGCGCATAGTTGCTGGCCAGAGTCAACTCACACATATACAAAATTACTAAATTAAGTTAATCTTGAATCTGATTTTTCTGATGTAGTTAAAAGAAAGCAATTAGAAAGCTGGTCTGCACTCCTACCAATTGCAGATTATCTGGATTTCAAAATGTGCTATTATTAAAATATTAAGGCACAATGCTACAAGCAGGCATTTGGCAGTACTATTGAGTTTTTAAAGACAGGTTAGCTGCCATTTGCACTATGGATACAGAGGCGTGCTGCTCAAAAGAAATTATTCTTCCAGTCATGACTGGCAGTACAAATTACCTCTCTGACTACCCCACAGGTCCTCCCTTCCTGGCAGGAGAAAGCAGCTGGCACATGGCTGGATACAGTACTGAAATTTTGGCAAAGACAGTGTGTGAGACTTGTAAGAGACCATTGAGGGAAAAAGCGATGGCACAAGCACAACAGGCACAAGCAGCCTATTATGGATTGATCACTCATTAAAATACCTCATGTCAGCACAAGTTGCAGCTCAAAAAGCGAGCCTACTTGGGAAGAGGGTGGAAGCCACCATCCAAAACACTGTCCAAAGGAAGATACAGTAATTCAGACCTTCATCTAAACATACTTTTCTTACCTCGTTCCCTGTTGACATGACTGCAACCACTGGAAACTTGTTAACTTCTACTTCAGTTACTCCAACAGTTGCTAAGAGACCAATCTCAGATGGACCCATGTGGGTTCCTTTAGCCAGCACACATTCACCTCTTTTAATGTCATGTCCTATAGGTCTGAGCGCAGAGAAAAATGAAAGAAAACCAGAATGAGATTGAAAGTATATTTCCTTGATTGGTCCTCCTTCAGGTAAGGAGTGTCCAGGGATGCTCATTAGTCAGATTGTCAAAATGTCAGTACTACTTATGGTTAAAAAATTACTATAAAAATCACCAGCCCTTCAATTCCCTACAGAGATATTTTACTGTTTATGAAGTAGGCTGTTACAGACCTGATATCTTGGCCTGGTCGAGCCTGCACCAGGATTCGAACCTCTAGTTCTTCAGTGCCCTACAAAAACAAGGAGATCAAATACGGTCAGCTGGGTTATTCAAAGAAGATTAATCATCTTCAATTTCTCAGAAGTCTACACAGCTTATGGTACTCATTACACTGAGACCGCATGGTTTAAGCATCATCACTGTTCTCCTGACCCATGTGTCAAGATCGTAATACAATGTGTGCTAAAATGGAACTGCTTTCTAAGAAATTCTCTCTTTGATGAGCTCACCAGCATTGAATATATAGTTTTACCTTCCTTTCTTTAATGATCTCTGTGCTTATTTATCTTTCTTATATTATGTCCTATGTTTATCTGTTGATCTGGTATATCAAGCGGATTATTTCTATTCCTCTCAGCCAACTCTATGTGCTCAAACAATTTCAAAGATGCCATTTCAAAAAGATGGTTATTCTGACAGGCAATATACCACTACATCTGCAGAAAGACAGGAAGATGCTATACGCACTAGCTGTTTCAGGATTTTCATGTCAATTCCTGCAGTGGAAACACCCACTTAAGAGCTTTGTACAAATCAGAATGAGGCTGATTTGGCCATTTTTTCATGGGGTTAAACCACAACAAGAGAGAGTGGCCTTAAAAGTCTGATGTCTACTTTAATATTTGTGTTTACTTCTTCAGAATTTCAATGGTTTGTTGGCTCATTCAATGCAAATAAATGCCAATAAATGGCACATGACCTATACTGTCAATATTTGATTTATATGACCTGCAAGTGGGTGGTTGATATGTACACTCAGCCTCGACTGCTAGTCTGTCTGTAGCACTAAAACTACAGTTGCTTACACTGGAACAGATTTTGTTTTTACATTATCGTGTAGTGCTTCATACTTACAGTACCTCAAAGTTATAAATCGGACACTAATATTATAAGACAAACAGCCACGTCATTGTCACTTGGAATTTTTACAGGAATGATAGTGTTGCATAGGATATTGGAAGATGTCTGAGTTCAAACTAAGTGCTTTAAACTAAAGGCTCCAAAGTTAAAGGTAATGAATGTGTCGTTACATTCAGATTGTGATTCTGTTTACTTACTGTAGTTAATGAATGCATTGTTATGTTCAGATTGTGATTCTGTTTTCTTACTGTGACAATGGATAAATCAAAACCAGGAAATTTACAAAAACATCAACCCTGAAAAATCTTATTTCTTACTTTATCACAGCATTTTCAAAATATGCTTTAAATGCAAATTCTGTTTCTTTTATACTTGCTCCTCTTGTTTAAGAGAAGAGAGTATTTTTGGCTGCTAATATCCAAAACGGCTGTGCTGATGCCCAGGATGTCCTTTTATTTCCCTTATTCACATCTGAAGCTCTAAAAGACGCTTTAGCTTGTGATGAAAATCTGGGGCAACAGTTAGCCTAAGTATTATTTAATTTTTACAACTCTGGGGGTGGTTGGCCAGTCATGAAGATCCAAATTTTCCATATTTTGGATAACATTTAAAGATAGCTAGGAAGTTTCTAGGGAATCAAGAGGATACATTTGATTAATAAAGAAGGTCCTATTTAAGACTCCTGGATTAGAGGGAACAAGGGGAAAAAAAGGCTTTTTGGGAATTTTGTAATCCCAGGTTTAAAAAGCACAGTGGGAAGTGACTGTGGACAACATGGTGACATGCGGAGATTATTATTTATGAAACTGATGGATATCCTAGAAAGCTTTAGGAATACAAGAGAATTAAAGGTGGCTAGTGGTAAGGCTTGCAGGGAGGTATGGCATCTTCCATTTGGTGTGTATCAGGCAGCATTCTTCTTGCTGTGTATTAATATATTTTAAACTATGTCTTTGTACTTTGATGGTTGTTAACAGCCAGCATCCATGCTGATATACTGATGCTCAATCTTGATCTAGGATCTAACTATTGCTTTGGTTGATCACATTGGGCTCCTTTGTCCTACAAGGTGACATAAAAGCTCAAAATGAAAAGGATGTAGACATGTTTTTGCAGGGATCTTTCTTAATGATTGTGCATTTAGAAAGCTTATGAAAATTTACCTTCCTGCTGGATAGATGCAATTCCTTTCGGACCTGTGACTTCTACAATCATTTGGGGAATGCTTGCTATGATATTTAAGTACTGCTACTGCAATTAGAGGTCAAGGAGCTCCTTTAAAAAGTACTCTCTGTCTTTTCAGAAGAACATTTTTCAGATGTTCAAGATTTCATTTTAGTTAAATCCCAGCCCTGAAGGAGTTCTTAACACTAAAAAGAAAAATATTCTTCAAATATGTAGCCACCTAGGCATGAAAAAGGAAAGAAAAATAACTTAATATTGAAACTATACTAATTATTTATGTACAGGATTAGTAGAGTGGCATATTCAAGGACAAGTAGAAACTGAAGGGTACTATCTCACACTTACAGGCAGGACAAGGAAGCTGAAGGTGGCTGACCATTTGCTTAAAAACCTCAGTTTAAGTGAATAACCAAATAATCTGTTCTCATGTGCACAGGAGAACACGGACAGAAAAAGTAGAATTCAGGAAGACAGTCATCCAAAGAAGAAGTAGAAAATATCAGGTTATGGTGCATGTTGCTCTGCAGCATGATAGTCCTCTCATGATGAGGTGGGCAATGGCCACAGAAAACTTGCTCAGTAAGGCTAACGGAATGATTTACAAGCACTGAAGGCAATAGCGTATTTTACAGGAAGATATAATCTACACGTACGCATCTGTAACCTCAAAGCAGGACTGACTCTGTCAGGAAGAAGGCCAGCCTAGACAGCTTGCTGACCTCAGATGTAAAAATCTATGCATTTACGGTAATAAGGCATAAGAAAGGATCATGAGAGTATGTTTCAGTTTTTGCTGTCTTCATCAGCTTTGAACACTAGAATTCATCTGCTTACACCCCAGCTGCAATCGCAATGCTAGCATAGAGCTATGGTGAAGTGGAACAGCTTGTCAGAACAGCAGCAGAAGAGCAAAAGCTGATTTGAGCAGCGAACCACGCACACGCTTAATTCCAAAACTGAACTTGGAAGTTGTGTCAAAAAGAGACTAACTTCTTGCCTTAAAATCTGTCAGATGATGGAAAACATGACAATGGTATCCTGAAATCACAGCTAGGTAAGGTAATCATTCAGAAGGAATTCTCTAAACATGAAGTCTAAGATGGACCTGTTTGGGATGAAGTTGTCTACAAATAGCTCTTTTACTTCATCAGAAAACCCCATTTTACCTTAAGACAACTGTGCGTACAGTATTAGTATTGTAGTACTCATTTTTAATGTGGTATTTTGCAGCATCCATAAGATTGAGTGCAATATGACTTATAGGTATACTGGAAAATCTGTCCGAGCTAAACAAAGTTAAGACTGCGTTCTGAGGGAATATGCACCTTATCCATTTGCTTGCTTTCAGAGGTCTCAAATACAGTAATTTTCTCATATTAAAGGAACACAGACGTATACTGAAGAAACTTTAATAAAAATTGGGGGGCACTTACTTCCCCTCTTACATAATAAAACCTCTTATTTTAAACATATGCATTTATTGTAAGGTATGTGCACACGACACATTCTCCAAAATCCACCAAATTCACCCTTGCTGAAATGAGACCAACTCTGATAAAACAGAACCATCTTCATAGCATAGTTCAAAATAATCCAAGTTATCCCATAGATTTTGCAGACTTAAACCAGTTCACTTTCCCACAGAAAATCATATTCAGTTTTAATTATATCAGCAGTAATGCTGCAATGTAATATTTCAAAGTACAATTCTGGAATCAACATGTATTTTAAGAAAATTTTTCCCTTTCTTACTTGGTGAGTTTAGAGGAACTTTAAAAGTCCTTATCTTGCTGAGTTTCAGGATGATGCTGAAATATAAAAAAGATTGCTCTACTGCTAAATGTAGACTCAGCAGAAAAGAAGGAAATACGTCTGATTGCCATTACTCTGTATTTTAAAATGCAATTACACTAGGCACACAAATTGGACTGTAGTTATGGATCTCCAGGAGGCATATGACTTTCACTCAAATCATGCTCCCAAATACTTTGGTGTCAGCATTCAACAACTGTGATGAAAAATCAACGTCAAGACAGGTAGGTCTGTGATACTGTTGCCACAGCCTGAAAAAGTGAGTAGAATTGCCACTAGGAACTGATGTGAAATTCCTCAGATTTCTGAGATGAACAGAAGAGCTTTTCTGCAGGACTGTATTTACAGGATTATATCATGAGCCATTTTCCATTGCACACAAAAGAAAAATGATTTTTAACTTGTGACTCACATCATCTGATTCCCTGATGAGCTCTGTATCTTCCACTTGCACCACCGCATCAGCACCACATGGAATTGGAGCACCAGTTGTAACGCGCATTACTTGACCAGGCATCACAGTCTGAGTTGGCTGAAAAATGAAAAACCCCCAAAAATCTCAAATCATTTGAACTTTATGAAAGTAATCTGAAAGACTAAAGTTCTTAGTTCTGGTGTGGCTCTGGATATACTGCTAGTGACATCAACAGGTATAAACTTTAATGTATTTAAAGATCATTAGGTCATTTCTTCAGATCTGACTTTTATATCGTCAGATATTAGGTGGCTTCACATTTTTCCCCTTTCTATCACAAGAACAACTTTCATAAGCAGCAATATACTGGTACTCTGGTTGGCTCAGAAAAATAACTGGCTCAGAAATATAACAAGTGGTGACCTTCTAGAAACTTACATGAGCTAAATCGAAGTAGTTCTCTGTACATAAATATTTTGCAGAGTAGTCTGGTCCTCAGGGTTGAAATTTCTTTGCTTTGATTTGGTTGCATTTTCGTTCTGTTTTGTTTTACCAGCACACTATATGTAAAACCCCAGCAGCTTATAAGTAATGTAACCAGCTGCTTCATTTTGAAGCAGATTTCCTCCTACTGAGGGACAGCTCAACATCAGTTGACACAGAATATCTATCTTTGTAAGGTTGACTTTAGCAAAGCCGAAAATTGATAGTATTCTATAATTATGTAAAGTCACAGTACATTACAAAGTTTCAGCATAAGTAATACAAAGAACAGAAAAATATCAGAACATGATAAGACAAATGACACGGTTTTAATAGAATTCTCACCAGGCAGCATATTTTAATACACATTTTTCAAAATCCAGAGTAAAATTTGGCCAGATTTGATCATAAGAACTTAAGAAATATATACCTAAAAGAAAATCTTTCTAAAAAAGAAGATGATTGAGATTTCATTGCTGGAATACGAATGCTTGCTCCCTGCAGCACTTTGGTAAGCTCAACTTATTTAGGCATTACTGTTACTAGTAAACATGTGCTACACACAGATCTACACAGCTGTGATCAGACCAACATATTCTGTACATGTCACATGTATACTTCATGTGCAGATTGACTCTCTATTCCATATGCAGCACTGGAGTTTGTCCAGGACTTCTCAGACTGCAATTAGCACATATCTGATAGCAACCCATGGACCTGCAGTACTGCCTGCAGTCATTTACTCCATGACTTGTGACAGGAGGCTGTTAGACATTTGCAAATTCTAGACCAGTGACCAACATTTCAGCTGCACAAAGCTGTGATTGCCTTTCCCATTCTTCTACTCCATTTTAGCACTGTCATAACGTCTGAAATACGAGTATTACTTTGAAATGTGTGTATTTCAAAAGCTGGTCACTGGGACAGAAGCCCCAGGGTAAGGAGACCCAGGGAGAGATTAGAAATGGTTTGTATCTATCTGCTTTACCACAGTATCACAGTGACCTATGCATCCCAAGAAAGAACTGAGCCTTGAGCTGATTGAATCTTGACCCTTTTCTGTGGGTAACAGAAATGTAACATCCTTTGGGAAGAACCGAAATAAAATCCTAACTAAAAAAAAAAAAAAAAAAAAAAAATTCACATTTGCCATATGTCACGGTCAGTGTGCAAAAGCAAGATTCATGTTATCCTAAAGTAGGCATCTAAACCAGATGACACTAAAATAATACTTTTTTAAAAAACAGTACTTACTTCTCACCACAGACTATGCAAGGAGCTGTGGATGAACAGCTGAAATACTGCCAATAACTGAAGACACTTAAAAGCGAAAATAAGATAATCTTGTCTAGTGTGTTTTGATTTTTATGGAAAACAAAAATAATTGCAAAAGGCAAATCTTATGCCTTGGATTATGGGAGCTCTTTTGCATATTGTTGTAGGTAAAAATTGTTTTGGACTTACTAACATATTGATGACATTAGTGACAATTTTCAGTGTATATTGTATAAAAATATTCTCCCATTTAAAATGCATTTTTTGGGCCTCAAGAACCACAAGGAATACAAAATGTTGACAATTCTGCCAGAAATCAGTGCCTATGGTGATAAAATGCACTGCAACTACTCATGCTCTTGGAGTTTATTACTAGATGAGTTAATTTTTTTGAGATGTAATGATGTGAAACATTTAAACAAATTTACGATACAGTAAGAGCTGCTTTTAGAACTGGTTGTGTTGCTCATATATTTAATTTCCTTTTTTTTCCTTTGAGAATTTGATCAGATTAACTTTATGAACAAAAGTCAACCATCAGATTTGTGTGTGAATCTCCAGGGCTGTGTTCTTTTGTGCTAGAGACTATGAAGATAAATAAATGATCGCTTCTCAGAAAGCATATTAATGTATAATAATTTCACAGAAGCTCTTTTAAAGGCCTCTGAGATCTCACACTTACCTGGAATATGGCACTATTGGGTTCTGTCTTTTGCCTTCATCACCGATAATCTATTTAATCTCAGCCACTGAATAAAAACCAGAAATAATCTACTGAGCACAGCCCCCATCTGACATTTTCTCTTGCACATATTACACCTCTCCTGTGTGATTTCCACTGACCCATGCTCCTTTCTGTAAAAAGACCCAAGTTAATAGAATGTCTGTTTCCATCCTATATTACATCTGATTAGTCACAGTGGCTCTTACAAACATCTTTAGAAAGTCTTCCATGAAATGCTAAACTCCAGCTACGTAAGTCTTTAGGAAGACAACCACTGCTCCCTGTGGTTGAGTTTTTCACACAGAGGCCACGTGGATGGCTCATGAGTAGTACTCTCAAATGTGCCCTAGCCTCCCCAAAGCAGGACTGTGTCTGAAAGGTTTCCTCAATACAAAATAAAAAGTGGTTGTTAACATAAACACAGCCACCTGGAAATGGAAATCAGAAAATAATACACAATTTACGAATTGATACAGAAATGTGCAACTTGGCTATACGACCTCTCTGCAATTCTCAGTCCCATCTTCTTCCTCTCTACGTAGCATTTACATAACCTTTTTCCCTACAGGAGGAGCCAAATCTAAACCCATTTTGAACTCCCTGCTGTGAATCATTCTGTTAATTGGTCTGTAACATGAAAAGCAGAATGTTGCTGCTGAGAGTGACTGAAGGATGAAATGAGACTGAGGAGCCTTCCAAGGCTATAAATAATTTCTTGGGAAGGAGAGGAACCTGAAGATGTGTTGGCTCAAGAAAAAAATGTTGACCAATTATTCAGAGGTCAACAGCCTCATTTTCCTAACTTGCCGATGGTATTTTCAGAATTATTCTCTCTCTGCAAGCCTCCTCCCACCCAGTTTTTGTTCCTTGCCAGAGAGGCTTCCTATTCCCAGTAATCTGAGAGGACAGACTGTCCCTGTAGAGAACCGTTTGTGAACTTCTGAATTTTGTAGGAGGGAAGCAAGCTCCCATTTGCCCTTTTATCCTTTGTCCAAACCTGCTGAACTCATTAGGATTTGAAACCCTTTAGGCCTGTGGGCAGTCTTCCCCATTAAGCACAGCTTCAAAAGTCCTGTTTTTCAGCACCAGTGTGCTGTTATATTTTCTAACTAGCAAAATGATAATATTGATGACAGCTGAATAATGATAGGAGTGATAATTCAGCAGGTTACTCTGTTGGTTCTTGCTATTTTATAGTGACCATGAAGAGGGCTGTTGAAATAGTTGTCAGCCTTTTCAATTCCGGACTAATGCTTGGAAATGCAGATAGAAGGGCTAAAAATCCAAGGCAGGTGAAAAACCTGCAAAATTCATTAGTCTACTTTTTTTTGGCATTTAAAGTAATTTTACGTATTTTGTATAACATATTAATTAATCTAAGTTCACATGAATATCAGTATTGAGAAGATGTCTATTATACCAAAGTATAATTCATGATGATGGATGGGAACTACAGCAAGAATAATTTTCACAGTTCTGTGTATCTATTACGATTAGCCAAAATAAATTCTAATATACAGTTAGAGGCAGTTCAACTCCATTTTTTAAAAAATTGAATAATCCTGTAACTGTTAGTACTTCTAAAACCTGAAACAACTTTTAAAATACATCTATTTTACTTGGACTTTTTTGTTTAATAGTCAAAATAGCCACACTATAAAATCCTCATTAAAACTGACCAATCCTTTGTTTTGCCTGTTATTTATTCCCTTTCTCCACCATTTCATATACAATATACACGATTATAAACTGGGACTTGAAATAGTGGAGAAACATTTTGGACTAACTCATGCTCTCCTGAACAGAAGATAGCATGTATAATTAAATTGACAGAATAATAAAAGTGGCTGAACATAACTGCTATTTTTTTTCCATTCCCTCAGTATTAATACAGCAATTTAATGAAATGTACTCTTGAGTTTGAAAGCAAATCACGAATTGTGTTTATTCATGAGTATTTATATAGCACAGCAGGTCATGAATGGATGCTGCCTCAACTTGCTCTTAAACTCAATCCATGTATGTACTAGGGTGCACAAACACCCTTCATTTAACAAGCAAAAAACCCCAAAGCAATACCACAAACCTGGCTCCTGACTGGCTTCCAAAAGTTTGTTCTGATAATTACCTTTCTTTAAAGGCTTCATACAGAATTCTTACACTTTGTTTTGCAGGGATCAGTGTGAAGTATACGAGCATCTTCTGGAAACAGTTATTGGGATGATGCCCCTTTAAAAATCTGCCAGCAATAAGGGGTTAAATAATGCTTTTCCCTGTGTATGAATTGTAATGCCACTAGAAACCTTATGTCCTCTAACATTGCAGTAGGGCAAAAAATTACTGTATACACTCCTATCAGACATGTCAGCGCAATGCTCAGAAGTATTTTGGGATATCCTTGTTAGTTGCTTATGTAACCGTACTACCTCCCTTTCTATCATCATGTCCCAAGGCACATAGCAGGAGGGTACAGCTGTGTCCTACTTCATGCCACCTCCAAGAATACTGAGTTATTGGAGCTCTAGCAAGGCTTGTAAAAACTACTAAGCAGTATCTTATGAAAGAAAAGTACATTAAAAAAAAAAAAAAAAAAAAAAAAAAAAATTGTGCTCACCTGCTCACCAGCCTGGGATTCCCCTATGATGAATCGATCTCCTGGGCCATCAGCAGCTGTTAAGGTGGACAATACAAATGGTAAAGGCTGAACCAAACAAGCGATGGCATTAGAAATTAAGAGCAGAAGAACCAAAGAATGATCTAAGACTCAGTTCTTCAGTGTCAGCATGAACATTTCAAATGCAAACATTTGCAAGCAATTCACATTTTAGGTCCTTTTAAGTTGTGCTTATTCTTTCGAAAATTACAGGTTCTATAATACTTTTAACTGAACATTTCTGGGCAATAAGGGATCAAGTAAAAGGTGATTAGGAGGTATTACATTAATAACAAATAATTAAGAGAGCTCATGAGATTATTTTTATAAACATGACCACCAGGAACAAATCTTTTTCTTTGTGAAACTAGCACAGGGGTATCAATATTTTGTAAATACTGATATTTCAGAGATTCTGTCTCTGCCTTTGGAGGAAAATGTGGACAAGTGCAATGGTGACAGACTGCGTAGATGACCTTACAGGTTTGGCATTTTCTGAAAAGCAATAGGGCTTAAGACAGTGCAACTTGGACTGCCACATTAGAAGTCTTGAGTTGTGCTTCTTTTTGTAATGTTAGGAGTTAGCACCGAACTAGTTACCTTACACCCTTCACTGAAGCCATTCTGAAAATTAAAAGTCAGATTTAACAAACTGAAAGTCTCCAGGACTTCTAATTTAGCCAAATCTGTACTTTTACAGGAACAACAAAGGCACCATTATTAACAAAGTTCAAGCTTCTGCCTGCCTCTTTTGGCAAATTGCACTAGTGGTATTACATGCTTTTTACCATGGTGCAAAGCATGTACAGAGCACAAGCAACTTCCCTGTCCAAGGACAGCAGGCATGCTGCCAAGAGTGTTCGGACAAACTGGGTACATATGATCATATTTAAATATGTCTTTTTATTAATTTTAAATCTGAAAATGTCAAAAGTTGATTTTCCAGAGATGAAGTCTAATCAGTGACAACCTTTACCTTAGTATATTCTGTTTTATTTCAAAAGCCCTGAATATACAGTCAGATAACCTTATTGTATTGAGAAGAATTGCTTTCAGGAATCATAGAATAGTTAGGGTTGGAAAGGACCTTAAGATCATCTAGTTCCAATCCCCCTGACATGGGCAGAGACATCTCACACTAGACCATGTCACCCAAGACTGTCCAGCCTGGCCTTGAACACTGCCAGGGATGGAGCATTTACCACTTCTTTGGGCAGCTTGCCTCACCACCCTCACAGTAAAGAACTTCTTCCTTACAACTAACCTAAACTTCCTCTCTCTAAGTCTGAATCTATTATCCCTTGTCCTGTCACTGCAGTCCCTGACGAAAAGTCCCTCTCTGACATGCTTGTAGGCCCCCTTCAGATACTGGAAGGCTGCTATGAGGTCTCCACACAGCTTCTCTTCTCCAGGCTGAACAGCCCCAACTTTCTCAGCCTGTCTTCATACGAGAGGTGCTCCAGCCCCCTTATCATCCTTGTGGCCCTCCTCTGGACTAGCTCCAACAGCTCCATGTCCTTCTTATGTTGAGGACAGCAGAACTGCCCGTTCAGTCTATATAACAATTTATCATATTCATACTCATACATCAGCTGCAACTCTGCAGATGAGGATCTCTGGTACTTAGTCAAGTTTTAACTTAAATTTAAAACCCTGCCAAACAGCCTAATCTATGAGCTTTAGAATAAACCCTAAAACAAGAAAGTGGAGAAGGACTCTTGAACTACTTGTCCTTGAGTAATGCATATAATACTACTGAATACAGTTGTCAGACCTTCCCTGAAAAAAATATCCTGGGATGATCCAGCAAAAGAAGAGAAAAAAAGTCCCTAATAGCTGAATTATTTTAGACCTGGTAAAATGCTACTGAGTTAGATTTTAATCCCCGATTAATAATGATATGGAGAAAAAGTTTATAGGTGGTGAGCAACTGATATATCTTGAAAGAAGTGGAACAGGTTTTGGGCAGATAGTTTTATGTGACTGAAAGCTAAGCCTTCATTTTTTTGGTCAAAAATATCCATTAATGTAGTCAATATTATCTCTGCCTACAAGCTTTGTTTCTCATATCTTGAGATAACAGCTTTACTAGAATAGAATAGAATAGAATAGAATAGAATAGAATAGATTAGAACAGAACAGAACAGAATAGAACAGAACAGACTATTTCAGTTGGAAGAGCCCTACAGTGATCATTTAGTTCAACTGCCTGACCAATTCAAGGCTGACCAAAAGTTAAAGCAAATTATTAAGGGCATTGTCCAAATGCATCTTAAACACTGACAGGCTTGAGGCATTGACCACTTCTCTAGGAAGCCTATTCCAGTGTTTGATCACCCTCTCAGTAAAGAAATGCTTCCTTATGTCCAGTCTAAACCTCCCCTTGCGCAGCTTTGAACCATTCTCACATGTCCCACCATTGGATCCCAGGGAGAAGAGATCAGCACCTCTCTCTCCAC
Organism: Strigops habroptila; assembly: GCF_004027225.2. Taxonomy (NCBI): domain Eukaryota; kingdom Metazoa; phylum Chordata; class Aves; order Psittaciformes; family Psittacidae; genus Strigops; species Strigops habroptila. The sequence continues at coordinate 46,453,508 of NC_046358.1, read as the reverse complement.
TTCCCCTCTTCAGGAATCTGTAGAAAGCAATGAGGTCACCCCTCAGTCTCCTTTCCTCCAAGCCAGAGAAACCCTAAGTCCTTAGCTGCTCCTCAAAGAACATGCCTTCCAGCTCTTTCACCAGCTTTGGTGTCTTCCTCTGGATGCATTCAAGTACCTTACTGTTACTTTATTTGAATCCACCACCAAAATTAGGGTCTTGTGTGTTGGTTCTGACAGAAGTTGTTGAAGATGGCGATTGTGATCATTCTGCTTATTCTGTGTATTTACTGAGATTGTACTTGTGCTTTCCCTTACTTTGTAGCAATTGTATTGCCAGACAGCATTTAGCTGATCCCAAAGCCTTTGTCAGTCAGCATTCTACTCAGAGCTTCCTCTCTTAGCTTTTCTCAGCTTTATATTACCTGAATTTTTCTCTGGCTACATCTGCTCCCTTGCCGCTATTACTGGTCATTTTGGTCTGCCTGTCTCGCACACACATAGACAACAGAGAGCTGCAGTCAAACTCATCTTGTAGACCCGGATTTTTATTTTGATATCAAATCCATGGGGAAGCAATTGGACTACATCCATTGCCTGGGTTTGCAGACAGTCTATTTCATGGACAGTTGTTTTCCATTGTTTCAGCAGCCAGTAACAAAAAAGATACTTTAATGTCCCTAGAAGAAAGTTTGCCATCGTGTCCAAATTTAAACATGGTATTATGATGATTCAATCCCTACCACAATGAATTCACTAATGGTATAATGTTCAATCATGTATATATTAATTTTCCTCCATAAACATCTGAGGTGAATATCGTTAGTCTTACTTTAGAAAGCGAATAACTGATGCACAGAGAAGCAAGTTATTCAAAATCATGCAGCTCCTAGTGGCAAAGCGAGAATGGATTCAGGTCTCCTGGGAAACCACTCACTGCTTGCTCCATAAAGTCACACTACTAATTTTATTTATATACAGCAACTGCAATATTTTTAAAGTAAAAATGAGTTCTTCTTTTAATGTGCCTCCATAAGAGTACAGAATTTTTGAAAATTCTCTAATTCAATCATACAATAATTCATAAACAGGAAGCTGGACCTGTGCCAGTTCTACTGTAAGAAATTCGTGATCAAATCAAAACCAGAGGAATAGAAGAAGAATCTGTCATTCAGAAACAGATGTTCTGTTACTCTACTGAATTCTTTATATTTCCAAGAACCTCACTGGCAAGACAGGTGCAAGTCCATGAGCACATGTTGATGTACATTTATGCATATACATATATATACACTTAACAGATCTGAATTCAACTTTATGGTCTTCCTTCAAGACAGTTGCCTTGTACATAATCAGCAATGATCTGAATAAAATCTCAACCAAAATAACCATTGCTGGATCCAAAACAGGTGAACTAACATGTTATAAAGTGGTTTTACAGACACTATACTGTATGTCTGCAAAGCGAGAGTTTACCTCTGACAGCATAGCCATCTTTTACTGATGCTGGAAATGGTGGCAGATTATCTTTTGCATATACATCTTGTGCAAGGACCCGGCCCATGCCATCTAGAAAAGAGAAAAAAAGAGAAAAGAACACGCTCCATATCATTATGCCTAGAGAAAGGGAAAAGAAACCCATGAACAGCAGTGAGCTCTGATGGATGAAATGTATGTGTATGGGACATGAATAGATCTCTCGGGCTTTTGATTTCTGCGTCTGCATAAATGAAAAAAGACTGGAGTCTGAAAGTACTGATGGAAGATTTCTTCAGTAAGTCTGTGTTCCTAGCTATGGTGAAACTGTTGACACTAGGTCTGAATGCCAAGTATCCACACCCAGAGGTAACAGCTCTGATATAGGATTAGGCAGAGAAAACAAGTATTTGTTTCTTCAAGACAAGTTTTTCTCCTGAAATCTCTTAAAAATACATACTTTCCTGTATTTCAATAAAAAAGTGGATCTTTTAAAAAACCTTTAAAAATAACATTTCAAAAGCTAATCTTGTGTGCAAAAGGTGAGAGGTGATGGATTGAGCCCAGAGGACTCAATATAAACAGTAATGATGGATAAGTTTCCATAAATTGACAAAGAAGTTTTGCAATACATTAGCTTTGCCCAATTGCTGGGAGCATTTCTGCTTAATGGAGGGTGAGTGCATTTAAGTGTGAGGATTATTTATGTAAATTTACACTATTACAGTTCTAAATATTTTAACATACGCTTTCCCTTCACTTAGCAGCTATGACTGATGAGCTGTAATTTGGCTCAGCCTCCCTGTAGAGACTGATAGGAATTACTCTACCCTCAGTCAAGTGTGCACTGCTTGTTTGCTTTTATGGCACCAGCAAGAGGTTTTTTTTTTGTAGTATGATGTGGAGCAGAGTGGAAAGTATATATCTCATCCCTTCATACAGTGGGTGAGTGAGAAAGAATATTTATTGCATGCGTGATTAGATGGACTGGGAAGGGGCACAAGGGTCAGAACTACTGACTACTACAACACTACTCAGATTGGCTTGATTCCAGTATAGTATGTCTATGTGGAGAAAGGAAGCTTATTGCTTAACAGAAGCCACAGCTCTTAAGAGTGTGTTGTGGTACAGGAAGGCAATATCCAGCTGAAAATATGAAGGAATGAGAGAATGCATGAATATTTCTGCCAGGAGAACTTATGTGGATATGTACTTTATCGATTATGATCTTTCAGACATGCCAAAATAGAAAGACATAAACAAAGTATGTTGCTTGTTTTACAGATAGGGAACTTGATATGATTCTGGATTTGCTGGGAAGGCAAAAGACCTAACATTGCACACTAAATGGATAACTTGATTTGAAACTGTTGAGCTCCAGTAAAGTGGTATTATAAATGCAAGTTATATTTTACTTATTACAAAAAATGATTTAGTAATTAATTATAATTATAATAACTATAACATCATTATGCTCATATCCATATGTATGACCTTTCAGCATGAGGCGACTCATTGCATTTTTGAAACAGGTATTGCTATGAAAATGCTGATAGCATCTGTTAAAGCAACTAGAAAAGCATCTTCATGATGGCTATTAGTATGTCTGTGCATCGCTGTGTATCACTGTCCATGATAAACAATATAGAAGTTATTAGAAAGCTCACAAAAGCTTGTATTATTGCACTGAAAAAAAGAATGCACAGACGTTTAAATTATAGCATAGAAAAGGCAGCTATCAAAGGCCTAGTAAAAACACCCTCTGTTCACAGAAACACAAAATCTCATACAAAAGTGATGCTTCTAATTTTAGCAGGCATGTTATGTCTTCATTTTACTTCTTGTCTGCATGCAAAATCACACCAATTAAAGCAAAGTTGAACAGCATGTTCCTGGCATTCTGCCATGCAATATTTGAAAGGAATAAATGGCCAGCCAGTAGCGGGAATGAATTTCATTAAGGGTAGAAAAATGTAGAATTATCTGCTGAAGCCATAGGCATTTAAAATGAAGCAAGTCAGGAACTAAAGGACAATGTGAAGTACCTCTGTACTCTCCTTCATTTGAGCAATTATTTTAGAAATACACTGTTTGGCCTTATTTTGATTAACTGTAATTAAAAAAGATGTTTTGAAATGCTTTAATGTCACAAAATGCCCCTTGTAATGCCCATAGCTTTCTGATTCAAACACAAAATGGAGAATTACATTAAAACAACTTTTCAAATTTGGGTATTTTCTAAAGCTTATCTGGTGAAACTGGTACGGTCCTGTGAAGAATTTTGATTTCTCAGGGTATTGGTACTGTGATAAAGCAGTGAGACAGATTGTACTAGAGGTGATGGATTTGCTCCCATTTTGTAAATATTGCCCTGGTAGTACTTCAGTGTGATACAAAAAGTCAATGCTATCAGAATAATCAGCTAGTTCAAAATGAATAACCAGTGTAAAAAAAAAAGTCCAAACGCTACAGATGTTACAGGGCTCGTGGACTAGATCAGTAAAACTGCTCCATTCTGAGGCTTAAACCATGAAGTGTGGATTGTCTCTGCTTTGTACTTTTAGTATCAATTAAACTTCTGCCTCTTCTTAATATCAGAAGAATAATCATTATCATGGTGTCTAAAAAATTAAACTTATATAACCATGGAGCAATGCTCAGGTAACTGAATTCAGATGGAATAAAAGGCTAACTGGGGGATTCATACCAGATATTGATGATGGCAAGTGGGAAAAATGCTTCAGATGCCTTTGTTTTATGGCACTTTTGTAAAATGTTTTAGGATGGTCCATTTTTTTTTTTTTTTTCTTAATATGGAAGAGGCTAAATGAGCTATACAGGCACTGAGCAATACTCTTACCAATGTGAAAGTCATGTTTCAAAAAATATCTTTATTCATCCTCCTCCTTTGTTAGGAAAGAATATATTTGAGAGACTACAGCATGCCTTGACTTAATCAAGAATAAACTCAGGACTCTACTGGCTACATATACAGAGTAACATTCAACAGCTTTATTTATGAGGATGAATATTACGTAGTATGTTTAGTAATGTAAATAAATCAGGTTAAAATTAATAGGCAATTTTTTAATGAAAGAAATTGCAATGCTAGAACTTTAAATATTTCACTTTCCCTACAGAGAAACTGTGCTCCTGAAAGATAAATTTAAGGACCCCAATGCTAATTCAAGATACAAACCCACAAAAAAATCCTAACACAGCACAATAATGCTTTTCTGAGTAGAGTTAGCTGGCATTCAGACCTCCAAGACTACATTTTTATTATCTCCTAAAATTACAGGTATATTAACAGAAAAATAAATGAAAAGATAACTAAACGAAAAGCTGGTTCTTAATTCATAAGACTGTATTCTTCAAAATGAACATTTTTTTTTTGCAAACTAACATACATGTGCACACACACGCACACACACATATACATATATAATGCATTTTTTTATTTGATCATTAACCTCAGATTGGAAAGGGGGTTTAGTGAGAATCATAGAATCATAGAATCGTAAGGGTTGGAAAGGACCTTAAGATCATCTAGTTCCAACCCCCCTGCCATGGGCAGGGACACCTTGCCCTAAACCATGTGGCTCAAGGCTCTGTCCAACCTGGCCTTGAACACCGCCAGGGACGGAGCATCCACAACCTCCCTGGGCAACCCATTCCAGTGCTTCACCACCCTCACTGTAAAGAACTTCTTCCTTATATCTAATCTAAACTTCCTCTGTTTAAGTTTGAACCCATTACCCCTTGTCCTACCACTACAGTCCCTAAGGAAGAGTCCCTCCCCAGCATCCTTGTAGACCCCCTTCAGATACTGGAAGGCTGCTAGGAGGTCACCACGCAGCCTTCTCTTCTCCAGGCTGAACAGCCCCAACTTTCTCAGCCTGTCTTCATATGGGAGGTGCTCCAGCCCTCTTATCATCCTTGTGGCCCTCCTCTGGACTCGCTCCAACAGCTCCATGTCCTTTTTATGTTGAGGACACCAGAACTGTACGCAGTACTCCAAGTGGGGTCTCACAAGAGCAGAGTAGAGGGGCAGGATCACCTCCTTCGACCTGCTGGTCACGCTGCTTTTGATGCAGCCCAGGATGCGGTTGGCTTTCTGGGCTGCAAGCGCACACTGCCAGCTCATGTTAAGCTTCTCGTCAACCAACACTCCCAAGTCCTTTTCTGCAGGGCTGCTCTGAATCTCTTCTCTGCCCAGCCTGTAGCAGTGCCTGGGGTTGCCCCGACCCAGGCGTAGGACCTTGCACTTGGCTTGGTTAAACTTCATAAGGTTGGCATCAGCCCACCTCACAAGCGTGTCAAGGTCCCTCTGGATGGCATCCCTTCCCTCCAGCGTATCAACCGAACCACACAGCTTGGTGTCATCGGCAAACTTGCTGAGGGCGCACTCAATCCCACTGTCCATGTCACCGACAAAGATGTTGAACAGGACCGGTCCCAACACCGATCCCTGAGGGACACCACTCGTTACAGGTTTCCAACTGGACATCGAGCCATTTACCACAACTCCAATAGTAAGACAACAGAGTGAACAATCACAGTGCAACTTGGATCTACATCGCATCTACAGAAGTCCAGTGTTAACCACTGAGGCAAATTGTGGTTTCTATGATTTAGCTTTGTTGCATATAACACAGACTGGAAGGAAATTCATCTATATATTTAATTACAGCTCCATTACAGATTCCTTCAGGGAGCAGCACTGAGCTCAATCAACATCTCCTGAGTTTGAAAGGAGACTTCTGCTCCTATCATTGGCATTTCCTAAAGCAGTTTCTCCTGGAGAAGGTAGTGTCTCAGACACCTCAGACAACATTAACAAAAGAGCAACTACTTAAGAAGGTTGTAAAATAAGGAAATAACCACCCTAATCCTCACAAAGAATCCTACTTAAAATACCTCTGTAATTGATGATTTCTGTTCCAAGCACTGGAGTCATCTCCAGAACTGTGATGAAGGCCTTGTCCATAGATGTCAATGGGAATGGAGACATGCGGTGTCTTCTTGCTACCTTGGTAATGTCAACAGCACTGTGACCTGCAACGAGAGAGCACCGAGTTCATGTGTGCTACAGTGTGTAGATGTACACGGTGATGTTTATTTAAACCACTTTACTGAAATAAATGCGGCACTTTCGGGAAAATGAAATCAGTTAGCTATCACCTCTGAGTATCACTGACACATGCTTGTCTCTCTATGTGGGAGATTGTTGATGAATTTATTTTTTGCCGTTAACACAGTAACTGTCTTTCAGAGGTAGAAGTAGAGACAAACAAAACTGCCTACTTCCAGTCCCAAGAAAGATGCTGGGAAAAATTACTTGAACTTTTTTTTTGCATTTATTTAGAAGATAACATGATGGTAAAAGCAGGCACTGTGAATTTGTCAAACACGAATTATTTCTGACCTAATTCCTTTCCTTAACATAGCAGTCAGCATACTAAGAGCGAAACAGCTGATGAGATATATCTTAACTATATTAAGATTTTTCACACTCTTAAACATGACTTTCTCATAAGCAGACAAGGCAGAAATGATCCAAATTAAATTATTGCAAGATAAAATTGTAATTAGTGGAAAAACTGCATTCCTGGATTTAACAGTAGGCATGCCCCTCTAAGCATACATTTTCCACTATTACACCTGTAATTTGTTAGCAACCTCACAAAAATAAGGAAAACAAAAGCACATGTGAGTCAAACTTCCCTACCTTTCTCTGCATAGAGAAAGAAACCCTGCTTAGCAGCACTGTAATTCCTGCAAGTCCAGCAGATTCCACACGATATATGTTAAAAACTTTATCCTGACTGTATAAATTAAGATACTATTTTCTTACAAGGAAAAGATAGAAAAAATGAAGGAAGATTCTAGGAAAACATGTTTCAGCAGTGAAAGCTGGGGGAATTTTGTGGCAGCAAACCTATGCTACAGCCATTAAATGCTTTTATGTTTATGTTTTACTGCTACCTAAACCTCACTGTTAGCTACTTCAGAGACTAACATTTCACCTCTTTAATCCTTAAAACATGACTGAATTCAGAGGCTTTGAATGCTTTGAGTAGCGCCCAGAGTACTACCTTAAGATTCGGAATGCTGAGCCATGACATTTGCTTAAGTCAAAGGTTCTGTTAAAATGTACTGACATACGTGTTCTTCAACACTTTTTTTTGACAATGGATAAAATCCCCTTATCTCTGCCAACTTTGTTCCAACGCCAAAAGTAACACCCATTATTTCTACAAGAGAAACCAAGAAAATACACACTCAATAATAAAAACTGTTCAGGTTTAACACTAGCATGAATAACCTTAATGAAGAAAGGAAGAGAAATGCAAGCGTAATTACTAATCCTTCTCTCTCCCTATTTCTTCCTACAAATGCTAACTCTTGTTTTAGAGGTATCATATATTTAAACAGACCTGGAAACAAACAACTAATATTTTTTTAAATTCTAAAATTACTAAGTGGTATTTTTTAATTACAAGTAAATGACATTAAACAACTCCTCAGATCTTCCCAATTTATCTTTCACTAATGTGAAATGTCAGATCACTCTAAAAATAACTACTTACATTTAGCAGCATTTTGTATGAAAAAATAATCCTTTAGCTTTGAAGCAGCAAAGTCAATTGGTTGCATAACATAGAAAATTCCTGACAGCTTTCTCTCATCACTAAAACAACTTCTTATTCCTGTTCTTTTATATACATACACATACACACATATGGTGGATCAAACTTCAGACTAGGAAAGATTCCCACAAACAGAAGGAAAGGAATAGTGCAAATTAAAGAATAGATACTTTGAATCAAGTCTGAATTCTTCACTTCTGCATTTTTTTGTTTGGTTTTATGTAATCCAACATTCAATTTCATGGTCAAGTATGAAAATAAAAATCATATATATATTCAACGTGAGAATTTTCATTTTCATTGTCTTTGAGTGTTGATTCTTTTTGCCCATAAAGCTTGCACACACATGAATATTTACAATACATCACCACAAATAACACAGACCTCCATGTCATTAGATGAACAACCTGGAAGAAAAATTAAAAAGCAACTACCCATCAATACATGAACACTATGAGCTAATTACGCTTTTATTTTCTCTTTGAATTGAATTTCGCTGTCTTAAATCATTAAATTTCTTCTGCAAACCCACTTATGTCCCAACCATATCCTTCTCATCTGACTGTGATTTGCTGTCTTATGACCTCTCTTAGTTTCTCAATAGAGCTATGAGTTTCAGTACTTACTTGCTCTGAGGATGTTCTCCTTGCTGCTGCACCTGGACTGGACCTGCAGAGAAAGAAGAGAGTCTATGAGTTACAGAAGTTAACAGGAATGCAAAATACAAAGATATAGTGGGCAAGCTCCTGGGATCAAAGACAGAGGCTATACATATTTTCAGCAATATTCTTACATATTCTACATAAGATAAGTATATTTAAGCAGAAGGGTAGTAGCTGATGGTCAGAATCTGATATAGGAATTTGACTCTACTCCTCCCCCCCTCATAAGAAATGATGGCCTAAGGATGATAATAGAGTAAAATCAAAGAACACGGTGGTCAAAATTACATGTTAAGCTCCAGTTTTAAACAAAAAAATCCACATTTTCTCATACAATTGTAATTACAGTAACTCTGAATCTAGGTCCTGTTTTATGATTAGACAAAATACCAATATATTATCATGACCTGCTTTAAAATTTTGTTATTGATAATTTCAGATATTATAGAAAGAGTTTAAAATATTCAAATTAGATTGTGCTGATTCTGTAGATATTTAATAAGTCTTCTTTGCAATTGTGTAAGCAAATCACAATTTTATTAACAGCTCCTGGCTGGAGCCATATATATTTACTCAGTTGCTTCTGTTGTGTTAAACTAAATGCTATGTTCATTATGAATTTTACAGTGCAGTTCTACTTTAAAAAGTAACTGTGTGAGAATGACAACAGGTTTCTCAACAAATCCTCTTCCTAGATGCTTAGCTGCCACTGTGCTATTCCAGATACATTAGCCTGACTCTAGGGAAATTGGAGGATTCACATTGGTCTAATATTCTAGTAACACTGGATATTTAGAGTTCCATCTATCTACCATGCAGATTTGAAAAAATAATTATTTTTTTAAGAGTATCAGTCCTGTAAATATGACACATTTTGACGTTTATCTATACTGAAGCATCAGCTCTTGTTAATTCTTCTCAGGTTTGCAAAGATAGCACATTGTATAATAACACTGAAGTTGCAAGTTTTTAGATGAACTAATTTGAAAAGGAATCTATATTCTGGCAGGTCAGCTGACGGAACTGGTAAAATTTGAAAAAAAGCTTTTTGTGTGGAAAATACCCCAGCTAAAGTAAAATTTGCAGGAAGACAATCCTCTCAGAGGGTATGAACAGAATCCTTCTCTTTTGTACTTTATTGACAAATGTATTGCTAAATTTCAATGAAAGGACTAATAAAGTAAACCTGTGGACACGTGGTGAAAGAAGTGGAATAGCACAAGCCATGCTGAGGGTATAATTTCCCTGCAGAACATTTGCCTCTGCTGAAGAAGCGAAGGAGTGAACCCAGATTATCTTCCAGACTAGTTTCAATTTGCAGAAGAATTGCCTAGAAATTAAATTTGTATGATCTAACAACTGATGAAGAATGGTACACAATGGTACACAATGGAACCCGCAAAAGTCTTCAGAAAGGAACAATCATTTAAAGCTGAAACCAACTGTGGCCCAACTTCTAAACCTCTTTCTTCTGTTCCACAGCAGCTTGCCCCAAATGTATATTCACATAAAAAAATTGGATTCTACAGTGCAACACAGTCTACTTATTGTAATGGAATAACTTATGGAAAGTAATGTTGCAACTTAGAGTGGGTTATGGTGTCCTTCCCTGAAGAAAACTGTTGTTTAAAAAAAACAAACAGAAACCCCCCAAGCCCTCCCTCCTTCCCACCAAAAGCATTATACAAGAAAACTGCAAACAAAATATTAATGATGATGCCCAAATTTGGCCCAGAGTTGTTTTACAAGATTTCAAAGGCATGACATGATCTCTCTTTGGAAGAAGTAAATATTTATCTATAATTTACCAATGGACAATTCTGGACCAAAAAGATGGTATAATGGTAGGAAAGAAAGCACAAGAGAGAGAAAGCAGCACAGATTGAGAGAGAGAGAAGCAGGATGGACATGGCAAGGCAGAAGGTGTGTTCAAAAGGAGACATGGGCCTATGTGTGTAAGACCGCTATTTAAAATGGAAGAGGCTCTCTTATTTCTCACTGAAAACCATATGAAAAGAGAAAAAACGAGGAATGGGCCTGCTGCAAAATAACCAAGCAATTCAGCAAACTGTGGAATGAAACTCAGTGAGATAACACAGTCCTAAAGAAAAAGAAAAAAAATCCAAAAATACAAAAATACAAAACATTTGAAACAATCTACTAAAACAAAGTAAAATATGTGATCCAAAGGACACAGATAAAAGCTACTAGAGAAGGAGGAAAAATGTTAGCAGACAAAGACAGTGCTAAAGAAGTAAAATGGAAGTCAAGAGAGAGTCTTCAACAAAGTGGAGGAACAAAAGGAGCCCAAACCCATAGCGCAAAGCAATGTTTGCGAATGGAAAACAGCTCCTTTGAGCAGTAATAGTTACTCTCGAGTTGTAGCCTCTATTCCTCCTCAGTTCATCTTTAAGCCCTTCCAACCTATAGTGGAGCTAGTGTATGGACAAAAACAAGAGATTTATAATGAACAGAGCAGCTGAGATTTGCAGATCAAATCTTCTAATATAGAAAACGTGCTGACAAAGTTTTGCTCTTACAGTGTCCAAATGACAATGGTAACAAAAGACAGCTGGCTTCACACACAGCCTCTTACAGGTCATTTTTTTTAATTCTGTGCACACAGAGGACTTTAAATATACTTTTTGATTTCTTACACCCAGCCTACAGTTTCCATGTTATCACTCACCTGATGGGCAACATATGCAGTATGAGAAATAATTTGCTTCCCACAAATTTTAAAAGCAGCTGTGGAAGAGGAATCCATGATAATAAAATAAAAGGTTTGATCAGCTAGACTTGGTCATTTCCCAACCTATGCTCACAGCTGCAGAATACAAACCATGTTTTAACATAACTAACATCAAAATTAGGTATTACATAATACTTTAGTTTGTTTAATATATAAATTGCACATTGAGATCCTAAATGTTATTTCTAACAAAAGACTGAAGTAAAATGATTTTGAATAAGACCCACCAGTTTTCTAACACATACAGTTTTAGCAGCAGTGGAGCTCTGTATAAATGGGGTCACGTGCTTTAAGTGCCTTTTATCATATTCATTATCTGCAGGTTTCACTACTTTGTGACATTTACAAAAAAACCTGTATTCTTTTCAAAGCTACTGTTAAGTAAAGAAATCCATATTACATTGCATATAGTACCATGACTGACTGGGGCGAGTGATTAGTAGTAGCATTTACTATAATTCTTCTCATTCACAGGTAGTTACATAAATAACAACCTATGTCTGTTTCTCCTTTCACAGGAAAAGTATAGTTTTTCTGTTTGACCATTACACAGCCTCTTGGCTCACAATGTATCTTGGCAGATGATACAATGGGCCACCAGCCAGCACCATTCCCCTGCATAATTCAGGCAGAACGTTACCAAACCCAAAGCATTCAGTTCACATTACTCTGTTTTTATAAGCAAACTTGATTTTATATTCTATAAGATACAATTTCATTATGCCGGAATGCAACTTGTAAGCTTTCTCCCATAGCTGCAGTAGTAAATAGAATGTGAAATATAATACTCAAAAATAAATTAAATGAATGGTAAAATAAAGAGTCCTGCTGACAATTTCTATCTATCAATCATGATTGGTCTCAAAAATGAAATCAATCACTGTACTGAATTGGATTTATTTATATTTACATGATATGTTTTGCTGCAAATAAAAATCAGTCCACAAAAGGCTTTTTTACAAGAAAAATAGAAAAAGACACAAAGAAAAATTCATGCTACAAGTAAAAAATTCATGTGAAAAATAAAGGGAAAAAGAAAACTGAAAAACCCTTTAACACTTTACCATAACTTAGGAATTGTTAGAGAAATTACTTACCTTTTTAAAGTCATAACAAGATTAGCACAGAGTATTAAGTCAGCTCTTCATTATGGGAGGTACAATTAAAAGCCAGTCGTTATAATAAAACAAATTGCTACACAAAGATGAAGAGTTTCCAGCCCAATATGAAAAGCTAACTCTTATGGGAGTACATTTCAACTCAATTTTGCAACATGAAGAACAATTCAGAACAATGACACCAAAACATGAGTTATCACCAACAGAAAGAGCCAATTTCTCAGGAACACACAGCCTGTAGGAGGCTAACCCATAATCTTTATCATTTATGGGAAAGCACATTGCTTCTCTTTAAGGAAAGCATGCAGAATATGGAACCACCAGCAGAAACCCAAACATTCATACAGACACAGAGGACTAAGGTACAGCAAAGGGAATGAGTTCATTAAGCTGTAATGAAGGAAGCAGGGTATGCAAAGCATAGCAGCCATTAGCAATTTAGAACTCTATTCCTCTAACGGTCTCATGAACAGTGGGGAGGCCTGTCTATGAGGTATTACACCTACTACGACTTGCTGTTTGTGAGCAAGTGCGTAACTCATATAACCTCTCCTTGAAACTTTAGCAGTTTTATGAAGACAATTTATTCTCTGTGATGTGGGAAAGCATGCTGCTGCTGCTTTCTTCTACATGTGATTTATTAGTAATGACATAATCTGAGTTCTGTACAACACACCCTGTGCACATGCCATTTGAATGGTCTCTCAAATACCTATCTGCTTTAAATAGATTTCAAATCATGTATGATCTGATTTATAAATGTAGGGTTTGCATGCTGCTGCCTAAAATACCTTTTCCCTGCTAAGAGTGAAACATACATTAATCAATATCTGTAAATAAACACATAAAACTTAATCATGAATAACAATGTCTCAAACTGGTGTGACAGTACTGTAAAAATTTATTTTGGTCTGTTATTCTAAGCAATATATGTAAGGTTAAATTAGGAGTAAACTGAAAAATGTAACGAATTACATTGGTTGGTTTCATTAAAAAATTTGTTTAAATCTAATCTGAAGAACAGAGAATTGCTTTGATTTAATTAATACAGAATATAAAAATGAAGTTAAAAAAAATTCACAGGAAAAGAGTATCTTGGAATTGCAAACTTCACAAAACATTCAATGAAGTATTTGAGGATTAAATAATGTTACTACAAGATGCAATCTTCGTATTTCAGGAACACATTCCTAATCAAACAGCACTTTTACGCTGAGCTGAATATGCAAGGTCTTAAGAGTATGCTTTACGGCCACCTGAATTAGGACTGAAGTCAGTTCAAACCTACAGAATGATTTTTTTCTTGTTATACTAAGAACACGTCTGAAAGAGAAAGGAAAGTGAGCTCAAGGAATTTGATAGCAGCAGACATTACGCATTAAGATGTTTTTAAAAAGGAGCAGCATGGTTGTTGGGATTCACCTCACCAAAATTTAAATATGAATAATGCAGTATTCTACACATGGAATTACTCACTTGGAGTCAGTGAGAAGAAATAAGCAAAAAATTATTTGAAGCAGAATAATTTTAGGAGCAGATTTTTACCACTTATTAAATGTTATGCTTGGTAGACTGGACACTGAACAGAAGTAATCTTCAAATCTTGAATATGCCTTTATGTCTTCATCCATATATTACTGAGTTCTCTTTTCTGAGTTTTTTCCTAGTCACCTACACTTTACATAAAGATACATTTTATTTTCATCACTGTTTCCCAGGAGACTCTGAACACAAATATGGTATTTTATGGTCAGATTATGGTTCATCCTAACTACTGTTCAAACAGGATGGTGGAAGTGGACTGATGAATACACTGTACAGACATGAGGGCTGAATTGGTTCATTTTACAGGAGCAGTATTTGAAAAAAAATAAAAGTTACTATCCATTATTTGGAAGAAAAGGAAATGAAAAGGCAAAGGCCAGTTTTCTGGGGTAAGACGCTGATTAGTCATCTCTCAGTGGAAACTGACCTTGTCCTGGAGATGCAAAATCAAAATGATTATTACTAGAAGAGGATTCAAACAAAATCTTACACACCAACTAAAGTTGCAAGCTGAACACCTCACTGAATAAGAAAACAGGAAGAACTATGTTATGTACAGCAAAAAAAGGAGACAAATTGGTAATCTCCTATCTGGTCAGAAAGCTAATGGAAAAGCAAACTTGCTACTACAAACTGGCGGCATAGGCTTGATAGTTGAGAATAAAAAGAGGAAAAGAGAAAGGAGGTGGGTTTTATTTCGTCAGAGGAATTTTAATGAAATGCTTACATTTTTATGAGAAAAACAAAAAGCTAGCTTTTGTGTTTTTAAGAGCATGAGACAGCATATAGATATGCTGTATGAATAACACTGGAAAGACAGCATGTTTCTGTGATGTTTTAGTGGCTGTTCAGGACTTATTCAAGATCACACTGGTTTTGTTCAGAGAAGCAGTATTAATTATAATACCCAAATATGGACAGGATATGCATCTTGTATAAACTGAAGCCATATTAAGTCAAGACATAGCCAAATGATTTGTTCACAAATTCCCAATGCGTATTTCTAACTTGATTTGTAAGACACAAGAAATCTCTAGGAACACTGCATTTGGGAAAATCAAAAGTTCTACTACTTGTAGTATTAGCTGTGGACAAGATCTTTATTTCTTTGAATGAAAATCTTGAACATTCTCCAAATGCCCTGGAAATATTCTCCAGTTTGAGAAGTAGATAGCCTAAGTAAAGGCAGAGAGAATAAATTTTCTTTCCAAAGTGATACAAAAGAAAGGCATTCCTGTCATCCTTGTTTGCCACAGAAATGGGATTTATTTGCCTATTTTCATACAATCTCACACCCTGGAAATTTGATGAATCACTCAGCCTTCTAAGTATGTCCTAGATGTCTGAGTTATATCCTATCTGACCAGCATAAGACTTTTTAAACTCCATGTCCATTTCAGTTAAACCGGCTTTTGAAGTTGCTGTTATTCAGATGGACTGAAAATATGTGATAACTAGAAATTCTTGTCCTCAAGCACACCATAAATTACTCTCTAACCACTGATATATACTAATAAGGTTGTCATTTTTAAAAGTTTCATTTCTATTACAAGTGCTTTACTTTTATATGAAATTTCAACTATTTTCACATTTCTGTTTCTTGACCCAGCAACAGCAAATTTCAATGCAACATTAAAACAAAGACATTTCCACAATACTGCAAAAAGAGTAAACTATTTTTCCTGAATGTATGACTCTCAAAATCAGAATTTTAAAATAAACTCTTCATTCAAATTTAGTCAAGCAAAATTGGTAAGTTTAAGTGAAACACAACACTCAATAACATTTAGGATGTATCCAATCAATGTTATGTGTGCAGCTCTTCTTTTTCCTTTGACATGTAAGCATCATTATTTCATCATTATTTTCAACAGGGCTTCTGCATGAGACAAGATAAGGCTATTAAATTTTAATCTCCCTGTTCAAAAACTGATTTTACATTTTACTTACTAAACATTAGCAAAACTGTCTTCTGAATGGGGAATTATTTAGTTCTTCATAGATTTCTCTGCTCTGTTTGGTTCTACAATATAAAACATCCTAATACACATGAAGGAATTTATTTTTACAAAATCTTTTGTGAAGCAGAGGGATGACTTGATTTTACAAACAAGAAACGGAGACCCAGAGACATCTAAACTAAATTTAACTTGACGTGCCTGCAGCTGGACTACAGAATGAAAAGTCCCTCAGATGCCATTTATTTCAACTGCATTTGGAGTGCTCAGCATATGTGAACATCACTCAGCATATGTCTCAAGTAGGACACACACAAAATGAGTACCCCGACAACAGTGTAAGAAGTTTTTCCAGCATGAAACATGAAGTTTGCATTAATAGGGAGGCAGAAAATGCAGTATAGTCTTTCTTGGCACCCATTCAGGGCTTTCTGCCACAGCATCATGTTTTCCATTCCAGCAGACAGCTATGCCTCCTGGACTGAAGCCAGATAGCTGTAGTCACCATTCACCCCATCTGCTACAACTGGGAAACAGACTTCAGTTTTCATAACATCTAGTTATCATCAATATTTGAACATATGTTGGTGGGGAAGGGACAGAGGCTTGTTTGGAACTTTCAGCTTCTGCTACTTTTGTTCCTACCTGGTCTGAGGCCTACAGGCCTCCATCCTTTTGATCCAATGTCTGTGGGAGTGAAGAAGCATCTCTCCATTGACCTTGATAGGATTTTGAATCAAACTTGGAATTGCTAGCAAAGCCTACAACCTATATTTCACGCTTACAATCTCACCTTTCTGGAAGCTGACTACATAGGTAACATTCCTTGCATTTCTATGTTAAAAGACTATGAACACATGAGAACACCACCAACAAAACCAAAGCAATGATAAGCTTCAAAAGCCACCAATCACCTGACTAGTGAATTTTCAGGCCAAAAAGTCAACAAAAGGCCATCGCTCAATTTCTTAGATTTTTAAAGCATCTTTAAATTTCAGCTTTTTCCACTAGTGTTTGCCAGCAATTTTGCTTGGAATTTTTATAGTTATTATCATTCTAACATGAATGGCTAGACTGCTTTTCTAACTGTATAAGCAGGAACAAAACATAAGTTTTCCCATGTGATCCAATCAGAATTCCTGCCCCAGTGTAACTCCAAAGTAGTTGATTCTAGTTAAGCTTAACATTTTAATTTGAGTTAGGAGCATCAAATTTGAAGGGCTTCAAGTAGAATTGCAAAACCTAGTAAACACAAGTAACAATAACCTTATATATGGTGTATATTATAGTAACTGATGTATACAGCATTCAGCCAAAACCTCAGGCTTGCACATTTTCAAGTATAAAAATGCATAAAGCTCATTTAAATTCAGATTCAAACTAGGAAGCAACAGCTGTAAGGAAAATAAAGCTTCAGTATGGGAATCCATCTGAGCAGTAAATACCAGTACAGTGAACTTACTGCATGAAGAGCTAGGTTTCTGCCTTTGACTTGAGGCAGAAACACAGACTATATTCCTCTGAGGAGAATCCTTAAAGTGAAATCAGAATCATCATGGATGAATAATGCAATGATTTCAGATGGTTCATAAGCCATGGAAAGGAGATGGTGGAATCAAGCAAATGCTGCACTGAGAACTATACTGCCAAACCCATGTTAGAAATTATTTTTGAAAGTGATCAGAAATACAAAAGCAGAAAGAGGATCTGCATTTAGGATTTTGCTTTGAGCCTTAAAGGCTCAAAAGGGTAAGATTCCTTTAGCTCCGTCTTGAATTTGGCAGTCTGGATTGCAGGGTCCAGCACAATGGTAACCACCAGCAGTTATGTGCCTGAGACCTCAATATTAATTTGGCTGGGCTTCTAGCAGCACTAAACCCTGGAAATTCATAGAAAATAAAGGGATATGAAAAATACTGTGAATAAGGACATTCCTCCCTTCAGTTCTTAAATAAAAAACCTCATGGTAATTATGTTTAGCAAAAACACTTGTTTCCATGTTACAAAACTGCATTTGAAAAACTGCAAAACCAGGAAGACAACAGGGAGCACTGATGGGAACCCACTGACATCTGAGCTATATGTTACTGACACTGCTGTGTCTCTCTAATTTGATTTCCAGATCTTAGAACAGACACTGTCCACTAGAGACACATGTAAATTATGTCATACATATGGCATTTTACACCAGTGATTACTCCAAAAGCAGTCATAGCAATGTAATAGAAGTTTTGATCTACTTTATTACTGTTTCAGACTCCAGACTAATTTTCTATAGCTTCTATTACTGAAGCTGACTCTGAAGAATTAGTTCTTGGGAGCTGAACTTAACTTAGAAAGCAGTTGCACTGAGTGTTATTTCCAGTGTAACAGGACACAAACTAACACCTGGCTTCTTAAACAAACTGATATAAGTAGTAAGACCCTCAAAATAAATACTAAGCATTGTATGCTAGCAAGCAGCTTGCTACTGGCTGGTGAGCAGCTTGCTACTGGATTTAAAAAGAAAACAGTGGTTGTCTAGAAAACAAATATCACATTTATATCTAATCAAGCCAGTTTTGATGCTATATAGTCCAAGGAATGGTACAGCACAGGAAAATGGAAACAGAACCCCTTGCTTAAATGGATGTAATTATAGAGAAATAATGACAAGACTGACTTCAGAAAATGCAAATATAGATTACATACATTAGTCTAAACTATAACCAATCAAAAGGAAAATTACATTAAAGCTCTCTGACTTGATCTAATTTGTTTTATAAATGATTGCACATCTCTACCATAAGGCAGGGTGAAATGTCTCCCCGTTTTGTGGAAGAAGGAGAAAGGGAAGAAGGAGAAAAGGCATTTAAAAAAAAACCATAAAGACTTGTCTTGAAACAGAAAGTAAAGAACTTTAGAGTTCCAAATGAGGAAGGATGGAAACTATTTCTGAATTACTTGAGGTTTTGGAATATAGAAATGTATATAACATTATCTGGAAAATAGTTGTGATTTTGTCATTCAATTTCTTAATGCCTATGCTTCCTAATACACACTTTGAATTTTATTTATTCTCTCTCTGATAAATACAGAGCAGGGAAGCATTTTACCATCATAAAATCAACAAAAAGTATTACAATTTCGATAAGTTGAATAGATAATATATAAGCCAAAGTTTGTAATATTAAATGAGATGCCATTCAAAATCCCTGTTTCTACCACTCTACTAAAATTTAAATAGTTCTTTGTAAATGGACTTCGTGAGTGCTTGAACCGAACTTATTAATAGAGAGTAAAAAAGTGCAAAATGTTAATATGAAGGGATAATTTTATTTGACAGAAGTCATGAGGTAAGTACCATGTACAGAGAAGCTATAGGATTTAGTAAAATTTTGCTTCTATTTTGGATGTATGAACTAATAAAGAATCTAATTTGAGAATAAGCAGGGGGTAAAAAAGATAAATTGTATCTGAAGTACAAATATAGTAACATTTCTTAATGATTTTTTAAAATAAATTTGATTGTAAATATCTAAGATGACATTCATCGAAGTTATTCATGTATACCTTGATCAGATTATTGCAATAACCCACTCTCCTTCCTGATGTAGCTTGAAGTTTTGCTATACTTTCACTCATGAGATGCCTTGAATGCCTTTCTTGATATGACACCTAGCAAGAACAGTTCTCTATTCTGGTACGGAACAGAGAATGCTACAGAAGATATTTTGTGCAGCTATTAATCCCAATAACAAGAATTAAGATAGAACTAGCAAACCTTTTTTTGCTTTTTTTTAAACAAATAAGGAAATAAGATCATTGGCTTTTCATAAACTTTTGCACTGCAACGTGCGCTGAGCAAACCATGTTTCTCTAAAAGTAAGAATTTTAATTAATTCAATTTTCTTAGGCCTAGAGTACTGTAGCACTAGTAGCAAAGTAAAATACAATAGGAAAAATATAAGTCTTTCAATGGCAATTGCCAAGTAGAAAGCTTTTACCTTTTGTTCAGGTTTGAAAGAGAAATACCTACAAATTCTGATTTTACCTAAAATCTCATTCTTCCATTTTCAACAGCAAAAAAACTTACACAGAAAACCAGAACAAGATTTTACCAATATAGTTGGACAAACAAACAAACTGCTGATACTTAATTCCCTGTACTGGTCCCTCTGCTCCTGTATTATCAGGTAAGATAACACAAGTCTCTGTTGTTTTATTAACAATGCTAAGTACACAATCAAATCCTGTCAATCAGTACGCAGCTAATACATATTCCAAACTATGTTTATGGAAACAATGTACTTTGTGCGAGAAAAGTCTGACATGAAAGTTTGCAGACATTTCACAACACAAGGCATCATGTTCTAACCACTTAATGAGGCTAAATAAAACAGACGACAAGCTATGGACCTGACTGTTTCCCCCTTTGAAAAACATACTTTTTTTTGTTTTTTAAAAAAAGCAGGGGATA
The DNA here is from genome assembly GCF_004027225.2 of Strigops habroptila. Taxonomy (NCBI): domain Eukaryota; kingdom Metazoa; phylum Chordata; class Aves; order Psittaciformes; family Psittacidae; genus Strigops; species Strigops habroptila. The sequence continues at coordinate 46,432,906 of NC_046358.1, read as the reverse complement.
ACACTGCAGTAAACATTTTGCTGCCACTATACTTTAAACAATCAGATCAATAGGTTTCCTTCATTATGCTTTTACCAAACACATAGCGCATGCAGAAGCGAGCGAGCGAGAGATGCTGGTCTGAGATACAAATGAGGGTAAAAAATGGGGCCATTACACCTAAGTGTAATTTTATAAATTAGGACACTATGAATCTCCATTGGTCAATCTCCTAGTTTTGCATTTTGTATGCTATTTTTATGATAGAAGTTGAATTCAGAGTACTTCTAAAAATGTAAGTGAAACCAATCTGATTTAATAATTTCTTAAGTGAAGCACTGCTATTAAAAAAGAAAAATGTTTTGTGACAGCTGGATAAGTAGATTATAGCTATATTATACACATACTATACTGCACAACTTCTAAGTCAGCATTGTTCCTAATTAATATTTCTACTCTTAGAAAAATAATTTAAGTAGTCGTGCTAACATTTACAAAAATTTCAGGCATGAAGCTAACCAGTGTTCATAAAGGGGGAAGAATTTATTCTATATTGTAAAGCTCAAAGAGAATATGAATTTGTATTTTACTATTATATCATTTTAGAGCATTAAAGCTTTACTTCTCTTGCCACAAGGGAATCACTTTTTAATGAAATTCACTTTGATTTAGTTGAATTGAACCAAAGACAGCCCCTCATTCCAAACAAGAGGAATTGCTAAGGAGCTGACTGGGGCTAAGTAGATACATAGTACTACTACCCTATAATGTCTGGAGTTCAACAAACTATGCAAAACTTTCTGTAACTAAGGGTAAGTAGAAATTTTTAACAACTTTCTGCCCATTCCTCTCAAACAGGTATCAGTTGACCACATTCATAGTTCCACCAGTGCAACTGGTGGCAATAAAAAGGAACAGGTGAAAAGAAGTTTTTCCTAATTATTGGGAGTCTGAGACACAAAAGAGCCTCTACAGGATGTTTTCTGTGAAAAAAATCAGGCAGTGAAATCTACCTCAAATTCTTCACAATGCAGAATATCAAGTTTCTCTTCTGCTGGAAGATCTTTTACTTCTTCAATTAAAGACCTTCTATGTAACAGCAAGAAAAAAAATCCCTGACAGTACACTCACTATCTTTTGTTGTATCTTTGTCAGAGAGCATGTTCAGCTAAATTCCCACAGCATTGATTTCATTTCTCTCATCTCTGTGTTCCTGGCATTCTCTGAAGGCCTAAAGATATCTGGTGATGACTCGGACATACAAAATTAAGAAGCTCTGAAGTTGGTGCTTAAGAATCAGCTTTAGAAAAATATTTTCTTGGAACAAGAACCACAGAAATATGTCTAAACACAAGAAACAACACTGAGATTCTATCAAAAGGGTGGTCCTTTCGCCCCCCGGATATGTGCAGTACATTTCTGCTTTTCTTCCCCTTGATAAAAATTCATGGTGGACGTTTGGACTTGATTTTCTATCATATCCTTCAGAGTTTAGGATGTTGTTCACTCATAGCAGCTTTTCCCATTTTCTAAAATAATAGCAGATGACATTGAGCATTGCTGGACATGCATCCTGATATTGTGCTGTATTTCTGAAGAAAGAGTCTTTTACAAAGTTAGAAACTACACCACAAATCTTTTACGGATCCCTGAGAATCTCCAATCCCTAGAGATTCAGATCCTACAATTGCCAGAGATGTTCAGTTTCAATTGATTTGTTCTTTTGGATCTGTCATTGGCTCAAATGGTCTGTTCAAAAGTACACAGGACGTTACCCTGCCACCAGGGAAAAACATACGCATTTTTTTTCACACCTCCAGTCTGCAGTTCTGGAGAGGGCAGTCTAGGGCTTGCGCTATTGCTTTCCTAAGCATGAAATTCTGATCAGCTAGAAATTTTTTATCTGCATCACAAGATCTGGTTCACCAGGCAGCCAGGTTATGCATATTTTAGATATGAAGATCTTCCATTTGGACAGGGTATAAGGGACAAGTTGCTTGTACAGTCTTGCAGTGCCACTTTGATACTTCAGCGAGCAGATTCCTTACAACAAATTGCAAAGCAATCCATTTGCGGACAGCAGTCACTAAGTTTTCATGCACTTTATACTCCAATTTTCTTGTTCAGTTTCAGTAGAGTCTCTCTATTCCAAGATTACTAATTGGTACTACAGTCTCGTAGCTTTGGAGAAGGCAAAATAGATTTTGGAATCTGATCAAGCAGGAGACCCATACGTGTTGACCAGTCACCAGCCACAATGCCCAGGTTCATATTTCTTTCGAAGACAGTGATTGCTCCAGAATGTGAAAAGGACAAATGGCTGAAGTTGCCATCAAAGCAAGAAGAGTCCAGTTTCCCTTAAAGCGGTTTATTTACTTCACAAACCATAAAAGCATGTTCACCATTTTTGCTCATGTGCATTATGACAGTGTCATCAAGCTGAAATGCCTGTTGATCCAGTGCTTTCTCATAATTTCATACGAATCATTCAGAAGAAAGGCTGGTTCAATGCGGATGGCCTTTGCCTTGCATGTGAAGCACTGAACTTAATTCCTTGCTGCTGCATTAGCCAAGAAAAAAGTGTCTTTGTATGCATACAAGCATAGTGTTACTTATTTATTCCACATTAGCGTTTTGACAATAATCATGATAAAAACAGAGACTTTCACACAATACAGTAACGAAGCACAATAAACTGCAGAATACGTATTAGGTGCTTTTAAGAACACATACTTAAGTATCTTTAAAATAACTTGTCCCCTGGAGCCAGACAGCAACTATTTATCTATGGCAGAAAAACTGGTAAGCATATTTCTTCTTAAAACCTGTTTTATTAGATCTCTTGTCTGTTCATACACTGGAACTAGAAAAAAACTTTCTATTATTAAGCACGAGGAAGTGCGAGGAATGATGGCTTAAGAAACTGAAGCTTTTGAGAACAAATTAGACACGCATCAGCTAGGTATTGCTTACACACAGATCTTCCTGCTTAGGGACAAAGTGACTGAGTAGGTGAGCTCCTTATGCTTACATTGTCTATGATGCTCATTAACACAACATTCACATCAGGTCTAGAACTGGGCCGACAGTGTGAGATAGCACGAACTGTCATCATTTTAAGAGATCTTGTCAACTTTAAGGGATTCTTTTAAAATACAGAATAAATAACTATATATGCTTAAGAGTGATTCGGTACTGCAGAAAACCTTAAGTCCATCTTTTTGATACTCATCCATTAATCATTTATAACATGCTGAAGCCTAATCTTTCCACAGTGGGTCATGGATATTAATTTGACAGTATTTTATACACTCTGTTTTTATCCCATGATGCTGTGAATTCTAGTTTATCTTAACATCTTTCTCCTTTTCTTTCCCATCCTAATTACAATTGAATGTACTTTTCAATTCTTGCTAAGATGGTACTATACTTTATTATAGAAGACTACTGTGAAGCCAATATGCAAGTATTTACAACAGTGTATGCATTTTGGCAGGTAGTGACCCAAGCCAGAGATATGGGAATTAGTAATGAACTAAAGGTATCATAACCCCACCTGTATCTAGATAGGTAGTTAGCAATCATAATGTGACAGCCATCTTTACAGAGTTTTTCCAGTTTCATCAGCTGAAAATGGATCAGACTAACCACTGAAGCATTTTGCAGCCTGGACATCTGTAAATTTATTATTTTTATTTAATGTAAGAGATAACTAAGGATGCTTTTACTATCTAATTTATGTTGTTATGTCATGTAGCAGTTGCCTTGCTAGACTATACACCATGATTGCCCCAGACTGGTACAGTGATTTTAAAACCACGTTGAACATGGTCGCAGATTGATCATGCAAAATCTGCTCCCCCCCAGCTGATTTTTACCCACTTGTGCACAAGTGCAATGCAAAAAAAGAAGAAAGTAAATAAAAGCAAAAAGTGTGATGGGCGAGCAGGTCAACTGTGTGAGAGAACACGTGCAAAGTATACCTCAGAAACACTATAGGTGGATGAGCACGAAGGGAGCCGAGCCTGGTTGTGCAGTGGGGAAAAGAAGACATTGTTAAAAAGGAAATGGTGGCACAGTAAGGATCTCAGAAGGTTTTCTGTATAGGTGGTTCCAGCACTGAGATAGTAGTAGGGGGTTCATTAAGTTTCCATGACCAGCTATTTCAGAAACTCCAAATTTATGCCTTTTAAGGTGGAAGCTTCTTAAAAGAAAAAAAAAAATGTACTGTGTTTGTAAAATAATTAAAACTAATGATTAATCTGAAAGCAACTATCAATCCTGCCTCCTTTAAATAGCTAACAACACTATCCTTAGGACAATATGGTATTCTAGGATGAAGCTTTACCATTCTCTTTCATTTAAAACTATTAGTTTTAATCTAACTCTGCAAAGGGTACAATGTGAAAACCTACTAGAAGCCCTATTCTTTCCTGTATATCTTTATGTTTTTAGATGCTCAGAACCAGCATTTTAACAACAGTGGATTTTCTTCAATCTCACTGCCCCAAAAACCAGAATAACTTGCAAAGTTAAATGACTAATGGCCAGATATAGGTCAGCAGAAACCTGCAGAGTATGTCTCTAAGCAATGTAAAGTGCTGTGAGTCTTGAGGGATACTGTCCACTGTCAAAAGCTTTCAGCGCAAACACAAGTCAATTGGTAACACTACAGCTTTACTGATTGCTTAAGAAACATTTTGTTTGTACACGACACTCATTTTACTATTAAGTAAAATATAATACTTATGTACTTACATAAGTATTAAAAAAGGACTCTCCAGTTATTTATAGGATATCTTTTCCTAATAAATCTAATCTGAAAATCCTTTCTTTGCTTGAAAACATTTCATGTTTCAATTACAAAGAGTAGTAAGAGTTTTGGTGTTTTGGTTTTCTTTTCCCCCTTAACTTTTGTTAGATTAATAGATCTGATGACAACTGGATGTGAAGAAAGACTAAAAGCAGCCGAATAAATGGAATTTAAGACTTCTTTCTTCTAAATGCATTAAAAATCTCCTCTCAATTTTTTCTACGGGAAAAATGAATTATCAGAAGCCCCAGAAAAACTTCCTTAGACTTCAACAAAATTAGTGTCTAGACTTCAACAAAACAGCAGTTTGGATACATTTGTGGTAAAGATGAACCCAGCAAGAATTTCCACATAAATTATTCGTGACCTCTTGCTGACATAGGTATTTTGATGGACTGAGCAGAGAACATGGTACTCATAAAAAGCCTCTCATGAATATTCTTCAATCTCAAACGTCTATTTCATAAGTCTTCATTGAAATATAAAATATCACTTCCAGGAAAACTCTACAGTCACATTTGTGTTCATTTATGTCTCTATTATATAGTTCTATGCAGCTGTTCTTTCTTCACTAACGTTTTTTAATACTCTGAAAATATTTTTGTTCTTTTCTGGCATTGTGTATCTTGTTTGCTCTTCTAGATAGCATTACTAAGGAAATAAAAATCACTTCAAAACATCTTAAATGTTCACATGCACTCAGCACTTTGTTTTCCTGACAAAAAGTTTTCTTATAGGGAAAGGGTTTGCAGAAAAATTAAGTCAAAAATAGAAGATTCCTTCAGACAAATAGAAACATAGAAAAGACAGTTTTAAGAAATCAAGTATTATTCTTAACAGTCCATCTTGTTTTCTAAAAAAGGGGGGGAATGGGAAGAAAAAAGGAAAAAAAAAAAGAGAGATCTCCTTATGACAGAGAAAAATCTGTTTCCAGCAACACTGCTTTGAAATTTTTCTAAGAAAGAAAAGAGTGTGGCTTTGCTCAGAACAGGGGTTCATCTAAAATTTTGGGTGAATCTCTAATCAAGATTCTCATAAATAGTGTCCAATCATTGTTCCCATGGTTTGCCTTGCAACAGCATGGAAAAAGAAGAACCATTAGCTTCAGGTTTGCAGATGAGGATCCAAAGAATGCAGTAACAAGAAGAAACATCACAGCATCACTTTTTTAAGTATTAGCAACTAGATAAACAGAAACAACTATGAGGATGTTTGGAATAGTATTCTGAAAAGCTTTGAAGAACTTGGTTCATCTTGTCTACTCCTCACGCTAACTTACAAGGGGTATGCTAGATGCTTGTATACTACTTTAGTCTTCTCTTAGATAACTGCTGCAAGAAGAATGCTATTACTTTCCTTGTCAAATTACCCTGTGATCTAATTATCCATATTTTCATTAGTATCTAGGCTAAACTTACCATTTAACTTCAGTCTTACTCTTCTTAGTATTTAATCACTTTAAATAATTTTATATTTTTTTCATAGCTTCAGTTGTATAGAAGCAAATTATAATATTTAATAAGATACCTGTATATTTTATTTCTCCCTATGCTTGAACACACAATTTTCCTTAATCTCTTAATCTCACTCACTCCTATTTCTTTTTTTCTTATTCATACATGTATAGACTCTCAATTTACCTATGACATTGTCTCATAATCAGGAAATTGAAGGTATGCTCAAGTGTTCTAGTCTCAATCTAATGTTCTTGAAGAAATGATTATGCTTATACCACACTTCTACATATAGTAATTGCTGTTTGGTTTATGTTCAATAGGATCACACAATGAGACTGTTTAATCTGCTGCACACTTAATTTCCTGATCATTTCTATGTCACTGTTTTCCTGCATCTGCCCAATTTTAGCATTTTGTAAGTGTACAACTTCTGTGTTAATAACACGTTTAATTTTAAAATTAAATGTCAATACTTTTCCAAATTCCTTTGACAGTTCTGCCATCTATTTAATTTAATCTACATCTGCCATCTACTCTGCTTTCAATTTATTATCATATATGAACTGCAGTGCTTATTTTTTCCAGTATGAGAGAGGGGGCAGCTCTCTTTATTTTGCATACTACTTGACAACCGCTATACACTACCTTAGGTGAAGCTAACATTCTAACATTTGAGATGTTGGGCTCTTCCGCCCTAAACATTCAAGTTAAGGGGCCATGTTGTCAGTCACAGAAATACCCCACTGTGAGAATGATTTTAAAAGAGCATTGCCTATTTATACCAACTGAGAATCTGGTTCAAAGTCTGCAACAGCAATTTGTTGTTAGTCTGAGGCCCTTACTGGCTTGACTTAGATCTTTAATAATGGAATATTAAGACCAGGAATAAAAGCACCATAAATGTAATCCTTCATCAAGGCAGGTACTTAAAGAGAACACTGCATGCAGGAGACCGTAGACTGAGAGATACAGCTCTGTATCAAAAATGATAATTACAGTTTCATTAATCATCATCTATGGGTAGTATTTGGCCTCTGCTATGTATTTGGAGAATGTTTTTCTTGAACAAACCCAGAATCTTTGATTTGGAACCATGCTGGTCAAAAATCACACAAAAATTGTTAGGTATATTATGTGGGAACTCTGTGCGGAACTTCTACACTTAATTTTTTTTCTGATGGGCTTTCCGTACTATTTTTCTGCAGAATTTATACTGGCATTTAAAATTTTTAGCCTGCACAATTACCAAAAAAAAACCAACCAAAAAAACTTCAAATCACAGATTGAAGCAGTGCTGTTCTATTGAATTTCAGCTGAACTCCACACTTATAGGAAGGTATCAATTTTAGGCGGTATTGTGAGTTCTAGAAACATAAACCAGTCAGCTGTATCACTGTTGATAATCTCAGTAGCTATTGCGTTTCTTTGCTACTGCTACATTAATTTGAACAGTAAGGAAATGCTAACATGTCCAAGTGACAGAAGACTTATTTTTCTAAACACTTCTCTCTGGGAGGGGTCAAAGGATTTAGCCATGAAAAAACTGGAAGAGCTGCAAGGAAGATGAATGAAGTTCTCAAGTAGAAATGGAAAAACAAATCTCAGCTCAGGATAACTTGTCCGGTAAATGGTCATGCATTACTGCTGATATTAAAAGCAGTGTTTTAAAGTGAAAACTACCCAAACCCTCAAAATGCCTAATTAACTCAAACTTTATGCATGTTTTCAGTGCAGGGTTTTTTTGGTTTTTTTTTTTTTTTTTTTTTAATATCTGGCAGGCTTTCTAAACTTCTGTTGGAATCAGGGATATTCTGCAGAATTCCAATGTTTCCTGCATATTTCCAATGGCCCTTAAATGTAATCTGGAAAGCATGTCTTTGCAATTCAGTCTGGAACAAAGGTTCCACCTTAATAATATACACAATCGTGCAATAGCATTTCATTTTCACTTACGGAGCTGGCCATCAGATACTATATGCTCCCCATCCCACACCATTCAATACATTTGCCACATTGTAGGAGTATTAACAACTGACATCTAAACCCCTTTCCAAAAGTGGTATGGAAGAAATAAAAATTGTTTTAAAGATGGACTATTAACTGATTCCTCATTATTTTCTTTCCAATTGTCTGCTATTAAGTAAGGATTTGTTCTTTATTTTGATCAGTCATTTTTGTCTTCTAAAGTGTTGCCTTGTCTAAAACATCCATTATTGCAGTATGAATCAGAGTGGCAGTGAAAAAGCACCAGATTTTAGTTATAAGTTATTATATTTGAAATGTGCCCTGCTTGTTTTAAGAAACTTAAAGGGCATAAGCAGAATATATGGAACATGTCTTAGTTCGCAATCTGACTTCCTTACATTGTGTAGGATACAGCCACAAAATAACACATAAAGTGGCACAGAGGAACAGGATCATTTTATTACAACTAATTTTTCATGGCTAATGTGGTCACAGCTTTTTGTTTGAAACCTTTCCTGATGTGACATTTTCTGAAATCATGTGTGATTAGAACACATTTTTTGTAGTACAAAGTTTCATGACATAATTTGTTTCTAGCTTTACATTTATTCACTAGTAGTAATTCATGAATTTAAGAGTGAGGAATCTAAAGTAAAGTAACTTGCTTTGTCTTGATTATGACTAATAATTTGAGTTACCACCAAATGTAAAATACCACACAGTTTATTCTTCCCCAAAATTGATTCTTAAAGATTTGCCAGGGAAAAAATACAGTCTTTTAATTGATTTTTACTTTTTTTTTCTTTTTTTTCTTTTTTCTTTTCTTTTTTTTTTTTTTTCCCATAGAAAGCTGCAATATATTAGCAGCTAAACTTCGTTGTATTCCTTGTCAGATATATAGCTGGATATGCAAAAGCATCCAAAAGGGGTAAAAATTATCAAATCATTATTATTACCAAAATTATCTTGCACTGTATCACCATAGTGGATTATGCATTAGAATGATAGTGCTGAGAATGACAACAGTCACAGTGTATGGAAGACACAAACAAGACACGAATCTAAAGAAATTATTCACAGAATCTTTACTAGATAGATGTGCAAAGGGATAGAGGGTTACTACCTTTTACATCTACTATGCTCACAACTGTACCTTTTTTTGTAATTTTCATGATGCATTAAATTATGAGGCTTAAACTCACTTCTACAGAACTACTGAAAAGCTGATCTTAATTTATGAGGTGAACTACTAAACATGAGGTACTGCTGTCTGTATTGCTATGTTGGATTTGACTTGCTTTATTAAACATTCCTTGTGACACTGTGAGAAATACACAACTTTATATGGGTATCGTGACTGATATACTAGATCCTAATCCTTTTTTCACATTTTTTTTTTTCATTAAAGAACAAGCCTAATGCATAAGAAATATGCTGCAGATTTTTTCCTTAGTCTGCTAAAAAAACAATCAAAATTTGCATAGCTGGCCTTGAACCAAATACTAATCTATTTTGTGAGATAAAATAGGGATGCAAAAAGATTAAAGGCAAAGACAGAGGTACATGTGAACCTATATGCTTTTGGGTTACCTTCTATCAATTTTCAGTTCAGGAAACGCCATCAATCACTGGCAGAAGATATTTTTATCCTTTAAATTGAGGATGTCTATTTTATTTGTTGCTAAGTTTAATATTCACAAAACTTTTAGATATGCAACTTCAATTTTGGAAAGGGACTTTTTTTAGTTACTGTAAAGCCTAGCATTTTGATTGGCATTCATTAAAATGTAGTACGATATTCTTTTAAAGAAGAACCCTGTCAATTAGGTCAGGTTTCTCACACACATTAAAATGAAACCCCAGCCAGAAAAGAAAGAAAACACAAAGGGAGAAAGAGAGAGAGAAAGGAAAAAGATGGGGATGAGAGGACAAACCAATCAGATTTGGTGTTACCAGCCAGTGGAAGTTTTTTTAAAAAAAACAGATCACCAAGTGAAATCGTACATTTACTCGGGCAGAGCATCCTTTGACATTGCCTTCTAGGTGATCTCTGAGCTCCTCCAGCTTTCAATGGAGCTACATGTAAACATCAGAAAACGAATTGAAAAAGCAACCTGTTCTCTTGGCACTTTTTTTTTCTTTTTCTTTTTTTCTTTTGTTCTTTGTTTTTTTGTTCGTTTTTTTTTTAATTTTATTTTATTTTTTAATAAATCATAGCATTACACATTTCTCACTGCCTCTGAAAAGACATCAAAATGCTTTGGACAACACAGACATACAAGCTCATTAAACTTGGAATCTGGAAACAAGATACATTTGCTTGATTAACATGGCTCTTTTTTCAGTACAGGAAAAAAATGGAAGATCAAGGCACAGATAATTCTAATTATTTATTTGCTTATTTATGGGTAAGATGGTGTTCTAGAATTTATTTCCACAAATAACAACATTTTAGAGATAAATTTTCATGTTTGGGAACCTCAATTAGAATTTCCCATTTTCTATAATGATAGTCATAGAAGATTTTGTGTCTAAATATGTATTTTGGGTTGTGAAATTAAATCCTGGGCAATCAGATACAGAAATAATAATCCTAAATTAAGTATCAATGGGTGTTCTTAAAATAATAGGTGAATCCCATCACCTAAATTAGCTACATCTTCTACATATGTATACGTAGTAAACCTAGAATTGCACGTGATAACCCATTAAAATGCACAGGTCACAATAATTACATACACAATTTTCAAAAACAGCATAGAAACTGTGGCTGTCTTGTATTTTTGTCCATGTGAATCCAGTGGTCTTGAAGGTCTCCCACTGAAACAGTGCCTCATTCCTGTACAGTGCTCTTCTCATCAACACTGTAACTTAAACCTCTTCTCAAAACACAAGATGAAAAGATAAAGCCTCACAGACAGTGAGGAATGCTACAGATGCCTCCAACTATAAGTTGTATAAACAAATATCAACTGGCTTATTCTTCTATGCTGAGATCAATTTAAATGGTGGCATTACTGGAAAGAGGCGCATAATTAATCCTTCCCCTCCCCTTCTCTGTGCTCAGTGAAATAACATTTTCACAAAGAGCAGCTGTAGAGCAGTGTTAGAGAACAGAGAGGATGGCTTGTCCTAGAACAAAGTCAATACACTCACATACAAAACCAAACCAAAAGCTCAAAACCAAAGGCGGCAGGAAAGGCAAAGAGAGTGTAGAAGAAAAGAGAAATATTCAGTGCTTGAGAAAGTGCTAAAAGGAAATAAACTGGAAAAAAAGTGAAAAATTGGATGGCTGAAAAAGAGGCAACTGTTGAGATGGAACCTTAACAGGATGGCTTGTACTGCATATGATCAACATCTTGGTATAGGTTATATCTTGTGTTTTAAACCATTTATTAGGGTCTAACATTGTGCATGGTGGGTACTGGTTTAGGTATCTGCCTATTCTGTTACGTGCCCTAAATATTTGAGTATGTTTATACAAACATAAAAAAGGCAGAAGGGACTAATTATTAACAAAACAGTGTCTCCATTCTTATTAGCCTCACATGAATCTCTTATCTCCTCTTTATTTACTCTGATTTTTTCTGATTTAAAGGCTATATATACATGAAATATTAAACTCTCCTGTAATGGTCTTTTGCAGATTTAAATGCAAAATGTGTGAGCACTACAGAAGTTTAATTATGTTTCAAGATGGGAAGCAGTAGTCTGAAGATGAGTAAGTCACTTCTCCATGTAACAAGCAGTTAAGAGACAACAAACACCACAGATCAGAGAAGTGGTTTAATCATGATCACCAAATTACAGGCATTTCAAGGAAGTTGTTACTATCTTTTATTTGTAGTGACATTCAAAGCTAACTAACTGGCAGCCTGACTTCAGTTGTTCTATGTGTAGCACAGAAACAAACAAAATGTGACCCAACAGCAATAAGAATACTGAAATAAAAATGATGGGATGGTGAGAAATGGAAAAGCCCCTTCCCTCCCTCCCCTCACCTCCCCCTTCAAAAGGAAAAGTGTAGGCTATAGAAGAAAACTTGCAAAATAAATGTTAGAAACATATTTACTTTGAGGGATCCAACTCTACTAGCAACTCCTTTGCTTTCATCCGGCCGTCTAATTTGCTACAATGGGGGAAGATGGGTAAAAAAGACAGAAGAATAAAGAAAAAGTGAACTTAAAAAAATTTCCACACAATCAGTTAGCAGTACATGCAAGACATCAATTTGACTCTCTGAGACACCTCTAGAGGACAAAGACACAGACTCTAATTTCTGGAATAAATGATGCTTTATCATGGCATTTTGAACTTGCTTTGTTGATCAGTTTTATTTCAATATATTACCAATCTGGCACATATGCTGCATGCTGAATTCACTAACATTTTTGAAATAATACATGTTACTTATCTGATCTGGATATGAGGAATAATGAAGTCCTAAAACTCTAACTGAAGAAAAAACACCCTATATCTTCTACGAATCACACGATCATAGTATGCCATAACTGGGAGTATCAGGCCTGGCAAGTATTATGATTGATACCTGACAGAATGCAATACAGATTACTACTGACCCAGGCCTAGAGATTTTAGCCACTGCTATTAAGATTCCCAGTTAAAATTATGCTGCCCAACCAGAAAATTTTAATGCCAGACCAACATTAGATTTTTATTTTAAATATACGACATATATAACCTTTCCCCTGATATCTCCTATCTGATTACTTTTCATTTATAAGTTTTTTTCCTAGATGATGTAGAGGATGGAAGAAAAAAATAAGGTAGCTGCTCAAAAGGCTTCATATCATTAGAAGCAGGTAAAATAAAACATCCATTTACAGCAAAAGTTCTTCTTGGAATTGCTGAATCCAGTAAATTTAAATCTCTCACTGATCAATTAAACTTCTGTTGTGTCATTTGAAGTAAAGGAAGAAGACAACAAAAATGACTTAGGGATATCCTTCTAGTTCTGAGCCAAGACTGAATTGGAAATTTTTATTATCTGATGGTTATTTCACAGCTTACACAAAAGAAAGTCCCACACAAGTGAGATGAACCCTTTCAAACCACATAATCTGTCTTTAAGAAATCTCAGCAAAGAAGCCAAAGACTGAATGAACCATGGAAATTCAACTACACTTTATATTCTCTGGAGCACGTTAGCAAAAGCACAAGTTAGATTTCCCTGTTTGTTTTTATCTGACCCATGCAAAATGGAGAAATTCATATTCAAAACACAGTCAACAATGTATTTTTTACTTGCACTCAATTCTTAAGAAAATAATGCAACTGAGCAAATCACACTAGAAACATTTCTGGAAATTGTTCTTTCCTTCCCTGGTCTTATGGCATTAAAATAGTAAGTTTTGAACTCTCAAGTGAAACACCCACATTACTGTTTTCATGGGACTCCAGGCAAACCTCCAAGCAATTCTAGTATACTGACCAATAAAAACAACTGTCATTCTTAAATAAAATATGTCCCATTTAGAAGACAGATGCAATTAAATTATATGCAGTTTAACCTAGCTGCTATATTTTTGCTAATTAAAAAAACACACATAAAAATATACCTAGAAGCCAAAAACAACAAAAAAGAAGCCTCAATAGGGTAAAAAGATCCTTATTTGAAAAGAAAACAACAGGATTTAGGGAGTTAGAGCAAAGATATTTGGCCCAATATCCTACTTCAAATATTACCAGTCCCAGAGAATAAGACATAATCAAGTAGGACCCTAATTTGTGTTACTAAAAATTTTTCAAAATTACTATATTTAATTTTGTTTTGCAAAATGAGAAATAAGAAAAAAATAAATGCTGACATTCTCACATAATGACACGGAACTAGGACATTAAGAAGAAAACTGCTACATACCACAGAAACTTGGGGAAAAGTTTTAGGTGACAGCAGTATGCATTGCCTTTCAAGGAAAAAGTTTTTCTTCTACTACTTACCAGTGTGGGGATTGTGGCTGCTCAAATTATGCTGAACATTTAGAATTCAGTCAGAATTGAGATCAGAGATATTCTAGGTGCATATGACTGACATAATTACATATATTTCTTAAAAATATACAGAGGAATACATATACAACGTGTATACTGCAAGCAATACAACTATAAATGCTTGAAAATATAAATTACAAGGAAATAGCCTAAGGTCAACTCTTGTTTTACATCCATGGCACAGTTTATATACTTGATAACATGTTTTCTGCAGGAACCTTGCAGAATGCAACTTGGATGCTTCTCAAGGGATTACTCAGAGTGATATGTGTATTGCACAAACTATACTACATCTGTTCTGGGAATTAAATATGGTATTGCCCAGAAGGCAACGGACAGTATGGACAGTAAGAATAAAAAAGCTTTTTTTTTTTTTTTTTTTCATGGCAAATGCCATAGAAAGAAATTCTGGCATATTCTTGTCTCTCTCCAGTCAACTCCTGTACTCCTAGAAGTTGACTGATAAACTAGTGTTTCAGAAACCAGCATGAATTATACACTCCTTGTTTTTCAGAAACTCAGCTAGACACAAGAACCCCATCATAGATGAACACTTGTAGCTAGAAGAGATTAGAATAAAAGATGCGCATGGAAGCATTTTAAATGAACAATATGTATACTTCTGTCACTTGTGTGATCTAGAAATGAGTCCTTTGATTTTTTTACTACCCATTTGTGAAATGAAAACAATACTTCTAAGGAAAACATAGGACTAAGGAAAAGAATCTCAATAGTGGCACTGAAAACAAATATTTTTGCCTCAGGTTTAAGACTTTTTTTTTTTTATACCACAACACAATCTAAATTAGTAGATTGAGAGATGAGGCAGGAGCAACACTAAGTAGTTACTGGAAAAATGTTACCTTAATGACCAGAGGGTTTTGAAACATTCTGAAGGACAAGAATGAAGATACTCAGTGTAATGAAGGAAGAAAGATATTGTGTAGAGAACATTCCAGAAAATTGGCAAGGTATGATGCACTGACAGTTAAGATAAATGCATTATATTTACATCTCTTTCTTATTCACAAGGGAATAATAGTTAATAGCTGAAGATTAGCCACAGATCCCTATCCTGATATCTGAAGAACAAGCTGGAATTCCAGTAGGAGCAGAATGAGATAGGAACCCAGTGGAAGAAACCTTAGGAAGCAGGGAAACCAGAAACAAACAGTGAGCAAAACGGAGTGTTTAAATATGCTTAATGAACTTCTCAGAAGATGAGTGAAAGACTTAGGTACCAAAGAACAGACAATTAATGTTTTCTAAGGAGAAGTGTTGCATTTTGTTTCATTATTATTCCTCTACCTTCTAACAGAGCCCATAGAAGTGTACCTGTTCATCTTTAACCATGATTTTATTCCAGAAAAAAACAATTTAAAAATCCCAACCTTATATATATAAATTAGCAGTTATAAAGAAAGAACAGCTCTGAACAATATAACAATATAATATGACTAATATAAGATTCTGTCTTTCTAAAATTCTGGCCAATACATGGTTCAAAATGATGAAGCCTTTTGATATGATCTAATTACTTAATTCTGAAACCAAATAAATGCAACACTAGTAATGGAAACTCTTTGCAGCAGTAGTTTAAAAAGATGTTCAGTTTCTTACTCAATGGCCTGGGCATGCAATATTTGATCACTTAAAAAGCCAGAGATTATGCTACACAGCATCCAAATCAAGTTCAGATTATTTGCTGTATATAAGAAAAAGGTAACTGTTCTCCCACTTGACCACTACCACAGAGATCACTAATGATCAGTGAGTAAAGAAAACTATTAATGTTACTTGTGGAACATTACATCACTGGGCCTGCAAATAAATGTTTCTGCATTTGCCATATATGTTATCCCACATATTCCTGACAACCACGCTGACAAATATTTTCTGTTTTCTTAGACAGAAATTGTTCCTGTTAGTTTTGAGCCACGGCATCTTGTCATTGCACCTAACTAAAAGTTCTCTTATGCTCCTAACCTAGTTGCCTCAGGGGATACGCATTTAAATGGTGTTAATATCCTCTACTGAATCCTAAATCATGAAACTTGCTTGCAAGATATTTGTCAATGTGACTACACATACTGTTGATAAATATTTATGAAGTTTTTCCTTTTTAAAGCAGGTTTTTGGATGTGAAACAGTGACATTCACAAGTTGGTAGCTGCTACGACAAAAAACCTCCTCCCTCATTTTTCCAGTTTTACCTGCTATTACTTCCTTTCAATTACCATTTCATCTCAAAATGCAGGGCATCATGGCAAGAAAGGAATGATCAGTTTTAGAAGTCTAGAGGAAAACTGTGCATATAATGCTCCTACTTTGGTTAACTTCCTTCAGCTGAATTCCATAATACACTCCAAATCTGTCACGTCCAAAGGGCCATCCAAACTGACCAAGGCAAAATATGGGAGAACAGCAATGGGAGAAACCTCTCTCCAGTCTAACGTAGTTTAAAGAGATGTTCTATGATTCAGTGAAAAGGTAGGTGGATGTATAAAAACAACATTAAAATGATCTTAAAGATAAACGCATTGAGAAGACAAAAACATCAAAAACTTGCAGAAGAGAAACTAAATATGAATCATAATATATTCCAACAGCCTCCACATGAAAGGTTTTTTTGGTTTTTTTTCTTTTAATGGGCACTACTACTCGCACTGTTCCATGTACAGATGAGAGAATAAACACAGTGCAGGTGGACCTATCAATGGTAAAAAGTAATGCAATTTTCTTGCAGTTTTGGAGATTAGTACATTAGTATCATCACTAAATCAGTGCTCTGTTAACATATACAATGGCAAAGATAATGTAAGATGTCCTTATACAGGACATTTTGTAATATACTGGTTATTTTACACCCACATATGACAGTCTAGTTCTTTTAGTTTTTATCTATTAACTTCAGTGAAATTTAATGGCCAGAAACTAAATCTAAAAGCTGGTAGGTAAAATGCACTGCCAGGGCAAAACAGACTACAATAAATACAAACATTACATATTATGCCACTATTCTTAGTGACTTAACATCCTAAATCTCATTTAAACTGGAGCTCTGGGCACACAAGAGCTGGGTACTCACTTTCACTATGCAGTTAAAATACACATGCTTTATGTTGCCCAAGACATGAAGAGATTATAAATGATGAGTAACGAAACCGAATGGCTACTCTTGGCAGAGGCATGCCCAGCCCAAAGGGAATGGTATGGAAATCAAACAAAGGGCTCCCACCCATTGTAAAGAATGCTGGCAATCAGAAGGCTTAATTAGCATGCACAGAGCTGTGTGCTATCAAGACCAGACTGCTCCAAGAAAACTAATTAAGTTCAAATACTTTATGCTTCACTTTATTATATAGGGATGCACAAACATATAGAGAATCAAATTTTACAGTAGGATTCCAGACCCAGCTTGTCTCAGAGTTTTCAGTCACGCAACTGAGAAGTCCTGTCACACAGGTCAAGCCCCCCAAACCTTTCTACACATTCAAGAGTACCTTTCTTCCATTTTTTCCTGATCACAGACCTTTATTTTTACATTGGTTCCTCCTGCCTCCAACCTACTTCCTATTCTTCTCCAAGCCACTCTAAGTCCTGCAACTTCATCACCCAAGAGCCACAAATACTGCTTTGCTCTATACCAGATCTCTACCACCCAACTTTATACCAGATTTCTCCTCAATTCAATACCTTCAATCCTCTCAAAGCCTCACTTTGAACATTTTTTCACTGGCTGATGGCACATTTTGCTCTCCAGCTATGCCTGCAGCCCCACTGATTCTCTGGCTTTCCCCACAAAGGAAAGCAGAATTTCCTCATGCTTCTGGTAGGGCTTTTAAAAAACCAAAACTCCATTATGTATATCAAAAATCTGTTTGGTAAGCAGGGAAGAATTTCATATTTAAGGAAAAAATAAAAACATGGGAAGTCTTAGGTGGTGCCTTTCCCAAACTGCCAATTCACTTCTGAATGTGCTGCTCTCTTGATTTGTTGCCCTAAGCTGAACTAAAGTTCTAAAAGCTGCAGCATATACAGAGCTGTCCATACTTCAGTGGAGGGCAACGTCCTTTAAACAGTTTTAGACACTCAGCTAGCTCCTTTTAAACATACCTTGGTGGTCACGGTGAAAGCTGCTGCATCAACAAAGTCACTTAGAAGTGACCTGATGGTGGGACACGTAGGTTATAAAGCAAACCATCTAAGACATTTGCTCTCTTTGGCCACTTTTAGCAACAAAATTAAGGGAGAGACGTTTGTACTGGGACTCAGTGTAATAAGGAAGATCCCAACTTTCTGAAAACAGATGGGCCAGTGGGACTTTAAAGGGAAGAGTAAACCTCTTTTGAGGACAAGTGCATTTAAGGTTTGTTCTCAAATATCTGTAATATCCTGTACTTTATCCTTTTGACTAGGCAGGGCTGTGTTTGGAAAATCTGTATAAAGCTTCTTGTCACATGTATTTCCTGACATCTATGCATCCTGCAGAGTTCAACTGTGAAAGAGAAGCGGAAGGGTTGGTAAGGATACTGGGAAAGGGTGTATCCATTATAGCTATAGGAAACTCATAATTAAACCAGAGAGATGATAATCTCGGAAGATGAAGATAAGGTGGAAAGATCCAGGATTCAATTCACTTTGCAGAAGCTTTAAACAATATGACCTTTAAGACGCTAGATACTAACAATAACCCGGGAAGTGACAAAGGTCAACCTTTGTCCACACTAACTGTGCTTTTGAATGAGACCATTGTCCCAAGAGGTTGCCTGGGAACTTAATAAAGGAAAGAAAGCACTGCGAAGAACCACCATGCCAATGCACAGAACTCTTTGCTCAAAGGCATTCCTTGCATTTTGAAAAACTATTTTTAAAAGAAAAAAAAGTAGTCTTAATAAATAAACTGTAATGTATGGTGCAAATTCGAAAGAGAGATTGCCAACAGCTCGTTTGAAATCTTGCCAAACTTGTTACTGTTTCTTATGATGATTTCCATAAATCTACTGTAGGGCATTCAAGTGGGAGGCCTAGCTTCCAGCAGTTACTGGAGAGAAATATGTTCCAAATGTAAGCACTTTGAATTTCTCACCTTCAGGACCCCTAATTTGTCACAGACTTTTCCCATCAATACATTCCTGCAGTCACCACTATTGCTGGCTTAAATAAAAAGCTCTTTACTGAAATATATGCAGGTTTCAGTAAATGTAAATATTGATAAATGCCTACGGAAATTCTTGTCCAAGAATATGCAATGCTACTGTGAAAGTAATCAGAAATAGATAACCACTTCCCTTCAAAAAGCAAATACACTGTTGAAGCCTAATTGAAGAAATCAAATTCTACTGTATTCATAAATGCCCCTTTTAAAGAGATAATATGTATTTTGACTTTTAAAATGGAACTAAATTGGTCAGAAAAATAGAGGCAACTAATTTCAGGCATTTAAGATAAGTTTTAGTGTAATAAATATGGGGAGTCATTTGGATTGTTGTCATTACTATTAATCATTTGAACATATTCTAACACCTAATCTTGAAGTACAGCATAGTATCTTCATGGTCACACAATTCTGAACTCACATTGTAACATGTCATCAGAATTTTGTCATGATTTGTGCTGCAACAGTTTAGTACTTTTACGATGCAGAAATGTAGAAAAAAATTAAATACTGTTTTCTTACACAATCTCTTCAAGGAACAACCAAAACTAGTTAAACAGATTGCTGATGTTCAAAAAGGGACAATTCCCTGTGGCATTACAGTGCCTTCTCCCTGTTCTTGTTCCACAGAGAATACTGAAACAGGGAGAACAACCTATGATCAATATTTTGCTAAACAAAAAGTGGTACAACTAAATAAGAATTTTCTCAAACACAGGCAATGCACTTGGCACATACTAAGTTCTCCTTGCAGATCCAGAATGCAGAGTTGGATAAGCACTGACCTCTTACATGAATTATAAAATAAAGTGCTTCTAACATACACTGTGAGAAAAGAGGTAGGTAGAGGTGTAAGCAGACAAAGAAGTTGAATTTAACAGCATGAACTGTATTATCAAATTTAGAATGGCTGTTTATTGCGACTCAAAACTGTTCTTTTGATTCTGAAAACCATCACCTTTTCCATCACCTTTGTTTTCTCATTTCCTAGTACTATTTGTTCGATGCTTAGTGATGGTTAGAATTTAACAGAACTATTTAATGGAACGGACTTGGTATGTTAGGTATTACAGTAATGTTTTCCAACCTTTCTAGATAAATTTGCTATAGGGCTTACCTCATCTCATTGCTTAATGACTACCATTCATTCGAGGTACTCTAAACTGTCATTTATTGCACTTCGAACAGATAGAGTGGAACTACACCAAAACAGCAAGTAAAGCGCACTGACATACTGCACACATATTTCTCTGCTATGGTTGCACAGCACATAGGCTCAGATGTGATAAAAGATTATGCGTACACACATACACACAGATTTTTTTTTTATTTAAATCATCCTGAGGAATAGAGAGGCACAGAATGAGAATTATACACACCAATAGGTAAAAATATTAGACCACATCCTAAATAGGATCAATGATGTTCTCCTCTTCCAGCCAGGAAATAATGCATGGGAACTTGGCAGAAAAATGCCAAAGAGAAAGCATCTTGTACCTTTTCCCAAAACCATCTTGGATAATACTTGCTAAAAATAACTACAGTTCAAAAAAGTGGGTAATCAAGATGATGTAAGAATCTACTTAATGAATGAAACTCTCAAAATCTGATAGCAATTGCTCAGGGTAAGTCCTAAAAGACAATGTCTTGTCTTTTCTGTCTTGGAAAGACAAACAGATGAATGACCGTATTCACATTTAACACACTGTTATGCTGACCTATAAATGCAAGGGTAACATGATTTTGAGATCTAGACTTTCTAAAAGAGAAAGCCTATCTGCTTGGGCAAAAAAGATACTAGAAACAAGACCTTGATATAAAAGAGTTACTATGAAAAAAACTCAAAATTGAGATAAGTCCTACATCTCCCATGCCCCGTAGAAGGCTATCTTGTAAGCTCCATGCAAAATGAGAAGACAACACAAACGTACTCTAGAGTGAACGGCATATATGAGCCTTGAATTCAGGCTCAATCCATTTTTTAGATAAACTACTAACTTCTTGGATAGTTGGGTTTTTTTTTATATCACATCAGACTGAGAATGACTTTGCATTTTTATACTATAATGAAATAGCCTAATTGCTTGAATACATAAAGATAGATTTGCTCTCAAATGAGAAGAATTTTTAGTATGGATACAGTAAATCCAAAGTTAACATATACTCAATTCAGTTATGACTGATCTTGAAAAATATACTTTTCTGTATTGACAACAGCTTTACCTACCAAAGGAGACAAATGACCATCTTTCACGAACCTTTTGCAAAAGTACCATTCTAACTGAAGACACAGCCAGCCAAAATAAACTCTTGAAATACTTTGACTTTGTTTTTTTGAGTGGAGAAGAACAAAAAACTATGCCAAGAATGCTACTAGGTCTAGACTGAGAGCCTGGCAGCCATGAAGATAAAAGATACTATTTTGTCTAAGCTAGAAACTGCTAAGTACAAAACAGAGTGAAAGAAATTAAAACGAGGAGTAAAAGATCCCTTAAACATACAAACATAATAAGAGAAAGTAGAAATGTTATCATTTGAGGTTGCGAAGGTAACAGTGGTAAACTCGGTAATGAAAAATAATACCTTGCCTGAATTTTGATTTGGGATGATTATACACAGTATGGGAAAAAAGGCATAGTAATCAATGAGAATTAGTATAAAGCTGTTTTACTTTTGACGAGGCAACTGCTCTTATAAACAGATGAAATGTAGGACAGGATTATATAGAAGTAAAAATAGAATTGTTCGGAGGGCAAGGAAATTGCTAGTTGGAAGGTAACATTTTGCTGAAAGGGGAACGGGCGGAAGAGAAGTTATGAATATAGTTTGCAAATAAGGGATGTAGAAACTGACCTTATCTAGTATTTTCAATAATGATTCTGACACTAAAGTTAGGAGTGCTCTCAGATAAATATGTGAGGCATCATCACTAGAAAATATTACAGTAATCTCATCAGCAGGTATTTGATAACATTGAAGATCACTGTAAAAGAAATAGAGTGAAATTTTACACAAAGTTCTGAACTAACAAGCATCTTCGCTACATGGGCAAGGACTTAACAGTTGGAAAAAAGACAGATGATAAATCCATTGTACAAAACACCAGTAAAATCTCACATAAGCAGATTTGATCACTCCAAGGAAGGCGAAATGTGTAACAAATGTAGAAAAAGACTTTTGAAGAAGGTTGGATTTTTTGTTTTTCTGGTTTTCCTTTTTTAAAGGATGAAAATGAAGATGTTTGACTTAGTTAATTCATGAAAATGAAATCTGAAAGTTTCTACGCATCTCCTCTATAAGTCTATCTTAGGAGTGAATACATGACCAACAAAAGATTGGTCTATTTAAGTTAAAGCACCAACAGTGGCACAAGGGCAACTTGGTTAGTTTGTACTCAGCTTGTATTACATATTACAACACTGAATTGTACTAGGTATTGCCCAAAATAGGAGGTAAGATTCATAGAACCAAGAGGTGCCATTTAACTTTTCAAAAGAGAAATTGGACGTTAGGGACTACTAGTACACTCACTAAAGAACATACAACTTGAAGGCAATTCCATATTTACATCATCCATGGGAAAAGCAATGTCTGTGCTTTAGATTCTTGCTTCTTTCTCACATCTTGCATCAGGTAGATGGAACCAGTGAACTTTTACTGCGGGTGATACATTCATTAACCACAGGAACATGCATGCCCTGAAAGAGCTTTCCTGGTCTAAATCTACGTTTTGGCTCCTGTGAACACATAACTGTTTGCTGCTGCTAGAGTACCACCACTTTTTACAGCACTTTGGGTTGCACGTGCACATGAAATGGAATATTATTACTATATTGCAAATCTGTAGAAGCATGATATGGTATCAGGCTGTAACATGCAAGTAGCTTGTTTTGATAGTAAGTTAATACAGACTTCTGCATAAGAATACTCCTTGAATAACTAACAGATATATTCAAAATGTTAGAGAAAAAATGGAAATGTATGAATGTGGAAGCACCAGACAGCATAGCAGAAGGGATGAAAGGTAAATATGTTGATGGCATACCAATTAGTAGTTCATTTAGTTCACAGCACTTCATGCAACACTTCATTGGGGATACCCAATCAGCAAAACAAGAAAACCTAAAACAATTCACAGACCAAGACAATGAGTTGAGCCACTGAGAGATGATGTTGGAATGATAAAAAGCAGGTTTAGATAAGGAGAACACAGGACAGCAAGTGAATACTAAATATTCAAGAGGCGGAACCAGGTGGAGAGACAAATATCCCCTTAAATGTCAACCTCTAAAGAGCATAAAGGACATGTCCAACACTGACTTCATGGATACGAGCGTAGGAAGAAACCTAGAGAAGTTGTGGAGGACTTGATAGCTTGTGCCCCACATCCTACACATCAATTCAAACAATCCTGACCAGACCACGTGGGTACACATATATATGGATGCCTGAATGCTGGACTTTACTGAATGCATGTATCTTTTGTGCTCTTGAGTATGTAAGATATGAAAGTGTGACTGAAGTCCATTTTGTTTTAAAATAACATCACCTACCTCTCCTATAATATCTGTCATTGATCTTTGTTACACCCTCACTGAATTATTTACTGTGACAAGAAAGAAACAACTAGAAAAGGATCACTGTCTATCCTTGCAAGTATGTTTTTGAAATTTCTGTTTCTTTTATCAAAAAAAGAACACAGCCGCAAGCGATGTGGATTATATGTTTTACCAACAGCCAGTGGAGGAACAGAAGCAAGCCTGCCCATACCTGAACTGTTGATTAAGATCAGGTTAATGTATGTATGGCTGAAATTACAGATTATCAGGAACTGAGATGCTAAAAAAGAGGAGCACTGGAAAAACAAATTTCTACAAACTGAACATATAGCAATATGAAGATTCAGCACACAGATGCATAGTTTTACTCTTGAAACCATATTTCCTAAAGAAACAAAAATAAATCAGTTGGCACAGGTAATAAAAACTAATATGCCCAAGGAAAAGATGATGAATGGAGATGGGAGGTCAATATTGCTCCAAGAAGCTAACTCCAGCAAGACATCAAAATAATTACCAGGCACCAACAAACTCACCAAGCATCGGTGACAAGTTCGGAACTAGATACACTGGAAATTGGAATAGCAACTATTTCTGTGGAGGTGCATTCAAAGAAATTTCTAAATGAAAAATCTGGATAAAAGATATTGCTGTTTGGAAAAAAAACCCCAAACAAACAAACAGACAAACTCCAAAGCCCTCATCTTGTGATACATCAGAATTCAAACCACAGATTTATCTTGAACAGGAACTGAAAAGGTGTGGGTAATGAAACTAATGTGTGAAGGAGATGCACATCTTGTCCGTTTCTTAGAAGTAATGCCAAATTGAAGTTATCAGAATTTAAAAAAAAACACTTGACTTTTGAAGAAAGCATAATAACAACAAAAACTCTTGCTCCCAAAGCTAATTGGAGGAAAAAAAAAAAAATCAAGGAAGAACTAACTGACAAGCTGATACAGCATAAGCATACATAGATCAGAACTCATGCAATGCATGTGTCAGCCAGGATGTCCGTACTGAAAGATCGTTCTCTTCTGGATGGATACACATGCAGAATAGCTACAATTTAAAAATACACATATTTTCAGGGAAAGACTAAGAAGCTTATTTCTGACATGTCTGAAAGTTTCACTGGACTCACAAAAAGAACGGAATTCCATAGCTTTACAAAACACAAATTGGTTACTAAGAAAGAGAAATGTAGAGAAATTTTGCACATTAGAACTTCTTCCTATGATTCAGTATATAACAGGTCTGAAAAAGAGCTCATTCTATGATTTCAAGAATTGTTCTGGATGCTCTGGATTGGTAGTCAACTCCCAACTACCCTAACAACTTTCTTCAGCCCTGCTCCTAACAGTTCTTGGGCATGCGAAAAGGAAGGGAACTGGATTTTGGCACTGCTATATATTTAATACAGACTCCATTTACCAATGAATATGGTTCTACTTGAAAAACAGATATTCAATAAATAAAACTAAGTCAAATAAGTACCTCCACTGAAATTCTATGTTCACCTTAAGCTTGGTAACTCAAGTCTTTATTCTGCCTCTCCAGAGACTTGTTGATGGGTCTATTTTGATACTAACAAAAAAACCTAAACCCATACCCCTGTATTTTTCAACCTTCCTACACAGTGAATCTTCTATTTTAGAAAGAATTTTAGTAGACTTTCCTTTTATTAGTTTTTAAGTATTTGGTTTGTTTTTTTTTCACTATCCCAGGCATATCAAGCTGCTTCTTTCTTAGTACAAGGCCTCGCTTTCGAAGCTGTGACATCTAGTGTTTTCAGTTAAGAACAACTGGGATTTTTAACCAAAATGTAAACTAAAAATAAGACTGGTAGGAACTCAATCATCCACATGTTTTGCCAAGACAATACACTTTAAACAATGAGGAAAAAGGCAATAATTATATGGAAAATATTCTACTATCTTAATTAGTAATTGATTTGAAAGGCACCGCTGCACTGTATTGAGGAGAACCTGGGAGGATACAGTGGATTGACATGTGTTAGTAAGCAGGATTCCTCATCTTCAGGCAACACTGGCTACTTTCTACTCCAATATACATTCTCTCAGCATTGTTTTTCACCAAATATAATTTTTGTAATCCTGGAAATTGCACTGAAAAAAAATTAAGAGGAAATAAACCCCAGAAATAATCACAATATTGGAATTTCTAGCAGTATCACATATCTGATTAAGCCTGTATCTATAAAGAGCTTCCTGTTTTATAGGAAAAAGCAAGAAACCCTTGCAGTGCTTGGAGTGTGATTTCACCTACCTAGATCATCCTAGCAATTTAAAACATCCTTTATACTTTTCCATGCTTCTCAACCATATCACAGCTAAACAGCTGTGCCAATGCACTTGCTACCTACTCAAGCAAGTTCCTAGCGAGAAAAAACCACAGCAAACTTCATAAATAACAAACCTTTACTTGGGAATCGAGTGTATGCATACAAACTTTAAAATATATTCATATACTTGCCATATTGTTTTCACCTTGATGCCCACCTTAGAAGAACTACTAGGAATCAAGATAACAAATACAAAATTTAACACCCTCAATGCACACAAAATATCTACCCTATGGGTAAAAGTACAGCTTGCCATATCATGTCCTGAGCAGCATCTAACTATTAATGAAGAATTTCTAGTAAGCAACCTGATCTTTCTTCTATTGAAAAATACTGAATATTTCTACTGAAAAATTTGTAACAATAACTGATACAAAAGCATATTCCCAACTCTACCTGCTCATCTGTTAATGGTATTACTTCACAGAGTAGTTGTATACTGAAAGTCACAACACTAGACTGAAGACATAAATCATAATTACATTTAGTATTACTTTGTAACTTATTTGGTTGTGTGAAAAACTTGCACCAATGTGCACATTCAACATTAAAGCTACAGTTCATGACAGAAGGTGTTCAGAGCATCATTCCTCATGGATAGCAAGCATAAGAGATGATTGAGATAAAATATTTTTTGCTACGGAAATAATTCTCATCAGCCTCTTTACTTTTTTAAAAAAGTTGAATATATTTTTCTAAGCCTTTTCATTTCAGAATTTCTCTGCAACTGAAACGTTTACAAAACTTATGTGTAACATACTTTTGACATTAGGAATATTACGTCTTTAGGTGAATATCAACTTACAAATTATAAAGATAAGAGTTCTTAACAGGAGACAGCTATAGAAAGTTACAGAAAGTGATCAACTAGTTGAATATACTCTGCTATAAAGAAGGCATGGATGAAGCAGTGGGTAGATGACTGTTTCGCTAGAACCTAAAAAACTACTGAAAAGTAGCTTTGCTTGCTGATTTTACCTGTAAGACTGAGCCTATATACCTTTCTTATGTAGGAATTAAAAGCTATCTATCACAACTACAAATGGGTAAGGATGTAACTTACCATCATCGAGGGTTTTGTCTGATTCAGTGTAACTAAAATATGGATAGTTAGGGAAAGGACAGATAACCAGCAAGTAAAGTAGAGAGAGACTTTTTCTTAAGCAGAATATAAGGACTGTTGGGAATGAAGCAGCAAGATGGAAAAAGAAAAAACCACTCTCATCTTAAAAGTACTGTAACAAGTTCCTTAGGATCCCTCATGATCAAAGATAACATTGAAAGAAACTCGGCACACTGAAGTGGAAGAACTGAACATCAATGAGACTGATGATCTTGCGAAGTGAAATACTTTGAACACCTCCTGTCACTGAAATGTATTCCTGGTGATAATTCAAAACCTGCCCTTGGTCTTCTATCTCTGCTTCATTTGACTTTGACACACAACATTGCCAAAAATCAAATATTGATTACGTCATTTATGTATGGGAGAAGTGAAGACTTCAATTTGAAAACTGTAATTTTCTTTTATACTAATATCATCTCACTAAGAGTAGAACAAAATTAGAAGTTTGAAGGAATGACTCAGTCATTTGCTCTGGATATATTCTTTTAAGTTACCTGAAGTCATAGATCTAAAATTTTATACTGTAAGTTTAAAAAAAGTCTCAAGAGTCAACATTAATGCAACCATTAAAAAATTTCTCCATATTTGTAAAATGTATTTTGCATTAGGTATTGTATTACTTTTGTATCTGAAAGAACGTTGCATTTAACTTGATGAAAATGCTGACCACAAACATACACAAAAATATAGTAAGATCTTAGAATCTGAGCAGCTACTGCAAATGACAAGAAAAACTTGCAAGCCACATTGTCCTAAACTTTTGTCATGCAAGTATTCACAAATTCATCTAACCTTGTTGAGAAAGCACTAAAACTTTCAAAAGACCAAAACTATATTGTAGAAGATAAAAATATCTGCCACAATCACTATTAACTTTATGGTTGAATGACTGAAAAAGGGAGGACTGTTAGTGCAGTTTTCCCGAGTAAAACTTAGATTGCCTCTGTATGTGATTCCATCTACTATAAATATGGTTTAAATGACCTCTGAGCCGCAGTGGATTTTGTTCGAAACCCAAACGCAATTTAGAAAATCAGGAAGGTGTTCTACATAGATTTATTAAAAGCTAACAAAAGTAAGTTTGCTTAGTTTTGGGGATGTACCTAATGACAGAGTAGTCCCAATGGAAATTTTTCCTGAGTTGACCTCCCAAGAGGCTACAGTGAAAAATATAATTACTTCTTTTATCAGGAAATTAAACTTCTGAGGACTGATTGAAACATACAGGTTCAAACCTAATATTCATCATTTACTGTTTTGTTAGAAACAGAGATTTTCAGAAAACATGGAAGATAAACAGTAAAGCAAATTTAAAATTAAATGTTTTGCTTACATGACCCGTGTGTATATATATACAGTATTAGGTTTTCCAAAATATAATTATAAAAAGGTAAAGACTTCTCCTAACAGATCAATCAGGAGTATGAGTAATACACTCTCCCATACCTTCTCTCCAATACCTCCTGTATTAGAAACCTGCTACTTACATTCATTCAATAGAGGTGCTCCTGGTATTGCAGAAGCTTGATTTTTCTTTTTCTGAGACACACTCAACTTTCTGCTATTCAGCAAATTCAGTAAGAGAGATGTAAGGGTTTATGCACATTTAGGACAAAAAATACAAGAAAATGGTACAACAAAATAAATTGGAATATGTAGCTGACAAAGAAATATAGTGCCACTAGCTCTACAGCTAGACCACCACTATAAACAATATGTATAATCAAAGAAAACTGAACTGTTGTTTGATTTTGGTTTTGGTTTTTTTTTTCCCCTGAAACTTCCTCTCCTTTGTTTCATGTCCTATGTTTTGGAATCCTGAAATGGGTTCCTCAACCAGCAAATAAGAATATTGAAAAGGTACACACTTGCAGATTAAAGAAGGAAAAAAATACCACCCTGGAACATCCACTGGATAACAAAGTACAATTTGTCTTTAATCTCACTACTGTGTGGATCAAAAGATCTGGTGTAAATTTAAATCATATCGCATAATTAGAAAGCCAGGGTCCAGAAGGGAAAACACAGTAAGTGAAGACATTTAGACATACTGACAATTGTAAAGAATATGAATGAACCATATTTCCTGACAAATTCGTATGATGTTTGAGAACTTGTCGGTACTGAAAAGGACTGAAGAAAAATATGATGAGTAGTTTGTTTGAATTTTTTCAAGTAATAAGTAAAATTAACTAAGAGCTCTCTAAGTGGCAAAGAAGCTTATACTTTTGTGCAAAATCCAACCTCTAGGTGACAGGAACAGATGAGATCACACTTCATGTTTATTTTCCAGTTGGGCTTTCCCAGATCTTTCCTTACATCAGCTTGTACCACCCAATTTCAAAAGACATCACAGAAAAGCTAGACTAGCTAGATGTTGAATGGCACTTCCTCTTATAAAAGTGGTGTGATTTCAAACATTTTGAACAAAATCTGTTTTTTCAGTAATACATGAAAAACAGGGCATAACATGAAATACCAAAGCATGATCCAATTATGATAACAGCTCACCTCAACTGATTTCCCAAAGAAGACTTTCAGATTTTTAATCTGTTTCAAAGTTCTTGTAGTTTCCTTCTGTAATTTCTGAATCTCTGAAGATAGTCTAGAGGAGTGCATTCTGCTTCACAAGTAAGCTTTACTCCTTCCCACTGTGATAACCTTCCCGAAAATATATAGGCTACATCTAGAGCTATTAGCAGTGCTGTCCCTTTTTTATGCCTGTTACTGGTCTCCTTTGGTTTTCTTTGGACACTTGTTTTGTCAATAGGCATAAAACTCAGTGCAGTTTCTCCGTTTCATATAGCTCTTCTGCCCTGAGTGTTCTAATGTAATAAGCTCTGAGTTTTATTTTTAAGCCATCAGACAAGTGACAAATTCTTAGCAAAAAAATGAAGGAGTCACTTGCAGACAGAATTCACTGAGTATCTTCTTAAGAAAAGTAGACTATATAATGAAGTTTAAGTATGCTGTCCATCAGAATAATTTTTATTCTATTATAGTGAAGGTGAGTACTGCATAAAACAATCCCACAGGCTAAATCAAAACATTTCTATGGGTGATTGCCAATAAATCTTGTTTGCTGACACAAAAGAAGGAGACAGCAGGAAAGAAGACCTAGCAGATGCCGGCAATCACCTTAGCAAGCAGAATAATCTTCAAGGATCATGAATTAGATGAGGAAGAATGTTATTGTTTGCCATCTGCTATGGGTCTATTAGTATGTCAGCATCTGGTGCCACAGAAAGATCTTTGTGACGTGAACGCACAAAGCGAATTCAGACAGAGTTTTCTTCTGCTGAAAGGAATCCTTCTGAGAGTAAACATCTCAGGCCTTGCCACTGGTCAATTCACTTAGTTTTTGATGTGTCCTAATTAAAGTTTGATAGAAAGAGAACATAATAGAGTTCACCTCAATGATTAAATACTATAGCGTAATCAGTAAGAACTGAATAATAATCCCATAAGGTTGGCATTAAAACTTTCTTTCTATTCAATTTAGGCTGTTTTTTTGTTTGCAAATGTCAGGCAGCAAATACCTAGGTTTGTGCGAAACCAGTTGGCTTGAAAGTGTCTTAAACCCAATAATAAAGTGAGGCGCAGAACTGCCCCAGCCCAGGCTAGAAATTTGCACATATATTTTATTGACAAAATACTACTTGCTTAATGTTGCTACTCAGTGGCAGGATTATCTACATTCCTGGGGATATTAAAGACATTCAAAGTGTTAACAATTTCATATTCATGACTGATATTGCAAGAGATAACACGAAACTTCAGTAACCATAACGTGTTGGTGGACCCACACATTAAATTGTGCAACAGTACACATGGAATGAACTATACTGTCTTGCATTTGTCTATTACTTAGAATGATATAACCCTTCCATGCAAAACAAACTTGTTCAGCAGAGGCAATACATTAATTTGACAGATTATATACCTGAGCATGGAGCTTGCAAAGGCATCAATGTACTTACTTTTGGTGTTGGGCAGGATGCAGTGGAGAGACGAGAGGTGGCCTGGGCACGAGGAGATTCTGAAGGAGTAGTACTGAGGGAGGCTGTATCACGTGGGAGCACCTGAACACCACGAGAGATGATGGAATCTGGAATCTTAAAAAGAAGAGAGATGGAATTAATAGTAACAATTATACTGTATTTAAAACTTACTCAAAACCTCAAATAAAAAACACAGGAATACCCCACTCTCACTCTGCATACCTTCTCACACTCAGTGCTGGCAGTGGTTAATGGCATGTTCTCATAATTTCAGTTACAAACACAGCAAATATATAAGATCATATTCTAACTGAAGTAGCATAGAACATATATTTCTCCTGAAAAACCTATGAATCAGACATACTACAATGGAAATAGTAAGAAAGTAATGTTTTTCCTCCTAAGCCTCTGTTTCAAACCCAACAATGACCAACGGTGATTTCTACTGTGGCATGAAGGGAGGCGGACTTCCCATTCTTTAACTAGGGGACAATATTCTGAACAGAAAACCATTTATTAGCAATGACTGAATCCCTCATGCAGTTTTCATGCAGTGAGAAAATTTCTCATACGAAATGTCATGCAGTGAGTAAATACTCTTCATGTACTGAAGACAGTACAAAAATACAGCTACAAAAATTCTTGATGTAAGGTTTGTGCTGCAAAAGCTGCAGGCCTCTCTGAAGGGAATACAGGCAAAAGCACTAGAAATCACCATCCAAAGCCACACTTGGTTTAAAATGCATTCTAAACAGAAAAATAAGAATTTCATCCTTTTTTTGTTTGGTTGGTTTTGGTTTTTTGGTTTTGTTTTTTTTTTTCTCCTTCACATTATGTATTGGAAGACCAGCTAAGAAAGTATACCCCCATGATGAACACAACTGGCAAACTGATAACAATGGATGAAAGGCTGAGGCACCCAAACCCATTTTTGCCTCTGTCTTCATTGGCAACCTCTCCTCTTCCACCTCTTGAGTGGATGGACTGCAAGACAGGGACTGGAGGAGCAAAGTCCCTCCATCTGTAAGAGAATGTCAGGTTTGTGACCACCTGAGGAATCTGCACATGCATGTCTACGGGACCTGACGAGATGCATTCCAAAGCCCTGAGGGAATTGGCCAACACAGTTGCCAAGCCACTCTCAGTGATATATGAAAAAGTCATGGCAGTCAGGTGAGGTCCCTGGTGACTGGAAGAAAGCAAATATTACACACGTTTTTAAAAAGGATAGAAAGGAGGACCCTGGGAACTACTGACCTGTCAGCCTACCTCTGTGCCTGGAAAGTTCATGGAACAGATCCTCCTAGAAGTGATGCTAAGATACATGAAGGACAGGGAAGTGATTTGAGACAGCCAGTATGGCTTAACCAAGGGCAAGTCTTGCCTGACCAACCTAGTGCCCTTCTACGATAGACTCACTACATCAGTGAACAAGGGAAGAGCTAAAGATGTTGTCTATCTGGACTCCTGCAAGGCCTTTGATATGATCCCCCGCAATGTCCTTCTCTCTAAATTAGAGAGATAGAGATTTGATGTGCAGTGGATGAGGAACTGGTTGTATGTTTGCATCCAGATGGTAGTGGTCAACAGCTCAATGTCCATATGGAGACTGGTGACAAATGGTGTCCCTCAGAGGTCCATATTGGAACCAGTAATGTTCAATATCTTCATCAATGACATAGACAGCAGGACCAAGGGCACCCTCAACCAAGTTTGCAGATGACACCAAGCCAAGTGGCGGGGTTGACATGTCTGAAGGATGGGATGCCATCCAGAGGGACCTGGACAAGCTTGAGAAGTGGGCCCATGTGAACTTCATGAGGTTCAACAATGCCAAGAGCAAGATCCTGCACCTGGGTCAGGGCAACCCCTGGTAGCAATACACGCTGGGGGATGAAGGGACTGAAAGCAGCCCTGAGAGAAGGACTTGGGGGTACTGGTAGATGAAAGATTGGACTTGAGCCAGCAGTGTGTGCCTGCAGCCCAGAAAACCAACTGTACCCTGGGCTGCATCCAAAGGAGCGTGGCCAGAATTTGAGTGAAGTGATTCTGCCCCTTTATTCTGCTCTGGTGAGACCCCACCCGGAGTACAGTACCCAGTTCTAGAGTCCTCAGTACAGGAAAGATTTGGACCTGTTGGAGCAGGTCCAGAGGAGGGTCACAAGAATGATCAAAGGGATGGAACAGCTCTCCCATGAGGAAAGGCTGAGAGCTGGGGTTGTTCAGCCCAGAGAAGAGAAGACTCCAAGAAGACCTTACTGGGGCCTTTCAGTACTTAAACTGGGCTTATAAGAAAAGTGGTGACAAACTTTTTAGTTGGGCCAGCTGCAATAGGATGAGGGGTAATGGTTTTAAACCGAGAGTAGATTTAGACTAGATAGAAGGAAGAAATTATTTACAATAGGGTGGTAAACAGTGGAACAGGTTGCCGGGAGAGGTGGTTCATGCCTCATCCTTGGAAACATTCAAGGTCAGGTTGGACAGGACTTTGAGTAACCTGATCTAGTTGCAGATTTCCCTGCTTATTGCAGGCAGTTGTGGACTAAATGGCCTTTAAAGGTTACTTTTAACCCGAACTATTCTATGATTCTATAAATCTATTTCTAAGATGGAATTTTAGAGACAGATCCCTTAGCTGGTATTATTAAGCATCTTACATAAATGTAATTACACCATCTTAAAACAGTGAGAAAATGGTCTTATTTTCTGTTATAAAAGTGAATATATCATTGTTTTTTATCTTCTGTCTCTTCTGTTCAATTTTATCACCAGTTCCGAAGAAGTGAGGTAGAAGAATGCATTTAAGAATAGAGCTTTTCTTAGCATTAATATAACAAGTCTAAGAAAGTATGTTGCTTCTTATTACTGCAGTATTTTGGCCCAGTAATGCAGATACCTCACCAGCTTTATAACTGACTACATTGCTAGTTTAACATAATGAATAATTTTTAAATTTTTCTCTGTGCAAAATGGTGAGACATAGAAATGATAAATACCTCAGGTAAGAGAACTGATCTCTAACATTAGTTTCGCAACACAAAATGCAGCAGATACTCCGTTATAACACACTCTCTACAAAGGCTTGTTTTAATTTTATTTTCATAATTTTAACCTCTTCTTTTTTCAGAGGCCCCACTTCTACCAGATCAGATTTCTCTTGCTTCCTGCAATTCACTTTTCTACTATAACACACTAGGAAATGTAGAAATTCAGATCTTTGAAGGAATATATATACACGTATTTTAAGATCTTTCTCCTCACTGAGAATTTCTTAGCTCACCTAAGAATGCTCAAGTTCCAAGAGAACCACCAAAAGAACCTCCATATTTGGGGGAAATGGCAGTAGCAGACAACAAAAAGAAGCAAGAGACGAAGATCCAGTGACAAGTCAAACCACGAACATTGGACATTTCTGGCCAGGATTTTTTCTTCTTTTTTTTTTTTTTTTTCCATAATGGAGATGCAGGACCCAGTGTGCATCAAGGCATTTTGAACATTCTTGCCTAGCAGGGCTTTAGCACTAATAGAAGCTACTGAAAATTACCTCCTTCCAGGAACAAGCTTGAACCCTAGATTTTAAAATCTGTTGCATCCTTAGGACCACTGATAAGATATTGACAGCTTTGTTGCTTATCTCTGTGCAGTTAAAATGACCAATCTTAAAACTCAAGTCATTAAATACTTCTTTTTTATGTAATTTTTTTCCCCCTCAACTTCCTTGGTTCCCATCTAGAAATTATGACTATGTCTAACTTAGCAACCTTAACTTAGAGATACTGGGTTATACCTAGGGGATCTTGTTTTACCACAAACCCTCCTCCACACTTTAGAGTTTCTCATGTTTATAACCTGTTTATAAGTTGTGTGGAAAGAGATCTTGTTCTCAGTGTACCAACAGCTGCCTGCTTTCTGCTCTACTGATATATTTCTAGACTGAAAGTATTCTTTACCAGTCAACTTCTGTCAGCATTTGAAAAAAACCCAACTTTCCTCAGAGGATTTTTCAAGGCTAAGTATCTTTTGCTGCAGTTTCCACTACAAATTATGAATTCAGAAGTTTCTCTTCACTATGGACTATTATGCTGAGGATATCTTCCTATTCAGAAACAGTGCATAACTGGCCTCTACTTGAAGTAGGCTTGATTTGCAAATGGCATCTTAGAGGTGTACTGTGAATAATAGTAAATAGAGGTAAACAAGGACAATGATATTCTCATCATGCAAACAGTTTGTAGCCAGAAGCACCATTTCCCTTCTGCTCTCTTTTTCTCCTGAAATCCCATCTTAAATACGTCAAACACAAGAAAAAACCCCAAAACCCCGAAATTTTATATTGGCAGAGCTCCAGT
This sequence comes from Strigops habroptila, assembly GCF_004027225.2. Lineage (NCBI taxonomy): Eukaryota > Metazoa > Chordata > Aves > Psittaciformes > Psittacidae > Strigops > Strigops habroptila. The sequence continues at coordinate 46,397,122 of NC_046358.1, read as the reverse complement.
GCTATCTATAAATTCGAATGCTTCCTTTTAATCTCCGTGACTAAGGACAATACAACAAAAAATTACATTTTGCTAAAGGCATAAAATAAAAGAAGACACAATAAAAGAAAGAATAGTTTTAACGCTTCAAATAAGACACCTCTTCTTTATCCTCCCCTGAAAAAAAACTGCACACATCTTGATATGATTGTGTATTGGTCCACTGGGTTTACCCTGATTATTCTAGAGTTACATTGTCTCATTCTCTTCAGGCAAGTAACTGTTTGGTGTATTTTTTTCTACCTACCATATCTATCAATCATTGCTTCTAAAATTTTACCTGATATAACCTTTTTCAGAACAAAAAACTCTCTCAACAAAGTGACTGAGACAATTCCAGTCTCCATTGAATTGCATGTGAAGTACTAATTTTTGCCTGTAAGAAAATTAAAATTTAAGCAAAATTTCAGCCAGGATACTAATCATAAAAGGAAGCTGAAGACAAAGGGAAAAATGATTACAGACATTTCATTTCAATGAGAAATATTTCCTAATCTCTACCTTTACAGAAAGGACAATTGCTATAAACCAATCCATATATAAACCAATCTAGAACTCTAAGTTTCTTGCTAGCTTTCACAGACACAAAATCTCACTGAGAGAATTAAGTTAGTTCACACTAACAAATTTTGCTCCCAAGAGTTTTATTTCTCTAATATAACAGTGTGTTGTATTATAAAACCAGTATGAATATTCTCATTAAACCTACAACTTGCTGTTTTCAGAGAAGGTACTAATATGTATACTGCATAGACACAAATATATAAAAAATATAATGGATGTCTACTGCTCATTAGGTGAAAGGGACAACAGAATATGATTTGTATTCCTATGCATATGTTATGTGATATGGAGAATGTCTCATTTTTCTCACCTACATTTAGTAAGATTTTCCTTTAAAAATTAAATCTAAGCAATATAAGTCTCTAATCAAGGCAACTTCTTGTTAATCCCGTTAAAGACCTTGATAAACTCATGAGAAATTTCTGTGTTTCCTGGAGCCTGGAAATCTTCAATAAAGAAGGGTATGAATATCATTGCATTTGTGATAATAAACTTTCACAAAGTCACATCTTGACAATTTATGATATCTCCCCCTAAAATTTTTCAGCTAATCTTCCAGTTTCAAAAAAATTTAATAGAGGATAGAGGTCTCAAAACTCTTAACTGGAGTAAACCAAAACTCCAGGATCAGTGAAAATAGCTTCTGTTTGCACTAGGTGGAGTGGAAAACCTGCTGTAACATAATGACAGAGAAAGAAATGAATGAGAAACAAATGAAGTGACAGAGAAAGATATCCACCGCATCCATCAGTCATTACTTCTACAGTTTTTATCTGATATTACCTTTCCAGAAGTACTTTTATATCGGTTTAAATGTTTGTATTTTCAAAATAGAGAACTAAGTGTTGACAAGAATGGGAAAAGGAAAAGATATGAGATTTAGTGTCTATTGCCCAGGACTGGAATAAAGATTGACGGTGCTGGTGAGGTACTAAGAAAACAAGCCTTAGATGGTAATTACTTTGATCGTTATACATGAGCAAAAATGTCTTAAAAACATAGAGAAATGACAGCTTAAAAAACTCAACAACTTTCTGAAAAACTAGCCACTTCCAGCTCTGGGTTTGAAGATCTGAATTAGATTATAGAATGCGTAAAACAATAGCTTAAGAGTAATTGCAAAAGGACAGAGAAGCCTGGATGACAGCTTAACAGCATGTGTCAGAGAGGCTGAATTCACTGTTCTACTCATACTAAAGAATATGGTGCAAACTCTGGTTTAGTAACCTCAACTCAGAAAAATGAAACTATTGGAATAGATGTGTATGTGCGTATACATACATAGCTTTCTCACCAGGTATGTGAACTTTAATGCCTCTACATTTCTTAAGTCACTTTTCAAGAGACATGGTCATCATGTTTTAAATACAGAGGTGTGACGCTATTTGAGTGATGGTTTAAATTACTATTTGCCTAAGGCAACAAGAAAGTGCAGCCTCTAGTCATCAAATGTAGTGACATTTTCACAAGAACTTACACCCCGTTTGCTGGCTGACATGGGAAGAACAGGTCAGACAACTCTCCCTAGACCAACTGCCTTCTTTAGGTTTCTCTAATCTACAGTTATGAATACAATAAATTATGTTCCATTCCTGATGATACTGTAGTCATTATTCGATCTTGATTCAAGCCTAGACTAAGCCTTTGGCAGAAATATAAGAAGTATTATATTTTGTTAGAGCCCAAGTTATAACCTCTGGGTTGTAATAAACTAAGTCCTTTCTACCAATGGTTGCCTACTATTCCTAAAATCCAGTAATTAACAATAAGCCCACTGTATCCTGACTCCTCAAGTCTTTTCTTCTGTTTTTGAGAAATTCTACTTTTAAACAGAACACAAAAATAAGGGAGAAACTGCAAGTGATGAAAACAAACTATGAATACCCAGTGCAAATGCTGTATTATGTTGACAAACAAAATATTGAGTGCAAAGCAAAGCAAAGCAAAGCAAATGAAGGGGAAAGAGTTACCAAAATTTCATAGATCTAAAGCAGTAATTTTTAGGGGATTACTTTAATCACATTCAATTATTGAGTCTATTCGATGACAAAGCTGATGACGAATCAGAAAAAGGCTTTATAGCAATGATTATCTCAGCAGCCAAATTATTCAAACTGACAATGCACACAAACTTTACCTTGTTTAGCCCTGTATCTTAAACAGAGTATTTTCTGTAGCATGTTCTCTAAAAGGTAGCACTGATGTGTGCTACCTTCTTGGTTAGAAGAAAATAAATAACACTGTCTGTTCACACAGTAGACTAGAAGGCAGGCAGTGTATTTTTAGCTACTGTTAGTGCAAAAGCCTCTTGGAAGTGTCTCTTACCAGTTCTTCTGCACTGCCTGCTGCGTGATGGCAATAACTGATGAGACCAGGGATGGGCTGTTCACCTTTTGCCATGATAACAGCTGAACTGGTGTAGGATGGATGCTTCTAATGCACAACACATAACAGCTATGAGTACAGTGACAGGAAAACATGAAACTATACAAGCCAATGACTGAAAAGGAATGACGTAAAAACAAGTGTGACACTGAAATGCCAAGCTCATATGAACACAGCCAGTTTAGATCTCAGGTATTTTCTGCCTTTAAAAATGGCACATATTATTTACTTTTGCCTATATCAAAAGAAATTAAGATATTTTAAATCTGCATTAATAAAAACTGAAACTTGCAAGTAATAATTACCTTAAGTCATCCCTGTAAAGATATATGTAATCAGGATTTCCTGTACATGAGGAGATGATCTCCAGCTGCAGCTGTCTTAGAAATGTCAAGATGTCTCAGACCTGAATTCACATTTCTGGAGTTAGAATGTTGCTGCTTTGATTTAGAAAATGTTTAATATAATTTTGAGTCACTCAGACTTTCAATTCTCATAATAGGAATTAAAAGCACAATTTGTGAGTAAATATAGAACAAAGCAGTTTAGGAAAAAACCTTGCCAGATATGTAGGAATACATTGTCTTTCCATTTGAAAACTGAAGACAAAACTGAGGTACATATTTATATATTGCTTCAAATAATATATTTCTTTGGAAAACATTTAAAATTTCAACTCAAATGATTCGCAAGTGTTACCTTATTTTTTCCTTTTGTAGTCTCAAATTTATTATTTTGGTTTGAGTAATGTTGATCTATGAATTGCTGGTTAAAACAAGGCTATCAAGACAATGTGATGATACTTAGTTTTGTAGCAGAATTTCACATCTCTTATGTGGACATGCACAGTGGAATACAGTAGTCTGGATAGCTTACTACTTAACCTGCTACCTATTTGTCCTACTTTTTAATCAATGTTTTTAGAAACCAACATTTTCTTTTCAAAATAAATATCATGGCTTAAAAAATCCTGTTGCGATTCCTTAATATGCCATTTATTGGACTTTACATGTTCAGGTGTGTGAGTACTTTGAATTAAAAAAAAAAATCACTAAAAATAGTCTGTCACATCAGAATGGTATAATAAAAATGCATGGTATCATCAAGACAATACACAATATATCTCCCGCTGAAATTTGAAATCATCTACTGAAACAGGATTCACGTATTTTTACGAAGCAATATTTCTACAGAACATACCTAAAATATATGTGTTTGACCACACAGACATCAAAGTATAGTCTTAACATGCAGATTGGTGGAAAGTACCTGAGAAAGAAACAAAGGGTCTCTCAGGGAAACAAGCCAGACTCACCTTAGCTGCAATGGCTGCTGCTGTTATATGTGAAGAAGAACTGTCCTCTGTTGAGGCAACTCCGCTATCCTTCTTCTCTTCCTCTTCTTCCTCACATTGTACTCCTTTGTCTTCTGTCTGCTTGTGAGGGCTGGTGGTTGGAGGAGGAGAAAGAGGAGGTGGTGGTGAAGGTAGATCTTCAAGCTCATCGTGTACCTCCTTTACTTTTACAATGGCATCCCGCAAAAGATCAATGGCGTGAGGTAGGGCTGGCAGTATAAACTGAAAGCATTCCTATGCACAACAAGAAGAGAAATGTCTATGAGAAGTTACCTGCAGAAGTAAATAGGGATTTTTCAGATTTACTCTTAAAATGTATTTGGGATTTAGATGCATCTTCTCACCCAATCATAAATAAAACTTCAAATGCCCTACACAATTGCTCACAGAGGGCAAAATAAAACTCAGAACCAGAACTGGGGACTATACCATATATTTTTGACTTTTTAAAGTGCAACGGAGCTACTGTAATTAAGCTGATATTGGATAAAACCTTCAGAAAACAAGACTTAAATTTTCATGAATACATAACACAAAAAACAGTAGATGGCAGCTGGCAGAATGCTACAAAAATGCAGAATAAAAACATTAACTCTATCCCTGCAGGGGTATTAACTTCATATCATTCTTATTACGTTCCTTCACAATTACAGAACAATTCATAAGGGTTTCCATAATTGTAATTTCATGTAATTACATCCTTTTTTATTCATGGACTTATCCTATATACTGGAAGAACGACAAAATACATTAATTATAATTTTACGTAACTCAGAAAAAATTGTTCATAAATAATCTATTTTTCAAACCTCTCCTTGCTCTGTGATCTTAAAAACAATTAGAAGAACGTTTATTTTATATGGCTGGAGAGAGCAAAAATGTAGACACTGTGTAACTGTTCTTGTTCTGTAATGGGCATACTCATAGACGGTTATCTTTGCTGCTAAAATATGCTAGTATTTCATCAAATCAAAGAGGAACCTCAGGACATCACACACTGCAGGCTCCTGCTCAGGTCAGCATCCATATGAAATTCAGACAGGTTGCTTAGGGCTTTGCTCAGTAAAGTCTTGAAAAAAATCCAAGAACAGAGACTCCACAACCATTCTTGACAACTTGTTCTAACACTTAATTGCCCTCAAAGTGAATTTTGTTTTTTCGTTTGTTTGTCTTCTTTTTATCCAGCTGGAAGCTACCTTCTTCAACTTAAGATTTTTGTCCCCCAGGCGCCTCTGTAAAAAGTTTTCTTCATATTATTTGAGCAGACTGCATAGAAACATTAAATTATTCGAAAATGATGGCAGGGTCACAAGAATGAATTGCCATGGCAGTGCAGTTAGGGAACATACAAGTTGACAAAGAGAGCTGACGTTATTCCTTTTGTTGTACTTCATTTTCAGTTTTGTTTCAAGCATAAGGAAGATTTTTTTAAAATTTATTCCAACATTTCAGAGTATCCAGAAAATAAAAAATGATAAACAGTTTGTAAATAGATACTGTAACAAATATTTTTAAAAAATGCCTATGTAAACAAAATAAAGAGCAAACCATCCACCAGAAATCACTAGAGTTTATATAAGCCACTGTGTAAGTCAAAAACATGACTCACACTATTTCCTCAAAGCTTCTCAATAAGAACCCACCTTTCAGTCACTCTTTTAACAGTAATGAAAAGTCAGACTACTTGATAACAAACTAGATTAACATAGGATGCTGTATATAATGAATATATACTAAAATATATTTGCAAGCATAATAATTATAGCTTCTAATGTAACTGCAAACCTCAGAGTTTTTATGTCTCTACAGTACTATTTTTTAAATGGTTTAAAGTACTGAAGCATACAACCATCGTTACTTCAGTGAAAAAGCAAACGTCAAGTGAGTGGTAAACAATGACAAAAATCGGTGAACTGACCAATAATAATGAAAAAATAATTAAGGACTAATTTTTCAGAGAAGCATGCTCCCCTCCTACCACTGAAATAAAGTCTTGTTGGCTTGATTGTTGATGAATAGATTCCCAGTAACTAGTCCAAAGCTCATGTTACTTGTAAAACTCATTGTTTTAGGCAATTGTTAGTACAATTATGAAAAATTGTCATAGACCCCAAAATTTCAATGAAATCTGGTAATTTCACACTTTACTCTCTTTTATAACATTAAATACTTATTGCAAGGCTAAAAGAAAAGAAAACTGACCAGAACAACAAAAAAATAGAAGTATTTACAGATCGTGATTCAGTGTGCATGCCACACATTCTCTGGAGAAAACATGCTTTGTATGCATTGTGCCCATTTTTGAGATGGAACCTTTACACTGCTGCCATTTTCTATTAGTATTTTAGTATTTTATTAATTGAATCTGTATATTGCTGCTATTTCATAGCTTTATATAAGCTTCTTATATGATTGTATTAATATGATGGAAACGAACTTAGCAAGTCATAAAAGAGAGAAATGAAAAAGATTCCTGGCAACAACCTGTCCTATTTGGTTTTTGAGATCCAGCCTGTTATGGAACAGTTTTCTCTACTATTCATCTTAAAAATCTTTGCTGAAATCTGATACTTTTAAAGATGTTTCATATTAAAATAAATTGTGACAGAACAGAGTATCATGAAAGGAACAAATAAATCATCAGTTTATAAAAAGCTTGCTTGTATAATGAAATCATATGACACTATCTCTTTTCCAACAGAATTACCTTTTTTATGACTTATCAAACTACTGTTGAAATACTTATTAACATTTTTTCATTTCTTTTCCTCATCTTCTTTCTACAATTTACCTATCTCCACAGTCTGAGACCCTCAGGGCAGAAAATGACAATTTTTTTTCTGTACCTACCATGTTAGGAGTGCTACTGAACACAACAGAAACCATTAGAGACTGTAAGCTATCTCATCTCTTTCATAATCCAACAAAAAAAGTATCAACTTCTGAAAAATCTTCTTACAGGTACACCAGTTCTCTAAGATGTGGGGCCCATTGCTATGTTAAATTTGTGTACATACATGTAACTTCCCACTCACAACTGGAAGACCTTCAAGTAGGTATACTCCTGCCCCACCATGCTTGTTGCATGTTTTGAAGGCTTTTTAATTTCTTTTCAATTACAGAGTCTCATTATATTTCGCAAAAAGACTCTTCAGAATGGTAGAATCATAGGAGGGTTTACTGAGCTCTTGAACTGAAGTATGTAGATAATGTATGTGAAAATCTGTGATGGCTGCTTAAGATAATAGCATTTGAAACATTTACTCTTCAACTTCCAGGTGACAGCCTCCACAAACATTCTTTATTTATCTCCAGACATAAATCTTTCAAGCAACAGTGACTTCGGGGCTGTGCTGCCAAACACATTAGAACTGTCTTTTCTGTGATTGGGTACTACTGGTTCAGAAGACGTTGATAAACTACAAGGTACACATTTGTTAGAGGCCAGAGGTAAAGACATTTTTTAACAAGGCCACTCACCTAGTCTGAGCCCTGAAGAAATATGATCTTGCGATTGATGGGAAATCTACCTTAGCAGTTTTGTATTACATTGTACTGCCCACTATTCAGCTTGCCAGTATTTGCATGGAAAAGGCTTTTTTCTAGATCTATCAGACAATTACACAGAAAGAAAGAGCACTGGAATGATCAAGCCTTATTAACACACACACACAAAAATTCCTCCTGGTGTTTGATTCTGTTTCTCTCAGCTCTACAGTCAGAAAGCATGAATAAAACCATAAACCCTAACTTCTCTGTCCAAACCAAGCAAAATACAGGAAGAAGACAGACTGTATTAAGGGTTTAAAGTCTGGTCCCCATATCCAAAAAGATTTAAAATATCCTTAAACTCTTAAAATTTATGTTCTGTTTTTTCCCTCTTCCTGACCAGAACTGGGAATGCTCTTCATACTCCAGCATATTCTACCATATACTATGCCTTCCTCTTCTGTGTGAAAAAGAACATTTTCTTGGAAGTTGTAGACAGCACAGGCATCAGGTACAGATGGACTAGAGAAGAAGGAGAAAGTGTAAGGGACCATTAAACTCTTTATTAGCACTTTCACAGTGAGCACTCTTGCACTACATGTAATGCCGTCCTGATCACACAGTACCTTCAATCAGATTGGAATTGTATCAACCCTAAGAGTGATGATGAGTTCAGTTATATGAATATGCATTTCAATTTGCTTTTGTAAAATTTGTTGTAGTGGATACTTTATACCATTAACAATGGGAGGTACTCATCATGGATCCTCAGTAGCAGATCAGTAAGAATACTTCTTACCTGTGACCCTTTCTTGCTACCTGGTAGATTAATTATGAGAGTTTTCCCTCTGATTCCACACACAGGTCTGAAAAGAAAGAAACCCAGAGTGAAATTCTTGCATGCAGCTTTTTCCACTGTAGAAACAAGAATGGAGCATTTAAGATGAATTCAACCATTTATCAGCATTTGTAAACTTACAAAACTTACAAAACGTCTAAAAATATTCATTGCCCATGTCCTCATAAAACAGCTCAGGAAATGCTGAGCTGTAAAAGCATCAAACAAGGCTGATAGAGTCTAACATTTAATTGATAGTATAAACACTGGCTAGATTTCTGTCCTTTTTTAGATCTGTGTGGCTTCCATAATTCTGTTGTTTCCTTAATACACTCTTTGATACAGTCCCTAATTGCTCATACACATGGCTCCTTTGTAACATAATCGATGGTGTCAAAAACTATTCCCCCTGCCAGGCAAAATTACTAAGTCAAGCCGGTTGCATTAATTCAAATGTGTTTTCTTTTTTTTAGAGATACAATGTAAGAAAAGCACATAGAGAAGTAATTCTCAAGTGAAAACTGCACTTATGCAATTATGCAATTCATATCTAATTCTTCCTGACAGTCTTCCCCCTGGCCCCACCAAAAGATGGAACCAACTATCAAAGATGGAAGATATTATGTTATTTTTTATCTTCAGGAATTTGTTTGGTGTTGATACAGGGCTGAACTAGAACACCCAACTGGTGAATGCTTTCTGTTGTTTAGAGTTTGTCTCTTCCTCCTTTTAGCTAAATATTTTTCAAGAAAAAGTAAATTAAAATTACTGGATTTTGCCTTGAGGTTGTAAAGAGTGCCTCTTGCTTTTCTCTAGTGTTTACAAAACTGGTGGTGAAAAACCCAGGCCTGGGTATAAGGATAAGAAGAAAATAAAAGGACAAAACCAAACCACAGAGATATGGAGGCTACAATTGAGAGAAACTGTGTAACAACAATCTCTTTATCAAACAAAAACTGGAGCCATAACTGAAGACAGAATAGAAGAGAAAATAGTTTCTTAACAGGGCATTAAAAACAATTTTGAGCCAAAGGACATGATATGTGGGGTAGCCAGCTTCCCTTGGATTTATTCTTATACAAATATTTCTCAGTGATTAATGTAATTTATAGGTAGCATGGCATTTTTTAGCATGGTAGCAAGCATTCTAGTGACAGCTGTCATAATGCTTACAGTGAAATAGCACAGAGACCTTTTTCGTGCCACAAAATGAACTTTCGATATCACAGTCAAGCCAGCCTGAAGACAAGTCTTATTTCAACTGGCAGCTTGACTATTGAATGACTCCTAGCCTCTGTTTTCCTATATTCACTTCTTTGACACTATATCATTTGTGTTAAGAAAGAATTCCAGGTAGTTGAGGAATATATATTGAATATATACTGAAATACTACTGAAATACGACGATGAAGAGCCTGAATTAAAGAAATCACTCATTTACTCTTGTTGCAGTAGCCAAACTTACAGAGTACAAACTCAATCCAGCAAATCCCATTTATGGGATACAGTTTATGACAGATTCAAAATAAAGGAAATAAATAGAAATTATTCGCAAAGGAATTAAAATGAGGTGGAATTGTGTTTGGCAGATAGTTCCCTTAATAATCTTCTTCTTGGCTTTTTAATTCTGCTTTAAATAATTTCAAACATTATAAGCTAAATGACCAGTACAACCAATCAATGATAAAAAAGGACTAAACCAGCAGCCATTCTCCTGAAAGCTACAAGTTTCAGCTGCCAATAATCAAATTTAGTGACTCAAGACAGAAATGGAGCTGCCAAAAATTTCTCAAGAGAGCATGCAAAATTAAGTAAAAGTACTTAAGAACTGCATGGTTTGCAAAAACTATTGTGCGTGCTCCTAGCATAAAAGCACATAAAATGTGCATTCATTCTGGCTAATTGGAGAGATAAATTGATGATATTCCTCCAAATACAGAACAGTTGAGGGAGATGCTGTGGACCTCATGTTATCCTCAGCCTTGTGATGTAGTGGACAGAAACTTTAAAAAAACCCAAAGTCTGAGAAAGAAGAATACAAATAGAAGCAAGGGAGTGGAAGGAAACACAGGATGTGGGAGAAAAAAACAATGGACAAAATGGATGTGGGAGGAAAGAATTACAGGCCTGATGCAGAAGCAGGAATGGAGATCGTGATCTCTGAAAAAAACCCAGGATCTCCCTGGCAAGAAACTATGCTGGTAAAAGTAGAATAGAAGGACAAGGAGACAGGGAGTACTTTAAAAAGCCTCAATAAAGACTGGCACAGCACTCGTAGTTGACAGGTAAGGAACCGGGTGAAGAAAAGAGATAATTTTGGGACAAGGACCACTTTGGAAGCTCACAGAGAAGAAAAGGAAACACTTTCAGGAAACACATAAAAAAAAAGGTCTATGATGCTGTAAGATACTCCCTGCTGGACCTTGGGACTGAATCCAAACTACAAGAGTCTCACTGCCCCTCATTTGCCATCTGTGAATCCAGTCTACAAAATAACTCGCCACTTCCTAATGCTGGCCCATAGTCAGAAAGACAGCCTGTAATTTATAACAATTTTTAGGAGTTCATGTGATACAATTCAACACTATTGACCTAACATTTCCAAGCCTGCAGGTGATTTATAGAAGTGTCAGCTTAATGTTGCATAATGGAACTTCTGCTTTCGTTTTTTTTGAAAAGTCAAAGAAATTACATGCAAAATTATCCATCAGAACTTCACTTCAAAGTGAAGTCAATGAGAGGTAAGCTTAGGACAAGTAACATTTAATGTTTTCTACTCTGGAAAATTAGGATCTACATTTCTCAATCTGTGCACCTAAAAATAGCATATGTTTTTGACCTCTCTCAATGTGTGCCTTAATTCTCATTGTAAAGGGGGATTACAACACTACCTCAATTTGCAGATTTATTTATGAAAATATATTAACAATTTCTATTGTAAATAACAAATGCTGTAAGAAAAATCTCAAAGGAAATGAGTCTGCATTCAGAGAAGATTCTGAATACAGAGCACTAAACCTGATACAGGATTACACATAGGACAACCAAAACAAAGGAAAGTAAATTTCCTTCCTCCACCCTAAGCATTTGCAGATGAATTCTACAAAAAACCATAATCGCCACACACGTGCATTCATGCAGAACTGAAACCATAATGCTGTAATTTTGTAATTTTTGTGTACTTAACTTTTATGAACTGAAAAGTGTTACAAAAATTATGGCCTTTGCATGCTGATTGCTTTTAGGCCTGAAGCAAAAGTTTTCACTGGAAAATTTTAAAAGCCCTAATATCATTGCATGCAGTATCTTTGCAATGTTATCTCCCATCACAGTAGTCATCAATTACTACTCAATGTGGCTGTAGTTTAAGGGACATTTTCTTTCTATATGTACAGAAGTGTCAGGTTACAATCCAGCATTTTGGTTCCACCACCATTACAACATTCTTGCAGACATCCTGATCACACCATGTCCTAAATCAAAGTTGGTAATGTCATCTAAATGGCAATCCTCTTCTTGATCCGAAACAGAACAGCAAAATTAACCCTTCCTCTCCTTATGGCAGCATTCTATTATCCTTTCCCTTCAGATAAACACAAACTATGATACAAAAAAATTGTAACAGCTAAAGAAAATTAAAATAACTGCTAATTTGGACAGAATCTGAAGGTGTTAATTTGGTAATGTTGCCCTTTCAGATACATGATAAGTGATATGAAAAGTTTTAAAATACCTGGTTGAATCACTAAACCTCTCATCTAAATGTCCTTTAAAAAAAGAAAGTATCTGGATACAAAGCTGCAGATTCAGAAGTTCTTTCTTTATTTCTTACATAATTATTTTCTTGTTATACGATCATTATACAAAAAGAAATAAAAACCTGCAACAGACATTGTTTCTTACGTACCTTGAAATAACATGCAAGCACAAACTAACTTTTATGAAAGGTATCACTATCACTGTCTCTCATATGTAAAATGAGGTAAATTAAAGGAATAAACTAAAAATCTGCTCCAGAAAGGAATACACAATAGCAAGAGATGCCACTGATAAAAAAGAAATAACAGGCAGAGAAACAGTTACTAATTATTCAGTAGGAAATACCAAACTCTAGAAGTTAAAGTATTTATCTGAAAGCATGGGATAAATACCATTTAACTTACTCAGAGAGCATTTGTATTTATCAAAGTGGTTTTTTGCTAAACAAAACATTTTAGTACTTGATGAACTTCACTCACCACTAAAATGCCACAGCTCTAGGATGAAAAGATAGCAGTTTAACAGCAAGCATCAACATTACAAATAACCTGGCATGGAAAATACAGGGGGATACAGTGTCTCATGGAGACAACAAAGGGAACTAAATGAGAGAATGCAATTAGCATTCTTGGAATGTGGCCACTTCTCTGAAGTTAAGACTTCTAGACTTGATAACAGTGACAACCTTCAGTTATTTGTGCATTGTCATTTCACAACAATAACATAGAAATGTGTATTTCTAAGGAAATAGTTCACCTCACATTTTGAAGGAAATGGTCTTACCTAGAGAGCATGCCCAGAGGAGTTACATTAAGTGATCCCATCAGCATTGCCAGGGCCATCCCTGGGGCTTCTCGCTCTATTACTTCTTTAGTGGCCTGCAATCAAAGATTAAATAGCAAAGTGAGTGAAGAAGTACAAGGACAAGAAAAATATGAAACCAGGTAAAATTTGGGTAAGAATATCTTCTTTTTTTGTTTCTGCCAAGAGATGTCGTTGCTAAATTCTCAACACAATTACGTTAAAGAATTTTCTCTTGGTTGCGTAAAACAGGGAAAGACAAGGGGTTGGGAAGAAGCACTGTTAGCTGTACTGTAAAGACTCCTATAGAAAATGTTAGAAGTCAGGACCCTACATATATAGGAAATGTTAACCAGCATCACATAAATAACAACTCCCTCCAACAGAAAGGAAATAATGTTTGTGAATAAGCAAAGGAAAGACCAAATGTAACTGCCTTGTCTTCCTCATCAATCTCATGTGCATTTTCCCACTGAGATTTTCCTAGGCATGAGAAGGGTGAATCAGTCTGTGCAGAAGACAGGAAAAAAAAATTTGCAAAGGGAAGCCCATGTAGCAGGCAGGCAGGAAAATAGTAAAATGGTAATGATAATGGCCAGAGGCTGAGGCTGATCATGTCATTTTGATCATGTCAGCAAAACAGCAGTTCCAAACAGGCTGGTGGCTTTTATTCACAAGCGGTCTGTATACAGTGGGCATTAAGAAGCCTGGAAACAGAGTCTGAAAATCCTTGTCTTTTTAGTCCCTTTTCCACACAGAGAACCAGACAGAAAATTATTTTTCTGGGATGTGCACAGCCTTCTTACTTCCTAACACGAATTCTCTCAAACGCACAAGCTGCCCAGCTTCCCAGCCTCTAACTTTAGTTAAGACGTAACACTCCAAAGACAGGTTACAGTCCTACCTCTCTTCATTTCCCTCACAGTAGCTGCTGTTCAGTGGATCATCTTGTTTCATGTTCTGAAACAAGATTCTAAGTTATTTGGCACGACTAAAATGTTAGCAATGCTCACAAAACTATGAAATCCATTGTAAAACATCCAGCCAAACTACAATGCTTTGATGGTACAGCCATCAAAATAAAAAGACAAAAACAGATCTTACATATAAGGACACTCTGAATAACCTAAATTTTCTTGGCAGTTTAATACGGCAAAAGAATAAAATGGAAGAAAAGCAGACAAATTATTTTGTGGGAAATATTAAATTATAAATCACATCCTTGTACTTTTTACTAGTTTAAAAGTACAAAAACAAAGTCACAGAGAACTACACACCTATGAGAAGGATCAAGGAGTCCTATACTAGCTATACAGCTAAAACACTTACAGGAAATAATAAATAAAACAGGAAAAAAATACTCCTGAACAGTATGGATATTCAAGTGGCCATATTCTCAAACATTTCCATTAACATTTAGCATGTTTTAAAGGAATATGTCAGTATCACAGCTACCAAGTAAACCTTCAGATCTTTAATTTACAAGCAAATTTGACATATGCTTAGTTGTGGGAATCAGGAACTTTGGTTCTTACAAAACCAAGCAATTTTAGTTCAGTAGCTGACACCACAGCCTCTTTTATTTCAAGCACAGCATATCAGTTTTAGTATCTGCCATCCTCCACTCAGAAATGGAAAAGGCGTATAAATACAACCCAGTGTCCGTATTTCTACACAGGGGAAATGAGAAGAAGCAGGCTAGGAATAATGTGGAAAAACTAAAACCTCTCCACTGAGGGAGATTGTCTAAAGATATCTGCTGAGGTGTTAAATTATCAATCACATTAAAAATTCTTAACTATTCATAGATGTGATGTTATTTATAGTACAGAAGGAAAAGGCATCGCAATGGTGCAGGGGCACTTTGCTGACAATGAAAAAGTTGGTGAAACATGGAATTCTCTGTGTGCGCATACGTCGTAAGTCTATATCTATGCCTTTTATTTTCAGCTAATACCATGCTTCAAAGCTATTCAAAACTGGTTTTAAATACAAAGTATATTTTGAGATTTCTTTTTTGCCCTTGAGCACAGTGACACTTTGAAGATATCATTAGTTAAAATGCTAAACAGGCTTCAAAGGTGGTACAAGATGCAAGACAGTTCCATAAACAACAATCCTGCAGCTCAGGGAGTCCTTCAATGAAATTCCAGTCCACTCTCCAACTTCACAAGAAAAAATGACCTTCACAAAATGTCACTGCTAGCAGGCAATGTGATTATTAAAAATGTATAGACTAAGCAACAAAACCTGAAAGGGCAGAAAGTCCAAACAGCAGTACAGCCCTTGACAGAAGTTTCTAAAAATAATTGTTTCAAAATATACATGCTTATATTTATTACTGCAGGCAGACTTCTACAAACAGGGGAATGCTTCCCATTTTCATATTTGCAGCCTGACTGGATGGACGCAAAAAAAAAAAAAATAAAAAAAAAAAATGCTGCTGCTAAGTAAACAACTTTTACAGTGACATCTGGTCTTGAAATCAGCCACTGGAAAGTCCACTCTTGGGATGTCCTCAAATAACACGACTTCAAATGTGCAGTGTACAGGAACAGAAATCACCATCACACTGGGAAGCACAGTCTTGATTAGCTATATGTATATGAATGAAATTGGCATTACCGCAGTGATTTGTAGATACTTTGTGTCTATCTGTAACAACTCTTTGTTTCACCTAACATTGTACCAAAGTGCTGGTAGAAAAGTTTTTTAATACTTCTTTCAGCTTTGAACTAAGGGTGGAAGAAAGAGGTCAAAACTAGATTTTCATCTGCATCCAGCTCAGGAATTAACTGTCTGGTACCAATATCTACCTGCATGTAAACTACTGAAGAATTAGTGACTCAGCATCTTCACATTTTATCAGAACTCTAGCAAGGCTGAATTCAGGCATTTTTACCTTGGTAGTCTCACCATCGGTCAGCTTTTGCCTGTGGCATGGGGCCATAGCGTTGGCTAAAACAAACCACAGATCAAGGCTGTTGCCCCTGTCTCTCTTACAAACAGTGATGACAACACTACTATATGGGCAGAAGCAGGAAAAAATGATGAGAAGATTTCATTCAGAGCTCTCACGCTGATGCCTTTGTCCAGACAGAAGCTACCCACTGATTTCTCAAACCTGAGGCTGATGACTATATAAAAAGTAGGTGGAAAATACTGGAGTAAATTTGCATAAAATATTAAATGACAGCCAAAAGTGTCCCCAGTTTCTTTCACCTAAGATCAAAGTGCAAAGCAGACAGATGCATACAAGATGGAGGTGGAAAAGAGGGGTTCCAAAGAAGCAGAAGCACTTGAAGGTAGAGAGCCAGAAATGCAGAAAGGACAGTTTGGAGGTTGCAAAAAAAGCTGAGGCTTGTAATTTAGATGGGAGAAGGAAATGTGGGAAGAAGGAAGCCTAAGTGGAAAGGAAGAATTGCAGAAAGGAAGTCCGAGCAGTAGAATTATCAAAAGGTCAGGAATGAGGGTAGAGCAAGGGGTGAGTGAACAAAGTCAGCGGGATGGAAATAACACTCCGCAAGGTGGCTTGGACAGACAATAAATACATAATGGAAAAACTCAGGAGAACCAAAAAGTAAGACAGGACATGATAGAAATGTCAGGCTGTGGGGGAACTAGGGAGAGAGACAGTGGACTGAAATAAAACGGTAGTTTTTACTCCAGAGAGGAAACGTAGAGACTAACAATTAAGTATTTCACATAACTATTCAGGACTTACTAACAATGTCTATGAGAGCAGTTCTTCTTATATTTCATAGCTATATGAATAAAACCAATTTATTTTAAAACACATTTTTGATTGTTTTCAACGTGCCTTTTAATTGGAGTTAGGGCATTATGTTCCCAAACCAACTGATATATTTTTAGATATCTTTGACGTAGTTGTGGTTGCTTAACAGATGGCTCACTGCCAATTGGTTTCACAGAGTTTTCTGATGCTTCACTGCCTTTCTATGCTTCCATATAAGGTAAGTTAATTCAGTTCCACACCTGTGGAAGCCCTCCCAGACAGCTTCTGGAGGATATACCTACTCCAGGCTGATTTACTTATCAGACCAAGGACTATTCTTCTTGAAATGTTCAGAAACTCCTTATCTTTGTCTTTCAGGTATTAAGCATAGCAAAGTTTGACCTCAATAGTAAGTAATGATCTAAGACATAAACTCTTCAGCATTTTTGGGTTGGTAATATAGTTTTATCTCTTCAACTAAAATGCAAATATGAGACAAGTTATAATAAGTTTGACTAAATTAAGATGACCGATACTGCCTCTGCTGAAAAAACCTAAAATCTATGATACTGCATAGCATATCATAAAACTATTTATGTAAATTAATGGACAAATTTGCAGATAATTTATATTTAGCAGACTATAGAATTAGCATAACATTTCATTACCTATTTGAGCTTTTTATTGAAAGCAGAAGTCTTGGAAGGGTCTAAAAAAAAATCCAAACCTATATACTCCTCTGCAACAGAGCTCACAGACCACACCAGACAAAGAACTATGGAGACAGATTAGTCAAATATGCAAACAAAATGCCAGTCATGTCTGTTGACCAGTTATGTAAGAAATGTACAATTTAGTAACAAAAATTGAATCTCTCAGCTTGGAGATACCTCCTTCAAGGTTATTCAGTATACCTCTGCTGGAGATGACATGTGCCTGTAATTTCTATTCACAAGTCAGCTATTTCAGCTTATTGTCTACTTCCCTACTCTTTTGCAGGGGAGAAAATAGAGCTTACATGCAGCTAGACTGATTAGAGGTTCTCCCTAAAAATCACTTACCTATTTCTGCTCTTAGTACAAGAGATAATACAGGTTGCAGCAGTTGGATTCTTTCAACACACTGAAAAGTTTTTGGATAAAGGTAAGTTTTGAGACACTCATACTGTGTGATGATATTCTGCATCTTCTTCATGGATTGAAGGCTTGACGGGAACTGTACTCTCTGATGTCCTCCAAAATCAAATTTCTTTTGCTAATTGCTCAGCTAATTTGTCAAATGGGTAAAACTGATCACATATGCCATTAGTGCAAAGCAACCAAAGTCAGGCAGGTCAGTAAGTATCTCAACTTGTCATGGGTTAATAACTTTCTAACAATACAGTGGCCCTAACACATTATTGAGGTGCTGCAGCCAGAGGTACACCATACAACTGCTGTCCTTTCACATGTATGTAATTATAATTATCATTGACTTCTCCATGTCAAATTAGCTGTAACAGATCCATGTAAGACAAGAATGGCATACATCCAGAGGGCAATGAATAGCTGCTTCTGGACAGGGTGGATCCCAGAAGTAGAGGTGTTTACTGTCATTCTAGAGCTTTTGACAGATTCACATCCACACCAATGAACTGGCCACATGTACCTTAAAAGTAGTAGCCCGACAGTCATAATTTCCTCAACAGTGAGTTATCAATGAGTGCTAATGATGTGGGCCTGTAAACCTATCAACTGTTATAGTCCCAGAGTAGTGGAGAATAACTGACATAAGGCTAAATTAAGCACAATCACTAAGTTTGGACTCACAGGACAGGCTGGTGGTGGGTAGGCAGACATCAGGCCAGTGCTGCCCCAATGTGTGTTTTTGTTTCTCCTCATGAAGTGACCATCTAGGCTTCTGTCAATTTTCCTGTACAGTAAGAAACTCAACCTGAGACTGATGAGTCTCCATTTTGATGTTCCTGTTGGGTCTTTCTGATGTTAAATGCAGCTATGTGTGTCAGACATATATAAACACATATTGAGAGCTCTCCCAGGCTTTTATAGAGTTATTTTACATAAAACAAAACATGTCTAAATGTATTAGGGTGGCTTATTCTATCATCTTTCCCTCTTCTCAGTGGTGAGCTCGGTATACATTCCTCCAATAACTGTCACATGTTCTTTTTCCCCTTCTCCCGACTCAAACCTACAAACAACCAAAGGTGGATGAAACCCTGATGAATGCAGCCAACTAAAAATGAACTCTACAAACTGGTGTATTTGTATATTTGCACACACCAATAATTCATTTCCACTACCTGCAGCACAAGAATGCTGATTTGAAATTCTCTTGCACTCTCAGCACACTTGCAGCAACTGTGCTGCCATGAAGATCCTAAACATCACAGAATGACTCAGAATTTATCTGGCTGAGGAACAAAAGTGTCACAGTAATAAAAGCTGTTAGATTAGATTAAGTACAGACTGTTTTCTCTGTTTCTCCTCACATCCACAATTCCCTCTGCCTGCAACTTCCCCCCTCAAAATTCCCTCAATCCCTTCACTGGGATCCATCGTACCACCTACTGTAACGATGCCTATAGCATGAGACTTAAGATACCAGGAGATAATTCAATGTCATTCTTGTTTATAAACTGTTATCAGCAAATGATTTTATCAGTTTAACTCCACTGTGTATATGACCATAAAAACCAACTGGCTGGTAGAAGTACCTCTGACAGTACTTGATCACTTATTCACGACTAAGCCATGAATATATTTAATTTTTAGTAGTTGGACTCCAGTGATAATTAATTTTGTAAACAAAAAATTACCTAAGTATAAATAAGGATTTTAGTATTTCCTGTAACTTTCTTTAAAAGATCTTGTTTTCTTCAACTGAAATCAAGCCAATCAAAAGATGTACTTCATAACATTCAGTTTCCTTTTTACTTAGAGCTTGCAAAACATTTTGGGGAAGATGCTTCACATATTTATACACAACAAAGAACCTGAAAATTTGAATTAATATAACTGGAGAAAGCAACACTGTGGAATATATAACTTGTTCCTGCACCTCAGTAGGTTTGTACCAAAGTTTTGAGCTAAACCTGATTGCATTTGATTTACATAAATTTCACAGATCAGTGATTTGCCTACCTCATTTGGTAATAGAAATGGTAATGAAATTAGTGGATATGGTGGATATGGGTAACCAACCATGTGCATCTTCAAAATACCACTTCTAATATATATATATTAAGTGATAATAATTTTTTTTTCTAAATCCAGATTACTAAACAAATTTTTAAGATAGTAAACGTCTTTAAATTTTATATGCCATAGAATCTGATCTTGATTTTATGATACTGCCCACCCCACTACATTGCTATAAAACCTAAAAGCTACAGAACAATCAATTTTAGAAACAGTTAACCAAACAAAGAAAACACTAAATGCTTTTCTGCACGATGGGGAAAGCATTTAGGCTCCATGAAGATGTACGCAGCCCACCAGATACAGTATGTTACAGCTGTATAATGGTGTGTGTTAAGCCAGTGACAAAAGGCACAATATTTGCAAAGGTGTAGAGGTTAGGAGGATTATTGTTAAAATAACAGGTGAAACCAAGCCACCGCACTTGCTTACAAGGAGGGCCAGGTGCCTACTTCCTTTTTCAGCCCACTTTTTCATGTGCAAACTGTGCTTCCCACTTCAACTCCACTTCATGTATGAATAAATCCCTTGCTGCTCAAAAGTAGTACAGCTGAAGATTTGCTGTTAAAGGTAGTGACACCATTCTGCTACTACAAAACATTGTTAGTATTTTATTTTGAATCATTATTATTAAGTTTTCCTTCAGTTACTTCAAACTGCTTTATATTTAATGTAAAATGTAAAAATCTATTCAATCCCTCACAACTTTTGCAAAATTCTTTAAAAATTGAAGTAGAACAAAACCTCAGAAGTGAAAAATTTTGTTCTCTATAAATTGTAGAATCATACAGCAGAAATGAGAGAAATTATTATAAATACTTGCTATATTTCAGTAAGACTATCAATAAGAATGCAATGCAACTGACAACATAATGAGCCTTAGCTAATGGTATAACAACTAGGGAGCACTGTCTCACCAAAAAAATGCCATGTGCCGTGCTTCTAGTTATGTGTACTGCCTTCTAGACTATGTATATACCAAAGATATACTCCCCTTTCTTTTTACTTGCAATTTCACTTCTCTAAATAAATAATTTTGCAATACTTTAGCTCCAACACATTTGTTACTGAGATTGAGATGTGGAAATATTTAATTTTGAGAATGTTGTCTGTTGTTTTGTGTCATCTGCTACCTTCTGCCAAGGACAAATATTGCATATAAAATATTTGTACTTCTGAAACTCCAGTCAGTTTCTCTACAGTAGCTCCTCCAAACAATTTCAGATCTCCAATCATCAATGCTGAAGACTAAAACCAAACCAACTTCCTAAAATATACATTTTACACTACAAAGGATGGACTACTGAGGGATAGTTTTTCCAGAATGTATCACGGCAATACAAAAATTACAAAAAGTACTTTCTTTTAAGATTCCCTGACACAGTATCTTTACTCTCCAAGTAAAAGCATGATAAAGCATCTCTAATAACAACAGCTTTAAAGCACTTCTGCCATAACCTAAAAACTGACAGAAAGGATTCTTTTGTGAGATCCTGTGATGCAATTCATGTATTCAGAGTCTCAACTTAATCAGAGCCTCAATAGAGCTGTGATTTAGGCACATGTAAATGATGTGTTCATTGAAACTGAACAACTGAATAGATTTTGAAAGTCAAAGGAACCTACTGTGCATTCTGTCAAATTATTTCCCACACAGGGTTATTTAACTCCTGGCACAAATTACATTTTTCCTCCGAAATTCTCATGCAAACAATTGGATGAAAAGGTTTCTC
Source organism: Strigops habroptila (assembly GCF_004027225.2). Taxonomy (NCBI): domain Eukaryota; kingdom Metazoa; phylum Chordata; class Aves; order Psittaciformes; family Psittacidae; genus Strigops; species Strigops habroptila. Next base: position 46,375,224 of record NC_046358.1, on the reverse strand, counting down.
GTAGAGAAGGTGGAAAGTACTTTGTTGAGACTGCTGCACCACAGAGCACTGGAATGAAAAATGGCAGAATTCCTGATCTACCTTGAATAAGGAATATTAAATATACCACATTTACCTTTTCTTCTGGAATTTGATTTTACTATTTAATTAATGTTTTACAATACTTAATAATAATAATTATCAATATAACAAAATCCAGTATAAAATATTTCTCCTTTATTTCAATGTCCCTAAGATCTTTTCTATATACATTTCTGTACCCAAAACACCAGTTTCTTCCAATTTTAGAAAGTATTACAGTATCTTCCGTGCACTAGCTAAGAACAGTTCAATCATTTATTGACACTACTCAGCTGTGACAGAGTAATGCTTTCAGATTAAGGCAACTTTGCATTGTATAGACAAATTCTGTTGGTTTACTTCCTAACTGCTCAACTCCTAACTTCGAAACCCTACGGTTCTTGCAATGTAATGTTCTTTTCATTAACACAGATTAGCAACATAGGTATATAAGCAAGTCCCTTCACATACACTTCTGCTGTGCGTGAAGCAGCTGACCATGTTGTGCTGAAAAATCTTTTTGCTTTTTAATAAAATTCAATCTCTGTCCAAACTTTTTCAGCAGATTGATTTTTGTACTAGCACTGTCTAAGTGGATCACAGAGAAAAGTGGTAACTTTTAACAACTGTTAAGGCAGAAGAGATTCTTAGATAGGCACAGGGAAGAAGTTAGTTCTGACTCTGTGTACTTAAAATGTACACAGGGCTGGGCTCTTGCAATACATGCTAAGTAGCTCGCTATCACAGAAGCGTGTTCACGCTCAGAGAACCGCAACAACCATAGCGCCTTTAAGCAGATTAACAAGTAAAGAAATCATACAGCAGTATTTCTATACAATGTATATGGATGATGGAAGACAGTAATTCAGAATGACATAGAAATCATATGCACCTAGGGTTACCTGCCCAATAATATGTGCCTGATTAAAGAACTTAAATTTAAAAATTCTCTTTTTAAAAAAGGTAAAAAGGAAAAGAAACAAAGACCCAAAATATTTCTGGGGAAAATATTAAGCTGTCATAACAATGTGAAATCTGTTAACTGAGAAAATCCTGGAAGTTCCAGCTAAGTTAATAAATCTGTCTTTTTTATGTTTAAAAATGTCAAAAGAAAACTACTATTACAGGCTCCTTCTTGCCTGCAAAGAGTGACGATGAGTTCAGAGCAGCTCCTCATTAAGATGCTGCAGGAAACAAAGTCCTTGGGAGACAAAGACATGTAAAAGAACTTTGAGCCCTTCTCTGTTCTTTTCGTTCCAGGAACCACCAATGCCAAACAGTAGAAATCAGTAAAATTTGAATGAGTAGTAGAAGAGTTTGAGAGAGACCGTAGCTTTAGGGCTTGCTGTTCATGGGTTAATTCTGTATTTCACTGGATACATAAACACTATTTGGTTTGAAAGGAAGAACCGGTTATCTCATGGAAAGAAGTGGCAATAACACAATCATTTGTCACTCTTGAAAAAGGAGCTGTATCCCGAAAACTCAGACAAAAAAAAAAAAAAAAAAAAAAAAAAAAGGAAGAAAAAAGTGCAATGCGTAGGTTTCATTCAGCTTTGAAATCTGCCAAATCCGCCATTTGAGTGATGTACGTGATTGCAGCACTACATAAAATAAAGCTTATTTCACAAATACTACTGTCCATCTGAAAAAGATTAAAAGAAAAAGCCTAATTAAGGTGTGCAATTATTTCCCAAAAGTAAATCACAAGGATGGAAAAGATTATTTAGTGTTGCTATGATGTACTGTGAGAGCCGTAAATGACTAATCAAACAAAAGTTTAGGTATGGTCTCAGATACAATTTCCAAACCATGACACTTATACGACTTCATCAAACTCCCAAGTGAAGTGAAAGAAGCTCCAGCAACTTCAAAATCTAAAAACTGGCTGGGCAGAACAATAGAAAAAAGTACTGGGGGGAACAAGTCTGCAACAGTCATTGAAGGATGGATGATTGGGTCTTTTTTCATGTATAAATTCAGTGAATATATCAGTTTAATTTACTAAGGAAGTTCACCAACTTTAAGCTGTGGATATTATCTTAACAAGGAATAAGTTAAAACTGCATTATAACCAAGTAAACATCTTTTCCTAGCCTGTACTCTAAAGGACATTTTAAGAAAAGGGAACCCACAAGATGGAGTGTTTAAATCTTCCCAAATGTATTCATCAGAACAAAACAAAAAATCATGAGTCACAAATTGCAATGCTTAGAAGTAATCAATGTAAAAATAGTGTCATCTTGCTTCTTACACCTGCTTTGTGTAACTATCTCCTCATTCTTTAAACAAAAGCTATTTAACCACTGAGTAAAGAGGTAACAGTAGAAAGACACTAGAACTTACTCGGTATCAACATACCTTCAGCAAATTGTTATATGAGTTGTGACAGCAAAAGCTCTCGTCATTGATGACAATGCATGAACCAAAAGGCACATGTGTTCTTTAGCACATATATCATCAGACGCATTCTTGTCTAAAATAAAGTAATTTTTTCAAACTGGATCCAGAAGCAACATACAGACACAACAAAATTTTAATTCCAAGTTGATATAAGTCACTGTCAGACACATTATTCTTAAAAGAATGGAAAATTTCAACTGAAACCAAAAGCAGTGATTAAGTAGGTCAGGGCAGTGGAACAACTTCTAGAAATCCCAAGGGTAGCAAAATAATTATATACTTGTCTTCCTTTTTGATAGCAAAAGACCTGTATTAGTTAGGAATTTGTTTCCTTTTCAGAAACAACTGAAGCAATTAGCTGCTGACTGTCATCAGAAAAGACACCTTTAGAAAACAGAGAATAAAGAAAGCAAGCTGTAAAAATTTTAATGGAATTTAAATACTGCATTGAAGTGAGGATATACGAAAAACCCTCTTCTGACAAATAATTTGTAGGATTTAGACATAGTAGTTCAGGAAATTACTATGAGAAATGTAAAAATTTCTTCTTTTTTTTAGAGATAATAAGGAAGGAAAAGAGTCTAATAAGAGGAAATAAAACTAAGATACAATTAGGCTGATAACAGGAAATTTAGTTATCCTGGAAAAGGAAACTATATGCTGGAAAGACTAGTAACTCCTCGTGATGGTTCCAGAAGCTAATTTTTTGTTGAAAAGTGCACAGCATAGACTAAAGGATACCTTAACAATAACAAAACCAAACAAAACCATTTTAAAAAAGGACAAAATTTTGTTGTATTTCATTGTTCCTGGGATTTGATAGACATGATGTTCTTCTCAGGGTTTGTACGCAATTTTTTTCTTGTTTCTTTAAACAAATTGACTCATTTATAAGACAAAACCCCCAATGTATTCTTCCAACTTAACATAGATTATTTTTTTGTAAACTGATCAAAATATGTTGAACATAACTTGACCACTGCAGATGGAAAACTGATTTTCCTGGATATTTTACAGTGAAGCTGTTTGAGACAGCACTGTATCAATTCTCCAGTAGGTATAATTTTCAACCAAGAAAAAGCATTGTGTTTATTTTCCTCCAGTTTCTGATTCTTTTCTGCATTGAAAGTTTATATAACCTGAATATAATTTGAAAAGTAGCCATTTTTTCTGAGGTAATACTGATTAAAAAACCCCCAAACAACTATATTAAAAGTAACTAAAATGATACACAGAAAAATGACTTATGGTCTTGGGATAAGAAGTGAGTTCTAGCAGCGTCTTGCAGCCCTGCAGTGCTGGAGTGAATATTCCTCTTCCCTTGCAGCATTTGAAGTCACTTCTCAAACAACAGCCTAGGGAAGCAGCAAAGTAACACTGGGAGAAAGAGAATTGCTACTGAGATCTGTTCTTGTCACCAGACCCTTCAACAGTGTGAAGCTGGTAGGAAGTGAGAGACTGCCAGCCTTCTGTCTTTAAAAGTTCACAAAGTTGTGGAGAAAATATCCTTGGAGAAGCAAGGGAGGGTTGGAAAGGCTGTGGAGAGGACAGAGAGCCTAGAAGATTGTAAAGGCAGACATCTGCGTCCTCCAGTTTCTTGGACCAGAATACAAGTTTACTGGACTTATAGAAGTTAATGTGAAAACTGGGAGAAGGTTCCTACTGACTCTCACTTGGAACACTATCTGTTGCATGGGCAGCAATCCTCCATAGGGGCAAGCTGGTGCTGGGAGCATGGGAGCAAGGTGCTCTCCCACAGTGTCTCACTTTGATTCCACAGATGAAAGAGGCTACTTACTGACTAAAGGGATGCTGCCCTGCCTGTATGGTTAGGCATAATTTTGCATATTTAGGGTTTCTCTGAAGATAGCAAAAGTAGTAATATTATATCTGGAGAGATTAAAAGCTAAAGTTGAAAGAATATTACATACAATTATTCTAAGTGTAGGAAGAACTTATTCTGCAATTATGATAGGGTTCATTATGACAGAATATTCTCTCTGGTTCCTAGTTGGTACTGGATTTAAAAGCGTAATTAAACCCACAAACACACATAATAAACTAGACTGTGGCAGACCTAGGAAAAGAAAGGTCAAGTGAGTTGAATTAAAAGAAGAGGCAGGAAATCCTGCTTCTTACTCTAAGCTGTGACAATGATTTATCCCCTTACTATGGTCCTTACAGATGTAGTCAAGTCCTGTTCTTGATCTGTGAGAGAGTGACGAAAGGTTTCTGTAAACTGGCAATTGATCATTTTCCCAGTACAGAGTAGGAAGCAGCAACTAAGACACACTGCGGTGTGGTAATACTGTACTGACGCAATGACTTTTTTACATTAGGTGTAACCTTGTGTTTCAAATTAAGAGATCTGTAACATTTCTTATTTACTCTTTTGATTCACTGTGTTTTTACTGAACATCTCTACAATAAAACTTTAATCTTTCTGAGGCTCAGCAACAGATTGTTTTTTTCCCCTGTTATTACCTACCTTCCATCGACGCTGAGACCTACCGTAGGTAATATTAGTGATGTTGTTTAGTACTTAATTACTGTCAAATTTAATACTGAATATAGTAGTACTGAACAGTAATACACCTATCAAATGAAGGGATGGAAACAAAAACTTAATACGATTCAGCTTTGGTTTTTTTCTTTTTTTGTAAGGAGGGAAAGGTTTTGAGCAGTTCTATGAAAAAAAGTGGATGCTGGTACTGAGATCAGGTTTTGGCTGGTATGTTGAACTGAATCAGATCATGAAGGAGCCAAACAATATTTTTTTCCCCATTCCTTACAATCCTTCTTATTTTTTTCAGACTGGTGCATATTTAGAAATAAAATCTAGGCAGGTGGGCAGGACAATATGATAGAAATGCCAGGCATAAAAGCAAGTGGACAGGACAGCAAAAGAGCAAGTATCAGTGAGTACGCAGACCCAAAGAGCAGCAAGGGAATACTGTATTCAAGGATCAAGTGAAAAGGCAGGAGGAAAATGCCAGACATTCAGCAAGTTGATAAAGCAGTACCAAAAGTCAGCAAGTGTGCGAAGCAGCGGAAGAGCAATTCCACAGAGTCAGCAGACGCACTCAGCAGGAAGGTGACGCCCGGGCACTCAGAGCATGAGACAGGGCAGCGGAAGGCCAATGCCCATGTGCAATCAGATTGAAAGGACAATAAGGAGGCGATACATGCCATTCAACAGATGGACAGGGCAGTAGGTAGTGTCAAGCAATTAGCTGGTCAAATGGTAATGCTAGACAGTCAGGTAAAGGGCCAAGATTTCAGGAGGACAACGTCACACAGCCAGCAGGTAGACAGAATAAAAGAGAGTAGTGAATGCCAGGCAGTCCCCAGACAGGCTGCAAAAGACCAAAGCCCACAGAAAATCAGATGCAACTGTCAGCAAGAACAAAACAAAAGCCTGCCAACTGACTGACAGAGCAGCAGGGTGGCACTGCTTTTTCAATAACTTAGGATACCATGAGTGAAACAATCCCAAGAGTCTAGATGCTCACCCTCTGGTAATATCATTAGATCAGAGTGAACCATGAATATCCACAGGAGAATAGCAGACAAATGGAAACAGCAGATGAGTCTGACCCTAACACCTTGGGAGGCCGTGGGACCTTCCTATAAAACAAAATATGAGAATCCACAAGAAAAATCAAACAAATGGGAAAAATGTGTCTAAAACCTGTTTCTGATGATGATTAAAAAAGCAAAAAAATACTAGCAAAGAATTAGTTTGGAAATGATTGGGTGGGATTGAAGATGTTGCTTACCCCTCTCTGGAGCCCACATAATGGGAATGTTGGGAAATTCTGCAGCAGAAAAACAGAAGAGAAAAGGGATTTCTGACTCCCAGTTCAAGGAAAGCATGTCAATTTAGGACTGGGTAATCTCTTTGGGCAAAAAATAAGAATTCAACTGAGTCTTTGCCCATCCCAAGATACATGCCTTTATTGAGGTTTGTGAAAAATTTAAGAAGCCCATATCACTTTCATCTCATGACATCCCACCCTTATTCCCCGAAACCACACTTACCTCTAGCACAAGGTGCATAAGAGGGGAAAGGGGATGGTCGTGTGAGCTCATTCCCATATCCACTGCAAAAATAGCTTATGAAGATGAACAGGAGTACCCATTAGCCATTGCCGGCCATTGGTGAGATAAACTGAAGTTGTCATTATCTGTTACTCATCATTAGCGTAGGTTGGTGTTTGCCTTAGATACACCCACACTCTAATGAAAAGAATTAAGTCTTACGAGTCTTGTGGGGTAACCCTCTTCGATGGCAAGTTGCAAAAGTGCAAAACTTATCAACACCTTTATTTACCTTAAGTCTCCTCTTTAACTTGAGCACTTTGCTATTTAACATGGAAACAAATTAAACCACGTTTCAGAAATCTTAGCTGCTGCTCTATTTCAGAAACATGTAATGAACTCTGGAATGCAAGAACTGAGAACATCCCAGCAGTAATAAAATTCAGTAATTTAACTCATCTGTCACTTCAGTCATTTTTATTCAGTATGTCTTTTTATTCAGTAAGTATCTTCCTAGTAACTAAAAGTCAATAACGAAGAATCAAACTTCACTATTTCTGTCCTCTTAGAGGTCCACTGTGTGTGTACTTATCTGTCTGCACGTTAACTCGTTACTTGTAACACTGAAAACCTACAACTCTCTTTGATAAGGCAATAGTATGCAACAAGAAGCCAACTATTCCCTCTCCTGCAAACTGTAGAGAACCTTAGACACAATAAAAGAATCAGTAGTTCTGTTGTGCACTGCTGAGTTAGGATTTGGAAAGGTCACAGAGAAAGAATCTGTATGAATTTGCCATGTACTCATGTGCAACAAAGCTTTTAAGGAATACCATAATAATAGCCTAAACTGATACATTTTTTATACTGATCCTCTGGATATCAGCCATTCATTCTTCTAGCTGAGCAAGGCAGAGGAATAACAGAGGTTAATATAACTTCAAATTTAGAAATTTGGGTCATAGAACAGGAATTTCTTCCATATCCAAACTTTCCTGTATGAAACACTAGTTGGGCTTAGAACAAAATGACAGGAAATTTAGGCAGAGGAGACCAAGACATTACCATCACACGACTAGTAATGCCATAAATCTGCCTGAACCAGAGTAGATACTAATACTGTAGAGTATGAGGTACTTACTTAGAGCATGTATTGGCAGTTTTATAAGATCCTGTGATTTTGTGGCCAGCAGCAACCACAGTTAGCTGCACCACAGCAAGAACAAAATTGCTAGCACCTTCACTCCAAAGGGAGATCTTTCAAAGGCTAATGAAAATGAACTATGATGGAACTGATCTCAGCAAACTGTAACAAAATGTTTATTTGTGGAGGAAAAGATGGACTTCTTAAATCTAGTGAAACTTTAATGTCAGTAATAAACAGTAGATAATGCACCTCTATTAATTTGGGTGTTCTCGTCACAAAATAATTGGGAAAAGAATATATGCATAAAGTGATAAGAAGCTAAAACATGGTGTAAATGAAGGTTGAAAAGTAATCAGTTTCTTGTCCATAATTGATAAGACCTTCATGCCTGAATGTGACAATAGTAATTTTGGTTTTCTATTCTGGTATTTATACTGAATCTACATTTTGCTAAAGCTTCACTGCTCCACGTGATAGCAATTAGCAAAAGCAGGCAAAAGACTAGTTACAATCCTAAAATAACTGCTGAAGCCAGCTGCTTTCCAGGAGTCTTCTAGTTTCTTCCTGCTCCGTGGCTCAAAAAGCTCCTACACTGCAGGCAAAGAGCAAATGAGAATTTCTATACTCTTTAATGAGTATTACTTTTAATGATTGACTATTTTAATAGTCATTTTGCTATTCTGATGTGCTTATGTCAAAAGGACTAACTCAATTTTTGATACATCTTAAATCCAGACTACTATTTGCCCTCTAGTTGTCATTTCTTTAAGCTGCCTTCACAGTCTTCCTAACATGTCTATGCATTTTTTTAATATTTTTCTCCATATTAAGCTTTTATTAAACTCTTTGTAATAGACCATGACCAGCTAAAAAAATGAAACATTAAGAGCAAGAATTGCACAATTACAGGCCTGACAATGTTTTCATGATTATTTTGCCTTAACTTGATGTTTAATTTTTTTCAGTTCCCTATTATCTGCTGTAAAGTGATGTTTTAATGGAAACTGTTTTTATAAATTACTAAGAGGAAAAAAAATCTGAAAGTTCCAAACTGAAAATTTTGTTATGCAGAAATCCTACAGCAGGCATATTTTTCTTCCCCAGCTACAGAAAGGACTGCAAGATCTATGCACTGCTGCTACTAAACTGCTAATAAGAGCCAAGCCAGATGATTTAAATGAACAGAGAGATACCTATGAGAGTTGTGGTCCCTACAATGAAAACATGGCTAAAAGGCCAAGAGGAGGAGAATGCCTCTCAATAGAAAGTAAATTATAACCATATTGTTCTTCTGGGTGTATTTTGAAAGTATTTGGAATCACTGGGATATGAACCATTTGCCCACCCACAGGATATGCTGAGGCTTCTTCCAGCTTCCATTCTGAAATTACCTTGGAATAAAAAACTTAACTGAACAATTTAAGAAACAAAAGCAAGATTTCCTGGCTTGTTACTGTGGCTTTGCTTCTCATTCTATGAAACATTTGAGCCCCTTACTGCTGTTTTACTATTGATTTCTTCTATTCAACAGAGCTTGCATACATGTTTGAAAGACAGAAAACAGAACATCTATTTCGTATTTGAGAGTATTAAGGAAAGCTAAAATAAAGCAATTTGATCCTCAAATGGGTAAAAATACCCAACTGCTTAACAGGAATTCTATTAGTATTATCTTTAGGTTCTGATGGTCAGACAACTTTGCACAGAAGGTTAACACATTACTTAAATAATCTAAAAGATATTTGCCCCAGCATCCTCAGCTAATATTATTAGAGTTTTGCATTTTCCATTAAGGGACAGAGAAGCAATTCATGTAATCCTTTTGTATGCAGGAAACAAAATTGTTTATTCATTAATTTCAGGATCCATTTAATTCAAACTATCTTCTCATTTAACAAATAAAAACCACAAGACTAGAATCAGGTTTTGGATTCCACACAGGATAACTCATCCATGACTTCTGAATGAGTACAAGATAACTTGAGTTTTATAAGACATCTCTCCCACAGTCAATCACCTTTGATTTGACAGATGGGAATTTGTTTTGTGTGATCAATGTCTCATTGTTAAACAAACCAGCCCAAACACATAAAAACCTTCCATTTTGTAGGTAGTTAAGGTCTGGCGGCCGGAAGATATCGCGCTGTACGGAAAGAGAGAGCCCCTCTCCTGACATTTCTGATAGCCAATAGCATTTAGCTTAGCTTATGATGTAAGCGGACGGAAGTGACGTCATAAGACCTAAAGCTATATAATGCTATGCTACTTAACAATAAATGCCATTTGCCATCCACCACATTGGTGTCTGTAAGCTGATGGCCCGAGCGGACTGGGGTTGGTCGCCGTGCCGTTCCTGAACCAGGTCGCCACGCCTTCGGAAGGCAACACCATTTTGATGATATTCTTATTAGACTTTTCTGGCTCGAGCTTCCCATCAGCAGCTGTTGTTACAATTCTCTTTAGTAGACTAAGAAACCTGTTGGTACCTTACATTATTTCCCAAAGAAAACCCAGGTAAAACCCAAATTACCTCCCAGTGTTCTTTAGGATAAACTGAACAGACTGAGTTGTGTAACTCTGACAGAAAGCATCTCTCCTAGACATCTTTTTTTTTTTTTTACCACCTTTTTCTATAGCCATTGTGACATTTGAAACTTTTTAAAAAGGGAATGTCGGAAAAATATGCAGCTTCCCATTTTAGACATATCAATCCCAGATACAGAGACAAAAGTATCCTCTGTATTCCTATTCCTTCTCCCCCTCTTCTCCCCCTCCCCCCCAACCTCCCCATCTTCATACTTGTCTATGTCAGGAAATCTAGACAGAAACAAGTTGAGAGACATACATTCTTTCAGTACAGTATCTCAGCTAGATACACAAAGAAACATGTTCAAAACTGCTGTGTATGTACCAGAATATCAAGAATGTACCAATCCCTCTTTATTTATCAAAAATAGCATTCTTCAGGAATGCTGTCTCCACATGTTTCCTACTTCCTTTGCGTTTGGGTTGGGTTTTTTTTGGTTGGGGGTTTGGGGTGTGATGAGGGGCTTCTTTTCTTTTTTTGTGTAACCTCTGATATTTGAGTAAATGGGATCTGGCTTCTTCGCCTCTCACTTCTCTCTATACCTGTCCTGGTGTTTCCATGCAGTAACTGCAGCTGACAGCACAACCAAGCTCTTCGGTGATACTGATGTGTTTCCAAGTTTTCCTCAGAAACTCAAACAAGAGAATAGAAAGCACACTTTTTAGCACTTCATAAGTCAGCTAAACTAGTTTCACGTTTCCCAAGACAGGTACTTCTGTAACCTGACAGTGTACTGTGTAGTGCAGATAATCTGTACACTACTGCTTCTCAAAGAAACTGGTAGTAGTTGTTTAGTGAAAAATGTTCTGCAACTAAATATATCAATTCTGCTATAACAATATGAGATTTAAAATCTAATTATAGAATTTTTAATTAAATGAATATAGCACATAAATATATTTGGATTTTTATAACACCAAATACAGCATTTCAAATAATAAATTTTATTGAGAAATGAAAGCAGACTGGATAAAGACCTAATCATATAAGCTAGGAACTGTCTGGAGGACTCAGAAAAAGGGAATGGTGCCTTATAGAGTTGCTGATAAACTTCTAATAAAGTAGCACACATTTTGGAAGGAGTCTGTCACAGAGCAGTGTGTTCCATTTAAGCATGTTTGTTGTCTAGATGCACCTGGCACAGTTTCCTAATTCACACCGTCTAGGAGCAAGCTGGAAGTGAGCTAGAACTCTAGAACCAAAATACCAGTTTAAACATACGAGAAGTGACATAATACATACTTATTTAAACTACAGGGAACAGTAGTTCTCAAAAGTTCTGATGGCAAGTTACAGGGTTAGACATTTTATATACACAGCACACTTCATTTCACAATAGCTCTACATAGAAATCAAGGGAGAGAGACCTCAAGAGGAACTGAAAACTACAGTCCTAGAATAGACTATGAAAATAAATGCCAGAAAAGGTTATTAAAATGGAGGGTACCCTGCTTATTGAAGGGTGAAAAACCATAACAACAGTCTGGGTAATCACAGGTGGTACAGTTTCATACGATTCCTACCACAAAAGTGACTAATGTCCCATGTGAGATGAAGATTGTCCTGAAGTGACAGTTTGTAAAAAGAAAATTTGTTTATTTTGGCCCAATGACAACACTAAAATGTCTTTGATATGGCACTAAGAAAAGCTGAATACTGCTGAAGAAGACCAGAAGTACTGCCATATCCACAACAACATTAGAAATCCTGATGCTCTGGAAAGGCACTGTTTTAATCAGGGAGGACAAAAAACCCTACATATTATTTCTACTTTAAATTGTCGCCTATTAAATGGAAGGTGTTATTTGAAATGTCTCAGTGGATTTGGTTAATCTGGAGGGAACATGTGTTGCTCTGAGTACGGGGATAACATGATATACCCTGTTTTGTCACAAGCATCTTATTTCATCAACAGAGTTGAAGGGGAAGGAAACAAATAGAACACATGAAAATTACAAATAATAGAGATTAGGAAGGTTGCCAACACTATTTGGGACACAGAAATGGAAGCATACAGACATTTTTAAATAGTCTGTGGAATTCAAATGGAACTTGAAGAAAAAAACCCACAGTAAATTCCAAGGAGAAACTTGGGAAACAGCAACAGCGAAAGCTACCTTAGGGAACTGGGAAAAGCCAAGTGACAGAAAATTTGCAATTGGTACTGATTATAAAAATGCTGGTGCAATTTTGAACTGAATATACAAAGACTTTACATCACAGCATAATAGAGACTTTCTTCTCTCCAAACATGGCTTTTGTGTGAGGTGGTTTGGAGTATTTTGTTCATTCTGAGCATGCTTTTTCAGAAAGATGCTGACAAATATGAGGGAGTTCCAGAGAATGATTTCTTTTCATGGACTATAGAACTTCGGGGAAAAAATAGGCAAATACGCCTATATTGTCATAAATGAAAACAAGCATATGTCTAAATACATTTAAAAATAGTCTATAAACTTTGATGAATATAACCAGCAAGAATTGAATGGAGCATTCATAATTTTTCCAGAGCATTGGAAAAGAAGGAAGAATAAGGAAACATCTGTCTGGTTTTACATGATGAAAAAGAGTTCTTCTAAGCTTCTTCTAAAGTCTTATCTTAAAATTTCAAGGTGTAAAATTTCAGGCATACCTGCAGCGTGGCTGAACCAATTGTGAATACACACAGTGACACAGCTCAAGGACATCTAGCATCAGTTGAGGCACAACAAATTGACTTCTATTGCTATTATCTATGTACATAAAGTTAGCTTTGTAGTGGGGCAAACAAAACTTGTGAGCCACACCATTCATGAAAGATAAGAAAACAGTAAGAAGACTCTGTTAGGGGGCAGACAAGTGAATTTTTTGGATGCACAATTTTGCAAAAGGATAAATGTAAAAGTAGAGAAGCCAGAAGGTAGAAAACTGTGCAGAGAGTCTGTATACATGAGATTTTTCCTTTCTCTTTGTATTGACCAAGAAACAGAGAAAACACATTTCTATCTCAGAAGGGTATCTAGTGATCAATAAAAATACTGCCACTTTTTTGTTCTTCACAAACGTTAATGTGTCTTATGCTTAACATTCTGTAACTGTAACTGTCTGCCACTCAAGTACTGTAGTTCCATGAAAAAAATGTTTGCATCTGAAAATGTAAAACAAAAGTTCCCTAAATCTTGGGCATATGCAAAAGCCTGATGTCTGTCCAGCAACAAACACTTCTTAAAAACAACACTGTATGAGCATTTCCAGTATGGATTTCAAGACTATCCCCATAAATTATAGGCAAAATGAGACTGTGAAAAAGAAGTTGTATCTACAAAATTAACCCTACACTTTGGCTTTAGTCCAAATGCAAACTACCACCAACTGCCATAGCAGATGAATTACGGCATTCCCTAATAACAACTACAACAAAATTTCCTTCAAATTCAGCCATCCATTGGGTGAATTTTGCTTTTTAAATATCGACTTGCATTTCATCACTTCTAGTTGTGTAGACAAGAAAGTGAAGGATATTCACACTCCTCAATTCAACTGACTAGTGCCCCTCAAAATGTGAATCAGTAACTGGTTCAAAAGCTTCTCACCATCCACTGTCTAGACAGAGGCTATACATTTAGGGACCAGAGATAGGTAAGGAAAATCGGATATTGTGATTATGCCTAAAATTGTCTATTCCATTATAAGAAAAAAAGTAATTACACATTATTGAAACAATTGCAATAACTTGGTATGATTGTGATATAGTGTTCAAAAGGCAAAGTGAGTGGGGAAACCAAGTAAATTTTTTTGGAAGCTTAATCATAAATACCTGAAATTTCAAGAAGTTATTTTCAATAGATATATTATGCTAGGCACTTAATTTCAATTTAATAAATAATTATAACATTCAATTAGCATTAATTCTTTGGCCTGTAAATACTGTCAGGAACTAACTTTATCTTGTACAGTACAATAGCAATTATGTCTCTATGCTCAGAAAAATGTGTTTTCTAACCAGAAGTACAGGTGGATTAAGGAGAAGCAGTATTTCAATCATTCCAGATGAAATACGACCCAAGGGACTACTCTTCCTACTCACAGGAAAAATGTTAACATGTCTTCCAATATCAGATTAAATTACTACCAGTTCTAAAATCATGTCTCAAAGATGACATCTCAATAGCACGTCATGATCACATCATTTCACTATCAGTTCAGTAATGAGAGAAGCATGCTGGACAAACACCATACACAGAAGAGATGAAAACCACCTCCTACATCAATGCAAGTTTTCCTGAAGTCTTGCAATTGCACATTGTATGTTGGCATAATGAATTTTCCATTTCAAATTGGCACTCATTGACCCAAAAGCAGTAAATATGGGGACAAAGCTTATGCTTCTTCTTACTTTTTTGTAATGACACATACTGCCAAGCCAATTTTCTTACATTAAAAATATTTGTTCGAATGAATGATCTAATAAACCCTGTCATAAGAACAAACCTTATCATTGCGACTTCGTAATTAGAACTGGGATTCAATCTCTCCGCTGTGATTTAAGTTTAAGCTTGCAAGTTAACCCAACTTAAATGGGTGAAAAGCGAGTAAATATCGTCTTATATAAATTCTTTTAAATATCGGAATAATTCGACAGTCAGAACACATAATTCTGTTATAACCAACTGAAGTCTTGCATACCTATTGCATTAAAAACAAATGTTCTTCAGTACAAGTTATTAATGACTTTTTATATCAGTGTGGTTTTATTACATAGTGTAAAGACACTTCAACAACTCAGATATTTTTTTTAATGGCTCACTGTAACAGCAAAACTAACCAAACAAATCATCACCACCTGTCTTAATTAGTTTGAATAACAGAAATGAAGCAACACAAGAAAAATACTAGGTGTTTATGTGTGGAGTTCTCATTTGTTTATTTCTTGTCCCAAATGCTGCTTAAGAATCTGTAGCTAATTTCTGGCACTGGCTGCAATGCTTCCTCTGGCACCATTGTTTAGTCTCAAGCCTGGATAAAGGTAACAAATCAGAAAAACTGAAACAGAAATTCAGCCCTTCTTCTACGCAGTGCTGGGAATACAACCTTCAAAACCATTAAGTTAGTTTGAAAGGAAGAAGCCAATTTAACCAACACACTTTTCAATTTTGTGTTGCTTTAGCACAGCGAATGATCTGCAAATTCAGTTTTACTAGCTCTAGCACGCTGTGGTCATCTTAGACTGTACTCATTTTCTGATACACTGATCCTTAGGTTTTAGTTACTCCAGGTTTCTAGTATATAATGTAAAAAGATCAGAAATAACGTATAGGAGCATTTTCTTTACATGTTTTTTTAGTTACACAAATGTTATACAATAGATTTTAAAAAATATTTTTAGATTCCTAACAGAAAAAAGTTAAACCGTAGCCATAGTTGACAGAACATATTTGTAAGTAAAAGGCACTGTAGGCATGTTATAATGAACTCAAATCAACTCTAAGTTGAAAGTCTAAGCAATTGAGAACTTACCTGAGTACTTAGGAGAAATCTAAGTATGTTAAATTACGGAAATAAACACTTCAGGCACTCAATCTTAATTCTGCCCTTTAGTGAACATAAGCAAACCAAAAAAAGTATGTGATTTTAGAAGTTTCTATTTATCTAATTTGAACCATAAATACCACAATACTTCAACTGCAATCACACACTCATTTCATAAAACAGCTCATAGCTGTGAGGTTATTAGGCTACGTTTCCTTTTTTTCTTTCCTTACCTTAGCTCCTTATATGTGGAATGTAACCAGATTTCCTGTGCAACATTTACTAGTACACGTTACCTCCATTGCTGTGCCTGTTTAACTTTTTTTGATGATGTGGTGTCAAGCAATTTTTTCCCCCTACTATCTGCCTCTCACACTCTAACCTATAATGCAGTAGTTGACAATGCAGTAGCCTGCAAGGGAGAATTAAAGGATCTCTCTTATCCTACCTTTCCTTGTGCAGGACACAACAAAAGCCACACAGGGTTTGCTTAGCAGTGTTGTACTGTACTGCTAAGGA
Source organism: Strigops habroptila (assembly GCF_004027225.2). Classification (NCBI taxonomy): domain Eukaryota; kingdom Metazoa; phylum Chordata; class Aves; order Psittaciformes; family Psittacidae; genus Strigops; species Strigops habroptila. The sequence continues at coordinate 46,358,959 of NC_046358.1, read as the reverse complement.
AAATTACACCAAAAAGCTGTTTGATTTTTTTTTTTTTTTTTTTTGTGTAAGGGGACTGGAAATCCATTATACTGTGCTACATTTTAGTTTGAAAATCGTTGTGTGAGTCAGAACCCAAGGTCAGAGTAATCCTCTTGTGCTATATTCCCTATTGGTTTTTCTGCTTCCAAGTTGTGTGTCACTTGACCTGTCCATAGATACTACAACGTTACAGACTAAATAAAAAAAAAAAAAAAAAAAAAAATCATCTCCCTCCCACCGGCTCATACATTTCTATGCCAAAAGGCAGATCTTTTCTATTCCAGGACTATCTCACCTCTGGAGTGACATCTCGTGGTGCAAACCCTGTTCCTCCAGTTGTTAAAATCAAATTAAGTTCCTTTTCATCACACCAATCTATCAGCGTCTCCTGAAAGAGAATATGAATCCTGTCAGATCTACCAAGCAATATGTGGGATACAGTTATATCAGAAAACACTGAAGACCTGAAATGTCTTAATAACATAAACACACACAATAAATACAGGAAAATGTAAAATCACTCATGGCTTTTTATACAAAGATTTTAAACCACTATTTATAACCAGCATATGACAGAATAATTCAAGTATCCATCATAATATTTTTGGAAATGGAAACTGAAATTCTGTTCTCCATCTCTTCACCTGAAATGGAAAACAAGAATTCAGTTATTCATTTATAACACTATTAATTTTGATTTTGAGAAGTAATACATTGTGTTCATTTAATTCAGACTACATGGTTGATTCTCATTGCAGTAACTTTGGTTTATGTGCTCCTCTTTTTAATAGCCTGAAAAAAGCAAGAACCATATATTTGTAAGTGTATCTATTAAAAGCTGTAACAATACACGTGATACAGCAACAGAAAAGATTATCTATAATCATCTTTTCTATATTCCCTACAACATCTCAGTAGGACTGTACATACCAATTCCAAGGTTGGACTAAGAAAGATTAAGAAATGTCATATAAATTCAATGAATTACAGTACCGGAGAACTCATGATACTAGAGAATAAACCTATATCTGCCTGCAAGCTCCATCATGCAAATGTATCCAAGGATACTTTAAGAAGTGTCAAAGCCAAAAGTTCCGTCTTTATTTCTTCTTTCTTTACCTATTCCTTCTATTTCCTCTTTTGTGTCATCTCTTGACTTTATCAATATTACATTTAAAATACCAGAAGTTTCTGCTTATATGAACATTTCAAATAAGCTCAAGAAAAGAACACACATAATGTCTCAGAAATTAACTTTTAAGTCTGACTTCTGATTAATGTTTTGAAAAAGCAGGAATTATGGTAGTAAAAACCATCTTAAGTTTAAAATTGTTTGCTCAAATAACGTACTTACGCATCAGAAAAATTATTTTAAAGAGGTGGCATCTTCTCTATTTTATCATCTAAAACCATATTTGACTTCAAACAGCTACAAATTTCAGAGAATACTTGAGAGAAGTTCAGTGTAAAATGTGTTTGGCAAAGTTAGAGCTTAATATTGTGTATATTTAAAAAATTATTAACATCAAGAAGTATGTGTCAGTATAAAACAGGAGGGAGAGATTTTGTCTTGGGTTTTGTTGTTTTTTATTTTTTGGTTTTTTTTCTTAATGAAGCATTTTACCCACAACACTTCAACTGGTTTTATAGAGAAAATAAATCCTTCCTCTCTTCTCATCTTGCAATTCCAAACCACTCCAATTAACATGGGGGAAGAAAAAAAAAGTCATGTAGTAGCTCACAAAAAGCTAAAGAAATCAGTTCGTATCCTAACTCTTCAAATAAACTGAACAATAATTAAATGCCTGTTACCGCTATTGCATCAGTGTACTTAGGCAGACATATAATTCTCTACCAAGTTCTAGTTATAGTAGAGAAACGTAAGTTTCCAGTAAGACGACCTTTGACTATGAGGCAGTAAGTTTAAGTTTGGGTTTCACTGTATTTTAGACATGTAAATTGTACACGTCATTTTAAAATCATGTAAAAATACCTGAGTGATATTCAGCTTGCTTGCTTTCCCTGTAGCCCACAAAACCCTACCTTATGAAACATTCTCATTGACATTCTAAGTATCTAAAAAAGGAAGCACCACCCTGATCAGTTGAGGACAAGAAGCTACTCATATTCTCTTCGCTTCTGCCAGCAGTACAGTTTGATTCTTCACTAGCTTTGCAGGGAACTGAATTTGCTTTGTCTTCAAACGAGAATTCCTCTAGGCCACAAACCTGATATTTGGCTTTACCAATGCTATAAAAGCAGAATTATTATATAATATTTCAACCAGAGAAAACATGATTAAATAATTTTGTGTATCTTTCTCCTCTTCTATTGTTTCATTGATGATAAGCTTTCAAGATAAAATGAGACTACACCAACAAGTTATGTAAATCACTGTCACTTCATTCAAGTCAATGGAATTATGCTGCTAATGGAATTATGAATAAAAATACAGTATCTGGCTCAGGAAAAAAAAGTACTGCGAAATTACTGCCAAATTTTAAAAAGCCAGAACGAAACTATAGACTTCCAGGGGAGAGGGGGGAAACAAACAAAAAAACCAAAAAAAAATCCAAAAACCAACAAACACAAACAAACAAACAAAAACAGAACAAAATTCCCACAGCCATTAAAGAGCTTAATATTTAAGATTTTTTTAATATATATTTTTTCATATATTTTGTAGTGTCAAAGTAGACAGGGAGAAATATAGTTACTGTAGTCAGTTCCTCTAGCCACAATTTTACTTCAAAAGCATACATCTGTGGTTCTTACCTGTTCAGATTTCACTGAAGTCCTAGAATAATTACATGAATTATGTTTTTCTGCTGCACAGAAATAAAATGGTGGGCCAGTTGTCTTCTTAAGCTTTGGATCAGATACGGTGATATGATCTCTACCTGTTTCTTTGCATTTCCCCTTTTAAATACATCTAATTTTTTCTCATTTAAATAGGTAGGAAATCCTTGGGACTAACATACAACTTACATCCAGCACCAAAGAGGTCTTGTTTCAATCAGTCCCCTCTCTCTCCCAACTCGGAACTACTTGCTGGACTTCTTATGCATTGCCCAATCTTTGAAATTATTTCAATTATAACACAGCCCATCCAAAATTTTACTTAAGATCTGTTTGAATTTTCTCCTGAACAGTGTTGATCTCACCAGTGCAGAAAAATCTTGCCTCACTCTTTCTCTGAGTTCTTAGTCTTTCACATATAAATTAATTAAAGCCAATAAAGATCATTAACTCATGGAAAGAATGCTTACAGTGTGTGGCACAGGGCAAAGACCCTATGTTTACCACAGACACATACTTGCAAATTCATATAGGCATTGTCACCTTAAGACACACTAAGTCCAAAAGCTGTACAGATGTATCCTTGTGGCACCACACCTAAGCTAGCACTTCCTGACATTTCAGTCAGTGAATGGATATAACACAGACATATGCGCTTCTGCTGAGGTAACTTAAATATCTCAATGTCCAAGACTGGAGTACTGAATGCAGTTCTGGTGTCCTCAACATAAAAAGGACATGGAGCTGTTGAAGCAAGTCCAGAGAAGGGCCACAAGGATGATAAGAGGACTGGAGCACCTCCCGTATGAAGATAGGCTGAGAAAGGTGGGGCTGTTCAGCCTGGAGAAGAGAAGGCTGCGTGGAGACCTCACAGCAGCCTTCCAGTATCTGAAGGGGGCCTACAAGGATGGCAGAGAGGGAATCTTCATCAGCGACTGTAGCAATAGGAAAATGGGTAATGGGTTTAACCTTAAACAGGGGAAGTTCAGCTTAGATATAGGGAAGAAATTCTTTACTATGAGCGTGGTGAGGTACTGGAACAGGTTGCCCAAGGAAGTGGTAAACACTCCATTCCTGGTGTTTACCAGGTATTACATGTATAATTACATCATAATTTAATTTAGTAGATTTTCCCAGCAGCTATTAATGTACCATCCACTAATCCCTGCAAGTAAGTGAACAGGAGAAACAAATAGGGATTCCTTTCTGGAATGAAAGGCTCAGTTCCCTGATCTTTGGCAATAACTGATGGTTGTGGGTTACTTATCTGAGTAAATGTTTGCAATCTCTTGCAATAAAGCTTTATTACAATCATAGGCACTCTACATTTCTGTCCTTGATTGCTGTTTCTCTTAAATAATGGAACAGAGCAGTTCTACATGTGTAATTAATTATTTCATTTTCAGAATGACAGAATCATCTGTCATTGACACAATATTATAATGCATGCTGTTAGCCAGAAATTAAAACTTGAGAAAGATTGCAAGACTCTTCCAATCCTCTCACTGCTACTGTACACTGTTCTTCCACATAGATACTGAGACCCTGTGTAACACCCTTAACTGAAACAGAAGTACTACAAAGCACACAAAAATGGTCACTGTGGATTGGACTAAATGCCTATATTAAGTATTCTATATTAGGTATTGAAACCGGTTATGTAATTCTATAGTTAACAAAGATCTTCGGTATTTTGGCACATGCTAAATTTTTCTAGCACAGTGTAAACTTGAAGTTATTTCACCTTATATACACCACTAATCACATATGAAGGACCATTTAAAATGTTGAAATTTAATGGAAATTGCTGAACAAATATCAATATTAAATTTAATTATGAAACAATTTCACATTGGACTTTAAAACAGAAGTTAGTATAAGCTGTTTCACAGACATGCATACATTCCAGAATTTCTCAAAACAACTTTATGTGACTGAAAAGATCATTGTGGATTCTGGGAAAAATTACTGGTAGTGCTTAGAAATGCAAAAGTCTGTGTTTCCCAGAACAGATCTTCTCAAAACTATAAGCATTGTAAAATTATGTAACTTCTATATTTGCAAATAAATCCTGTTTACTTTAGGACAGTATGTTTCAAAATGCAAGGAAAAAACATATAACAGTATGTTCTTAAAGCTATAATGATAAATTTCCTTACCAATCCAAGTCAAATAAGAAGAACTGTTGTATAAATGCAACATTAAATAACAATTTAATGTTCCTTCACACTTTGTGGTCTCATGCTAACAGAGCTTAAAGAGTGTCTGAGATTATTTTCATGTATGATTATATAACATCATCATAATGAAAAAATTATAGTGAATGAGAATATGGAAAAACATATCAAAGAAGAGAAAGTGTGCACAGTCACCGTTTTACTAAGAAAACTGGGTGTAATTTTGACCACTGAGTTTCAGGAATACAGGAATTGGTACATTAAGATCTCATAACAACCTTTACTTACTCATGTGGCTTGACCAAAGCTCACTAAAGATTGACCCTGACACTGTGGCATGACAGAGCACATGTAATTGCATGAATCAGAAACTCACGTCACAGCACACAAATACAAACCAGGAAAAAAAAGAAAAGGTAAAAGAAACCCAATTGTTCATCACTGTTTTGTATTTAGGAGTTTAAATCTTCTCTATTCAGCTTAACATGGCTTGTCTATTAATTTTAAAGGGAAAATCAAGTCCTGAGGACCATGCAAGAACAATAATACCCATAAAGCAAAGGCTCTGAAGGAAAGATAAAGAGCTGAGTTCAACATTCAATTTGAAAAACACGGAAGGCCTTATAAATGTGAATATATTCTTAGTTTGTTTTTTTTAATATAATTTTGCCCTATTTCATGCGAAGGTTTTATTTCTTATGCTCATAATCTTTCTCTTATTGCTTGAAAGCTTTGCTATTTTTATGTGTGAAGCAACAACTTTGCAAGTAATCAATCTCAAAATGATTTAAGAATATCAGAAAATGAAAGACTAAAACACCATGAAAATACACTCAACATTTTCTATTACCTTCCCCCATCAACAAAAACAGAAAGTAAGAGAAATATCAGGATTCTGTTCATAGTGTAATCATGTAATCACCGTAGTCAAGAGACTTGGATGAAATACAAGAAGTACTTTGATGTGCCTAAATAGACATTTTAATCTTTTGAGATTTTACTGAACATTGTTAATAGTCTTTGGAAGATTTCATGGATATGGTTGCAGGTTTCAGTGTTGCAATCTTTTTGCATTGTTGTTTTTCTAAATACAGCTTTATAAATAGTACACCAATATATTAAAAGAAGTTATAAAAATGCAACTATTTTACTGAAATGCAAAACTAAAGGAAGAAAGTAATAAAAATGTACTCCATAAATGGCTTACTTTTTAAATAGAAATTTAATTATAGGCATTTTCCACTTAAAATAATTTGCAGCTATCAAATATTTCAAGGTTCAACACAAAATAAAAGTGCAGTTTTAAATGTCTTGTACTGATTTCCTCTCAGAAAGCAAAGGAAAAATTCAAACTACCTTGACATATCAGTTTTAGTGTAAACAAGAAAAATTGTGATTTTATTGTATGATTTAACAAATTGAATTAAAATCTATAAGGAGGTCTTGATCAGATGCAAACCATATGTCTGTACATGCAGCAAGGCAAAAGACTTGTTTCCTTCTACATGAAGGATATGTTCCCGTCTACTGTTGGTACAGCACACTAGTATCCTCCTAGAGTGCATGCTAAGGTCTTGAAATCACAGCTACTCACTGGAAAGCATCAGTCACTCCAGCATCACAGTTTTTCTCAGATGCCTGGAGAAAGGGATGGACCTTAGAATTGCCAGAAGAGACAGGATTATGTATTTTCCAAACATGTCTGTTTCTTGAAACAACAACTTTCGTGTCCACTCTGAATTCAGCAGGTACGTATACATGTGTGTAGGCATATATGCCTACACACATGCTTATCTTTACATTATGAAAATGTACTAGCAAAAGCACCAAAATGAAACGTGTCTCATTTCTGTCACACGTAAAAACACTCTCTCTAAAAACACTAATTTACTAAAATAAATATTACAGTAGTTACAAAAACTCTGGTTTTCTTCAGAAGTTATTTGAAACCAATTAAATATTAAAGAAAAATATAATGCCTCCTTGCCAGTAATGCTTTTCCCAGTGAGAATCTTGACATCTAATACATATTCCTCCAATTATTATTACAACAACACAAGCTAAAATAGCAACTGGAATGAAAAGGAAAGAAAAGCATAAAGTCAACTAAATTAATCCAATATGGCTCAGTAATAATAGATAACCAGATTTTATTTTTTTATTTTTTTATTTTTTAATTAAAGCTGCACTTCAAAGATCTATTATCACAAGATATAAATGCTTGAGTTTGGAGCCATAAGCTTCAGATTAATTGTGCAAAACAAGATGGCTTTTCCCCACACTATCTTTCCCTTTGCTATGTTAACGTTCATCTAAGGTTGTTTAAAAGACTCTTTACTTTGGGTTTTCTTAGAATGTAAAAAGGCAGCTTGATATTACACAAGTCAGTAACTTTCTAAAATGAGAGTTGTTTATGATATTTTACATATGTGCATCCACATCTACAGCACATATATCTCATGCACCACAGATCAGAAGTTTCACTAAACTTTACTGGCTGTAACTAAACCCAGATAATCTACACCTTAATCTTATCGAAAACATAGAAATGGTAAAGCCACAAAAAACCCCTGTAAATTTCTTTGAGCTGCCAAGACAACACTAACTGTTTCAACTCTAAGAAACTAGGAAAAGCATGCCCATCATAGGCAAAGGCGTATGTCTTAGAGAATTCCAAGTACAAACAGGTAAGAATCATATTTCTGTAATAGCCCTCAACTCACATCACCTTCACTTCTTAGAAACTATACTTGAAAATAACAACTTGCAGAATTTGCTTGTATTAGCATGTATTTGCTTGCAGGGACAACTGCATCTCCCATTTTAGCAAGGTTATACCCTGCATCTACTTGTTCCGTTTAATGGATAGGAAGTGCAGTGGATTAAAAAATTAACTACAAGGCTTCTGTGATTAAAGAAATAAACACAAAGAGAAACCCAGCTGTGGAAAAAAATGTTTAAACTCAAACGTTTGCTTTTCTGCAACTATAAAGTTTTAAAGAACAATGTAATTGTAAAATATAATTGATTCTTACAGAACCCAGTTCAGTTTCTAATAGTAAATACAATCTCAAGTGTTACTTCATACACTCAGCTAAAATTGTGTAAGACATTGTTTCCTTTTACTTTTTAAATAAAATTACAACTTATGTGATTCAATTTGTGGTGTAGCTCACAATGGAAATGACAAATTGAACAGAGTGAAAATATTCAAATATCTAAAAAAGTTAGGACTGGGGGGAAAAAGACGAGAGATAAAACCATCAGAGAGATAGGGAGCTACTCAGTGTAATGCAGTTTGTGGTATAAAGTCCCTCATGTGTGTATTGTTCATGCATATCATCCACAGAGTCAATGAATGAAATTGTTTTTAAAATACAATCTACTGCTTTACCTGTGAAAATACAGTAAAGAAAATTTACCTACCAACAAATGGCTGCTGTACTTTGAGATACTTAGTCCATACATATACTCTAAGAGTGGGTGGGCTCGTGGCCTGCCCTGGAGTGTCCCGGGAGGGGTGCTCTACCTCCTCCCCTCTTCCTGCTTGAGGCATGACATACAGGGCAGAGTGCATCCGCCACCACTTCAGTTCCTCTTAAATGCACAATCAAACCTGAAAGAGATTCAGAAAGAGGGGAAAGGCAGGTAGGAGACTAATGTACATGCAGACTGTATCTCTCAAAGAACACCAGTTACTGACCAGTAACCTTTCTTCTTTGAGTCTGCATGTACATTCCCACAATGACTCACTCTGAACAGTTACCTTTGCCTTTTACCACCCAGGAGAAGGTCTGAGGACTCCCACAAACAACTGCAGCATCACTCCACTGAAGGCTGAAACAGCCCTGGATACTATTAGGCTAACATAATGCCGGGTGAAAGCAAAGACAGAACTCCAGATGGCCTTACGGCAAATGTTCAAACACCATACAGTACAAATACCAAGTCTGCCCAGAGATCTGGCAGAATTTGATTTGGCCATTTGCTTTTGCTTCTCTGGGAGAGAAGTTCCTTGAGTCCATGTAGAGCCAGAAAGCCATCTGAACAATTGTTGCGTGAAGTTAGGTGAACTTCTGGATATTGCTACAGTGCAACAAGCAAAGAAACAAACTAAAAGACTTGGACTTGTGAAGAGGAATTATAAAGTCCTTACGAAATCAAGAATTTAAAGTATAAAATTCAACCAAAGTAGTGCAAGATCTGGAAATTAGTAGTGAAGGACTAATTGCCTAGCTACTCTGGAACTTCAGCACCACTTCAAGAAGGAATTTTGTATGACTGAAGAACAGATACTCTGCCCTTATAAAAGTAGTTTGTAAAATGGCAGCCATAAGAACCCATATACTTCAGCAACTGGCTGAGAAAACTGTTACCAGATGTGTCACATTCAGAGATGCAAGCAGAAGGAGTAAGAATTTAAGACCTCAAAATGGGAGAAGGAACCACTATAATGGGAGAAGGAACCACTATAATGGGAGAAGGAACCACTATAACGCAGTGGTTTTCCAGGGCTATTTAGTAATGAAAAATCCAATGCATCCTGATCAACTGTTAGGAAGCTATGAGTTCTGAGGTGTGAGAACATGAGTATACTCAACCAGAGAAAGCAACCTGGAACCCTCACCAAAGTACAGAAAGGAATCAAAGGAATGGCATGTAACAACTTAAAAGAGCCGTGATCAAAGCAGCACCACACACATCATACACAAATGCTACTGGCTATCATTACTCTGGAGAGTAACAAGAACTGACTATCTTAGAGACTGAGTAATGTTTTGACATGGAGGGTCCTGAGACTGCCACAGGTTCAAGAAGAGCTAAAATCCAATGTCTATGGATACTACAAAAGAAATCTCACGTAGAAGCATATGAATACACCCACTATCAGAACAAGGTGAAATTACCCCAAAAATACCAAGTTTGTCTTTACTGAATGTCTCTCTGTACCTGTGCCAATTCTAGTAACTTAAAATCAATATACCGTAAAAGGAGAAGCAGCATTTTGCAAGCCTAATCCAAGCAAAATTGCTTTATGGCTTTATTACGCCAGGCACCTGAATGAGACGCTGAAACAATGAGTATATTTTAGCAAAAGCATAGGCAGTATTGCATAGATCAGACTTTCTTAGGTCCTCTAAAGGAAACAGCAAAAATCACTTGTATCCTCACTGAAATTTCCTTGATGAAGTCTGGTCCACCAAATTCTAAATAATACACTAAAATAGGCCTGGATGGAATCTGTTTTTTTCTCTCTCTGTCCAGTTCAAGATTATTTTGTCATTCCTGGTAGACACCTGTCTAAAAAACATATATTTAAAGATCAGTGAATATTTTACTTTTGGACAAATGACAACTGGAAGAGCAGGTGATTAAAACAATTTAAATGAAAATTCTAATTTTCAGAAGAAATGTAGAGATTTGGTCTAAAGTATCATTTCAATCTTACAAAGGACTGTAAAGAGTCAAAGTACTGAGAAATAAAGCCCTTGCAGAAGATGCACTCCTCAGAAGCAATATTGTTTCCATTTTGTAGCCTAGGTAAAGGTATTGGACTGTTTCCTAACCTGAACCAAAATGTTCTGGATGTTTAAATAGTCAAATATGTTATTATACTTCACTTCATGAAAACCAAGCTCTGAATGATGCATGCATCTATTGGTCTGAATGATCAACGGTGGGGGGAAAAAAAAAGCAGAATGATTAGAAGAGATGCTTGCAAGCTTCTGAATTCCAGGTACTGATACTGTTCAAGCCAGAATGGAGTGACTATGGTGACTCAGACACTTAATCACAACAGAATAAGGGTATTGGTAGACAAGCATAGATCTGAAATGCATGGAATTAAAGACATCTCTCATCCAACTCAGATGCTTTTCCCATCTAGAAAAGAAATCTTCGCATTTCTTGATGTTATCAACCACAGATTAATCTTTGGTGAATAATACTGTCAATACAATTGCCTATATAGCTATTCAGAGAAGTATCTGTTAAGAAGATGTGGCAGCATATTTTGAAGATTCTGAAGATAACTGATTGTAACAGCTGTTCTATGGCATCACAACAACTCCATAGCTGGAGTCATTACATAATGGATAGATCTTGCTCATGCAGTGCACTATGACGGTGTTATTCACCCAAAAATCATTGTTCTGATCATCAGTGTATGGATACAGAACAGCACTCCAATTTTGCCCAGCAACATTTACCAGAGATGCTGCTCTTTTGCAACGAAGAAGGCATCTGTACTGGCATCTCTACATATTTGTAGTGGATCCCCTTAACAGCTGAGAGATTTTAAGATTACTATCAGCTGTATTCATTCTCTAAGACCTAATGGTAATGCATGAATTAAATGTAAGCTGTTCCCAGCCAACCAGTGCATGTACAGGCCATGTGACATAACAACTAAAGGCATGATCTTATTGTGATCTATCACTGTCCTAGCACTGTTCAGATTGTTTCTCTTTCCTGAATATAAATTAGATGGGAATTATTTGTGTTCATCCTTCTACTGTAGAGTAAAATAAAATAGTATTTGTAGAGGACCCTGAACATTACGTATGCGTTCATGGAGAAAGGATTCTTGTACAAATCAGGTCACTACATGTGAGTATGCAAAGATATTTATTTTCCCCCAGGAAAAATGACTACTGCTGGCAAATAAGTAGCAAATTACAGAGTACTATTTTCAGATGGTAAATGACCTTCCAGGTCTAACATTCAATGCCAGATTTAGTTTCCAGAAGATAATAAACCATAAGGAAGAAAGCCCCTTCATCTAAAACTAAGCAGTGTCCTTTATTTCTCAAAATATAAAGAAAGGTATGGACACCCTGCTCTGATACATTCTTGTGATGGGAGGTATACAAACAAGGAAGAAAAAGGTATACACAAGAAAGGAAAGATTCTGGAACTGATTAAACTGCCTGCCCTTCTCCATTAGCTGTTGTGTAGGAGTAATTTTGGAGACTCTGCATATGATTCCTAAAAGGGATAAGGAAGGATAAAAATCAATTGAGATTTATTGATGGTTCTTAATGCAAAGAACACACTGACAGCTGTTGAAGGCAATGAAAAATAAATAACTGTGCTCACTACAGAAAAAGTATTTTTCCCTACAAGCTCTTGCATTTTCCTTATAAAGACATAGCTCAATAAAAGAATAATAGAATGAGGTAGTAATAGGCTGCCTTGCCGATTAGGTTATTGTTTATGCCTGAACTCTGGAGTATAAGCATCCAAAGACTAAAATGTAGTGAAAGAACCTTTTGGTACTCGTAGGATAATCCACTACTGAACTTAAAGGGCCATTCTCTTCAAAGGGAAGACCTTTTCAGGATTCAGTCTACGCAGAATATCTCTGATAGGCCCAAAGGATTACAGCTATTACCCGATACCAGGTGAAAGCTGTTACCATAGAATTTGATGAGCTATCTTCTGCTTCCATTGCAACTTGCAGAGGTGTCTTAACATTAGCTGATCCCACTGCAATCAAAGGTTTCAACTGATTATTATACTCAGGAGAAAACTGATGCGGAACAATTTGCATTAGAAAACTTCTTTCTCTAAGAGCTGAAACTTTCTGGTCATTTCTTTGCTGGAATGTTTTTAAAAGATGTTTAGTTTTCTTCTTAATACTTACAAACAACAAAATTACTTGGAGTCAGGTGGTAATAAAAACATTAAAAATCCTAAAGAGATTTCAAAATCACCTTCCAACTGTTTCTGCAGCTGGTATAAATGAAGCTAAAATCTGCCAGGATACTAAGGTTGTTCAAACATGCCTTTATGGATATAGAAAATCTCACAGGCAAAAAATATCCAGAATGTCTAACAACCTGCAGCATTTTGCAAGAATTTTTTGTATCGTAATCTCTATTGTTTCTAAGGTCCTAAATTCTTGGAAGTTATTTTGTGCTATATAGAAAAATATGCTAATGCTTTGTTATATGACAAGAATTATATATATAAAATAAAAAAAAAAAATGTATGTCCTTCTGAACTGACTGAAGTGGAGACAACTTTGTAAGAAGTCTGCCTAATTTGATAAAGTTGCTGCAAATGGAGCAAACAGAAGCTTAACAAAGCAACTGCTTTACAGAAGTGATCTAGCTCAGTCTAGTCTCAAAATGTTAACAAAGCCATAGAGGACATGAACAAAGTTCAAAGCAATACATGAAAAGAGCTGGAAAAGACAATTCTAAGCAGAATCACTTGTAATCTCTTGGTTTTGTAAAGACAGGTGCCAAACTTCACTTGCTAAAATTTAAGAATCATAAAAGAAATACTAATCGGTACTATCAGAATGACAGAAGTATAAAATGCTTTCTGCTAAAGGAAGAGCAATCCTTACGAATGCTTGCTGCGATCATAGCGACTCTCTTGACTGCTGCAGAGAATGTCTTGGTATACTCAGAAATGCCTTCCAGGCCCATAATTTCCAACGCGCTGGTTCTATTCGCAATTATTGGTCCTGTGACAGAGTTTTCAAACAAACTACTATTTCCAGAGTAAGAAACACTTGCATTAAGCATGTCATCTATACTCGTACTCCTAACAATTAATCTTGAATGAATGACGGCTTAATTAATTAAGTGTTCTGGCAATGAATATATTTGTACCATATGCTTCAGTTGCGAAATGAAGATCTGTGCCAGAACCAAAAGCTGCAGCAGTGAGGGAATAGTCACTGAAGCCCTTCCTTACAATATCTGCTTCAAGAGGAATGAATGATTTATAACCTCTTAATTCCTTAACACAAGACAAACTAAATCTTAGATTCCTTTTTACTAAAAGCTTTTCTTACAATTTAAGTTCAAAACCCCACCTGATTTCTATTGTGCTAATCTTAGCAGACATTTCTCACCATAAGTAAACCTTTTGAAATAAGTATTTCAAGAAGCGTTTTTTCAATTTAATTTGAAATTGCTTTCACTTTATCTGGTTTATATTAAACCTTCATAACTATATAGAAGCCATTATTTTAAATGTCACAATTAAGGTACAGATACCACAATTATTCATTATACTTTCATAAATAGGTATTTCATGCTCCTCTCCTCCTGTTTACCTTGAAAAAGAATGAAGAGAGAATATATAAACACTTCCTTTTTTTCTTTTTTTTTTTTTTTTGAGTAGTTTTCCAAAACGATAAACATGAGGACTCAGTAATTATGGAAATGCTTAAGGAGTACAGTTGGAGGTACAGCAGGTTCTGGTGAAAAAAGTGCATTCCCATTGTTACTGATGTGCTCAGATCAGACAGGTAGTGGAAGTTATGCATACAAAATGTCTGCTGCTTCACAGGAACAGAACCCTTCTTGCTAAAGCATGAGTCATTTTTAGAGTTGTGAAACCACGGAAAGCCCTCTGGACTAGGAAGTACTTGTCTGTGATTTTAAAGATTCAAGACGACACACATGGTAACCTTTACGAGAATCCTGAGTTACTTAAATACTTGGAAAAAAAGTTGCATAAGAAATAATGAATCTTTTTGACTGAGTATCCTCTGCTTTATGTACTAGCATTCTACCATATGGTCTGTCACACGAAAATGTTTATATAAGTATTTTTTGTCTGTTTTTTAATTGCAAAACTTACCTTTCTGGACATGTTAAAATCACATTACAGTCATCTGCTCAATAAAATTTAGAATAAAGGCATCATCTCAATAATTAAAAATACCATATTGCCCCTTTCAAAGAGCTGTATTATCTCCCACACATTCTACTTTGAGGACTATGATGCATACAGTATAGTTATCTCTGGACTACTGCTTTCCCTTGTACAGACAATTGCCACTTTAGTGCTGGAGAATGATGAAGAGCCTACACAGGCAGCAGAGTCATTCAGATAGTATTTTCGGTAAGAAAGAGTAGGTGGAATTAGTGGATGAAAGAGGCTATGCAATAAATATTATCTGTGAGCAAGAACTGGGCAATACCCTTCAGAAATTAAGGACCACATAATGTTCTATTTCTAGTGTTTCTAATGTTGTAGTGATCCTGACCAGGAGACCGTTATACATCACAGAGTTAGTGATCCACAACACAGTTCCCCTGCAGTTCCCACAGTAGGCTGTGCTGTGCTCCATGTCCAACGTGGTCCTCAGGTATGCGTCATGCTGCACAAACCTCTTGGCCCAAGGACAGACTCAGCCACCTCATTGCAACAGAGGAGGCTGCAGGCAGCTCCCACTCAGTACTGGTGATCACACCAGTAAACTATTCCTTTACCTAAAAGTGTAGCAGGAATTTCTCATGAGCTGAGAAATCCATCAAAGGATTGATCCAATGCTACACAGTTCGCAGCATCTGAAGTGAGTAAGATTTATTTGTTATCTATATTCCTCCTCTTATTCTGCCTTATTAAAGCAGATATTTTATTCAGCCATTTGTTGTCAGGCCTTTCTTATTGAGATCCAGAAAGAACCTGGCACCATCCCTCTGTCTCACTCCCCTGCCACAGTGCAGAACAAACATACACCCAGAATTCCCATTTCAACACCCACCACTTCTGACTCTATGGAAGGAGAAGCCCTTGTTTTTTTTTCTTGCAATTACTAAGCAAGTCTTTTCTGTCCTGTAGGAGTTCTTTCTCCAGGCCTGGAAATATCTGTGAAATTTGAAGATGTTAAAAAGAGATCAAAGATTTTTTTTTTTTTTTTAATTCTGCTAAGAGTTACAAATTGCTGATTAAAGGTCAGGTCTACCAGGAATCCAACAATTCTACTGCAGCAATACTCCAAGAGCTAGTACATTTGTACCCAGGAATCTAAGCACAGTATTTGACACTTCATCCACTTAGAACTTTTGGTTTCAGAGCTGTAACCATACGTACCAATCAAGTCTAAAAAATGAAGCCAATTTCCAAGCCACTGTAGCTATTCTTTCCTAAATGTCACAGATCATTCAGTACATTAAGTCTCTAGCTGCTGTTTCAGCTTTCACTTCTAACTCCAAAAGCAGAGATATTTTTAGTAGGAAACTAAGCATTTTTTGTCTGTCACCCAAATTTCAAAATATCTACAAGAAAATATCATAAAAGCGTTGGCTACAGCACATATATTTTATTGGAATAAGCACGATACAACTCTCTACACAGAAACTCACTTTACAGACAAAACTACTTTTTGTCAGGCAGCTCCTTTTCTATCCCATTCTTTGGATTTTGGTAAATTTGAATTTCATGTATTTTTGAACCCTTAGGAAAAAAACCCTGTAATAATAATAATGATAAAACTGAGGCACACTACGACTTCATTTAAATATACTCAATTGAAGGTCATAACTAGCAAGTTAACATCTGGCCATCCCCATTTACAGTACTGACAAAAGAACACCATTTTGCTATGGAAATAATTGCAGGCTAGCAGAATAAACAGACTTCATCCCTTTAGGCTCCTTTTATTATAATGACCTTTTTGTAGGGAGGTATTACATTTCTCACTGGCCTACCGATAGAAAAATTTTCATCAGTAATCTCTGTTCTTTAGACAGATTCCAGTATTTGAATGAGGTTTGATAAGAATTTGTTTAAATCTTTTGCAAACTCTGTACTTCCACCACAGAGGAAAATTCTTTTCCCCTTTCATTTTTTCAGTTTGACTGTTATGAGACTGTCACGGGTTTAGATTAACTGCAACATAATTAGGTCAGTTTTTGCTGTTGTCAAGACTATGTCTCTGCTAAAATACTCTTTACCCAAATATAGGGTTTCTTTTTAAAGAGATTAGGGTACTAAAATTGTGCAAAAAATATCGAAATACAAAGTATTCTAAGCACACACACACAAATATTACATAAAATCTATATCTTACTTCACATAATGTGTTTAAATATAACAATACATTGTAAAAGGGCTTGGGTACCCAAATACATGAAGTGCATTTCAGTTGTTTTACTTAAAGCAAAATGGCAAATGCAGGGAACTGAGCCATTATGATTAAAGCTTCATGATGTGTATCAAGTATTGGCTGAACAGTCAGAATGTGTGTCCTAAGTGCTTTCCATGGTTAGGTCCACAGAAAAGACTTAATTACAGAAAACTCATAATCTCCCTTTAAGTAAGCGTGCACTACTCTTGCTTACTTCTTTTGCTGGGTCTCAGAAGTCAACTCGGTGAGCGTATCGTACATGTGAAAGCTTTAATTACACTTAGAGCACAATACTTCACAAATACCCATTTTTTGTTTTTGAAACACAACCATGTCTTTGATTTCTCATCTACAGAAATATTCACAGTTCTGAGCAGTACTTAGAGGCATTTGGGGCTTTTGTATGTAAAGCATTTCTTTACAGTTCCCTGATTTTAAACTCAAGCATCTTTCCTTCAAAACAGCCTGAGGGTAACTGTTGTCTTTTACAGCCTCAAGATATTCTGTAAAACTAAAGTGTTAGCTTCAGTGTCCCAAATGACACTCAGCTTTATTTTTACACACTGCCTTTTTTATATAGCAGTATTCCCTAGAAATATTTATTAAAATATAGAACACATTCCTTGCTCCAAATACATAAAGAATAGTTCTACTCTGTTTTATCAAAGGGGGACAAGAATTTTAAAACACCTGGATGGTAAGCTCTTGTCTTCATCAGGTATCCTCAGATACATAGCTTCATTCTCAAATTTCATTCGATAAATGTTAGGTAATTCTCACTAAATTTAAATTATGTTCAACTACTAAGACCACTTCACTGGTAAGGATGCAGAAGATCTTTAAAATGAAAGGACTGAGCAATATAAATTTCTATAGGGGATCAACCTATTTGTTAATAGAGAGGTTGGTGTCATCATGCTACTGAAGCAACACAGTGAAACTGTTACAATATTCATAATTTTAAAATACAAGGCTATTTTGATAGAGTATAACAACAGTAATAAAGCACATGATAAATAATAAGAGAAAATAGAAATGTCAGTTTATGCAGAAATAGTGAAAGTAAATATATGCATTACCTCTGCAGTCTCAACATTCCACCTAATCTTGTCAGAAAGATGAGGCAGGTGAAATTGAATGCAAACGTTTCTGACAGAACAATTCCAGAAATCCTTGTATATTTTTTGTAAGAGAATATTTTAAAAAGTAAACTCGGCAAGTACTGCACCTTTACTGAACTCTGACAATTTAGTGGCATTCTCTCTCCCTTATATATTTCTCTGATGAATAATTTAGTCATATCATTTCTGAATTCCTATTATAATTGAAAGGTACAGAACCAGAGTTACAGTAAGTTAAATCAAAATACTAGCTATTTTATCATGGGGGTATCTAGAAAAAGAACATATCAAAAGCACAGGAATAATGAAAGAGAAACATTAAACTTTAATTTTATATTAGTGCTTAACAAGAAAAGAATTGTTTTTCTTGCCCAAATAGATGCATGCTAGGAAACATTTCCATGGGGTTCTCAAAGATACCCCAGACAAGCAAATAGTGACTTCGACTACAGAAAATTACATCATGTGTATTGTAATATCAAGACATTCTGTTTAACAAACTACTTTATCTTGCATCCAAATACATAATACTACTGTTGCCCAACCAAATACATAATCCGTGTTGTCTCCACACACCATGGGAAAAATAATTGGCTTTTGTTACAACCATAGGTCTCTGATATAATCTCTCCATATCTATCTCATATGCACCCAATTTGGACCCACTTCATTCAGACAACACCTGCACCCTGCACTCATGTCTGTCTTCTCCTCACCCTGCGGCAGCACTTCTTAGTTTCCTTACGTAAAGGCCATAAAGATAAATAGCTCTGTAAACTATGGCTCACACAAAATAAACAACCAGATAAAATATGGTGGTTATTAATGCTAATTAACACAAAAAGGCTTTTTATCTCAGGAAAAAAAAAACCCCAACAATCCAAACAAGGAACCTCTCAGGAAAGCTTTTTTCCTCCTGTGTGCTTGTGTTACAGAAAGAGACTTTAGGGGAAGAATTCCTTTTGGCATGTTAACGTATCTGCTTCCTCACTTGAAACTGTTGCTATACAGTATTTTTGGATGTGGAATAGATCTCCTCCAATTTTTTTTCTGGATCCTTTTAATAACCTATTGTCAAGAGCATTTTCATTAGGATAATGTGTTCAAGTAACATTCCTGTGTTTTTTACAATTTTATAAACACCTCACATGAAATTTTGAATGCTGGGTGATTTTCAGTAAACTTTATCCGGCGTAGAAGTAAAATACCAACTTGACTCGAAACCAAACTTATGTAAACCAAAAGTGTGGGAGAACTCAAAGTGCCTCTTAAGAATTGTATTATTTATGGAATGATTAGTACTGAGCTACCTAAAAAACAGAGCTGTTTTTCATTACCTACTGGTGTGATGCTCCCAGAACCAGTAAATCATTTCAATAGCCCAGACTAGTGGTCTCCAAAGTGGAATGCATGCAGGATGATGACTGACCTGGTCTCCTATGACAATGTGACCTGCTTAGTGGATGAAGGAAAGGCTGTGGATGTTGTTTACCTGGAATTCAGTAAAGCTTTTGACACTGTTTCCCACAGCATTCTCCTACAGGTGTACTCTTTGCTGGGTAAAAACAGACTGGATGTTTGGGCCCAAAAAGTAGTGGTGAATGGAGTTAAATAGTCGGCAGCTGGTCACAAGTCATGTTCCCCAGGGCTCAGTACTGGGGCCAGTTCTGTTTAACATCTTTATCAATGGTCTGCATGAGGGGATGGAGTGCACCCTCAGTAAGTTTGCAGATGACACCAAGTTGGGTGGGAGTGTTGATCTGCTGGAGGATAGGAAGGCTCTGCAGAGGGATCTGGACAGGCTGGATTGATGGGCTGTGGCCAGTGCTATAATGTTCAACAAGGCAAAGTGTCCGGTCCTGCACTTGGATCACAACAATCCCATGCAATGCTACAGGCCTGGGGAAGGCTGGAAAACTGCCCAGGAAAAGGACCTTGGGGTGTTGGTTGACACCTGGCTGACTACGAGCCAGCTTGTGCCCAGGTGGCCAAGAAGATAGATGCATTTTATTGGTCTGCATGATTTGGTAACATAAACATAGGTCAAGATAAATGTTCAGTTCTTGGCACTAGGGATTCGGTGGCTAGGGCTAAGGCAAGCCGAGGTGAGTATCTCCAGAGAGGACGCCTTTAACACCGGAGCGGGGGGAAGCACAGCGTCCCGGAGCCTCAGTTCGGAGCGGCAAGAGAGACCGAGGGAGCCTCAAGTCCTCGACAGGACTTGCCCAGGAGCCGGCAGCTCAGCTGACGCGAGCAGCTGACTCACAGGGGGCGGCGCCAGGAGTGACGGCACCAGCCCTCAGTGGGTAAAACCCATCCCAGGGAGCGCGAGCGACCAGGAGCGCGGCGAACAGGGCGGGCAGTCAGGGCGTGGCACGGCAGTTCGCGCAGGCAGGGCGAGCGGGCAGCGAGCGGGATGGTGAGCACTCGCCTTAGGAGCAGGGCCCGCTGTGGGAGCTCTGCCCCGGCGGTGGCCAGCGTAGGCACCCAGACAGAGCCGATGAGAGGGGAGGCTGCGGTGCAGACCTCGGAGTGTAGAAAGTGCCTCGACTGGTCTCGTGAGGCGGGGGTGCACGATGGACAGGGCTGCACTCGGTGCGCTCTGGTGGAGGTCCTCCTGCAGCAGGTGGCTGAGCTGCGGGAGGCTGTTGGAGAGCTAAAAGATGCCAGGGAAGCTGAGAGGAAGCTGGGCTGCTTGCTCCAGGCTCAAACTGCGCAGGGGCTGCAAACGTCCAGCATTGCTCGTATAGGAAAGAAGGAGGGCAGCAACCCAGGAAGCTGGGAATTAGTCACGAGAAAAACGAACAAAAAAAGGAGGAAGAGGACAATTAACGACAAGGGGCTTCCTCCTAAATCTGATGTCCCCACCCAGAACCGCTTCGCGGTTCTGCAGGAGGCTAATGAGAAAGCACCCACCACACCTAATGAGCACCCTGCTGATGCACCAGTAAAGAGGATCGCTACTGGTGCCTCCAGGAAGAAGCGGAGGGTCATAGTAGTAGGGGACTCTACTTTGAAAGGCACAGAGGCACCCATCTGCCGGCCTGATCCAGTCTCAAGGGAGGTGTGTTGCCTGCCGGGGGCTCGGATCAGGGATGTTGCTGAGAGGCTGCCTGCTCTAGTAAGTCCTGCTGACTATTACCCCCTTGTAGTGGTCCATGTGGGTGCTAGAGATATAGACAGCAGTTGCCTGGAGGACATTAAGAAGGACTACAGAGCCCTGGGAGAGGTGGTTAGGGGCTCTGGAGCTCAGATAGTTTTTTCATCGATTCTCCAGGGCAAAGGGGAGGACCTTAAAAAAGCTAGGCGTGTCTGGCAGGTTAATAAATGGTTAGAAAGCTGGTGCCATAGTCAGGGGTTTGGCTATTTAGAACATGGGGCTCCATTTGGGAGGCCAGATCTACTGGAGGCTGGTGGAGCTGGTCTGACAAAGAAGGGGAAGAGCTGTTTTGGTAGGAGGCTTGCCAGGCTGGTCAGGAAAGCTTTAAACTAGATGTGTTGGGGGAGGGGAGCATTGATCCATCCCAACATTCCTGGTCAGTTGCCAGCACCTGTAATAAGTGCTTGGAGCGATGTAGAGATGTTCCAGCTGCCCCAGCCATTGAGTCGGCTTCATTTGGAGCTCGGCTAAGGTGCCTCTATACAAACGCCCGTAGTATGGGGAACAAGCAAGAGGAATTAGAGATGTGTGCAAGGCTACGGGAATATGATGTCATTGGTATCACAGAAACATGGTGGGATGGCTCCTATGACTGGAATGTTGGAATGGAAGGTTACAGGCTGTTTAGAAAAGACAGGCCAGGCAGACGGGGAGGGGGCGTTGCTATCTATGTCAGTGATAGGCTAGAGAGTATGGAACTCTGTCTGGGGACGGGTGATGAGGTAACAGAGTGTTTGTGGGTCAGGATCAAAGGGAAAACAGCAACAGGGGACATTACGGTGGGGATCTGTTACAGGCCGCCTGATCAAGAGGACTCTGTGGATGAAGCGCTCTACAGACAGATAGGAGCAGCCTCACGCTCGCAGGCCCTGGTCCTCATGGGGGACTTCAACCATCCTGACATCTGTTGGAGGGACGGTACGGCCCGGCACAAGCAATCCAGGAGGTTCCTCGATTGTGTGGAAGACAACTTCCTCTTTCAAGCAGTAGAGGAGCCGACGAGGAGAGGTGCCATGCTGGACCTTGTGCTCACCAACAGGGAGGGACTGGTTGGAAATGTAACGCTCCAGGGCAGCCTTGGCTCTAGTGATCACGAGATGGTTGAGTTTGAGATCCTCAGGACGGTGAGAAGAGCGTGCAGCAAGCTCACTGCCCTGGACTTCAAGAAAGCAGACTTTGGCCTCTTCAGGAACCTCCTTAGTAAGGTTTCATGGGATACAGTCCTAGAGGGCAGGGGGGCCCAAGACTGCTGGTTGGTATTCAAGGATCACCTGCTACGTGCTCAAGAGTGTTGCATCCCGACTAGAAGAAAGTGCAGCAGGAGGGCCAGGAGACCTCCATGGATGGACAAGGAGCTGCTGAGGAAACTTAGAGGGAAAAAAGAAGCTTATAGAAGGTGGAAGCGAGGACAGGCGGCCTGGGAAGAATACAGGAACATTGCCCGAGAAGCTAGGGACCAGGTTAGGAAAGCTAAGGCCCAGCTAGAATTAAGTTTGGCAAGGGATGTAAAAGATAACAGGAAAGGATTCTATAGATATGTAGCAAATAAAAGACAGGCTAGGGACAATGTAGGCCCTCTCCAGAAGCTATCAGGAGAACTGGCTACCATGGATTTGGAGAAGGCTGAGGTTCTTAATGACTTCTTTGCCTCAGTCTTCACCAGCAAATGCTCTGACCACACAACCCAAGTCTTGGAAAGCAAATGCAGGGCCTGTGAGAACGAAGACCTTAGGCCCACTGTAGGAGAGGATCAGGTTCGAGACCATCTTAAGAACCTGAACGTGCACAAGTCCATGGGACCTGATGAAATCCATCCACGGGTCCTGAAGGAGCTGGCGAATGAAGTTGCTAAGCCACTGTCCATCATATTCGAAAAATCCTGGCAGTCAGGTGAAGTTCCCGATGACTGGAAGAAGGGTAATATAACCCCCATTTTCAAGAAGGGGAAGGTGGAAGACCCGGGGAACTACAGACCAGTCAGCCTCACCTCTGTGCCTGGCAAAATCTTGGAACAGTTTCTCCTGGAAAACATGCTAAGGCACATGAAAAACAACGAGGTGATTGGTGACAGCCAACATGGCTTCACTAAGGGGAAATCCTGCCTGACCAATTTGGTGGCCTTCTATGATGGAGCCACGGAACTGATGGACAGCGGCAGAGCAGTTGATGTCATCTACCTGGACTTGTGCAAAGCATTCGACACTGTCCCACATGACATCCTTGTCTCTAAATTGGAGAGACATCAATTTGATAGATGGACCACTCGGTGGATAAAAAACTGGCTCGATGGCCGCACGCAAAGAGTTGTGGTAAATGGCTCGATGTCCAGTTGGAAACCTGTAACGAGTGGTGTCCCTCAGGGATCGGTGTTGGGACTGGTCCTGTTCAACATCTTTGTTGGTGACATGGACAGTGGGATTGAGTGCGCCCTCAGCAAGTTTGCCGACGACACCAAGCTGTGTGGTTCGGTTGATACGCTGGAGGGAAGGGATGCCATCCAGAGGGACCTTGACACGCTTGTGAGGTGGGCCGATGCCAACCTTATGAAGTTTAACCAAGGCAAGTGCAAGGTCCTACATCTGGGTCGGGGCAACCCCAGGCACTGCTACAGGCTGGGCAGAGAAGAGATTCAGAGCAGCCCTGCAGAAAAGGACTTGGGGGTGTTGGTTGACGAGAAGCTTAACATGAGCCGGCAGTGTGCGCTTGCAGCCCAGAAAGCCAACCGTATCCTGGGCTGCATCAAAAGAAGCGTGGCCAGCAGGTCGAAGGAGGTGATCCTGCCCCTCTACTCTGCTCTTGTGAGACCCCACTTGGAGTACTGCGTACAGTTCTGGTGTCCTCAACATAAAAAGGACATGGAGCTGTTGGAGCGAGTCCAGAGGAGGGCCACGAGGATGATAAGAGGGCTGGAGCACCTCCCATATGAAGACAGGCTGAGAAAGTTGGGGCTGTTCAGCCTGGAGAAGAGAAGGCTGCGTGGTGACCTCATAGCAGCCTTCCAGTATCTGAAGGGGGTCTACAAGGATGCTGGGGAGGGACTCTTCCTTAGGGACTGTAGTGGTAGGACAAGGGGTAATGGGTTCAAACTTAAACAGAGGAAGTTTAGATTAGATATAAGGAAGAAGTTCTTTACAGTGAGGGTGGTGACGCACTGGAATGGGTTGCCCAGGGAGGTTGTGGATGCTCCATCCCTGGCGGTGTTCAAGGCCAGGTTGGACAGAGCCTTGAGCCACATGGTTTAGGGCAAGGTGTCCCTGCCCATGGCAGGGGGGTTGGAACTAGATGATCTTAAGGTCCTTTCCAACCCTTACGATTCTATGATTCTATGATTTTTAACTTCATCTCCACACACTTTGCTCTGATTTTGTTTAGCTAGAAGACATCTATTTGTAGAAGCCTTTATAAGCCAACATTCCAGCTCTGTGTACTGTCAGAAACAAGATAAGTCTCTCACCCAACATACTCAATAAAACATAGAATCCACTTAAAACTTCTATTTTACATCTGTGCTCAGATACAGCTCATCAGCATGAAATCTCATCTAGATGAATCTTGTGCCTCTGATAAAAAAAAGCATCTGAGCAAACAAAATGCCTCTAGCCACAGAGTTCAACATGCCTGTTAATACTATTTTATATCATTTCCTTTTGATATTTCCTTGAAGGAAGTTTTGCGCTGGTTTTCTGTTACAAACATTTCATGTTTCCTATTCTGTTTTAGATAGTGGACCTTACATGGGATAGGGTAACTAAAGGATTAGGGCACCACAAAAAAATTATCAGAGAAGTTTAATTAGGTGTAATCACACATTAAGTACTAAGCATCACTCTATTAATACAGTTTACAAGCTTGCATATCACGGGGAGGCGTGTACAGTCTTTGTTTTCTTCCTACTGTGTTTTTCCAATCAAGCCATTAAGACAACATAAAAAAGCATCTAAAGAGAAAACATATTATGAAAGCAAAACAAACTACACTATTTTAGCAGAATTATCTGCAGTCTACCAGTTACAAATCTTTGTCAGAATAATACAATCTATTGAGCTAGTTTCTGATGGAGAGATAACTGCTGTGTTATAACCAGATAAGGTTTCAGCTTCAGCAGTTTTAAGCAAATGCTTTCTGTTATTAGGAACTCCATTCTTTTACTGTTTTTCTTCCCTCCTTCCCCCCACCCCCTAATCAGTAGATTCTCAACTAATAGGAGACATATATTCAAAGCTTCAGTGCCTTGAGGCTGTCTTACAATTTGCCTAAATTAAGCACGAGAGTTAATTTAAGAAGTGCAGTAGAAATAAGGAGGAATGTTGCTGAAATGCAACCAAATGTGCCACTTGTGGACATTTCTATCTCAGTGTCTTTATCTGTTCCTCATATGGAAGTGCTTCTATAAATTACATAATTTTTGTAATCTGACTCAATCTTTTTCAGCCCTACTGTGCCATTTTGGTGATTAGGGGATCAGCCCTTCACAAACCATTTTATATGTATGAGCCTCTGGTGTCCTGCCATAACAGAAAAAGTTTTGTTTTATGGTCTTGGTTCCTTTCCTAATAATTCCTCACACACTTTTTTTTTTTTATTTTTCTTTCTTTCCCTTCAGTTGCCCCTGAACACTGAGCTAATAGTAACTACCTTAGCACACCTTTCAGACCTCATTCTTGAATTGCAAAAGTCAAGTTAGAGACCCCTATTTTATTTGTAAATCTAGGATTTTTTCACAACTCCCATATACACCACTTAACATTTACTTCCATTGAATTTCATCAGATGGTTTGTCACCCAATTACTCAGTATTTCAGTGTCCTTATTTGCAGTTATACTTAATTTCTCTACAAATAATAATTTTCAGAATTCACTAAGACATTACCTGTAAATGCTGCAGAACCTGAAGGTGGTTCTACAGAAAAAAAGAAAAAAAAAAACCCACCTTATCTCCATTCTTCTTATATGTACAGTACCAGTGTTAATCTATTTTGACAATCAGAAAAAGAACATTCAGAAATCTATTTACCACAAGAAAAAAAAATCATATTGTAGATCTCCCTCAAACTCAGTCAAGCCCCTAACCAATTATGACATTACCACTTATGATAAGACAACATTAAAATTTCTTTTACAGATCTCAAGAGTGAGTCACCAAAATACATTTTGATAGCGTAAATATAACCAAACAAAAATTAATGTAACAGGTCACATGGAAAATTATTAGGGCTTTTACATAAACTTGATTTACTTATATAGTTGCCAAAAGCTATTTGCTGCTTAATAAGGCTGAGCTACGTTTTGTCCTCTCATTCAGCCGAAGTGAGTTTTCTAGTGAGAAGCCACTGAAAACATTGTCCAGTATACTGGGTCAGATGAAAACCGCAAGAACTGTGTTAGAGCAAGCAAGAAGATGCCCCAAGAACTAAGTAGGTTTCAGGTGATTATCAATACAGAGATATGCATTTTGCCAGAATGGAAAATTGAAGAAAGCCAGGAAGAAAACAGAGAAAAATGGTTACTATGACCACAGAGAGAAGCAAAGATATTTTTTATGCTGGAAAACAACATGAGATTTGAAGTTTCTTGTTGCTTATTTTTAGTTTACTTAGTGAAGAATGATTTAATAGATAAACAGGACTGTGATTGTGAAAAATCTGATACACATTAATCTTCCCTCGTAAGGGCCACAGCACCAATAATGCTTAAATGCTGGGTAACCAGAAAGGCTTGAAAGATTAGCAATATACTGGTTTGTCTTGTAAACTAACTTTCAGCTATTTTTCTTTTTTTAATCCTACTGAAACTTCTCTATCTGCAGGAGAACCACAGAACTATTTTTTTTTTGCTTTAGAAAGTACATAATAATATTACCTAAGTGATTTTATGTCATTGGCATGGCATTTCAACTTAAATCTTCCTGCCCTTTCCTTCCCCATGCTGCAATATTCCACGATCTGCAAAACACAGGCTAAATTTCTTTTGTACGTTTGTAAGACCAAGTTTCAAAATAAAATAGAAAATGCATTAGTTTAAATCCTTCTCACATTAGAATAGGAATTAATAACAATGCTTCATCATCTTCTATATTCAAGACAGTTAGTAAGAGAAAGGTAGCTTGGTGAGGTGGTCTCCTCTGTCATTTCTGGAGCCATGCGATGTCTGAGGCCACAGAGCCTATGAAACATAAGACGGAAGACAGCAGGAAAACAAGAAATGACAACTCCTATTCTCATGTGGAAAGTTAATGAATATACTTTTTCATCAGGATGATCTAGGCATTTGATGTCCTTGCCAGAAAAGCAGAAGTGCTTGCGATGCACTCAGCAGTCCTAATATTGATCAGAGTTTGATCACTACCAGAAATAAAGAAATTTGGGCCACCCTCAGGTACTTGCTAGTGTCTCTTCCAAACTAGAAAAGTCAACTGGCCTCTTCAGAGCCAGATGCCAAAAAGAGCATACGCTCAGCTTCTCCCAACCAAGTTGCTTGGTTTACATCATGCACATCTATCAAAATAATAGAGACAATCAGAAGGCAGAAAGGAAAATGGACTATGTAATACTGGTAATGGCAGCAACTG
Source organism: Strigops habroptila (assembly GCF_004027225.2). Lineage (NCBI taxonomy): Eukaryota > Metazoa > Chordata > Aves > Psittaciformes > Psittacidae > Strigops > Strigops habroptila. The sequence continues at coordinate 46,331,235 of NC_046358.1, read as the reverse complement.
CCTGGGCCTAAAAAAAATCCTATCAAATGTCAGGGAACATCCACAAGGACAGGGCTGAATCCTGTTGTCCAATAATCAGGGAACAGCGATAGATACTTCAGGCATCTCTCACTTTACATTCTTTTTGTACAGATTTTTTTTTTTTTTTGGTTGAGAGGTCTGTGATTGCACTGAGTATCCATCATCCACAGATGAGCGAAACAGATGAAAAGCTCCTTCAATGAGTACTCCCTTAAGAGTTTCTATACAAAAACTTGAGATAGCAATAGCTATAGCATGTCCTCTCAAGAGAAGAGTCTCAAACCTTTCAGAGCAGAACACTGTGAGAGTCCAAACAGGTATCTACAATAACTACTGGCTTCATAGGTGGAGGAAAAAATCCCACAATAGAAAAGTCATCCTTACAAAACACTCATATTTCACTGGTGTGATAGTATGCCTGGACAGTGGGTCAGGCTTGTACAGTCAGGCTTGGCACTGAAAACCTAGATTCTACGCCAGAACCAGTGTAATATAGACTGTGCTTTCCAGAAAAAAGGTTAGACTTAAAAAACAAAGCACTGAGAATGCTAATGAGAAGAAAAACTGATGTAACACAACAGATAAAGAAATCACAGTCAAGTAGAAGCAATATACCATGATGCAATATAATATAAATATTCAGCTATTGACAAGAACTAAAAGAATGGAGCACAAATGCATGACATGGGAGGAGAAAGAGCTATGGGCACACTACCAGTACTGCAAGGGGTGTAAATCTCTAGCATAACTGACTGTATATATATGCTTACAGCATGAATGCATACACACAGACAAACAAAGCAAAGTAATTTTTTGTTTCATATAATGCTTTTCTCAGTTTTGGCACATCATCTGTCACACAAACTTTTCATACTCTCCAGCATGGAAACAACAACAGCCTGTAAGACCACTTAAGGATTAACACAGCAAGTAAAAACTCAAAAGTTCTTTCTGTCATCTAAACAATGTAATTTACTTTTTTTGTGAGCCATACATAGCTTAAAAAGAATACTAATCAGTGATTGACTATGCTAATACAGAATTTAGAAATTAACTTGTGAAGAAATCTGTGCATACATCAGGAAAACTTTAATTAAAGAGAAATATGATGACACGTAAAGTTGTTCTAATGTAACATGCCCCACTTCTCAATTGTCTGAGCTGGATTCTTGAGAAAGTCTCCTTTATGGAAACCTGAGAACCAAGTAGAAGATCCAAATCTGAAAGTTCATCAGGGATCTCATACACTAAATTGAGATCTCAGAATAGCATCTCTTTTTTGTTACTTGTTGGGACACCTCAAATCATTTTAGAAAACACCTTTTCCTGGCTGCAGGAGCACAATGAAGCTGTCTACTGGAGAGTCGGACTCTGAGTGCATGTTAAAAGACAAGCCCTCAGTTTTAGCCAGCACACAGTCCAGCAGGACTAGTAATCTAATCATGGAAGAACACATGACCATCATATATTGCCTTTAAATCTTTTTCAACTTCTATCTGTAAGCTTTGGAGTCTATGGAGATTCTACACATTAGACATTCAATTGATAATATCTTTTTATGTCATGCTACTCAGTAAGAGCTCTTGTGCCATGAGTTAGTAATTCTAACCTAAGACGTAGAAGAAGGAAAACACTGTCAGAAAAAACAAGAACCAGAATTGTTCTTCCTGCAAGGTAAGTAGTAAAAGCTTCTTGGTGTTTTACATTTCCAATGATGGGATTGGTGGGACTGCATACTTTAAACAGCTTGAGCCTCTTCAAAAAACTCTTATTCTCAAAGGTCACTGGAAGAAAATCTATTTTTTGTTCGTGCTGGATCCAAACAGATACAGACTGTATTCACCAAATTGTGATGCCTCCCATTAAAAACCTTGGGGAAACTTTTTGTGAAGATCCTCAGCAAATGCTCATACACTTAGCAGATGAACATCAATACAATGATGAAATAAACCAGATTCAGGACTTAAAGTCCTATGCAAAACTGGATAACAGCACATCTCCTTGTTTATGTAATGTGTTGTTGATTCTACAGAAGATGCAAAAATATTTAAATGCCCTAACACCAGCTCTTGAGATACAAAGCCAGTCTTGTGAAGTCCAAATATTTTGAACCACAATTCTGTTCTTATGGACTATCCACCACACTAATAATGACTACCTTTCTTTCAGTCATGTTTTTATGATTACAGGCACTTGTTGACAAATTGCTACTTATTTTTTCCACACATTGATAAACATGAAAATGCTTTGAAGGATCAAGGCCAGTGTCTCTTGGCTGCACACAGAGGTTGCACAAGTTTCATCAGCTACTCCTACTGGCATAAATAACAGATTCTGGCATACAGTATTATGTAGGTATATGACACCACAAGGTCTATAACTTGGAGAAGATTTCTGAGAAAGTCTCTGAATAGACTGAAATAATTTGTAATCATTTCAAAGATGCATATTTTTAATGGCAGAGAGTCCAGCTTTCCTCTGAAATGCAGCTGATACTGAAATCAGCTTACTTCATTCATTAGATATTCCTAAATACGATTGCATGGAAAAGTTAAAATCTCATTAATTCCTAAGTCACCTAGAGCAACTGCCCTCTAAGAAGACACAGAGTTCCTCACTTCCCTTCTGGCTAATTCCCCCTCTCACACATTTTTTAATAAACTTTCTACTCTTGAATCTTTATCACCAGTCTGTTGCCTCACAGACTGAAGACAGTCTGAGAGGAACGCATGAGAGCCATTCATGAAAAGGATCTTAATGTTAAACTAGTAAGTGAACACATACTTCTAAAGAAAAAAAAGAGAGCTATCATTATTCAGGGGAAAAGGTCTGTAGTTTTAAATGTAGCCTTTAATGCATATGTGCTTTCATTTAAAGAGCAACTAACTATAGAAGAATTAAAGGTGTTTGAGGAGCATGAAGTATGTCTCTGTGTGAAAGGGTGGATAATGGAACTAAAGAAAATTCCCACCTTCCTCTAGAACTGCTTTACATGTAAATTACAAATTTACAACCAGTTCTAAGAAAAATTTCTAACTAGATTTCTTAAAATTAACTACCAGAGGAAGCAACCACTTAACCTTGTTCTCTACACCGGAGTGTCTGTATCTGTCTCATACCACAAGTATTACAAGAATGAAATACAATGGCAATGCTGTTCTTGTGCATATCACTTTTATGAATTGAACACCTCTTCCCAAATTCATTTCTTATCCTGAGATTATGAAATGCATGCATATGCCTACATGAAAAGCATATGGGAAAGCACTTAGAAAAAAACCCAAAAAACCAAAAACCAACAAGCCGCAAAGCTAAAACCAAGCCACCCAAAACAAACAAATAAACAAAAACCAAAACCATCCCCCTCCAATTACATTCCCTTCTGCTGTTCACTTCCAAATCCTAGCCAGCCAAGTATTTTTCTAGAAATCTGTTAATGAGTGGCCTTCTCATTCACCGAGTTTTCCTCTAGCATAACAGTCCTTCACAGCGTATTTGCTTTGTAGTGACAGAATACTGCAATCAAAAAAGACCATCTCTCATGGTATTATAAACCATAACATGCGAGTGTTGACATATAAAACTATCTACAGGCACATCACACAAACTTTCCCTCATCAGTAACGGTCATAAATGGCTCTTTACTCTTGAGGCAAACTCCACGTTGCAAATGAAATCGTATTTTGTAATAAATGTCATTACCTGAAAATAAAGAAATGTTAAGTTTACTACTATTATTTTCCTCTCAAATGCAATTGCTTTAATTTCCAACCAAAATATTCTTCAAAACCAGTGCTGCCTGATATGCTCACCAGTCCCTATGTCCATGAAATTATATGGCTTGGAAGACCTTTTCTTTAGGCACAACATACTACTACGGGGGACAAGGAACAAGGCTGAAATCTGTCAATGTGTTTTTGCAAGTTTGAAAAGCTCCTTGCTTACAAGATGAATAATTCTGATGAGATCAAAAGTCTAGAGAATGTTGAAAGAGTGACACTTTCTCAAAATATGCTGTAATTACTATATTTACTGTCTTCATCAGTTCCTGCAGTTTGTTAAAACCAGAAGGTACTGAAAACAAGGTGCCATTCCTTTAACTGGTGTAGAAAAATGACAGGAATGCAGATGGCAGCACATCCATTTAGGCATTCACTGTTTTTCCTCCTCTAAAAGCTTCTCTTATTGAAGCATTGGTCCTGAAGACCCTGTGATAGAAGATATTTCTACCTTCTAGAAAAGTTTTCAGGGAGGAAACCTGAAATTTGATGGTATCTTCATATGGTTACCTGTTGAGCACTCACACTTTGGGAACCTAAGCAACTCTGACAAAAATCTAGGGAAGAGAAGTTACATCCCACTCCATTTCAGACGCATATAGATGCTGAAGAACTGTAGTGGTGATGGGTTCTATACAATTCTTCCTAAACTTGTGTCCTGGTTAAACCACAACACCTCGGTAACATGGAGGAGAGTAGTTAGGGTACGTGCTATTACTTCTACCATAAATACTCCTAATACATATACCTATAAGCACGCCCAACACTACTTAGCTTTGGTAAGTGGGATGCACTGCTTTAATTACACACAACTCTCACCATATACACTCATTCAAAGAAATAGATACACTTTTGCACAGGCTATATTGTAGATACATAACTCGTATATGATCTCACAATACATGTGTACACATAGTAAAATCACACTCACATGCAAGGATAAATATATTCTAAACACTCCAGAATGGAAACAATATAAAGACATGTTAAAATTTGCTGAGAACTGCAATATGGACAAAAAATTTCTCATATATATATATATATTTAGAAACATGCATTTCATTAATCTTCTAAAGATGTTTTTCAACCAGCAGGTATATTAAGGCTTACAGAGTTTTTCCTCTTTCATAAACTCAGAGATATAGTCTCTTTACAATGATGTTCTACCTAAGATGTAATTACGTGAATTAACAAAATCAATACATCTGTTTTCCTTACAAATTATTGTGAGCTGTAAAGGAGGTTAATCTACCACCTCTTCTAGAATATATGCAAACGCTCTCAGAGACTTCTTTACTTATTTGTCATAGAAATTATTGCTCTCTGCCTGATAAAGTACACTCCTTTGCCATTTAAGACAGCAGTTTACTTTGTAAGGACTATTGGAAAACATGGATATTCCAACTCCTGTGAATATCATTCAGCAGCCTGTCAAGTTAAATCGGGTATTAAAAATGGAGCTGTTCTTCTTGCATATTTGTCAAATTAAACCCCGTAGTATTTCATGTTTAAATAGGGAAGGGATAGTTGTGAGGCAAAATAACCGAACTTTTGTGCATTGAAGATTCTGTCCTCTTTACAAGTAACATTCCAATAACATAATTTGCTTTCTCTTTTATTTCCTCCTTTCTCCTTTTTCTACTCAAATGTGCTTGGAGAACCTTTCAGAAGTTAAGACACCTCCTATATTTACTGCAAGAATACTCAGTCTCCCTGTTTGCCAACTACTGTTCGAAATACATATATACAATACAATACTTTTCCATATTTGATATAGATTTGTTCATTATATTCACTGCTAGTGTGTCTTAGCGTCTTCCAGTCATGCCTTATTTCATATGAATAACACCTATTTTATTGCAGCTTCAGATATTCAATCATTTAAGGTGTGAGAGATGGGCTGACTTCAGTCACAATCTAGAAAACCCATTACCTGAACAAGACAAGATAGCTACCAGAAACAAGCAAAAGAGATTTTTTCTGAACACTTGGAATAGCTCTGACTTAGAAAATATGATCCTCCTTCCACACTTACATGCTGGCACAACTGAGATCAATGAGAAACCCACCTTTTGCTGTATCTCAAGCACCTAAACACCAGCTGAGTAAGAGCGAGCTGAAAATTCAGAACAGGCTTCTTTAGCAGCTGTGGGGAGGGGACAAGATGGAGGAAACCACATTCCTGTGACTAGTGATCTTGCCTAATACAGTAATTTCTTAAAAATAAAATTATTATTTATTTCCCAGCATTCCATTTTCCTTTGTTCACTGAACTCAGTTTGCACCATAAAGCCAAAAATATCACCTTCCTATTCTCCATCTTCAACATTAGCAAAATGTCAGTGGGTATGGATTTTTTATATTAAAGAAGAAAGATTACGGTTTACAGTTTTTGTAGTTTTTGGTTTTATAGCTTTGGTGCAGTTCTCTGAACATCATGAAAATAATGCATAATACAAAGTAGTTCTGAAAACCTTTTTTCTTTCTTTCTTTCTAATACCAAAGACGAAAGATTGTATCTATCCTAATAAATTGTGCTCCTCTTGGTACTTTAGGAGTCCATGAATCTCAGAAGAGAGAAATAAATTGTGATCAAAACAGAGTGATAACTTTGATTGATGCAGATACGGCCAGTCACTGTATTTTCTTACAGCGAGTTTGACATTAATGGAGGAGGAATAAATCCTCACAACTTTACATACTATGAAGTCATATCTAGATCAGATGATTATGCAACCACTTCTCTTTACTAGATTTTAAACTACTCATCTCCTTTTGCACAGCAGAAAATGAGTCCAAGAAACAGCACAATGGATTAAGTAATCAATCTTAATGAGCAAGCAATATGTCAGACTGATTGACTACCAACCAAAGAACCAGCTACACAGACCACACTGCCAGACCTAGGCCAAATTCCCACCTAGTACCCATCTTTTACTCCACTGAAGAACAAAATTGACACAAATTGCTGAAGTACTTTCCATGAGTGGACTTAGGTAAAGTGAGGTTTTTTATAATGTACACTGCATTGGAGATAAACCTCAGCACTTGTTGTGGTCACTCCCCAAAAATTAAAGAGCTTTTAATGATTTTGAGTACCAATGACTTCATATTATCTGCTTTTTAAGACAGATAATACTGCAAAAAAAAGCAAAAGGACACTACGTTTATATTTATTTTCTGTTATGAAAATATAACTCAATGTTCACATTAATCCTGCAGCTGTCAGAAATATGTTCAGTTACACAAGTTTTTGGCATCAAACAAACCCTACTGAAGTCAACTTAAGCTGAAGGTAAACTGTACTTGTAAAAACAATAAAAATTCTATTTTAGATACCTAAATATGGGTCTAACAATTTTACTTTAGACACTTCCCCCCCCATGATACACTTCAAAGCAAGAAATAACATGGCTTTTTAATATGACATTTCTATAATTCTCCAAGCAAAGAAATTAAATGTTGAAAGGCACTAATACTGTACCTTGATTTCTTCTATTTCGTCTGGCACTATCTTGTATGCAGATATAGTCCCACCCAACCTGAAATCAGGAGAAAAAAAAGATATTCTCTGAAATCAGAACAAAAATGTTCTCAAAATCAGTAATGCAAAGCACAGCATGTTAACGGTGTCATTACTTGCTACAAAATACAAATATCTCTCCTACCAGTTTAGAGGTAAAATCTACTAAGCCCCAAAACAGCAAAAAAACCCTTTCCTTTCTTTATCCAAAGAAAAATCCTCATGTAACTAACATAAACATTAGAAACAAGGTGTCTTTTACTAGCCTGAAAGATAAGAATGAGGTCAACCAAGCAGGACTACCATCACCAGGATGTTACTCTTTATATTAACGGCCATCAATCATCATACTCTACGACTTCTTGTTTGTTGTCTAAGATGAGTTTAAGTCTTTGAAACCTGATATGCTTTGTGCTCAGTATTTCATTAAGCTGCTACAGTCTTAAATGCACCCAAATGCAATTTTATTAGTTGATTTTTTTTAATTAGACATCTGTGTACAGAACTCACAATCCACACAGACTCTATGGCTTCCATGTTTGAAAAGTCTCTGTTGTTCATGATTGGTAATAAAAAGCAGGTGATGTGCAATAGTTGGCACTGATGTAGAAGAAGTGGGGTTTGTTCCACATTGAACTTACTTGTCTACATCCTGCAAAATTTTATGGTAAAGAATAGTTCACAGGCTGAGGATGCATGAATAGCATGTACTACAAATTGTGGTAAATAGTACATTTTCCCCAGAGACATGCAGTCATGGCTTCTTCTATTTCATGAAGCAGTATGATTGATAGTGACAACTCAGACCTAAAAATATAACTGCACTAATGACCTCCCTGCTGGCTCTAGCAACACCAGTCATCTTCCAGGTCCTAAGGAAATGGAAATCATGTAAGAAACTAAAGCAGCAGACAGCTATCAAATGTGCATTTGTATTATCAGCCTATTATTGGAATTTTTGCTTCCCATTGTCAGCATTTCTACACTAATGTATTTCCTTACATTCAATCTTGACATTATTACACATATTGTTTACTCAACCTAAATAGGGGAGAAGAGAGTAACACAGAATGCACATTAAGATTTTCCTCATAAGTCCTGCCTTTCTGTATCTCTACAAGTAAGTCACTCAGAAATGGATGGTTTGAAGGCTTTAGACAGAAGATGAAGTCTGCATAGTAAAAGCTAAGTCTGAAGTCCATCACTGCTCCAAGTAATATCAACTAAGATTTCTGAGGTAGAGACAGGGTCCACATCACGGCATTCAATTCATGATGAACAACTAGAGTGCAGTAATGACTCTCTCTTCTTTCATCTGCAACTTCTATGGCTGCTTATCATCAATGGAGTTGAAAGTTGGGAGAGAAGTGAAGCTTTCGTTTGCCAGTGCAAGTACAAACATGAGCTTTTAGTCTTCACTGTGCCTGACCTTTGTGCAAATGGTGTTGCCAGATAGCTACAAGAAACTGGTTTCACTTCATTACGAAAGACTGCTTCATCATTTCGTGACAAGGAATGGCTCAGATCAGCACACATTTTATTGCACATGACCAGTCCTTTTGGTCTATTAGTCCTTAGGTCTATTAGAAAATATTTTTTATTTAGTACTTTTAGATCCATTCCTGCCCATACTCTGGAGTACCCAAAAAAATAACTTCATTGACTTTCTATCCTCCAGCAGAAGGGGATGACAGAGTCTCTGCTGCCAGCACTCCACTAGCACAGAATTCCACCTAGCGGATTTCTTACTGTCAACTCTCAGCACAACTATTAAGCACTTTCTTGGAATACACAGGAAAAAAAACCCCTAAAAATCAAAATAATTGACTCAGTAAACTCATCTGGCTTGCTTAAACCATTAATTAACATCATTTTCTGCAAATACTTCTGCAAAGTTCTCTGTCAAGAGCTTAGCATACTCTAAGTCTGCCAAGTTGCAGTCCAAATGGTAGCACATTTTAAAGTAAAATGTCAATTACTACAAATCCACAGTTTTGAAAGAGAGAGTGACAGAGGACTTGCATGTGGCATATGTTTTTTCATTTTCTTGGAGTAACCTCTCTCTGCTGGTTGGTTTTGTTAGAAAATTTTACACCAGCTTTTTTGATCACAGTGTTTCAAGAAGTAATTACACTCAATCAGAAAAGCAAAGGACCAGCTGGCATGAGGACACATTAACTACTGTGGGCTTGTACACTAAAATGTAATGCAGCAAGAACATGGTAGAAGGGCCAGAATTCAATTCACTAGGGACGTAATTCTTGTGCAGATTCACTCTTTGTCTTTCGCACGTTTCAGTTTACTATAGATTTTATTATATTTTTCTCTAGTTGAACAACACAACAATCAGCATTCTACAATATAAATGGCATTTTCTCTTCAGAACAAACACACCAACCAAGAGCAAAGCTAAATACAACATTGCATTATTAAATAATGGAATTATTTTAAATACTAGTTAGCTTTATTTTTTCACACGTGCATATGTTACAGAAAATCTCTGAAGGTTATGCAATTTATATAAAAATTTCAATAGACAGCAGTCTCATCAGGTTTGTATCATACACTGCATGTAATACTGACACTCCAGTTCTTTAATCCTTTGGCAGGAGAGAAATGAAATTACTCCTGGATGTAGAAATTAGAGCTGACATAATAAAAATGAAGAACCACACCTCATATTGGGCACAATTGGTGATGGTATTTGAGGAGAGAATCAGAAAAGATAAGATCGAAAAATCCATAAAAATAGTTAGGAACTAATAAATCTCATGTAACTATCTGCACAGGAGTTTGTGAAACAATAGAAACTGTGTCTTTTTTAGGGAAACAAGTGCATCTCAGGTTGACATACAATGCACAGACTCGGTTTGGTGGAAGTTCACAAAAAGGATTGAGGAGAATGTGGAAAGTAAGGTTTCTATAGCAACCTAAGAAATTAGCAAAATACAGGAAATAAACTGAAGCGAGGCCAATACAGTTGTATTGGAACAGATGGAAGCTTTACTATTTCACAAATTAAAGCAGAAAGTACCCGCTGAAGAGAGAAACTTGAACTTCATCCAAGTAATGGAAAGTTAAAACCAAGAAGAACTGTGCTCAGATTGGAGGCAAGAAACAATGACCATCGCCCTAACGGGAAGAGAACTTGAGAGGACAAAACATCAAGAGAAATAGATTACACTCTGTTATAACAATAAACTATCAAATTTTTTAATAAATTATCCTTTTATTACCTGTTTGCTGTATGTTTAATAATCTACCTAAAAGAGAAACTGAATTTCTCATTTAATAAAAACATTTATTCTTGATATGAGGGTTAAAAATCATCACAGTATTATTTTCCATATAGTTGCAAGTTGGGCTTCTGACTGGTCTTCCCCTGCCCCCTGTATATATGCCTGTTGCCAATGGATCCACTGGATTATTACTGAATAGATAAATCATGCGCAAGACACTTGTGCACTTGGACTGAATCAATACTGGTCAGCTTTTACAATTTGAATTCTGACTAAATATATGAACATACTCTTTATAATACGGTTCCACATTCAGTGACTGCCATAAGAAGCTGAGCTATTGATTCATCTGTTAACTTAATTAATGAGTCATACTGAATGCAGTGAAGTCAATTTTCTAAAATAGCTTCTAGCCAGCTTGGCTGCTTGTCATCTGCTGAAGTTCTCCAATGCCACTTTAATTAACATTAATCTTTCTTCAGATAGATCACTGTCTAAATCATATCAAGTTGCTGCTAAACCTCCCAGTGGAACTCTGCTTCACCTTTAAATGAAAGCAACCTCAGAATCTTTTGCCCAACTTTTTTTCCTCAGATCCATCTCATAAATATATTTGTTATTACCATCAGGATATTTTGATTTGATTTATAAACCAAGCACAGACTGTGCTTGTGAGCAGATCAAATGACTGGGAGCCAGACTGTCTGTTTCTAATTCTAAGGGCATGTTCATTTTATCACAGGCTACTGAATGAATACATATTATGATACTACTACTGCTGGAGCAAATTGACCAAGACAGCAATTTTTAGCTTACTCAACTGGGCTTAATGGTGACATGTGAGACATCAGCAAATCATCTTGCCTTGGATCCTCACATACAGCCAAAACTTCACGGAGTATTCCCTGGAAGGAGGTAGCAGCACTGCGTTTGAAAACAACTTTGTACTCTACTACCTGTAAAAGCATACACTAAAAGCAGTCACAAGCTACTTTAACACTAGTTTCCTGTCCTGTGAGAAACTGTTAAAGCACCCTGAGGGAGGGAGATAAGGCTATTTCAGGCTCCCTTCCTACACAACAGAACACTGGTAGCTTAGAGCAAGCTGGCTGCACGCCAGCGACGAATCTGCAAAAACAGCTTTGGAAAGTGCTTCGTGACAACAGTTTTACTTACTCTAAGGTGTTGAAATAACGTGATGAAGATCCACCCATGTTTTCTGGTTTGGTTCTTTTATTTTTTTTTTTTTATTTCTTTTTTCCCCCAATGGATTCAATAATGACATCCTAGAAAACTCACTTCTCTCCCCTCTCCACCTGTAATCTTAGGCTAATTCAACATGCTGTACTCAAAAACCTCACTGAAATAAACCTGATTGGCAGACGTGCCCTCTGTCAGTTCATGTCTCTCTTGAATGACAGCTCTGGGATTAAAAGGCATCAAATTACAGGATTCTCCCTCTGCCTCACCATGTGCCAAATTTATTGCACATACAACAAAGGAAAAAAGGGGGTGGGTGTTAAAATCAATCCATGTTTTAAAATTTTTATTCCCTAACTTAATACTGTTTTAAGAATAACAAAAGTGTAAGAATACTTTGTCCCTGCTTTCTGGCTTTTTTTTTTTCTTCCTAAACAGAATAAACAAACTACATTTTTAAGGAGGAACAACGTTAATTTTTTCCTTCACCCTTCAAAGTGTCGTTTTGGGGTTTTTTTTTTTTTGTTTGATTGTTTTTGGTTTTTTGTTTGTTTTTTACTGTAGGAAAAGCAAGAATAAATTAGAAGCAGCTAATTTTTCAGGCACCTTCTGTATGGAAATACTGTCAACCTCACAATCTGTTACTGGGTAAGACAACAACAAGGATCTTTGTCCCCAGTATATGTCAGAAACTAGAGACGAGGGCCGATTTGTATTTCATTTGGCAATCACATGACCAGGAAGCACTCTCCCCTTGCAGGCAAATGATTTGTTTATTGGGAGATAGGAGAGGAAGGATTGAACTGTTATGATATAAATTAAGCACATAAACTTAAAAGACACTCTGTATAGTTACCAAAACTCACATCAGGTTTAGTATAGTTTTCTAAGGGGGTATCATTGGTTTAACCTCAGTGCACAGGGCACACCTATATATGACATTTTGGGGTTATTATTGCTGCCAGCCAAAAGACAGATCTACAGACTGCCCCCTCTTGAGAATGTTTATCCAGTTTACTTACTTCCTGATAAAGACACAGAAGGGGAGCAGGGAAGGCAACATCCCAAAAATTTTGGGCTTGCAAGCACTGGCCCCCAAAAGAAACAAAACAGATGAAGAATATGCTTAAATATGTGGACTTTTTAGTGGTGCTGTTGTTTTTTTTTTTTTACTCTCAGCATAAAGAGAGGTGCTTTCTGGCCAAAAGTAGGAGGAAGGCTGATCTTCCATGAGAAGCAAAAACTATTTGATTCTCACTAAAAAATTCATTAATAATTGTTCAAAAGTCTTATCATCAATACTTGTATGATTCACAGCAAGGGTATGAAGCATGCAGATGGTAAATATTTTAAGATCTTTAAATAGAATGAAACATAAACAATATGGATAAACGTCCAAATTTGTTTTTAGGACTTTAGCATTTAACTGACAGACAATGTAGCATGCATAACATTACATCAAATATTTCATGCTTTGTAATAGCCTAGTTCTACCAGATCATAACAAAAGAGAGAAGCACTGCATCTGAAATAGGCTGAAAATTAAGTATCAAAGACTCATTCTGCACTCAGAATTTTCATTACAGATTCAAATTTTTTATTTCTAATAAAAATTGACTTTTAAAGTCTTCCCAAATGCCAGCAAAATCCAAAACCAGTCTTGCCATGTGGACCAACAGCAAAAACCCCCAACTTCTCTGCAGGATGAATGCATGTATATAGAGCAGAGGAATGATTGTACTATGCTCCATCTGATTGGTAATCTAACTATGAAAATCATACATTAAATCAAACAGACAGAAATGTCAGCTAGATTTAACTAAAAATGTGTTCAGTGACTTTGAAAGTTCCCACTGGGGCATCAGATGTTTGACCAGCCAGCTCATTAAACAACATGAGCAAGATTTGAAATTTCCTGAGAGAAAAAATATGCAGAAGCAGACAAAAATCATTATCGCGAAACCAGTCAAATTCTTACCAGATAGACAAAGAAATATGAATTTAATATCCATGTTGGGATTTAGTTGGTAGACCAAGGACTTTGAAACACTGTGTGAAGAGAAATATTTATAGTAAGGGCCAAGACAATAATAAATGTTGATCTTACTTTGTCCTATAGGAAATGCAGTGGTAGAGAAATGAAGGAGAGATAGAGCATTTGCATATATATTGCTAGCAATTGCCTGTCACGAAATCCCCACCTACCTCAACTGAAAGCAAAATTTGTGCGCCTGAGAGTGACCTTTTGGCTGTCTTGGAAGGCATTGCAAATTAAAGGATTTAGGCAATATGATAAGGGTTGCAGTGATCTGCAGGAAATGAAAGATTCCACTTGTAAATTACCATCACTGCTTGCAGAAACTTCTACAGACAGATAAAGTTATTTTTGCTGACACTATGATTTCAGTTGAGCTTTATTTGCTTCTATCCAAATGTAGAAGAGAGATCATCTGAAGAAAGTGTTAAGAAAAAAAAAAATCCTCCCAAAAGAGTAAGTTGACCCACAACTAGCAGAAACAATAAGGCTTATTTTCTTGTAACAACCCTCCCCCCCAGACTTTCAGTACCCAACAAAAAATGGATTTAAAAAAATATGGCCCTCCACCATGAACCCTCAATTTTTACCATTGTCGTGGTTTGAGCCTAGCCAGTAGCTCGGAACCACACAGCCGCTCGCTCACTCCCCCCTTCTTCTTCCCCCCGCTCCTGAGGGATGGGGAGAAGAATCGGAAGAATGTAATTCCCACGGGTTGAGATAAGAACAGTCCAGTATGAGGTATAACACAAAACCACTACTGCTACCACCAATGATAATAACGACAAGGGAAATAACAAGGGGAGAGGGTACAACTGCTCACCACCCGCCGACCGATACCCAGCCTGACCCGAGCAGTGATCTGGGCCTTCCGGGTAACTCCCCCAGTTTATATACTGGGCATGACGTGCTGTGGTATGGAATACCCCTTTGGCTAGTTTGGGTCAGGTGTCCTGTCTCTGCTTCCTCCCCGCTTCCCCTCCTCCCTGGCAGAGCATGAGACTGAGAAAGTCCTTGGTCGGAGTAAACATTACTTAGCAACAACTAAAAACATCGGTGTTATCAGTGTTGTTCCCAGGCTGAAAGTTAAAAACACAGCACTGCACCAGCTACTAAGAAGGAGAAAAATGGCTGCTATAGCTGAACCCAGGACAACTATGTACATGCTTCTCACACCCCACTGCAATATCACCATTTTCTTCCCAATAACTTTAATGTATATTTTCCCTTTCATTTCTTACATGCTGAGGCACATGCTTGTCTGATGCTTGTGAAGAATGCTTAGACACACAAATTCCACGTGCACGGTTATGCCAAGGCTAATAAATATTAAATATTTATTTTTAAAAGAGAGGAAGTTTGGCTGGAATATATAAAACCAGAAAACTGAATAATGGAAACACAGGGATTTCTGATGTTGAAGAATAAGCTGGAATGAATTGCAGATCACAGGTTGAGAAGAGCAATCAGGCAAAAAGACATCCAGAAAATGTCTTCACTGCCAAAAATACCAATAAAAGACTAAAGGCGAGAGCAGAATGACTCAAACTTGGGAAGAATAAAACGTGGGAAATATGCGGAAATGGTCTGCTCATTCCAGATTCTAGTTCAAATTTGTTCTTTACAATTGAAATCACAGGGCTTATGGAAGACTGACAGAATTTTTAAATAACTTGTTTTAAGAAAAAATAATTCCTACAGTTCTGAAATTACAAAAATGATAGAGGAGTCTGAGAGGCAAGCAGCATCCACAAGGGCTAGTTCACGCAATACTCATTCACAAAGCTCTAATGTCTCATTTCTCTCCATACCACATTCCAGAGAAATAAAAAGTATGAATGCAACCCAGTATATGATTAATGACACTCTTTTTATGTCTATATTTCTCCAGTTAAATTCAGAGCCAGAATTCGCTCCTGTTTTTCTTTTTCCTGAATATATTAGTGTGTTTGCCTATCCATACATATATTGCCACGCTTAGCCTAAATGGGACAAGTAAATTGTGTTTAAAATAGTGACCTGACTCAGATGGGTCTTTTTTTTTTTTTTTTTTTTTGAGTATACTGTGTGCTGTGGATTGTGAAAGGGGGGAAAAAAAAGGTAAAATAGAGGTATTCAGCCACAGAATGGAGTCATATGAATAAAAACTCCATATTTCATCTATCCCTTTTCATACCTAGGAGGAACCTTCTACAGACAAATAGCATTACTGACAATGCTGAAAGTGAGATTTTATTGCCTGTCTCACAGTAATCTCAATTCCAGATAATTTGCAGCTATTTTTGAAGCCATCATCCATACGTTACAGCTGCTTGTAAAATACTTCCGTAAGGTCCAAATTCAAGTTATTGAAAAAACATTTCATTGCTTTTCATATATTATTGGCTATATGGGTTTTTCAACACTCCTGTTTTCATTTTATGCAGTTGTCATTCCCTTTTTTCTTTGCATTTTATCATTTAAATGTCAACAAAATGTTTCTAGATGCATTTAAAAACCACTGATGTTATTGTCTCTGCTACTCATGTCACAACTCATTACAACCTGACTCAATACCAAGAAACACAGTAGGCAGGGGACATGCGGATCTTAGACAACTTGAGGTCTTTGATTAAGAGTGGATTCATTAATTTTGTTTCATTCGGGTCCTAAAAAATATGAGTACTTTAATTTCTAGATAGCTTGCACAAACATAATCCATTGGCAAAATATAAGTATTAACTTCTCCTTACTTGCAGCTTTAAGTGACCTTGTAAGTCATTATCAGGTATGTTCTACTGCCATCTATTTTGTATGATGTTATCTTGAAATAAAAACAAGTTATAACAATCCCCTCCAGTTCCATTTGGCCAAAGCTCTTCTCCCTTATAATGGCTCCCTCTACAAGCATGATATTTAGAAAGAAGAGTAACCCACCTCACGGTAACTGAAGATTTTTTAATTATTTTTTTTTTTAAGATGTGATTGCACAAGGTTACTAGGCACATATACATAGTACTTACTATCATATTCCTTTGGGTGACAGTGATCATAACATCTCTGACAACTGCAACATGCCTCCAGCCATCCCCAAGCTGAAGAACAAAAATGAGGAAGAGATGTGATCTCTTCCTCAGTTACTGCTTCAGCATGGATGAGGAGGAGTGAAAATAGACAAAGCAAACGCTGAGTTTACATTTCTGTAAAACACGTAACTTAAGCGCTGCCATGTATATTCCACATTGCTGAGCCTTGGCCAATTTACCTAGAATAGAAAAAGTGACAGTAGGGTATCTCTTACAAAGCAGAAATTTAGTCTAACAGTCTCTGCCATGTAACAGTACATTTGGAAATGATAACTCCACACAAGTTTTAAAAAAATGTTAGAAGCAGTAGAGACCTCTTTTCCAGCATGCTCATGTTGGTCTCCCTTTACTCACCAACAATGAACCTCATATATCTAGAGAACAGTCTTGAAAAATGCTTAACCTGCAAACCTACTGACAGATACCACAGATAGCTTAGATGTGTTTCTAGGCATCTGAAAGAGCCAATATGCTAACTGCAATCACAGATGCACATTGGAAAAGATTTAACACCATAGATTTTGCTTACTAGAACCACCTTATATTAATTATGAGGCTAAATACCTATCAATAGACAAATGACTAACATGACCTAAGCTAATGTTGCTAATACTTGCTACTTCACACAGTACTTCCTGAGTCATGGTGAGAAAGGAAATCAAAGATGGTTAAAACAACTCCACTTGCAAACAGATATTGAGGACAGTACAGCATACGCATAACCCTCACAGACATTGATATCCATAAAGATATCTGAGGTTTCTGTACAGGGATACCTGGGCTTCATGTATAACCTCCTTGCCAAATCACAATTTACAGTTTTACTCCAAACAAGCAATTTTTATTATGTAACCTGCCTTTTCTTTCCAGAACTAGCATTGAACACCCTCACCCCTCAGAGAGTAACAGTAATAACTACAAAAACCTAGTTACGAGAGCCCAGAAATAATCCAAATCCGTACTGAAACGAGTTTCAGTAGTACCTAAATTTAGGAACTGAGCTAAACTGCAGCATCACATTGAGAGAACATTTAAACGTCAGTAGAATAAAGTTTAGGACTTCAACCTCTGGTAAAATTGCAAAATCATCTTATGCCGACAATGCAACAGTTTAATTGCTTTGTAAGGTTTTGTTCTATTTTGGATTTGCACTTGTGATCAAAGAGCTTACAGGTAAGTGGGCAGCATCAGGTCAAGCAATGAAAGAACGAAAGGCCTATCCTGAGAAGGTAGCTCAGTACATATCCATGAAATCAAACAAAATTAAACTTAGAGGACCATTTCTTCAATTTAAAACCTAAAAGATGGATCTAGAAAGCAGGTGGACCAAAGACCATTTACAAATGAAGAGAAAACTCCAGATTTTGTATCTTATAAGACACTCCCACCCACCCCAGCAGAATACCGTGGGTAGATTTTACTAGGTTATTTTAACATAAACTATATTGTCAGCTATATTTTCATCTAAACCCTGTCAGGATAAATAGCGATGCCATCCCTCCACAACAGCAGTCAACACTTTAGCTCCTATTTCCTCCAGCCATATCACCTGACTTCAAGTGCTCATTGATGCATAATTCTACCCTAGATA